>NC_057861.1:178568485-179173257 GCF_019393635.1 Dromiciops gliroides | reverse complement strand
TCCCCATTTAACAGATGAGGAAACTGAAGCTGAAAGGTTAACTGACTTCCCCAGACAATCAGCCAGGAAGTAATTGAGACAGAATCATGAACTTGGGTCTTCCCTACTCTTAAGTCCAACATTTTGCCCACTGTGCCATTTACCTAGCTACTTACAAGCCTGACAGAACCTTAGAGATTATCTATTTCAATCCCTTCATTATTACAGATAAAGAAACCAAGTCCTAGAGATCTAAAGTGATTTATTCAAGGTCATAGTTGTTGTTTTGTTGTTGTTGTTTGTTCTTTGTTCTGGAAGAGGACCATGACATGGGATGATGTCATGACTAGCACTGAATTAGATTTAAGTGAGAGAGAGAGAGTGCAAGGTCACCAGCCTCACTCTTTCCTCCAGAATCATCTGGGTCCAGTGGCAAGATATATATCAGGATGACTGGAGATGGCCCTGGATGTTTTAAGGCAATTGGGGTCAAATGACTTGCTCAGAGTCACACAGCTAATAACTGTCTGAGGTGAGATTTGAATGCATTTCTTCCTGACTCCAGGGCCAGTGCTTTGTCCACTGCACCACCTAGCTTCCCTCAAGATCACACAGTTAATTAGTATCCATAATCTTCTTTTTTAAGATACAAACGTACTATAGCAAGACATTTCTTCGTGAGCTATACTATGATTTGGACTCTTTATTAACTTGTTCAAACCCTTTCACCCATTTAGCCTGCATTAATGAAGTTGTACTGCAACATTTACAGTTTTATGATGTCATTCTACATTCCCCAGGAGCTTAGTCCCACAAGTAGGGAGGAAGGAGACATTGGACAGAGAACACAAAGGCCTCCCCTGGGGCTGAGAACTATAATTACCCTTCATGACCCTCCTATACCTGCCCTCACCCCAGCCTCACCACCAGACTGGAGTCCCAACTTACAGAGATAATGTGTCCCTTGAGGCCATGGGCAGAGTCAGCACACTCAATAACAGCACTCAGCTGAGGGTAGCCCACACCAGTCTTGGTCCGAGTGGTACATACAGAGCCTGGCAAGGGGAAAAGAAGACCCAAGATAAGAAGCATTAAGGAATGTTCACTGACAAAGTGGGGGAGTGAAAGGACACCTTTCCCTTCTTTCTTTCTGTCTCTGTCTCTGCCTCTATCTCACTATCTGTGTCTGTTTCTCTCTACCCCTTTCTTTCTCCCTCTGTCTCTCTGTCTCTATATCTCTCTCTGTGTCTGTGTCTGTGTCTCTTTCCCTCTGTCTGTCTCTGTCTCTGTCTGTCTCTCTGTCTCTGTCTCTGCCTCTATCTCACTATCTGTGCCTCTGTTTCTCTCTACCCCTTTCTTTCTCCCTCTGTCTCTCTGTCTCTATATCTCTTTCTGTGTCTGTGTCTCTGTCTCTTTCCTTCTGTCTGTCTCTGTCTGTCTCTTTGTCTGTCTCTCTGTCTCTGTCTCTGTCTCTGCCTCTATCTCACTATCTGTGTCTCTGTTTCTCTCTACCCCTTTCTTTCTCCCTCTGTCTCTCTGTCTCTATATCTCTCTCTGTGTGTCTCTGTCTCTTTCCCTCTGTCTGTCTCTCTGTCTCTGTCTCTCTGTCTCTGTCTCTCTCTCACTCACACACACACACTTTCAGGACCAAGAGAATGAATCAAAATATCTTTGTATGCATACTCTACAATTTTTCAAGATATAACCATGTCTTGTATTTGTACAGCACAGACTATTAAAAGAAGAAACACTAGATTATAGGATCATAGTTCTAAATCTGGTGAGGAACTCAAAGGCTATTGAATCCAACCTTCTTGTTTTACAGATGAGAAAATCAAGACCCAAAGAAGCCAATTGCCTTACCCAAGGTTGCCTAGGTAACAAGCATAAGATGTAAAATTTGAACCCAGGTCCTCTGACTCAGGGGCTGGTGCTTTTCCCACTGTACCACACTCCTTTTAGCAGATCACCAGTACCAGGGAGGCCAGTAGATGATGAAACTAGTTTCTGGGCTTTAGCCCAGAAAAATTAAGTGATTTGCATAAGGTTACACAGCCAGTCAGTATCAAATCTGGAACCCGAATCGGAGACTCTTAATTCCAATGCTGTAGAGTTTTCAGAATGTATCATATACATTCTTTCATTTGTTCTTTTCAGTAAACTTAGAAAGTATGTACAAGTATTATTAGCTCCATTTTATTGATGAAGCTTAGGTTTGAAAGGAGAAATAATTTATGCAAGGACACATACGTATAAATTAGTCAGAATGATAACATAGAGTTCAGGTCTCCTAATTTCTTACCTGGTCTTCCTCCTACCATACCTCATCACCCTTGGTACAGAAAGACCTGTTGTCCCTGGCAGCTCTGTCTCATAGGGGGCTGGCATCCAGTTTGCTTTCTGATGATCACTTTAATCTTGAACTCCATTCTCCCCCCACCCCCTTTCACCTACAGAGAAGCACAAGCTGTACTGCGAGTCTTCCTAAAATAAAAAGGGTGAGGATGATTGGAGGAGGATTATGTGCCCTACGGCCAAGTCTCCTCCTTGGTAAGGTTTCCATTTGCAATTGCCAGGCATGTGGAATTAGTCTGTCTTCTCATATGCCAGCTAGGATGAAACAATCCAGCCCCTGGCTCATATGAGTACATAAAGAGGCAAAACCCACAACCACCTCAGCACTGCAGCTCAGGGAAACCCTGCTGGAACCATCCCCTCCCACCATGTAGTGCCCCTTCCCCAGTTCCCTTCATCTAAGGGTTTACTGCACGATATCAGAAACTCCTGTTTGTCCCTTTAAGCCCTTCACAACCTGGCCCCGGCCTATCTTTCTAGCCCCATTACATCTACTCCCCTTCCTGTATACTAAAGTCTAATAAAATTGGCCTTGCCATTCCTCCTAACAAGGCATTCCATATCTTCCATCTCCCATCAACATTCCTTTGCTCTAGCTGTCCCTCAGGCCTGCAGTGCACTTCCTCTTCAGCTGGTCTCTTGGAATTTCTAGTTTTCCTTTAGCCTCTGCTCAAATGCCACCCTCCACAAGAGGCTTTCCTCACCACCCCTCTGCCCCCCAGCTGCTGCTGCCTTTCCCCTACAGCTGTATCCATTTTACATATACCTATATATGTACATGTGGTTTCCTCCACCTACATTGTAATCTCCTTAAGGGCAGGGGTTATTTCAATTTTGTCCTTGTATCTCCAACACCTGGAACAGTGTCTGACACATAGTAGATTCTTCACAAGTGTTTGCTGATTTATTGAATGACATGGAATCCCAAGACATCTCCAAGGGCAGTCATTCCTCCAACCAAGGCCTGGCCAAATAACCTAAGTCAAGCCAAAGGGAAGGTTTCAGAATTCTAGAGCAGCCTCAACCCTTCATGGAATGTCTGGAGAGTGGACCAGGAGGATGACTTAACTTTAAACTGTTACAATGTGTCCCTCCATTAATATTAATTTTACATTATTTGAACATCTTGATCTTAATGAATTTATCTTCAGCCAAAAGCAAAGCAGGAGCCAAACAGGTCTGACCATCCTAAAGTGGTTCCTATCTCCCCACATCTGTTGCCATCTGCTACTCCCCCACTGCCACTACTTATCTCCTATCTGACAGCGCACATTTTGGACTTCTTCACTTCTCCACCATATCCCCAGTAATCTCATGATTGGAAAGCTTTGTTGTCCTGCAAGAACCAATCAGCCTTTGTACTCACATCTCATCAGTACACTCTGGAAGGTGGAGCCATGAACTCCTCATCCCTCATTTAAGGTTAGAAGCTATAGGACAGATATCCCATTCCCTCCCACCCCCTTGGCTGCCAATTGCATTCATTTTGGACTTCTTTGAGTTCTCCACCATGCCCTCCAAGCCTAGAACCTTCAATCCACCTGCCCTCTCCAACCTTCTCTCCTCCTAGCTTTTCGATTTTCTTTTATGTATTGTCTTTACCTGTTAGATTGTAAACTCCTTGAGGGAAGGGGTTCTCTTTCTTTTTGGTATTTGTATCTCTAGTGCTTAGCACAGTGCTTGGCACATAGTAGATACTTAATAAATGTTAATGACTATTATTGACTACTGACTGACCCCCAACAAAAGGATAATTTCATAGAAGATTAATGCTGGATTGTCAGAGTTTATGCAATCCAATATGCTCTACAGGTAAGAAGTAACAGATTCTTAAACCTTAGAGGGGACCTTTAAGATCTTCCAGTTCAGCCCAAAATAAGATCCAAAAATTCTAATCCAGTGGTCTTTCTGCTGTATCTCAATGGAGTATGGAGATCTCAGGAACTCTATTGGTTAAGTGTAGACTTGCCTGAAGGCAGAGACCTTAAACCATCTGAGACATACAAATATCTACTGTGTACCAAACTCTATAGGGTATTCCTGCTCTTTAGAGATTTTTCAACCCTTCAAGACTGGAGTTCTTAGCCTGGGAAATGGAAACTTTAAAAAAAAACAACAACCATTTTTGATAACTATAATTCCAAATAACTGGTTTATTTTGTTGTCCTATGCATTTAATAAGATGATTCTGAGAAGGGAGTTGTGGGCTTCAGCAACCTTCCAGAGGGATCCATGCGTCAAACAAAACCCTTAAGATACCCTGCTTTAGGCCACACACAGAAAACAGCTTGAAAATAATGACAAAGCACCCACCTAAGTGTGGACTATAGGCTGAAGGAAAATCAAGTTCAAGAAACCTTGAAAGAGGCCTTTTTTCACAACTTTCCCCAAATCATCAATTCTCATCCTTTCACTGGATCATCAGTTCAAAGCTGGATGGGACCTCAGAGACCATCTAATCCAACCTCCTCATTTTTTATTTTTATTTTTATTTATTTATTTTTTTTAGTGAGGCAATTGGGGTTAAGTGACTTGCCCAGGGTCACACAGCTAGTATGTGTTAAGTGTCCAAGGCCGGATTTGAACTCAGGTACTCCTGACTCCAGGGCCCATGCTCTATCCACTGCGCCACACCACCTAGCTGCCCCCAACCTCCTCATTTTTCAGATGAAGAAGCCAAGGACCAGAAAGGTTAAGTGATTTACCCAATGTTTAATTGTTAGTGACAGAGCCAGGGCCTGTGACAAACCAAGAAATACTATCTTATGCCTAAGTGAGATTTCTTATGCTCATTTTCTCTTCTGATGTACATAAGAAACCCTTAAGAGAGATCTCTGTTTTCCTTCCTTTCCCTCTAGCCTTTCTTTTTGGAGGGGTAAGGGAAGGAAAGGGAGGGAGCGAGGAAATAATACAACCAAAAAGAAACAACAACTCGGCACTGAACTAATTCATGCCAGTAAAATTTTAGTGCCACATCTAGCTTCAGACATTATTCTACCCTCTCAACCATGACCACCAAGGTGGTTACCTTTCCTTGGAGGGTACAAATTATCAAAGCTTATATTTGAAGCTGAGTGGTTCATTGTTAGCCTTCTGGTACTAGAGTCCTCTTGGGGCCAAGAGTAAAGGGGGACTCTCACCATTTCCAACTGCTTACCTCCACTTGTTATTACAAAGAATAACGCTGTGTTCCTATCACTCGGCGTGTTCACAGCTTGCTCCTTGAGAGGTAGTTCTATTGGCTCCAGAAATGGAGAGAACACTGCCCTCCTCTCACCTGAGCTATTATAACAGCCTCCCAACCAGTCAGCCTGCCTTCAGTCTATTTCTCTTCCCATCCATACCAAACACCACTCCTCAATTAATCTTGCTATTTGTGATAGTTCTTGTAACATCCCAGCTCAGAATTCATTAATGACTGCCCATTGTCAACTGCACAGAGCCCCAGTGCCTTAGATTAGCCCTCAAGCCCCTCTACAATCTGGCTCATTTATCTGAAAACCTCTTTATATCTTATTACCAGATCTCCATTTAATCCATATGTCAGAAGAGAAGAAATAACATATAAGATGCTCTGCTTGGCTTTTTTTGTTTGTTTTGTTTTGTGGGGCAATGAGGGTTAAGTGACTTGCCCAGGGTCACACAGCCAGTAAGTGTCAAGTGTCTGAGGCCGGCTTTGAACTCAGGTCTTCCTGAATCCAGGGCTGGTGCCTTATCCACCGCGCCACCTAGCTGCCCCCTCTGCTTAGCTTTTAAAGCCCTTTCAGTCTATGTACACCTCACTCCCTGGCCAGGCACTGTGTGATCTAGTGTCATTGACCTCTGCTGCTGACTGTGCATTTTCACTGGCTGCCCCCCATTCCTGGAATTCTCTCCCTCCTCATCAACTCATCCTGGCTTCCCTGACTTTCTTCAAGTCTCAGAAAAGGTCCCTCCTTCTGCTGGAAGTCTATCCCAGTTCTCCTTAATCTTAGGGCCCTCTTTCTGAGATTCTATCTGGTTTATCATGTATTTCTCTTCAAGGTACACATAAGATCACTATGCATTCGATCTCCCCAATTAGATTGTGAACTCCTTGAGAGCAAAGACCTTTTTTGCCTTTCTTTCCTTATATCCCTAGCACTTGGTACACTGCCTGGCACATAGGAGATGATTAATAAATGCTTGTTGCCTTGACTTGAAAATAAACTTAAGTGATAGTGGTTATGGATAAAGGAGCATGCCTGGATTTTAATCCTGTCCTTGATGACCTTGGGCTAATCATCTAACCTCTTAGCTTGTTCCCTCTTCTTTGAAATAAAGGAATTGGATTAGGTGATGTGCAAGGTCCCTCCTAGCTCTACATTTTTTTTTTGCTGGGCAGTGAGGGTTAAGTGACTTGCCCAGGGTCATGCAGCTAGTAAGTGTCAAGTTTCTGAGGCCAGATTTGAACTCAGGTCCTCCTGAATCCAGGGCCGGTGCTTTATCCACTGTGCCACCTAGCTGCCCCCTAGCTCTACATTTATGATTCTATGAAAGCACAATTAAATAGAGGAATAGGGGATTGGGGAGAATTATAAAAATATGCAACTCAGACTTCTTACAACTATCCTAGCATGTCCCCTGCCTCTGTTCATACTGTTTCCTATGCCTAGAGTACAACTTCTCTCCAACTCTGCCCACTGAAAGTCTACCTGTCCTTAAAATTATGGCTCAAATGCCTCTTTCCCCCGGAGGTTTCCTCTTTGATCTTCCTGGTCAGAAGGGACCCTCCTCCATCTCTCCTCATCTAACAACTTGTACCTCTTAGGAACTTCTCACTGCCCATTTTGTATTGGAGTTATTTGTGTATGAGTTTCAACCCCTTGGTAGATTTTAACCTCTTAGAGAACAGAAATCTTATCTTATTCATTTTAGTATCCCTGCTGTGACTAGCCCATTGCCTGGTACATAACAAGTGTTTAATAAATGTTGAGTGAATAAATGGAATACTGACATCCAATCTCCACATAGGCATCCCAGTAACTCGGGAGCTATGCACTTCATGTGTTTTCCAACTAGCTCCTAAGGACCCCTGGAGGATACAGCAAAGCCAGCACCACATATAGACTTCCTGACATAGGGCTGGTGGTTCTTTCCCAGAGCAAAGAGCCAGCTGGGTTTTAAGAGTTAACTCAGAGGACACATTATGAGAGGAAGCCAAGGTCAGAGCTTTTCTTGAACTGGCCTTTGTGAGTGAGTGAGTGTGGTCTCCACCTACCCACAGGAAGAGTAGTCAGAAGTCTGTGCCCTGGAACAGGCTAGAAAAATACAGCCCTACATGTCAAGGGAGAAAAATGTGGTTATGGAAAAAGCCCAAGACATGAAGCTCAATGAAAACTTCAGATGTGAACCAGCCGTTTGTAGGGCTCTTCAATATTCCAATCATTCCTTTCTCCTCAAAATTCTCTGAATATTTTCTTGGCTATCCTTTGTCCCTATCACATTCTATTTTGTGTCACTTATTTTAGATACACATTTTATCCCTCCCCTTTTCAATCAGACTATAAGCTCCTTGAGGACAGACACTGTTATTTTCCATCTTTGTATGCCCACTGCCTAAAAATGTCCTTACATATAGAAATACTTAATACATTTTTTCTTGAATTTAATATGGGAAGAGTAAAACATTTTTCCCACAGATGTTCCACCCTCCCCCGTAGAGGGTCATAGGCTGAGAAATCAATGAAGCCAGCATTCTTTCCTTCTATACTCATGTTCTGAAACCACAAGCCAGTATGCAAATAATGGCCAAACTCCCTTAGAGACTATCCAGGGTCAGCAGCCGCTTTCCTATCAATGGATTCACAGGCTTTCCTTGAACTCTTCTGTGTCTCACTCATGAGGTATCACTCCCTAGCAACAGGACCTCCTCCCTCCCCCCCCCCACCTCTCCTAGGCAAGCTTCTCACATGCTATCCTGGCTATTCTGTGTTCCAGACAATCCTTACCTGGTCCAATTCCCACTTTGATGATGTCTGCTCCAGAAAGAATAAGCTCCTCTACCATCTCTCCAGTCACCACGTTACCTGCCTGAGATAGAGAGAACAGCATCGTCAACCCAAGGTGTTCTTCTGAAAGGTGGAGAGAAGATTCGGGATCTGGGCTCCACTGTTTCTAGCTTCCTCCCCTATAAAGTCAGTCTGTCAATAAACATGTATTAAGAGTGCCTACTATGTGCCAGGCACTATGCTAAGCACTGAGAATACAGAGAAAGGCAAGAAAAGAAACAGGTAGCCCAGCTTTCAAAGAGGGGACCTTTTTAATCGGGGAAACAACATGTTAACAGCTATGTACATGCAACCTCTATGCAGGGCAAATTGCATATAATCCACAGAGGGAAGGCCCTAGAATTAAGGGGGATAAACAAAGGTTTCCAAGAGAAGAGATTTTAGCTGGCACTTGAAGGAAGTAGGGAAGACAGGAAGCAGAGATGAAGGGGGAGAACATTCCAAGCATGAGGGACATTCAGTGAAAATGCCTGGAGTCTGGAGATGGAGTCTTGTTTGAGGAACAGTAAAGAGGCCGGGGTCACTGGATTGCAAAGCAAATGGTAGAGGTAGGGGGTAAGAGGGTAAGATGTAAAAAGATTGGATACTTGACTTGAAGATCCATAAGAGCTATTTTGAAGAATAATAACAATTGCTAACAATTATACGATATGTTAAGGCATGCAAAGAACCAAAGTGCTTTATATACATTATCTCATTCGATCCTCACAACTTTATGAAGTGGGTGCTGTTATTCAGGGAAGAAGCTCACTTTTTTTGTTTGTTTGTTTTGAGGCAATTGGGGTTAAGTGACTTGCCCAGGGTCACACAGCTAGTATTAAGTGTCTGAGGCCAGATTTGAACTCAGGTCCTCCTGACTCCAGAGCCCATGCTCTATCCACTGTGCCACCTAGCTGCCCCGAGTGGGTGCTGTTATTATGCACATTTCACGGATGAAGCAACTGAGTCTAAGACAGGTGAAGTGACTTGCCCATGAGGACTCTTGCCACGTCCTCTGGTCTTAGAGCTATCCCATCAATTTGTCTTTTCTTAGATTGTGTTTGGTAGGTACTGTAACACAAGCAATGTTTTTTTAAATTTGGCAAAATCCTGCTTTTTAGGGGACTACTAGAGTTCTAAATAAAGTGAAAACTCATTAATGCAGTGTTAAATGAGGCACATAAAGGATTCTAAGTGAGACCAATTTTAAGCAAATTTTCAGGTATGTCACTGAACTTGTGATGACCAGGTATAAAACAGAAAGCACTGTTACATTTGTCAAGTGAAACTTTGATTATATTTTGTAACGTTACCATTCCTTCAAATTAGCTTCATGTTCACCTCATGATCCTTGACATGAATGCTAATCTTTTTAGATAACTATTTGCTTTTGTAAAGGAGCTTGATGGAAGTGCTTTATTTTGAGTTACTTTGCTTTCAAAATTTCGTCAGTTTGAAAGAAACGCCTAATTTTGTTTTATTATGGAGTTAATTTAAGCTGGTGTCAGAGGTAGGATTTGAAACAAAGTCTTTGACTCATTTCCCTGAGTTTAAATCCAGCCTCAAATACTTACTAGCTGTATGATCCTAGGCAAGTCACTTAACCCCATTTGCTTCAGTTTTTCATCTGTAAAATGACCTGGAGAAGGAAATGAGAAACCACTCCAGTGTCTTTACCAAGAGAATCCCAAATGGGGTCACAAAGAGTCAGACATGACTGAATAACTCTCCTGTCTCCAACTCTAGTGCTCTTTCCACTGTGACACCTGGTGACCTCTATAGGAAGATCATTAGAAGAGTAAGTGCATAAAATGTCATTGGGAAGGGACGTAAGAAGTCACCTTCCAATTTCCTCATTTGACAGATGAGCAAACCACAGCACAGTGAGCTAAAGTGAATGATACAATAAAAAATATCATATATTGTGAGTGAGTGTGCCAGCCTGTTTGCTGAGGTCACACAGTGAACGTGTGACATATAAAACCCTAGAGAGGACTTGGGTATCCTGGTTCTGAATTCAATGTTCTTTCTAATTTACCACACTCCTTGGTAGTAGTCCTGTGTCTCACCACTTCAAGTTAGTAGTAGGCGCCTGCCTGAAAACAAAACAAAACACATCTCTCGCTGACCAGTCGACACTGAAACATACTTTGTCTTTCATTTGAAAACAACATATAGCTACTTTTCTGAAATTCATTTGCAGTGCAATTAAGAAAGCCAGGAAGCTGGAAGAAGCTACAGACCTCAAGCATACATCTGGGTTGGCAATAGTCCAAGCTTTCCCTTGCTGCAGGGGTGTGAAGTCAGAGATAGCAGTTCCCCAGAAGAGACCTTCATGAGAAATTGTGAGAACTCACTGACAGGCAGATTTCCCCAAAGTGGTGAACAACATACTTGGCAAGAGGCTGACTGCTGGGGACTGGACACATTTGGGTGTATATAGCGCTGGCCATTTTTCTCAGTCACAACCAAGCTCTATTTTTTTTTTTTTTGGTGGGGCAATGGGGATTAAGTGACTTGCCCAAGGTCACACAGCTAGTAAGTGTCAAGTGTCTGAGGCCGGATTTGAACTCAGGTCCTCCTGAATCCAGGGCCGGTGCTTTATCCACTGTGCCACCTATCCTCCCCCGACCCAAGCCCTATTATTCAAAGGGAACTTAAAAAGGAGTGAGAAGAAAGGTTCTGAAAGCTTATCTGCTGGCTTTCTAAATAATCCACCATTGAACCAAGCACATGGCTATTTTTCTTTTAAATATGGACATGCTTTATTTTTAAAAAGTTTCTGATGCCATCTGAACAGAATTTTACTTGGCAGTGCCCAAGACCTACTATAGCCATCAGAAATTCATTCAGTAGGAATGTGTTTCAGTCCAGAGCTAGAATGGATTAATTTATCTTCAAGGTAAAGGACAAGCAATGGCTCACCCTATCCAAAAAGGTGCTGTTTGGAATATGAGAGGATTTAGCACTGAGTAGAGGTACTTTTTCTGAAATCATCCTGCCCATAAACCATGACCATGGCCCCTAATAGAACATATGCAAGCCACTAACTGGTTACAAAGCAACAATCTCTCCACTGATCAAGAAAAGGATGATACAATAATAAAAAAATCATTGTGTTTGCGAGTTTTTCTTCTAAGAAGAAAAAGCTACACATCCAGTTTTATCACCAAGAGGGGAAACTAAGTCAAGGGGGTAGAGATCAGAGGAGTGAAAAGAGGAGAAGCAGATCCTTCTCTATAAAACAGAAGAATCTAAACATTGGAAAAGAGCCCAGAGGTTATCTAGTTGAACCCATACTTGAACAAATATGACCAGTGATCATCCAAGCAACACCTGAAGAACTCTACTCAAGGGGAATCCCCTGCATCTTCAGTGTCTACTGGTCAGTGAGAGAGGTGTTTTGTTTTGTTTTCAGGCAGGCACTACTAACTAGAAGTGGTGAGACACAGGACTACTACTAGATTTTTCTCCTGGAGTCAGAACAAGACCGGTCCCTCATTTACACAGAAGCCTTTCAAATAGTTGAAGAAAATTACCATGTTCCCATTAAGTTTTC
Source organism: Dromiciops gliroides (assembly GCF_019393635.1). NCBI lineage: Eukaryota > Metazoa > Chordata > Mammalia > Microbiotheria > Microbiotheriidae > Dromiciops > Dromiciops gliroides. The sequence goes on along the minus strand of NC_057861.1, from coordinate 179,161,356 downwards.
TCTTCTCCAGGCTCAACATACCCAGTTCCTTCAGCTGACCCTTACATGGAATGATTTTGAGGCCTTTCCCTATCCTTGTTGCTGTCTATCGGATGCCCTCTATATTATTAATATGCTTCCTAAAGAGTGGCTCCTAGAATGAATCTAGAATTCTAGATATGGTCTGACCAGTGCAGAGTATAGTGGAACAATCCCCTTCCCAATCCTGAACACTATTCATTTCTTAATAGAGCCTAAAATTAAGTTGGCTATTGTGGCTACAATATCACACTTGTTAACTCATATTGAGCTTATAATCCACTAAAAGCTCAATATTGGTTTGTTTTTTTTTTTAAACTCCTGTTTAGGCATAATTGCTCTACCCTGTCCTTGTGAATTTATTTTTTTTTCAATCCAAGGGTAAGACTTTATACTTATCCCTAGATAATTTCATCTTCTTAAATTTTTCTCCATGTTCTAACCTGTCAGGATATTTTTTAAGACCTGACTCTGTTAGCCATCATGGTAACATTCCCTTTGGCTTTCTGTCATCAACAAACTGGATAAGTGTGACATCATACAAGATAAAATGGACCATTTTTATTATTTAAAATTTTAAATGTTTTTCCCAAGTAGAGTAGTTAAAATTGGAAGGGACAATATTTGGGAAACTAGGGGGAAAATCTTTGCAGCACATTTATCAAGGTCATACATTCAAGATATATGAAAAAATAATTCAAAACTATAAAACTAAGAGTCTATTACCCAATTTATAAATCATTAAAGGATATGAACAAGTAGTTTTCAAAGGAAGAAATTCAAACTGTCAACAAACATGAAAAAATGTTCCAAATAAAAGAATAAAGATGAAACATGCCATTTACTTTCTTCCTGAGAAATAATGAACTAAAAATGCAGAAAGATACATATGTTTTTTGATATGGTCAAAGTGGGAATTTGTTTTGCCAGAATATGCATGTGTGTTTTGAGGACCTGATTTGTTGTTATTGCTATTTTGCTGTATGTTTGTATATGTTTACTGTGGGCAAGGGACCGGAGAAATACAAGAAAATAAGAAATGTAAGAAATAAAAAAATAAGTATTTGAAAAAGAATATGAGTAACAGTGTCATTAAAGATGCCACCTTTTGAGAAACTGTACCAAAAAACAAGCCCATACAACATATCAATATTATATAGTTATTTTATGTCATTAATATCTACGTATGATTTTATTATATGATAAAGATTGGTTTGTATATTACCAAAACATACTTTTTCATTAATTTTTAATAAAAAGAAAAGAGTTCCATCTGTTCCTTTATCCAAATCACTGTGAAAAATGTTGAATAGCATTGGGCCAAGCACAGATTCCTGGGACACTGTACCAGTCTTCCGAGATGATTTCAAAATACTATAACTCTTTGGGTGTGGCCATTCATCTATTTTCTAAACCATTAGATTGCATGACTAACTAACCCATCTTTTCTACAGGAATCATAAAAGACTTCATCAAATGTATTGATAAAATCTTGGTATACCTTTTCTACAGAACTTCCATGAACTACAAATCCCATAACTTTGTTAAAAAAGGAAATAAGGTTAGACTAGCAAGGCCAGGTATGGCTAGGACCATACTGCTTATTTGTTGTTACTGATTCCTTTTCTAGATGTTAACAACCTTGCTTTTTAATAATGCACTGTAGAATCTTCAGAATTAAAAGTCAAAATCAATGTCCTCTAATAATAATAATTTTATATATGCATCTTTTCCCTTTCTAAAAATCAGGATAAGATTTGCCCCTCTATAGTCCTGTGGCAGGGAACCTAAGTAGAGCAGTGGCAACAGTGCCTGGCCTGGAGTCAGGAAGACTGATTTTCCTGAGTTTAAATCTGACTCACCCTGGGCAAGTCACTTAACCCTGTTTGCCTCAGTTTCCTCATATGTAAAATGAGGGAATATATTCAATGACCACTAAGATTCTTTCCAACTTTAGACATAAGATCTTTTTAGTCTCTTTCTCCAACATAGTTCAAAAAATCTAGTCCCCATTTTGTTGTCCTTATCTTTCTGCCCCCCCCAAGTTCATTATGTGCCTTAGCATTATAGACACTATTCTTATAGAATTGTGCTATGTCTTTGTATTCATCCTTCTCTCCATATTATGTACATGGCTCTTTCAAATCTAATTAGTTGGTGAGTTCCCCCAATGCAATAAGAACATACATACTTACTAAATTTGAGGTACTGTCCAAGGTACTGAAAAGTAGCCCATACCCTCAAGAAGCATACATTCTACTAAGGGAAAGGGGAGGACATTACAAAAACACATAAACAGACTAGTATAAACATAATAATATGAAGAGAATACCAACCACTAAAGACATCAAGAAAGGTTCCCATTGGAGGTGGTCCCATGAGCTGAGTTTGGAAGGAAGTTAGGGATTATAAGAGGTGACTGTATGTGAGAAGTATATTTCAGGTGTGGAAGACAGCCAGTACAAAGGCATAGAGTCAGGAAATTAAATGCCAAGTTCCAAGAACAGCAAGAAAGCCATTTTGGATGGAATATCGATTTCATTAAGGGAAGTAAGTGCAATAATCCTGGGAAGGAAAACTAGAAACAATCTGTGAAGGATTTTAAATGCCAAACTGGGAAGTTTGTACTTTGTCTGAGAAAACCATTAAAAGTTCTTGAACAGAGGGGAGTAACAAAGCTAGATTTATGCTTTAGGAAGGTTATTCTGGGTGGAGAATGGATTGGAAAAGGAGACACTGGAAGCCAATTTCATGGCTGCTACAATAATCCAGGAAAAAGTCAACAAAGTTCCAAACTAGGGCTGTGGCTATGTGAGAGGAGAGAAGGGTGTAGATTCAGAAAATTCTATGAAGGTAGAATGGATAAGATTTGATAATTTGTTGTATATATGGGCTGAGGGATCATAAGCAATTGAGTAGGCATCTGAGGTTTCAAACCTAGGTGATAGGAAAATTGGTGATACCCTTAAGACAAATCAGGAAGTTTGGAAGAGTGGGATTTTTTTACATCTGGAAGAAGATTGGTGGAGGGAGTAGAAGAAAGAGAAGAAAATAGTTTCGTTTTGTGCATGTTGAGTGAGAAATGCCTGCGGGACATCCAATTGGAGATGTCCAACAAGTAGTTGGTGATGTGGGACTCAAGTTCAAGAGAAATTAGCTGTGGGTATGTAAATTAGATCTGAGTCATCTTTATTGAGATGTTAACTTAGATCCCCTCCTTTTCTCACTAAAATTATTTATCTTCATAGATCCATTTCCCCTCCCTCCTGGCCTAGCACCCCCAAGAGAATTTTAGTATAAACTAATTCTCCTTTCTTTGAACTTTTTGAAATATTCTCTCCTCAAACTAAGGTATGTGTCAGGTTATCCTCTTCTCCATCACAGACTAACTCCCTAAGATTCTCACCATTTCCACATGTTAAAATATTGTTGCTAAAAATCCAGTAAAGTACTGCCCAATTCAATGGATAGGGCTCCTGAGCTTGAGCTGGAAGGTGTGGGCTCTGGTAAATCTGGGAGTGAAACATGCCATCAGCATGGATATTAAAAAGGCTACTTTTATCTTTGAGAAAATATCTCATAGAGCTGAGCATATACAGAGCTGCCAGCATGGTATTATACAGCAGAGGGGACATACAGTGGGCTCAAGCACTTGATTGGCTTCCTCCATGTCCCTTGGGGTCTCTAAATAGCACAAGCTGGCACTAAAACAGTCATGATAAAATTCAATATACTCTGTGGGCCCAAGAAAGAAAGAAAGGGAATTCCTCTTTTAATGTAATATGGCAAGCAGATGGGGAAGGCTCTGCCAATGGCTGTTTTTTTTCCCACTGGGGATGGGATGTACCGTTCAGGTTCAATTACATTCTTGATATTAACAACTGATCTTTGACACAACAAAAGTAGAGATACGAAGGCTTAGAGAACAAAGGAAAATGGAGGGGAACATAACTTTTTCCCCTCCTCAATTTTTAAAAAACAAAACAAAAACAAAAGGTCCATTATAAAAACATCTCTCCGATCCTTCCCCTTCCCCCCAGTGACAAAAAGCCACAGGCAAAAAGAAAGCAATTTATGTTGCCTTCATACTGTTCTCTCTCTATTTGCTTTTATTAATTCCTTTGGGGCCCCTAACTGTGAGAAATTCCATTCCCCAGTAGAGGAGAGGGTGTATTCACAGCAGATCAAAGGGTGTAATAGGAGAATGTCCCGAGTCTTCTCACTCCCTGAGAGTTCAGAAAATAGCTATCTACCTGCTGCTCAGTTACCATCACTGCACAGGGCCCTCTGGCTAGAAGACTATTTCAGAGGCCTCTATCTTTCATGGTGCATGACTGATTTAGGCTCCGTGTTATATGACCTTCAGGAACAGACATCATATAAATCCAGGGATTTTATTATAGTTCTCTCCCACATGTCCAGTCTTCACCAAAACCCAAGTGAAGGGTGATTGTTCTTCAGTTGTTTCGATCATATCTGACTCTTTGTGACCCCATCTGGGGTTTTCTTGGCAAAGATACTGGAGTGGTTTGCCATCTCCTTCTCCAGCTCATTTGACAGATAAAGAAACTGAGGCAAACAGGGTTAAGTGATTTGTCCACGGTCATGTAGCTAGTAAGTGTCTGAGGCCAGATTTGAACTCAGGAAGATGAATCTTCCTGATTCTAGGCCCAGAGCGCTATCCTGAAAATCACACATGTTCAGAGATCCATTTCTACAATGAACCCTCTTTTACCCTAGTGAGCTGCTTCTTGGATGTTGTTAGTAAAATATAATGGAAAGAGCACTGGATCTACAGTCCAAGGACCCAGGTTCAAATTCCACTTCTGAGACTTCCTACCTCTGTGACCTTGGGCAAATCATGTAACCTTATTAAACTTCATGCATTCAAAGCTCAAAAGGGGAAAGGGACATCAGAAGTCATCTATTCCAACTCCCTCTTACAGAGAAGGAAATTGAAGCTGAGGGAAGTTAATCAACTTGTCCAAGGTCACATATGTAAGGAAGGGATTTGAACACCAATTCACCAATTCATCTAAGTCTCAAACTAATGTTTTTTCCTACTAAGCCATCCTGCTTGCCTGCTTCTCAGTTTCCTCATCAGTAAAATAAGGGGATTAGACTAGAATCTAGTCAGTAGATGGTCTCTGAGATCTCTTTCAGCTCTAAAAGTATGTTCCTATGATCCCCTATTCTTTCTCCCCACCCTAATTATCTCCACGTGACCCAGACTTTAGATGGACCCAAAGGTCAAGGAAACATTTAGGTTTGTATTCCTGACCCATTGCTAAGCAAGAGCACCATAGGCATAGTACAAGAAAATGAAGACCCATGCATGCTTGTTTGTGTGTGCGTGTGTGCACATGTGCATGCTTGTGTACGGTCATGAGAAGGCCTGTATCTGTTGACATTTGCCAAGGGCATTTTTGAGCATCACTTTTGTTCACTGTATTGTAATGATCATAATAATGCTTAGCACTCATGAAGCACCTTTCATCTCCAAAACACTTTACAAACATTAATTCATTCTCACAACAGTCATGGGAGGCATGAATGACAAATGAAAATGACAGTGAAAAATGGAGGGTGAAGGAGTATTTGATTCCTCCTAATGAATTACAGATGAGGGGGAGGGTAGAGGTTAGGGCAGGAAAAGAATAATTTAGGAATAAACATCTTCCTAGCCAAAGGGGAGGGTCAGCAATCTATTTCTAAGTAACCCACAGTGAGCAATGAAAACACATTTCTGGCCAGCACATAGGTACCAGACAGGCCGTTGCCAGTGGTTACTAAGGATGGTAGGAATCCTGCTTCCTACACTCAAGCTTGATATCCCCCAGCCAGACCCATGATGACAAGAAGGCACTGTCCCTTTGTCTTTTTCAGTCATCCTCCTTTCTTTCTTCTGCCCTCTCTTCTGGCTCTTTGTCCCTTAGGAATGGAGAGCAGGCTCCCCAGAGTTAAAGAAACAGGCAGCTCAGGCTGGCTCTGGGCCAGCTTTTTGGAGAGTGTGCTGTAGAGCTCTGTGCTGAAAATGAGAGCTCCTGGATGGATGGATCTTTTGTCCTCCCCAAGTAATTTTTCACTCCCTCCTCCCCATTGCTTTATAAAAGAGAAAAATGATTTAAAAAAATCATCTACAATATCAGGATTTGAAGTTAGAAGGGACCTCAAAGACAATCTAGTCCAACCCTCTCTTTTCACAAATGAGGTAATTGAGGCTGAGGGAGGGGAAATGACCTCCCTGAGGTCACATGATAGCAGAACAAGTTTCGAATCTGGAGTCTTAGGCCTCCAAATGCCATGTAATTTCCTTCATACCACATTGCCCTCCTCCTGCTAATGTTGAAGTTATTTTGCTCTTTCACAAACTGTCACCTCCTAGCCTTTTGTACAATTCAATTTATCTAGAACTTATAAAAATAATGCAAATGACTGATATTTGTATAGCACTTTAAAGTTTTCAAAGCACTTTTACATATACCATCTCACCTAAGCTTCACAACAACCCTGTAAGGCAGACCATCCAAGCAATATTATCCCTGTTTTACAGGTGGAGAAACTGAGGCTGAGAACTGTGACATTTTAAGAGTTCGAGAGATAATTTCTGGGTAGTCATTTTATTGATGATAGCATTTTATTAATAAAAGGGGTCAAGGGCACTCTCAAATGCCAAATACCCTTCATGGTGGTGGACTCACAGTTTATATGCCCTTGGAAGAGTAGGTGTTCCTGAGTATGGTGATCGACTCTGATTTGTTAACAATTAATGAGAAAATGAATATTACAATGAGTAGTAGGCTCATTCCAATGAAGGGCTGGGAGTGAAATCATGTCACTCTTGGATGAAGAGACTATATGTACACCCAGGTCATCCTCAGCCTTGGGCAATCTAGACAAAGGATCTATCTCAACCCAAACTTACTTGAATAGGACACAGTGGGCAAGAATTCACCTTAGATTAGAGATTCCTTATAAAACTGAATGGAGTCTGATCAGAATTGAGGAGAAAGCTAGCTCAAACATCAGAAACTGAGCTTTTGAAATGAGGACTTAAGAAAAATGGGGAATTCTTGATCTCCTAAATTCATGGTCATTAATAATCATTTCTCTCAGAGGTTAAGAGACTATGAGTAGCCCCATAGTTACATCGTTAGTATGTGTTGGAGGTGGGATTTGAACTTGGGTCTTCCCAACTCCAGGTATAGTACACCATCTCTTGGGCAAAAGAGCCATACCAGTGGCTCTTTCTTTAACCCAAGCTATATAATAACAACATTCCCTATATTTGCTTCTGCCTTGGCTCATATAACAATGTTCTGGCCAGTTACAAAGTGCAAGGGAAGCAGGGGTACAAAAACTTGCTGGAAGTTGTATTAAGGGCTTGTCCCAGGAAATGAAAATTATTAAACCCATTGAATTTTCAGTGTCTAATCAGTTGCAAACCAGAGCTGATCCTACTTGCCATTGTCATTTCAAAATAACATTTTTCTCCCTTTTCTAAGTTCTTAGTCAAGGGAGTGGGGGGGGGGGTGGGGGGGGTGGAGAGAAGGACATTTTACAGCTTAATGAGGGATAGACCATATGCCAAATGGCCTGGCTAGAAAGGTCCTTGGCTGCCCAGAGAAATATGAAGGAAGCACAGGACAGACAGCCAAATCTTCTATGGTTTCTTCCTTCCTTGTAAATGAAGGGATTTAAAAAGCAATCACTGGGACCATTTTCTTCCTCTAGCCTTAGGAGGATATAAGCAATGCACTCTCCTAGACACAGAGGAGGAAAACTTGCTTCCTGTTTCATCTAGTAATTCAACAAATGCCAAATGAGCTCCTGCTATGTGAAAGACTGTCCCACAGAGAATGAATGGGGTCTCATAAGTTCTTATTGACTCAATGACAAAAGATTCCCTCCTGGCAAGGATGACCTTCACACTCTCCTGGCAAGCATGACCTTCACACGGAAAACAGCTTCCCCATTCTCCTTTAAAGAGTCAGAGAAGGAGAAAAAAGACATAGTCCACAAGCATTTATTAAGATCTTACTAGGCTCATGCTGATCAAATTACCAAAAGCTATTTTATAGAACTAGAAAAAGTCATAACAAAATTCATCTGAAAGAACAAAATGTCAAGAATGTCAAGGGAATCAGTAAAAAAATGTGAAGGGAAGGTGAATTAGCAGTATCAGATTTCAAACTGTATTCTTTTGTTGTTCAGTCATTTTCAGCCACATCTTATTCTTTGTGACCTCATTTGGGGTTTTCTTGACAAAGATAATGGAGCGGTTTGCTATTTCCTACTCCAGCTAATTTTACAGATGAGGACACTGAGGCAAACAGGGTTACACAGCTACTAAGTGTTTGAGTCTAGATTTGAACTCAGGAAGATAGGTCTTCCTGACTCTGGGCCTGGCACCACCTAGCTGCCCTAATCTGTATTACAGTGATAATCATCAAAACAATCTGGTACAAGTTAAGAAATTGAGTAGTAGATCAGTGAAAAAGATTAGGTATACAATAGTAAATGATCATAGTAATCTAATGTTTGATAAGCTAAAATACCCAAGACTTTGGGACAAGAAATCACCATTTGACAAAAATTGTTAGGAAAACTGGAAAGCAATTTGACACAAACTAGATATAGACCAAGATCTCACACCACATACTGAGATAAGGTCAAAATGGGTACGTGATTTCAACATCAAGGGTAATATCATAAGTAAATTAGGGTAGCATGGAATGTTTTACCTATCAGATTTATGAAGAAGGGAAGAATTTATGAACAATCAAAAGATAGAGATCATTGTGGGACATTTAATGAATAATATTAATCACATCTAATTAAAAAGGTTTTCCATAAACAAAACCAATGCAGCCAAGATTAGGCTGGGAAACTAGGAGGGGAGGGATTTATAACAAGTTTCTCTGATAAATGCCTCATATCTAAATATAGAGAATTAAGTCAAATTTATAAGAATATAAGTCATTATATTGATAAAGTCAAAGGATATGAACAGGCAGTTTTCAGAAGAAATCAAAGCTATATATAGTCATATGAAAAAAATCAATTATAGAAATTCAAACAAAAACAGCTTTGAGGTACTACCTCATACCTATTAGACTGACTAATATATCAGAAAAGCCAAATGACAAATGTTGGAGAAGATGTGGCAAAATAGGAACATTAATGCATTGTTGGAGCTATGACCTGGTCCAACCATTCTGGAGAACAACTTGGAACTATGCCTAAAGAGCCATGAACTTGTGCATACCCTTCAACCCAACAATACCACTACTAGGTCTGTAATCCAAGGAAATCAAAGAAAAAGGGAAAGGACCTATATGTACAAAAATATATCAGCTCTTTTGGTGGTGGCAAAGAATTGGAAATTGAAGGGACACCCATCATTTGGGGAATGGCTAAACAAGTTATAGTATATGATTGTGATAGCATACTATTGTGCTATAGGAAATGACAAACAGAATGCTTTCAGAAAAACCTTGCAAGACTTACATGAAATGATACAAAGTGAAGTGAACAGAACCAGGGGAATATAGTAAACAGCAAAGCAGCAATATCATATAATGATCAACTGCAAATGGTTTAGCTTTTCTCAGAAATACAATGATCTAAAACATTTCCCAAGGACTTATGATGCTATCCACCCCCAGAGAAAGATCTGATGAAGTCTAAATGCAGATCAAATCATATTTTTATTAAACTTTGTTTTTTTGTCTGTGTTTTCTGTTACAACATGACTAATAAAGAAATATGTTTTACATGACTGCACATGTATAATCTGTGCCAAACAGCTTGCCTTCCCAGGAGAGGAGGGAGAAAGGGAGAAAATTTGGAACTCTTTTTTTTTTTTTTTTGCAGGGCAATTGGGGTTAAGTGACTTGCCCAGGATCACACAGCTAGTAAGTATTTAAGTATCTGAGGCCAGATTTGAACTCAGGTCCTCCTGAATCTATGGCTGGTACTCTATCCACTGTGCCACCTAGCTGCTCCTGGAACTCAAAATTAAAAAAAAAAAAACTAACGTTATCTTTTGTTTTCAGGCCAAACTTGGTTATTGAAATTAAGCAGCATTTACTTTTATTTTGTTGTTTCAATTGCTATAAGAATTGTATATAGTGTTTTCATGGTTATACTTACTCTACTTTGCATCAATTCATGTAATTCTTTCCATTCTTACCTGAATTCTTCATAGTCATCATTTTTATGGCCTTATAATATCATATTTATGTATCTCAGTTCATTTAGCCATCAATGGCTATTTTCTTTCCAGTTCTTTCCTACCATAAAAAGTACAACTACGAATATTTTGGTGAATATGGGATCTTTTATTCTGTCTTTGAATTCTTTTAATGTATATGACTAGCAGTGGGATCTTTGGGTCAAAGGCTATGAACATTTCAGTCAATTTTTAGCATATCCAAAGATCCAAACCAATGGGGCAAGAATTTACTGTATGACAAAAACTAAAGGGAATGAATATGAATGCAAAAATTCTAAATAAAATACTAGCTAGGAGACTATAACAATATATTACAAAGATTATACATTGTGACCAAGTGAGATTTATATCAGGAATGCAGGGATGGTTTATCATAAGGAAAACTTTTAACATAATTGATTTTATAATAATAAAGGTAAAAATTATATGATTGTGTCAGTAGATACAGAAGAAGCTTTTAATAAAATACAACACATTCCTATTACAAGCACTTGAAAGCATAAGTATACAGGGATTTTTCCTTAAAATAAAAAGAAACATCTGTCTAAAACTATCAGCAAACATTATTTGTAATGGGATAAGATAGAAGCCTTCCCAATAGATCAGGAGTGAAACAAGAGTTCCTATTGTCACCCGTATTATTCAATATCATATTAGGAATGCTAGCAATAGCAACAAAATGAGAAAAAGAAGTTGAAGAAATCAGAATGTGCAATAAGGTAATAAAACTATCTCTTTTTGCAGACAATATGATGATATACTTGGAAAATCCTAGAGATTCAACTAAAAATGGAAAAATAATTTTAGCAAAATAGCAGAATATAAAATAAATCCACATAGATCATCAGCGTTTCTATATACCACCAACAAAACCCTACTGGAAGAGATAACAAGAGATGATAACCCAATTAAAATAACTACAGACAGTATAAAATACCTGGGAGTATACCTAGTAAAACAAACCCAGGAACTATATGAACAAAATTATAAAATATTTTGCATACAAATAAAGTCTGATATTGTGGAAATTTATTTTGATTTGGGGACCCTACCTTTAGGCTGAGATTAGAAAGCCTTAGGCCCTCAGGGTCTTTCCCCCTCCTCCTCAGCTTCAGCTGAGAGAAAAAGCCCCATGGGCTATACAAGACACCAGGTCAGACAGCTGGGGGAACAAAAAAGCCCCCAGCTCCCTCCCACCTGAGCGGAGCTATCTGAAAGATAGCCTGTGCTGAGGCACATGAAGGGGGAGAGCACACCCCCCCACACCAGTTGCAGCTCTGGCTGGTGGATTAGCTTGGTCTGTGGGGGCAAAGGAAGCCCCGAGATTTGAGTGGAGAGAAGAAAAGGTATATATAGACCTGGGAGTTACACTAGGGGGGACGATGGACTAAGGAAGGAGCGAGGAGACGGACTAGAGGATAGGCTGAGGACAGACTAGATAGACAAGACTCAGGGGTTCAGACAGACAAGAAGAGGTCAAGAGGCGGCTGAGGAGACGGCAAAAAGGAGGAGACTCGAGGACGGACTAAAGGAGCAAGGGAGGGGCTGACGAGAGGAAGATGGACTAGATAGACTAGAAAGAGAAGGGCTGCCTAGGGGAGACAGACTAGAGGAAGAAGACTTGAGGATGGACTAGATAGAGGGACTAGAGAGGTGACTAGAAGGGAGCTCAAACTGACAGAGCAGACAGACAGAAGGTTATAGGCCTTAATACAAACCAGGGAAAGTGTAATGTGCCCTGAGGCCGGAGGCGGCTAAGGCCCTTATTGTATTCAAGAAGTTCCAAGCGCAGCAGGTGAGAAAGAGACAGTGGAAAGAGACCGCAGGAAAACAGTCAGGTTGTACTTTATTTCCCTGTATTCCTAATTTGAAATAGTATCTCATAAATAAACTCTGCTTTGATTATTTGGTTAAGAGGCTTCTTAATCTTTAGTCTATCAGTTTGGGAGCAGTGTGGTGGAACTTTATAAACAGCCCACATTAAATTAAATTCAGTCAGATAGCCAAATAGTCATAAGTCCCAGTTTAGTCCTCCAGTCAGCTTCAGTCCCCAAATTAGGCTAGTCAATTCAAAAATATTCTAACATTTTAATGGTGACCACGAAGGGACTTATGGACCAATTATAATTTTTCTAAATTTATAAGTTTTCATATAATCATAATTTTTCATAAATCAAATTATATATAATTTTTCCATGTTAGTTATAGTTATTAACAATTAATTTTTCTACAATATAAATAATTGGAGAAATAGTAATTATTCATTAGTGGGTGGATCCAGTAGAATTTAAATGACCATTTTAACTAAATTAATCTATTTAATGCCATCCCAATTAAATTACCAAAAAAAATTTTACTGAACTAGAAAAAATAATAACAAAATTCATTTGGAAGAATGAAAGGGCAAAAATATCAATGAAACTAATGAAATAAATGTAAAGGGAAGAGGTTTAGCATTAAGTAATCTTAAACTATACAATAGGGCAGTAATTATCAAAACTATCTGGGACTGGCTAAGAAATAGAAAGGTAGATAAGTGGAACAAAGTAGACATACAATACATAATAGCAAATGATTATAGTAGTCTTGTGTTTGATAAAGGTAAAGATTCAAGCTTTGGGTATAAGAATTCATTAGTTGGTAAAAATTATTGGGAAAGCTGGAGAGCAAACTGGCAGAAATTGGACACAGACCAATATCTTATACCAGTTACCAAGATAAAGTCAAAATGGATACATGACCTGGATAGAAAGAGAGATATAAGAAAATTAGAAGAACATGGAACATATTACCTATTAGACTTATGAATAAGAGAACGATTTATGAATAAACAAGAAAGAGAGAACATTTCAAGGTAGATGACTTTGATTACATCAAATTAAAATATTTTATACAAATAAAGCCTATATAGGCAAGATTAGAAGGAAAACAAAAATTTAGAAGAAAAATTTTATAGACAGTTTCTCAGATAAAGGATTAAGAACTTTGTCAAATTTATAAGAATACGAGTCATTCAGCAATTGATAAGTGGTCAGTGGATATAAACAGTAAGTTTTTCAATTTAGAAATAAAAAACTACATTCATATAAAATGCACTAAATCACTATTGATTAGAGAAATGGAAATTCAAACAACTTTGAGGTATCATCTTACATCTATAAGATCTATAAGAAGGGGAAAGAAAAAGGCTTTGGAGGGAATGTGGAAAAATTGGGAGACTAATTTACAGTTGGTGGAACTGTGAACTAATCCAACCATTTCATAGAGCAATCTGGAATTGTACCCAAAGAGTTATGAAACAGCACATACTCTTTGGCCCCAAAATACACTATTAGGTTTGTTTCCCAAAGGGATTAGGAAAAAAGGAAAAGAACTTATATGTTCTAAAATATTTATAGCAGCTTTTTGTAGTGGCAAAGAACTGGAAATTGAGAGGATTTCCATCAACTGGGGAATTACTAAACAAGTTGTGTTATACAATTCTGATGGAATACTACTGTTCTATAAAAAACGATGAGTTGGTTGATTTTAGAAAAACATGGAAAGACTTGAATGAAATAATGAAGAATGAAATGAGCAAAACCAAGACAATGTTGAACATAGTAACAGTAATATTGTTCTAAGAACAACTTTGAACCACTAAGTCATGTTGAGTAATACTCAAATAAAATACAAAGGAATTGTAAAGGAAGATGCTATCTATATCCAGAGAAAGAACTGATAAATAGAAGTATGTATAATATGGTTTTACATATGTATGCAATTATATACATATATATGTATACACACATGCTTATATCTAATGATAGCCTTCTCTAGGGCAGGGTGGAAAGGGATGGAGGAAAAAAAGTGCACAGTAGAGAACAAAAGAAAACCTGAAACCTAACATAGAAAAGCAAGATAGTTTTGAAAATGATATATAGTATTTATTACATAGTTTTTCAAAAGTAAACAGTGGGAAAAGGAAATTCATGGTTTTATATTGAATTCTCCTTTGTATTATGCTGTGTATGTGAAGATATTCTTTCTTTCTTCTTTTTGTATTTAAGTTTAAAATGAATAAAAAATTTAATTTAAGTGATGGGAAAACTGAAAAGTAATGTGGCAGAAACTAGGCATCGAACAACATCTCACACCATATACCAAGATCAGCTCAAAATGGGTAAATGACCTAAACATAAAAGGTGATATCATAAGTAAATTAGGGGAGGATGGAAAAATTACCTCTCAGATCTATGGATAAGGGAAGCATTAATGAACAAATGAGAGATAGAGAGGATCATGGGAAATAAAATTGATAATTTTGATTGCATTAAATTAAAAAGTATTTAAATAAACAAAACCAATGAAGCCAAAATTAGAAGGAAAGTAGGAAATTGGGAGTGGAGCATTTACAGCAAATTTTTCTGGTCAAGATCATTTTCTTAAATATATAGAGAACTGGGTCAAATTTATAAAAATAAGAGTAATTTCTTATTGCTACATAGTCAAAGGATATGAATAGGCAGGTTTCAGAAGAAGACATCAAATCAATAGTATTATGACATGTAATACCACCTCACATCCATCAGATTGGCTAACATGGTAGAAAAGTAAAAGTACAAATGCTGGAGGGGATATGGAAGAATAGGCACACTAATGTATTATTGGAGCTCTGACCTGGTCTGACCATTCTGGAGAACAATTTGAAACTATGACCAAAGGGTTATAAAACTGCATACCCTTTGAGCCAGCAATACCACTAATAGGTCTATAACACAAAGAGTTCAAAGGAAAAGGAAAAGGACACCTATGTACAAAAATATTTATAGCAGTTCTTTTTGTATTAGCAAAAACAATGGAAATTGAGGAGATACCCATCAATTGTGGAATCGTTGAACAAGTTGTGGTATGTGATTGTGATGGAATACTATAGTGTTGAATTGACAAAGGAGATGGTTTTAGAAAAACCTGGGGAGACTTATGTAAGCTAATGAAAAGTGAAGTGAGCAGAAAGAACATTATACATAGTAATAGCAATATTGTAATTATAATCAGTTGTGAAAGACTCAAAACAATGATCTCTGACAATTCCAAAAGACTAGTGATGAAAAATGCTATCCTCCTCCAGGGAGAATGGATGAACTCTGAGTGTAGTTGAAGAATATTTTTTCACTTTTTCTTTGCTTTCTGACCCCCGACAAGGCTAATATGGAAATGTTTTGCATGATTTCATATGTATAATGTGTAGTATATTCCTTGTCTTCTCAATGAATGAGGGAGGGGTAGAGGGAAGGAGAGTAATTGGAACTGAAAATTTAAATTAAAACATATTTTAACATAATTCCAAATTGTTTTCTAAAATGGCTGAACTATTTCATAGTTCCACCAACAGTGCTTTAGTATATCTCATTTCCCAAACCTTCCAACATTGATTATTTCCATCTCTCCTCACCTTTGCCAATTTTCTGGGTGTGATGGTAGACTATGTTTGTGCTTTTACATTTATTTTTATCCCCAATGCTTATAGTAACCATATTTGTTGATTAATGGATTGTTTAAGAACTCTGCCCCTAGCTTTGGGAAGACTAGCACTAATACTCTTTAGATGGGACTACAAATTGGTCCAAACATTAGGGATATCAATTTGAAATTATGCAAGAAAATTGGCTACATTTCTTAAACTCCTTTACCCAAACATCTCACTATGGTGTATTTATACCTCATGGAAGTCAAAGATAGAAACTAAGTCACAATATATTTATAAATATTAATTACACTACTTTTTGCACTAGAAACAAAGTAGAAGCCCATCTATTGAGTACTTGCTTAATAAAATGTGTTATATAAGTGCAATAGAATATTGTTATGCAATAAGAAATGACTAATATAAGGAATTCAGAAAAAGTTGGGAAGATTTGTATGAACAATTGCAAAGTGAAAAAAAAGCAGAACCTAAAGAATAATACTTCTGATTATAATATAAATGAAAAATCACTATAAGGAAGCTCATCTAAAGGCAACTAAAAATAAATAATGGTCCCTGGAAACAGATAATAAAAATACTTCCCTCTTCTTTAGAGATTGGGCACCGCTGGAACAAAACAGCATACATATTATTAGACATGGCCACTGTTTGAGGTGTTTCTGCTTAACTGATTAATTTCCTTTTTTACACAGGAGGATACAAATTAGAGGTTGTAGGAAAGGGGTTATTCCCAGGAACAATAGTAATGTAAAAACCAAATACAAATTAACATGATGTAGTTGATAAGATGCTGGACTTGGAGGAAGGCATGGAAAACTAGGTTTAAATCCTACCCCAGATTCTTACTAGCTTTGTGACTTTGGACAAGTCACTTCACTTGTCTATGCCTCAGCTTCCTTATCTATACAATTAGTAGTTTGGATTCAATGACCTCTAAGGTCCATTCCATTTTCTAATATATGATACTATGAATATACATGTATATACACATATGTATATATAGAGATATACATACGTACACATACATATGCATATCATATACATATATAGTGTGTGTGTTTATGTAACCCAAAGTCCATTAATGATGTGGGACTCTCTCCCATTCTTGCCAACTCTACTCCCACCTCTTCAGCAGACATCGGGTACTGATCTCCACCACTGAGGAGTGTATACCAATGGGCTTTGGCACTGGGGCAACATATGTAAAGAAATTAACTGAAAAAATATATGGAAAGTGATGCTGGTTTAATACTTTTCTAAATATCCAACTTCAAAACATAATCACCTAAATTAAAGAGATGCAAACATGAGTATTCAACAATGTTGTAAGACATGCTTACCTAAAATATGTGAAATAAAATTTCAGATCTATGTCCCCAAAAAGTGCTTGGAAGATCTTAGATTTAAGGAGCTGTAGAAGTGCCTTCTATTTAGAAAACAGAAGGAATAATTGCTCTATTCATGTATTCAATTGGCATTTATTAAATGCCTATCGTATGCAATTCACTATGCTAAATACTAATGGTGATTTAAAGAGGAATAAAACAAGACCCTGTTCTCAAGGAATTTATTATCTAGGCAAGGATTTTTCTTCTGAGGTCCATAGATCCATTGGGATCCATGGACAAATTTTCAAGGGTGTGTGAACTTGGATGGGGAAAAATACATCTTTATTGTCACTAACCTCCAAATGAAATTTAACATTTCCTTCTATTATTAGTGTAGCCAACAAACACATTCTGAGAAAGGGTCCATAGATTTCTCCACTCTGACAAAGGGGTCCAGGACACAAAATAGGTTAAGAATCCCTGATTCTAATA
Organism: Dromiciops gliroides; assembly: GCF_019393635.1. Taxonomy (NCBI): domain Eukaryota; kingdom Metazoa; phylum Chordata; class Mammalia; order Microbiotheria; family Microbiotheriidae; genus Dromiciops; species Dromiciops gliroides. Next base: position 179,143,814 of record NC_057861.1, on the reverse strand, counting down.
GAATCTACCCCACAGGGTTGGCATAGGCAGAAACTGGGGTTTTATTAAGGTCAGTAAAGGTATTTGATAAAATTATGCCTGTATCACTGATGCATAACTGGTTATTTTAGCTGAGAAGAAAGAAACATGAATAATTAAAAAGATAAGCCAAAAATGTGGAATGTGGTATATGCTGGTCAGACCAGGTATGGTTGCTATGTCTTTGTTTTTGCTTAAAATGTTATCCTTAGTTACAAAGGAGAAGTGGCATGGATGGGAGGGGCAGAACACTGCCAGGGAAATGACCACAGACACGCATCAGTAAAATTATTTTTTAAAAAAATGAAAGGGGGTGTGTGTGTGTGGGGAAGACATATATGAACCAAAAACCTGCTTTTGGACAAGTTACTTCTAACAAGATCCTTAATTGCTTCTCTCTCCCTCTCCCTTGCTCCCCAGAAAAATGGACTGCTAGTTCACTTTCTCTTTCTGGTTGACACCCTGATGGTACCTCGTCCTCCCTCCCAGAAGGTGCTAACAAAGTCACTCAATGGTCTTCAAACCAGGCTGAGCAATCAATTATTGGCCACAGCTATGCTTTTGTCCCATAGGTTTAACTAAACAATAACGAGTATAACTGAACAGAATGAAGGTGAAAGGTGTTCACTTGGAAATGTGTTCAGAGATAGCTAGCTGGTACAGTGGATAACGGGCTGGGCCTGGAGTCATAAAGACCCAGGCTCAAATCCTGCCTCAGACACTTACTGCCTCAGAGACCCTGGGAAAGTAACTTAACCTCTCTCAGTTTCCTCATTTGTTACATGGGGATAATAATAGTACCTATTTATCAGGGTTGTTGTGAGGATAAAATGAGATTGGCGGCAGCGGGGGTGGGGGGAGGGGTGAGGCAATGAGGTTAAGTGACTTGCCCAGGGTCAAACAGCTAGTGTCTGAGATGAGATTTGAACTCAGGTTCTCCTGAATCCAGGGCCGGTGCTTTATCCACTGTGCCACCTAGCTGCCCAAAATGAGATTTTTATAGAGTGCTTAGCACAGTGCCCAGCACATAGCTATGTGATGCTAGTTGTTCTTATTGTTGTTCCTATTATCTTCATAATAATGAAGTAATAATAATTACTTGTACTGGTTGGAACAGAATGGTGGCTCTCAAAGGGTATTTCACCCACCTCACCCCCACCCCCAGATTTCCACCAAGTGTTCCAGGAATCATTTGAAACTTCCATTTGCATACTCCAGGCTCACCCTAATATACAGAACCTACATTTCTAATTGAGTCTCCCCTCTTGTGCCAAGATTCCTCACAACAAAGAATAATTCTGTTCTCTGAGCAAAAACGTTTAAAGACCACCATGACGGAGATACGTCCAAATGGTACAGAATGAATCTTGTCGACAATTTTAAATTATTTTAAAATGTTGTGTTATATTACTTTAGGAAAGGATAAGGCAGGCAGTGTAGCATAATTGAGAGAGACAACCTTGGAGTCAGGAAGACCTGAATTCAAGTCCTACTCAGACATGTACTAGCTATGTGAACCTGGGCAAGTCACCTACTTCCATAATACCCCATGCACCTTTTTAAGACCCTAAGCCATGGACAATTGCTCATCTAATTTAGTGAAAGCACTGGCATCATTCTCTGCTGGTAAAATCACATGTCAAGACCAAAACACAATTATCATTTTTAGTGGAGAGTCAACCTCAGGTTCTCAGTCATTTAACCTCTCAGCCTCAGTTTCCTCATTGGTAAAATGGGGCTGATAATAATAACACCCATATTACAGAGTTATTGTGAAGATCAAATGACATAATTTTTGTGAATTTTTTTGGTAAATCTTCCCAAACTATATAAATGTTAGCTGTCATTATCTGAGCATGTGATCAGGCAGGACCTTCCATCTGAGAGATAGTTTTAGGCAGTAAATGGAGCACTGGCCTTGGACTCAAAAGGGCTTGGGTTCAAATCTTTGTTATGTGAGCCTGGACAAACCATTTTGCCTTTCTTTTCCTCCTTCTCAGCTGTAAAATGAGGGGTTCGGACTCATGACCTCTAAGGTCTTTTACTAGCACTAAATCTGTGAGCTGGTGAGCCTATGACCTGGAAGGGGTTCAGATAGGATGAGAACACTGACAAATGGGGATGTTTAGCCCCTAAGGACCGGCCCAGCTAAGCTCATCAAGGTTCCTCACCAGAGGATTAGCCAATAAAAGATAAATATTATTGAAATCATAAATTATCTACTTAGGTATAAAATGTTTGCAATTTGTATCAATATAGGAGTATTCATCCTAATGAAATGACAGATCTTTCAAAGCGTTACATTAACAAAATTTACTTTAGCAAATATCTTTGGAGACAAAATGAGAGATGTTGGGGAATGGTATGACTTAATCCAAAGTATTTGGTAATATCTAACAAAGATAAGAGGCAATGCTATTTTTAAGAGCTGATGAAGTATTCTAATAGATTTCATTTTAGTAAGGAATGGAGAAGAGCCATGAGGTTTTCCATGGTAGCTACTTGTGTTTTTCCTGATGATTCTCTTTTTACAAGAAGCACTGAAGCCCCCAAGAGCCCACTATCTAGCTCAGCTTCTCCCTTGTTCCAGCTTCCCTTTCTCCTTTCCTTCTCCACTAATAACAGCGTGTTCTGCCATACCTACCATAATGGTGTGTTCTGGGAATTTGGCTCGGACAAGCTTCACAAATTCCACAAAGTGCTCGGAATACCCATTGGCCACATCCAGACAAATATATTTAATCTGTGGCACAGCCTCTAGGATACTGCTCATCCTGTCCAGGTCACTCTGCCCGCTGCCTGAGCTCACAGCTACATGCTGGAAAAATGGAAAAAAAAAAACAAAACCAGACATGAATGGCAGGTCTCAGGAAAACAGTCTCAACTCCAACCCACTTACCAGCAACTTACTGAGGCACATTCCTTATCAGTCATGTGTGACCAGTTTTGAGATAACAAGACCACAGTGTAAATGAAACTGACCAAGTCATGAAACCTGAGTTCACTTCCCATCTCTACCATTAACCCGCCATATATCCTTAAGCCTGGATGTTGGCCATAAGACCTTTCCAGAAATCAACAAGTTCTTGGTTATTTGTGAAGTCTCTCTTTACCCTCCTCTCTTCTCATTTCCCTAATCAGTCCATACACTGGCAAGAATCAATCAATCAACTAATAAAGCACTTAAAATACATCAGGTAAATGGCATAGAGTAAATATAATCAAAGCGGTGGCAGCTAGGTGGTGCAGTAGATAGAGCACTGGGCCTGGAGTCAGGAAGACCTGAGTTCAAATTCAGACTTAGACACAGACTAGCTATGTGACCCTGGGCAAGTCATTTAACCCTGTTTGCCTCAGTTTCCTTATCTGGAAAATGAGCTGGAGAAGGAAATGGCAAACCACTCCAGTATTTTTGCCAAGAAAAGACTAAATGGGGTCACAAAGAGTCAGCATGAATGAAATGATTAAACAACAACAAATATGCTAAATGGTAGTGTTTGGGGCAAACTGCCTCAGTTTACCCAAATAACTCGAGGAGACCACCAAGTCAAGCAGAGACAGATTTATTACATTCCTGCAGGAATGGGCAAACTCAATATCTGAGTCACCATAGCTAATACATGCCTTGACCTTTTATAGGAATGTTGGGCAGGGGGGAAGTCCCCACGCACACTGGGGTGAGCTCACAATCTAACATCCAATCCTGTCTCACCCAGGGTGCGTGTTTAGCTCATGATCAATGTATGGAGACATGCATATGTGTTCCAGGAACAAGGGGGAAAAGGGGAGGGGTAACAAGGTCAAACTGAAGGAAGAGGGAACGGGGGAGTGACAGTCAGATGTTTCAGATCTCACAGTTCCCACTGACTCCCCTCTCTCGGCCCCTATCTCTAAAGATACTCAACTTGAATAACAGGAAGAGTCACTCAGGTGTTTCAGCATTGTTTTGTAGTCATGTTAATTTTAGAAGAATGACAGGGCTAAAATTTATCTTCGGCTATGTTGGGAAATCAAAGAAATAGAATAAAGAATAAAAAATAATCCATTGTTGGGACCCTAGGGTCAAGGGGATTCTGTTCTAAGAAAAAGAGACATGTCACTTAACATCTGGTCTCAACTTAATTGCCGCATCCTGTGCTGAGCCCTGTCCTTTCTTCTTGAGTCCCAAGTATTGAATTGGTGGGCAAACTTCCCGATCCATTCAACAGGGACTGGGGTTCTGACACATGATGGATTCCAGATAAAACTAATATGTAGCTGACAAGTGGGGAGACTGAGCAGAAGTAAAAATACTGTTAATTGGCAATAAAACTTAAAGGAGACAGTGAGAATTTGACAAGCAATAAACTTTTAAACTAACTATACTGGGGCGGGGCTGGGTATCTTCCAGACCCCATCCTCAGAGTTTAATCTGACTCAAATCCATAATCATCTCATACAGTAGGAATAAAAAAACAAAGCAATGCTTGTCGTCATGTAGTTTATGTTTTGGTTTTTTAGTTTTTTTAGACAATCAAGGTTAAGTGACTTGCCCAGGGTCACACAGCTACTAAGTGTCTTACTAAGACACTTACTTAACTTACTAAGAGGCAGGATTTGAATTCAGATCCTCCTGACTCCAGGGCTGGTGCTCTATCCATTGTGCCACCTAGCTGCCCCCTGTAGCTTACCATCTAAGGGGAAAAATGTAATTCAAGAAATATTAACAGAGATCAGAGATATAGAAAACAAAAAGACCTCATAGGCCATTTAGTCTAATTCCTTGGTTTACAGATAAGGAAACTGAGGCCCAGGGAGCTTAGGTAACTTGTCCAATAGAGTTGACTTGACTCTAGAACCATTCTTCTTTCTAATGTACCACCATAATGTATCATCTCAATAAATTAAGGCAACTGTGAGCTATGAAGAGTGCTGAGGTCCCAGTATCAACTCTGAGGCAAGTCACTTACCATCTTTGGGTCTCAGTTTCTTCATCTCTAAAGTGGGGACAATAATACTTGCATTACCTATCTCCTAAGCTAATTTTGAAGATGACTCAGAAGTACTACAGAAATGTGAGTTAAGAAAGTCAGCTACATTGAAGTTGCATGGATCTCCACGAGACAGTTGTCTGCTTTCAAAGTCTCTCTGCTCATCTGTGCTCTCCCTGTGACAGACTACCCAGCTGAGTCATAAAGACACAGATTCAAATCCTGGTTTATGTGCTTAAGTTTCTTCCAATGTAAGCTTCTAGCTCTAAATCTTTTTTTTTTAACTTTAATTCAATTCAATTAGAATTGATTGATTGATTGATTTGCAGCATCTTTATTTTATTCTGAACTTAAACAGGTCTCAATCAATGATTTTATTATTCAATTTAATCCCAGGCACTGCATTAGGTGCTGAAGACACACACACACACACACACACACACGTACAGTGCCCTGCCCTTAAGGTGTTTACAATCTACTCAAGGAAGTTTATTTCTAGAACCTCTACTCTTCCCTTTGTGACAGCTGAGCCTGATACAGGCCCTCATCATTTCACACCTGGACTATTACAGTAGCCTTCTCATTGGCCTCCCTTAATTCTTTTTTCCACTCCAATTCATCTTCCTCAGTTACCAAAAATTGTCTTCCTAAATCACAAGTGTGACTAAGTCACCTTTATACTCAAAAGGCTTCCAATGCCTCCCTATTACCCCTGGGATCAAAAATAATATCTTCTTGATCAACTGTGCTAGACTTAGCTCTTCTCAGCAACACAATGATCCAAGATAATTCCAAAAGATCCATAATGGAAAATGCTCTCCACATCCAGAGAAAGAACTATGGAGTCTGAATGCAGATAGAAACATATAATTTTCACTTTCTTTGCTGTTGCTGTTTTTGTTATTTGTTTCATCTTTCTTGAGGTTTTTCCGTTTTGTTCTGATTCTTCTTTCACAACATGACTAATGGGGAAATATGTTTAACATGATTATGTGTGTGTGTGTGTGTGTGTGTGTGTGTGTGTGTGTGTAACCTATATCAAATTGCTTGTTGGCTTCACTGGGGAGAGGGAAGGGAGGGAGAAAAATTTGGAACTCAAAAACTTATAAAAATGAATGTTGAAAACTATCTTTACATGTAATTGGGATAAAATAAAATACTATTAGAATAAAATAGATTGATTGATTGATTGATAGATAGATGATAGGTAGGTAGATAGATGATAGGTAGATTGATAGATGATAGATAGGTAGATAGGTAGGTAGGTAGATAGACAGATGATAGACACAGACAGATGGATGGATGGATAGATAGATAGATAGATAGATAGATAGATAGATAGATAGATAGATAGATAGATAGATAGATAGATAGATAGATATACAGATACATAGATAGATACATAGATACATTGATATCCTTTCCTTGGCTTTTAAAGGTTGTTACAGCCTGGCCCCTTCCTACCTCTTCAGTCTTATACTTTGCTCACCTCCACCATATTCTATGATCCATATCCAGGGACACTAACCTTTTTGCTGTTCCCCACAACAATTCTCCATCCGCTTAATTGTATCTTTTCACTGGCTGTCTCCCGTGCCCTTCCTCATCTCTGCTTAGTTCCTACCTTCTATATTTCATTTATGTAGAATTCCACTACATCAAAATTTTTTATATACCTTATCTTAACTGACCCTCACCACAATCCTCTGATGTAGGTGGCATAATATTATTCATCCCATTTTATAGTTAAAGAAACTAAGGGTCAAAGAGATTGAATAAACTTCCCAAAAAGATTAAGTCTGGCAGGAGCAGGACTGGATGGAGTCTTCAGCCTATAACCAGCTGCCTCCCACTTAAGGGTGGAAATTTGTCACAGTCTTCCAAATTGAATCAGATGTACATGCCTGGCATCTTGCAAATTTAATAAAAGGGGTTTTAAAACTGAAAAGGAAGAGAGGTGAAGGGAGGGAAAGAAAGTGATCTATGTATATCTACCTAGCTCTTAACCACAGAAAGTAGCAGGAAGAAAAATAACACTAGATGTATCCCTCAAATTACCAAGAGACAAAATCCAAGAAAAACTATGGTAGTCAAGCCACAACGTCAGATACACAGAGTATGGGTGATAAGCAAGGTGGGCAAGAGATGATAAAGATAATGATAACAATAACATCATCTAGCATTTATATTGTGCCGACGTGTGCTAGGAATCTTACTAAGCACTTTGCAGCTATTTCATTTAATCCTCACAACAACCCTGGGATATAGGTGCTATTATTATCCCCATTTTCCAATTGAGAAAACCGGCTGACAGAGGTGAAGGGACTTGCCCAGGGTCACACAACTAGTGAATATCTAAGGTCAGATATGAACAAAGTTCTGACTCTAGGCCCAGTGCTCTTTCCACGTCACTACTGAACTACCCCTAAATTTTAAAGGAGGCAAATTTTATCTCATATGTATCACTGAGATTTGATGGGAATGGGGCCCATTACTGCAATATGGTATTGGAAGGGTATCCATTGTGCCTTATTCAAATGAAACATAAGAATGTTGGGGGGTGAAATTGAGGGGGCAGGGAGGAGTTACAGAGGAGCACTTGGATGTTGCAAAGATAGATTCATGGGGGGAGGGGAAAGCAAGCACAGAACATTTGGGGGTATATCAGTGGAGACAGAAACAGAAGTATATGGGCATTGAAATACACCAGAGACTACTTGGACATGTGGCCCTGCTGTATGCCCTCCTGGTCAAGTTATATGGAGCACATTCTGTTCTGGGAGCTGCATGTTGCAACTAACATGGATGAAGAGTATTTAGGAATGGGTGACCAGAATGGTCAAAGACCTGGAAATCAAATCATACAAATGTTGAATTAACTGAAGATGTTTTGTCTGGAGAGGAGAATTAGGGGAGACTTGATAACCATCTTTAAGCATTTGAAATGATATCATGTGGAGGCAGCATGACATAGTCCATAGAGATCTGGCCTTGAAATCAGGAAGATCTACGTTCAAGTCCTGCCTGGGACAAATATTGGCTGTGTGATCCTGGCTAAGTCACTTTCATCTCAGTGCTCTATACTGGAGATATCAAACATTCATCAGAGTGCTGCTGAGGTAGATTAAAATATAATTGGGAAATGTTTAGCAAAATAAATAAAAAATACAATGGAATATAGATAATATAAATATGTGGTTTTCTAAGTAATATGCATCCACAGGGGTGCTTATGTAAGATATAATGATCCCTGTTTCTATTTGATGTTGACACCCACTGCTGTAGGTGACTCTAAGGCCTGCAACAAAGGTGGTGAACTGGATTGGTACAGGGAGGGGAGTTTCTTCATCCGTGAATTCCCTGTACCAATTAAATCACAGGTCTAGCTCCTATCTCTATCCATGTGGAAGTAGATTTAGACCTCTCTTGTTGGTCCCAAAGGAGAGAACCTAGAATAATGTGTGGAATTGAGAGAAAGATTTCAACGCAAAAAAGACAAGGGCAGGTAGGTTTTCAGTGGATGCAGTGCCCAACCTGGAGTCAAAAAGACACCTCTTCCTGAGTTTAAATCTGGGCCTCAGATACATCCTAGCTGTGTGACTCTGGGCAAGTCACTTAACCCTGTTTGCCTCAGTTTCCTCATTTATAAAATGAGCAGGAGAAGGGAATGGCGAACCATTGCCGTATCTTTGCTAAGAAAACCCCACATTGGGTCAGGAAGAAGCCAATATGATTGAAAATGACTGAACAACAAAAAAAGGAAAGACTCACTAACAATTAGTGATCCCTAGTGGACTGGGATGTCTTAGGAAGTTAATAAGTTCTCCTTCAGGAGAGGACTTCAACCCAAGCAAAGGCTGTGTGACCATTTGTTGAATATATCACCAAAGGGATTCTTGGAAAGGCCCAGGTTGGTCTAGATAGGTCTTTTGCAACTCTGAGATTCCATGAGTTTGGGTTACTGTTCTTCCCCAGTACTTATGAGCCTTAAAATTTATACTTTCTAATTAGATTCTGGGAGACTACATCAGATTTTCAGTTCATAATGAAGGTTGAGGTTCTGTATAATAAAATATCGTCCAAAACTGCATTTACAGAAATGGAGGTTTGGAAAAAATCATTGATTATCCATCCACAATTTTCTCAAAAGGTTGTTATAAGACAAAGGGAAAGGAAGGGAAAACAGACATCATTCACTTGCAAACTATAAACTGAAAATAAAATATCAGGTGCTCAGTCACTGAGCTGGAGTCACAGAAATCTTTTATCTTAGAGAACCATCTTCTCATTAATCAGAATCCAGGCATAATTAATGGACCTGCTCAGGTAACAGAGAACTACATGTGGCCTCAACAAAAGCAATTAGAATGAGGTGATGGAACTTGGCAGTCACAAAGTGACCTTTTTTAGTCCTATGGGGAGCATCTCTAACGTGGCCTATGATGAATTTTCTGTTAGCATTGTCTCAGAAACCACTGACAAAAAGCCCTTAGGAATGAAGAAAGAGGAAGCAGAGGTGGTCCTGTCTGCCTTCCTTTTCCATCATACTTGCTTTTTCTTGCTTGAAAGGAGTTGCTGCTTTTATATTCAGAAGTTATATTAAGATAGGATTCACCTTGGAGTTTCAGGCCAGAAACAGAGGTCCTATTCCCCAGTCTTCCCTTTCAAAACTATTAATGGCACAAGGGAAAGCCAAGCTATTTTTTCTAAGAAACACGAGTGCCTTCTATTGTATATGACTGGATTCCTTAAGGTGACTCAGTCCCATCTGACTTTTATCCCCATTGTTTCTGTTCTAACACCACCACATATTAATTCCTCTTCTGATACTGATTCCTGGCCATTTTCTCTTTGTCTACTCGAGTCATTTTTCCTTTCCAAATCTCTATAGCACTTTAATATTAACAAATCACTTTCCATACATTATCTACAACTACCTGGGGAGGTAGGAATTCCAGGTATTGTTACAAAATTGTTGTTGTTATTGAGTTGTGCCCAACTCTTCCTGACCCCATTTGGGATTTTCTTGGCAAAAGTAATAGAATGGTTTGTCATTTCCTTCTCCAGTCTCATTTTATTTTTTGTGGGGCAGTGAGGGTTAAATAACTTGCCCTGGGTCACACAGCTAGTAAGTGTCAAGTATCTGAGGCTAGCTTTGACCTCAGGTCCTCTTGAATCCAGGGCTAGTGCTTTATCCACTGCACCACCTAGCTGCCCCCTTAATATACACATATACATTCATACACAAAATAGGATTATCAAGGGGAAAAAAGGTAAGGAGTTTTCTCTGTCATACAAAACTCCACATTACTCACTTTAATCTATTAAAAAAATAATTAGGGGCAGCTAGGTGGCACCGTGGATAGAGCACTGGCCCTGGATTCAGGAGGACCCGAGTTCAAATCCAGCCTCAGACAACACTTACTAGCTGTGTGACCCTGGGCTAGTCACTTAACCCTCATTGCCCTGAAAAAAAAAAAAAAAAAAGAATTATTTGAACAGTTTGCTGGTGATTCCATATTGGATCAGAACACACCTGAAAATAGATCCCTCTTTTGATGACAGAGTTTATCTTTGGATTCCAGTCTTTAGAACAATTATTATTCACAGGATCCATCATAGGAATGTTGATCTAAAATCAGAAGGGACCCCAGAAGCAATCTAGTCCAATCACCTCATTGTACTGTTGATTAAACTGAGGTCCAAGGAAGCAAAGTGACTCACTCATGCTCACATAGTTAAGTGTCAAAAGCAAGATTTGAACACAGATCCTCTGATTTTAGAAGCAGTGCTCTTTCCACTGTGCTTCTCTGCTTCCTTCCAGCAGGTTGTTGTTCCTCTCTTTTTCTCTCTTAATTTCTTGACATCTCCATCTTAGCAGTAGAACATAGTTACCTCTACCAGATTTTCCTTAGTTGGGATCTTGTCAGCTGCTTAGACAATACATACATACATACATACATATATATATGTATTTGTGTATATATATATATACATACATACATACATATATATATACATATATACATATATATATATATACCTGTCTTCCTTTGCTCTCCCCCATCCCTTTTAAAAAATCAATCTAGTTTCTTCTATTTTTAGGTCTTTACTCTCCCAGGAGGCATCACTGTCTGCCTGCTTAATTGAGTCTACCACTGGAGGATCTCTTAGCAATAAGATCATAGAATCATAAAAGTGAATCCCAGAATTGAGATGCCAGAAAGTCATCTAACCCAAGCCCTTAGAACTGCACATGTCACTCCACTTGAGCCAGCTTTCTGCATAAAAACATCACACACTACATTTAAAATCTCTTTCTAATCTAGATACCCTTGAAAACCCAGGTTTCTTTTCTTCCCAATAGAAATGATCAATAATCATGATGTGATCATACCTCCAGGCATTCTGGATGATTTGTGGCAAACAGCTTCCAGTCCTCCAGGGTGTAATGCTTATGAATTGCTGTGAACATGGCATGCTGGGAAACAAAACAACACCATTAGGGTTAAAAGCCAAGTCAGCCCATTTTCCTCCTGCCCATATGGCAGTTATTATCTCACAACCTCGGAGAATCCATTTTCCTGACACTCACATGTACCTTGCTTTGAATATGTTCCCAGAAGGTAATGGTTAGCTAAGGTGTCTGGGTAAGTAATGACACTCATAAAACCATGCTTGCAATTTTGTCCTGATCAGACAGCACCCTCGATGAGATTAGCATCTATAACCAGGCCAATAAGGCCTTGACATCAGAGATTCTGTATCTCCTGCTCAGGACTCCATGTCACCAATGGACCAAATGGCCAAGGCAATCATCCCTGTGTCAAGGGAACCTTTAATTCTCTTTCTAAATCAAACCCACGGTCCAGAAAGGGCTGCACCAAGACAAAGCATTAGCTGTGTTTTTCCTGGTAACTGATCCCAAGGCTGGTTCTCAAGAAGCTCTTCCTTGTACTGAACATAAACCTGGAAGAGTTGAGTTGTTAGAGGAAGTGTGGTGTGATAGTAGGAACTCTGTAGAGGCCAGGAGGCCTTAGGAAGTGGAAACAGCACTAAAGAAAACAGGTGGGAAGAACAACTGGAATAGATTAAGTGCACCAAAAAAAGTCCACCCTGGAGGTGATCACTTTGAGGACATGGAGATATATCAAAGAAGGGAGAACTCCAATGGCATGCCAAGAATAACAGCCCATCTTTTCAATAGTGATATTCTTCCAGTGGTTTTTGCATGGCTACAAGATTAGATTGTAAGCTCCTTAAGGGGGGAACTTTCTTTTGCTTCTTTTTATATCCTTAACATTGTGCCTGGCACATAGTAGGTGCTTAACAAAAGTTTATTGAATTGAATTGACCAAGTTCAGGTCCTCTAACCATCCTGGTTGTCTTTCATCTGGATATTCTCATGTCTCCTAAAATGTGACATCTTAAGCTCTGAACTAAATAAACCAAATGTGGTCTGTAGAGAGCACAGTGTAAATATTACTTCCATTATTTTGGATTGTATCATCTATTAATGAAGCCTAACACTGTGTGTGCTTTGCTTGGGTGGCATGCTACATTGTTGACTCATTGACTTGGTCTTTGGGTTTCAATAGACAAAACAGAGACCAAAGGGAAGAAGTTATATGGAGCCATATTTCAAGTCAATATAGGGAAGACATTGTATCAATAAGATGTCTAAAATTGGAATGGGCCACTTCATCTAAAAATAGAAATGATAACCTAAGTGGAGAAGTGAATAGAGCACCAGGCCTGGAGTCAAGAAGACCTGAGTTCAAATCCAGCCTCAGATAATTACTAGTTGTGTGTTTCTGGGCAAGTCACTCAACTTCTGTTTGAGTCAGTTTCCTCAAATGTAAGATGGGGATTATAGTAGCATTTGCCTCCCGGGAGTGTTGTGAAGATCACATGAGATCATAATTGTCAAGTGTTCAGCACAGTGTCTGATGGTGAATAAGTGCTATATAAATGTTAGCTATTACAATAATGATGCTTGGATTATTGACCTCACTTGTTTGTTGTGAAAAACTTGAAGCATTAAAGGGCTTCAAGAAGCTCTCTGAGAGTAGAGATTGTTTCCTGCCTTTTTTTGAATCCCTAGAGCTTAGCAACATGTCTGGTCCATGTAGGTGCTTATGCTTGTCAACTTGACTTTATATGACAATGAAAATACCCCATTGCTGGGAATATTAAATTATTGGATGACTACCTATCTAAGACATTGGGTAGAAGGTTATGTTCAATGACTTCTAAGGTCACTGGTATAATTTTAATGATATGACTCTAACTCCATTTGCTAAGTATGGCCATTGTTCAAAAAAAATTTTCACCTTAATCATAATGATAAGCCCCAGTAACCCCTGTGACTAGATTTATGGGAAATATCATTTTTTAGCCAAAGATTTTTCTTTTCCTTCTTTTCACTTTGGCCACCAAAATAGATTTACAATCATGTGCAACGTCATTACTGTCAAGGGAATGTTGATTAAGGGTCTACTATGTGCAAAGCACTGTGTTGTGCAGTAAGAAGCCCAAGAAATAAAGAAAAAAATTTCAAGGGGTGTATAGTTGTTCTAATTCAGAATGACAGTAACTAAAGTTGAATGGGAGAGGCATTTCCTGGAAGAGGTTAGGGTGGGGTGGCAAGTCTATCTCTCATCTTGAATTGACATTTCAAGTCCAAGATAAATGGGGAAAAAACCCCACAAGACCAGAAGAGATACTCTGATAGCACTATCAAAATGTTTTTTAAAAGATAGATTTATTTAAAGTGCAACTAAAAAGCCTATGCTTTAAATCCTGACATCATAGCTCTTCTCTCTAGAGTCAACCAGGAAATTTAGCTTCTTAATACTTCAAGCTCCCCAAACTAGCTTTTATGAAACATGGGCAGGAAAAGAAGGGATGCTGATTTATGGTTCCCCATTGAATGTATCACCTTTATTTTCATTTGATTGCAGTGAGTGAAGAGCTGATCTCACTAAAGTTTCTGACCAGGAGAAGAACCACCATGGCCAATGGAACTACTCTACTTTCCCAAATGAAATAAACGAAATTCTTTTCTCCTCCCCCTCCCACCATTGCTGCATCTGCAGCTGGCTGATCAAACACTCATTGGAACTCATATCAACCTACAAACATCCAGAGGGCAACTTTCCAGTTCCCAACTACAGAGAAGAAAGAGAAAGATCCTTCTTCCCCAACAGATTACCTGAGTCATCACCACTGCCATCTCGAATGTACCAACTGTATCCATATTGGACACAATGACAGGGATCCCTGAGTAGGTCTGCTTGGAATTGCGAAATGTGAAGCTGCATTTAAGATCTACCTATTGGGGAAAAAATGAAAAGGTAAGTGAGTTCTTCATGTCCTCTTTGGGCTTTCCCACGTGGCTTGTTCAGAGCATGAAGAATTTAGTGGAGATGGGTTGGGGAATAGGCAGAACATAAATGAAGAACATGATTCAGTGAATCCATTCTGGTGCTAAGAAACTGATTTTCTACAGAGTAATAAAGGATCTTCTTTGTATACCACCAAGTACAAAAGGCATCAGGCTGTATCCAAGTTAAAAGCTGAAATCATCTCTGTTGGCTGAGTCTGCTACAATGACTTCTTCAAAAGATTCATACAGACTAAAAACAATGTTCTGGCACAAAACGAAGCTCCCAATCAGAGGTATTAGGGCCTTTTGCTATTAGGCCCTTCTTTTCCTAACTTTCCAAATCTAACCTAGTTAGATTAGCACTTCCTAGTTCATATACTTGATTCTGGCTCTGAAAGACCATCTGTTGCCCTTGCCCATTCTGTACATTGCCCAAACCAGGCTGTCCTACAATTCTCCCTGCCAGTGTCTTTGCCAAACCTCTTTTGAAACTGGTTCATTTTCAAAATCACTTCCTTCATAACTAGCCCCATCCATACCCAGATGTTTTAATAACTGTTTCATCATCTCCACATAATCGTTTATCTTTTCTAGTTCCTCATCTGCTTTACTCTTATGAGTCTAACTCTACACAGTTGTAGTTGGTCCCATGATAAGTCAGAGATCTGAATGCTTATATTTATATACACCCCCTCTAGATTTCAAGGAGGTGAAGAGGAGGGACATTCCTTCTATTGGAATTCTGAGGTGACATGATTAGGGGGCAGCTTTCCAATCCCGAGATCAGCAACCTCCAATATGATTGACACAGTAGTAGCCTCACCAAGAGGGATCACATGAAGATATGTTGAAGTTATCTCAAACTGGGGCAAGAGGGCAAACTGTTAAATTTTCAGAGAGAGCTTTTATGCCTTGGAAGGCAAATTCTACCAACCAGGGCTTGATTGATTGTTTTATTGATTGTATAGACTCAAGAAATGGAGAAAAAATTAATAATACAGATTAAATTTGTGTTTTAGATGAGTATAGGTTTTTAATTTTGTTTTGGGGTTGTTGTTTTTCTGGGAAGCCAGTTGTTAAACATTTACCATCACACCACTCAGCAAAACACTGACAAAAGAACGTGCAACTGGCCAACCTATAATTCCTAGAAAAAAGTGATCATTTGCAGCTTTTTTTTTCAGTCACCTAGATGCCATGCTGAAGATACCAAGAATTATTGAACAAATGCAGAGATGGTTTTACTGCTCTTATAATGCCTTGGAACCAAGTCTACACTAACACTATAGCTCTTAATTAAACCAAAAGTATTCTTTTTCTTTTCTTTTTTTTTTTCATTTTCTTTTTTAAACTCAATTTTCTTTTTATTTTTAGTTCCAAATTATCTCCTTCCCCTCATGCCCTCCAACACCCATTGAAAGGGCAAGAAATGCAATACCTATTATACATATGAAGTCATACAAAACATATTTCCACGTCAGCCATGTTGGGGGGATGGTAAAAAAAGAAAGAGAAAAAAAAAAGAATATGCTTTAATCTGTGCTCTAAGTCCAGAAATTTTCTATCCGGAGATAAATAGCATATTTCATCATGAGTCCTCTATAATTTTGGCGGATCATTGTCTTAGTCAGTTACTAAATCTTTTATAGTAGATTATCTTTTTTTTTTTTTTTTTAGTGAGGCAATTGGGGTTAAGTGACTTGCCCAGGGTCACACAGCTAGTAAGTGTTATATGTCTGAGGCCGGATTTGAACTCAGGTACTCCTGACTCCAGGGCCGGTGCTCTATCCACTGCGCCACCTAGCTGCCCCACTAGTAGATTATCTTTACAGTATTGCTGTTACTGTGTAAATTGTTCTGGTTCTGTTAATTTCACTTTGCATCAATTCATATAAGTCCTCCCAGGTTTTTCTTGAAACCATCCTCTTCATCATTTCTTATAGCACAATGGTTTCCCATCACATTCATCACATTCCATAACTTGTTTAGTTCCCCATGCCCCAATGGATTGGCAAGAGTATTCATTTTTTAGTAACACATACTTAGAGTCTCTTTGTCCTTTCACCTGGCCTCTCCCTTTCATTTGAAAATAATTTCATGTTTCAAGATCATCATCCAGGTAGAAAAATTTGTGGACTAGCTCAGACCAATAAGCTCACAATGAATATTGAGAGCACCGCTTTTGCATACAGTGATTGCATATCTATTTCTGTCACCAAAGTCTGTTCAGTAAAAAGAGAGATCCACTTAGATGAGAGAGTGTCTCACTATGCAGGTGGCCAGTCTAACCACAGGAATTATTGGGTCTTATTATTAGGCTGAAAAGATTTTTAGACAGTATACATTCCAACCACCTGCCTGGTTTCTCCACATCAAGCTCATTCCTCCTCAGAATGAATAATACCATATATAACACACACCAATGGTTTTTTTTTAAAAAGCAAACAATCAATGAAGAGAAGTAAGATCCCATAATTGCATAAATATGTGTCAGCTTATCTCCTTCTCCATCCATAGTCTTGGTTCTACTGCCATGAGGAGACAAGTTCTGAGATACAACTAATGAACAGGTTAGCCATGATCTGAACAGAGAATGGTTTTGCCATTTAGTTGTTCTGGCCTAAATAAACAGTCTTTCAAAAACTAAATTTGCATTTATACTTTCAAGATGCATATATTTGAACCTATATCAAATTGTCTACCATTTTTGGAAGAGGGGAGGGAAGGGAGAAAAATTTGTAACTCAAAATCTTGTTAAAAGGAATACTAAAAATTGTCTTGACATGTAATTGGGAGAAAAATAAAATGCTATTAGAAAAACAAAAAACAAGACGAAAAGATTCATATAGTTCGATTCGAGCTGTGCACTCTAGCGATATCATAGGAAGTTTTGCCTTGGCAATCCAAGAACTATTAGCAACATATAGAAACCAGAACTGGATGTGGAAAAGGCAACAAAGCCCTGATAATCTCCAGACCTTTATACAAGATGAATTTTTTCCTTCTTGGGGAATTGTTCCATTACATATTTACTAAGGGTCTGGGTATGTGTGATTAATCTCTGTTCTAAAGCAGTACAACCGGTAGGTAACCAGACTTGGAATTAAGATGACCTGAGTTCGAATTTGAACTTAGGCACTTGTTTGTTGTCGTTCAGTAGTTTCAGGAGCATCAAACTCTTTCTGACCCTATTTGAGGTTTCCTTGGTAGAGATCCTGGAGTGGTTTTCATTTCCTTCTCCAACTCATTTTCCAGATGAGAAAACTGAAGCAAACTGGGTTAAGTGACTTGTCCAGGGTCAAACAGCTAGTAAGCTTCTGAGGCCAGATCTGAACTCAGGAAG
Source organism: Dromiciops gliroides (assembly GCF_019393635.1). Classification (NCBI taxonomy): domain Eukaryota; kingdom Metazoa; phylum Chordata; class Mammalia; order Microbiotheria; family Microbiotheriidae; genus Dromiciops; species Dromiciops gliroides. Next base: position 179,126,095 of record NC_057861.1, on the reverse strand, counting down.
ATGAGTTTTCCTGACTCTGGGTCAGGTACTCTATCCACTGTGCCACCTAAATGCCCCAAATCTGGCCTTGGACACTTAGTATATTTGTATCCCTGGATAGAACATTTAATCTTTTTCAGCCTCAGTTTATTCTTTCATAATATTGGGATAATAATACCTGTTGCACATGCCTTGTTAAGTAGTTTATTTTAAGGAGTAAATGAGATAATTTATTAATAGTGTCTTGCATTGTTCAGGCCATTTATAAATGTGGATAGAATATTGACTTTGGAATCAGGAGGATCTGAGTTCAAATCTGACCTTAGGTACTTACTAGCTATGTGACCCTGGGCCAGTCACTCAGCCTCTCTGTGCCTCAGTTTCCTCATCTGTAGAATGGGGATAAGGGCACCCACCTCCTGGGACTGTTGTGAAGATGAAAGGAGATTGTATTTGTAAAATACTTTGCAAACCTCAAAGCAGTATATGCATGATAACTATTATTATTATTAGTTTAATACACAGAGATGAACAATGAAATAATTTACTTCTAAAATATCAGTGGCATTTAAGAAACTATGCTGACATTTAATATGAAGTGGTTGGCCTCTGGTTGGAGGAGGCCCACAAGGCTCCACATTCCAGCTATTAAGCCTGATTTAGGTCCCTTAAGCAGGAACATAACTTAATCAACTCACTGCCTTTAAGGTCAATGGGGAGACAAGTATTCATTCAAATAGCTCTGTGCCCAGTTGCCCTGTAGGAAGTGCCTACTGAGGTGCCATCTAACCTGGGTGTTTAAAAGAGATTCTGGCCTAGGATAGTATAGGTTAAAGGATATGTAGTTTAGAGAGACCCCCCAGGAAGTTATCACCCTTAGTTCCCAAAATTCAGAAGAAGTCTCAGGCAGTTCTGAGGCCCAACTAGAAGTTTAAAAGATCACAGGATCTTAAGAGCTGCAAGCAGCTTTATGTTCCAACTCTCATTATGTAAATTAAGACACTTGTCCTTCATTCTCAAAGACCATGACAGATGTCATGACTTGTACTGAGTTGGATTTAAGTAAGTGAGGGCTGTACGAGATCACCAACCTCACTCTCTCCTCCAGAGCCATCTGTGTCCAGTGGCGAGATACATATCAGGATGACTGGAGAGGGCCCTGGATTTTTTTTAAGGCATTTGGAGTCAAGTGACTAGACCAGGGTCACACAGCCACTAAGTATCTGAGGTGAGATTTGAACTCAGGTCCCCCTGACTCCAAGGCCAGTCACTGCCCCACCTAGCTGCCCCACAGAATCATAGATTTAGAAGATGAAGAGACCTTACATGCAATCTAGTCTAACCCACAGGTTTTACAGAAGAGGAAAACGAGGCCTGGAGAATTTAAGTGACTTGCACTAGTTAAATAGGGAGCAACCCCATACCAGTGCTAGGGTGAAAATTAAGTTCACCAAAGGACTATGATCTGATCTCCCTGAGGCCTTTAAGCCAGGAATAATTAGGATATGACCCCCAGGTCTGCTCCCCATTAGAGGAGTGCACTCTCAAACCCAGGCTCCTTTGGTGTGAAAAGGACTCATCAGTTTGTTTCAACACCTCATGGAATCCCAGATTTCCTAAATCAGACCAGGGATGATGCATCAGTAAGTATCACCATGCCATTCCAAAGACCAGATCGAAGGCAAGGAGGACTGAAGTCAGAAATGTAGGGTAGGATTTAAAATTTAAAAAGAACCCTGGTCATGATGAAATGGCTACACCCCTACTCTGAGGCACTGAAGAACAGCAGCGTCTGGATACACAGCGAGCAGGGAAGGCTTCTTGTCTCATCCCAGAAGCCAAGGGTCTGCTACTTGCTGGTTTTGTGACCTTGGAAGAGTCACTTCCCTGTTTCCAAACCTGTAAAGTGAAGGGCTTGGACAAAACTACCTCTAACGTCCCCTTCCAGCTCCTGGCCCTAGACCTGTTGTCTAGACTGGTGAGTCCCAGACCAGGATCACCATTTCCTGAGGTGGGCTGAGCTCATTTCACTCACTCTCAGCTCAACTCACCCTCCAAAAGGCTCCTCCTTCTCCACCCTTCCCAGCTCCCATTTATGTTTTTGTCCTCCTCTATTAGAATGTAAGCTCCATGAGGGTAAGAACCATCTTGGGGTTTGGGAGTTTTATTGGGTATTTGTATCCCTAACACTGAGCAAAATGGCTGACACTCAGTAAGCACTTAATAAATGCCTTATCTGTCTAATTTTTTGATGGGAAGAGGAAAATTTAGGCTTAACGGAAGAAAAAAAACTTCCCTTATCATTGGTGTTGTCCAAAAATGGAATGGACTGACTTAAGAAGTAGACATTTCTACCTGGTGGAAAGGGGGCTGAGAAAGATGGGATTTGGACCCAGAAGGGATGGGTTCAAATTTTTGCCTTCTACTTCCTGTGTGACCTTGGACAAGTCACCTAACCTCTGTGGACCTCATCAGCAAAATGTGATGGTCGGGTTAAATGTTCTCTAAGATTCCTTTAATGATGCAGTGATCCTTACTAGGGGCCTCCCAAAGAAGGCTAGATGACTCCTATGTCAGGGATGTTACAGCTGGAGGCTGTTGGGCCTTCCCAGTGATTCATATAAAGTGATGCCTAGGCAATATTCTTATTGGGAGGCCAAGGACAAGACAAGGGTAGAAATGGAAAGCACCAAAAAGCAGGCTTGTCTAGGCACTAAGAGGCCCAGTCATTTGCTACATTTGGGGTTTCGTGAATAGGCAACACCTGTTATATTCTAGTAATCACACTTGGAATTTGTTCTACAAACAGGGAGGCCCCAGGGGGCCCAGCCAGCCAGAAGCCTGAGAGTGCCTGACCAAGCCAGATGGTTCTCTGTTCTCTCTGCCCTGTCGTCTCTCACAATGCCTCTTGCCCCATCATCAGGGCTAGCTCCCAGAACATTTATTGTGTAATCAACTGTTTCCCTTTAGTGTCCCCCTAATATCCCTCAGTGCCACCTTCAGTGCCCCAACACTCTCTCCTTTTTCCCATTATCCAGTAAAATAGCTGATCTCAGCTATTTTCACCCCAATATCGGCATGGAACAGGTTCCCGAATAAGTGATGAATGGCATTACCTCTCCTAGCCACATGATTGACCCTGATCCCCAGTTATGAAATCCAAGAGATTTTATCCCTTAAAAGAATGTCAGGCCTCAGCCTGGAGGTGGATGAGATTTCTGAAGGGCCTGGGGGAGGGGGAGGGGAGGAGTAAAAACGGGGAAGAGGGAAGTTTCCCTGGGTCCCCGAAAGCCTATCATGCGAGCCAAGTGGCAAGCCCAGCTTATCCCACCAAAGTCTTTTCCATCCCTGGCTCTATGGAAGGGTACCAGCAAGGAAAGGTACCAAGCTTCTGCCAGCTAGAGTGGCGAGAGTTAATTCTAGACCAACCTCTTCCTGTACCACACTGCACCACACCCCAGCCAACCAGCCAGCCCTGCTACTCCACAAAGGTGACTTTACTCCTCATTCATGGGCAAAAGCACACAGCTGCCCCTAGTCAGCTGGGATAAGGCTCTCTGGATGGTAGTACCAGGTGCCCCCCAGACAACAGGGCAGGCAGGTATGTGTCCTTGCCTCAGGTATTCAGGCTTCTGGTTTTGAAACTGTTATAGAGCAAGCTTTGGCTTGCTCTGTTTACTCCTATGTCTCTAGGCTCAGTGATGGTGTCCAATTTCTTAAGCTACTATTGTCACAAAGTGTCGCCACCACTATGTACAAAGAATAAGTTAACCTGTCCATTCCGTGACCTGTCCCCTTCCTCAGCCAGGCTACCATACCAACCATCCATGCCCTTCCACTTCTTTCCCCTTAAGTCATTTACAAGGCCTTCATTCCACCCCAAGGAGAAATGTCAAAAAGCGCAACCACCTGCTGGGATCTTTCTCCCCCACACCCAACAGCAGGCTTGCCTGATTCCTTGGTGTTATATTTAGAATGGAAATACACCCCCCCACACCCCAGCAGAAAGAGCCCCCTACCAGGCCCACCGGCTCCACAGGCAATCGGAATGTCATCTGGAGCTCCTTGTCAAAGACATCTACGAAGTCACAGAACTACAGGGACTCACAAGTGTGGAGTCAGCAGCAGCAGCCCTCAATATTGAGAACAGCAGCAACGCAAAACGCACACACACTCTCACACAATCACACACTCTCACACTCACACACACACATTCTCTCTCTCACACACACACACATACAGAGACATAAAAGTCCTGTCCAAAGGCATCCCGATGAAACAATTCTTACTTTGCTCACTTGTGGCAGGGCCACTCTCGATTCCTCTTCCATCTGCCTTACCACTCCCACCCCCACCCCTACCCTGCTCTTAAGAAATAAGAACTCCCCATTCTCCCCTGTCTCTCTTTGCCCTAAAGCATTCTCCTTGCCCTAGCAAGGAAACTTGCTGACCTTGGCAACATCTGGTCCGGGGGGGGGGGGGGGGGGGGGGAAGAACCCAGCGTTAAGCTCAAGAATCCCAGAAAGGAAAGCAATGTTACAGAACTCTGACGTTAGGTACCAAGAAAAGGAAAAGAGAGAGAACTCAAAGCACACACAAGCATCGCGCGGCTTCAGGCTCGGCCCCCACCTCGGCTCGGCTTTTGAGGCTGCTTCGCTTAGGTCTGAGCAAGACATCTTTAAAGTCCAGTTTGAGGTCTGCATCTACCCGGGGCATCTTGTGGGATCCGCAGGACGGCTTTCTCTCTCTTTCTCTCGGCCAACCCCTCTCTTTTTGGCCCCGGGAGAGCAGTCCCCTTCTTGCTGCAGGGGAAGGGGCGGCGCTGGGTGGCTGGGCTGCGGGGCGGCCGGGGCTGACGGTCTGTAGCCGGCGACTATTACTGGGAGGCCGGGCGCTCCATCGCTTTATTAGGAGAGGGCTGTTTATAGAACCGGCTTCTGCAGAGCGCACGCCCGGCGGCTCGCTGTCTCCTGTTTCCTGCTTGGGCTCTCTCAGCAGCTGGCTCACTCTTCCTCCCTCCCTCTGTGCCTCCCCCCCCCCCCGCCTTCTTCCTTCCCTTCCCCCGCCCCACTCCCGTTAGCGTTCCCTCCAAATGGAACGGGGTGTGAGCCAGGGCACTGCAGCAGAGTAATCGATAGCACTGAGTGTGTCTGGAAAATAGGGCTGGGCAAGGATGGTTATCCCACAGGAAGCTCCAGGTTTCAGGACAAGCTGATGGGAAAACAAAAATACATGAAAACAACTCCTGCTGCACCCCGCCCCCCGCCCCAGTGGACAATACCCCCTCCCATCTTTCCGTCTCTGGCTATCTCTGTGTCTCTCTTTCTCTGTCTCTATCTCACCGCCCCAACCCTATCTTTTCCCCTTCTCTGTCCCTGTATCTGGCTATATCTCCTTCTTTCTCTTTCTCTATCTCTCTGTTCCTTTCCGTCTCTGTTTCCGTGTCTCTCTCACTTTCTCCCGCCCCCCCCCCCCGCCCCGCCGTCCCCATCTCTATCTTTCCCCCTCTCTGTCTCTATCTTTGGCTTTCTCTCCCAGTCTCTCTGTCTCTGTCTTTCTGAATCTCTCTTTCTCACTTCCCTCTCCTCCCCCCCATCTCCCTTTCTATCTCTGTCTCTCCAAATATACATATATATACATATATAACACATATTTAGTTATAAATTGCATATACATATTTATCTCTAGGCAAAACTGATATACGTTATATGCCCTTATCTTTCTTCTTTTGTTCTTTTTTAGGTTAAAAGAAAATATATAAAAATCTACAGGATTTTTTCCTTCTACAGGAAAAATCAATCTCTCTCAATCTCTCTCTCTCTCTCTCCCTCTCCCCCTTTCCTCCTCTGTGTCTCTATCCATGTATAATGTGTATGTATAACATATACATAGTTATGGTTTATATATCTATATGTATGTATGTATATCTATATGTATATATGTATGTGTGTGTATATATATGTGTATATATGTATGTGTGTGTGTGTGTATATATATATATATATATATATATATATATATATGCACATAGGCACACATGGCTACACTCTATATATACCCTTCCTTATCTTTCTTATTTTGCTTCCTGTTTCAGTTTACCATCATGACACTCTTGTTGAACCCGGGGACATACATATTTAGCCTAGATGCCGAGTACAGTGTCACTCTGGTGTTGGATTTAAAGGTAAAGGAGAGAAGCCTTGCATCTTCTTGCCTATTTTCTAGAGATTTACACCAAGTTCAATTTCTCAGCCAGTGACTTAGCAAGGCCTCTCCCTTGTGAGAAAATCAGGTCCTACCACAGGGGTTCTTAACCTGGGGTCTATATCTGTGGATAGGGTGTGTGGGAAGTGAAACTGGAGGGGGAAAATACACCTTTATTTCTGTATAATTGGTTTCCTTTGTATTTCATTTCATTCATTTAAAAACATTCAGAGAAGGGGTCCATGACACAAACAAGGTTAAGAACCATGGCCCTAAGGAGTCTGTAGGGAAGTGGGAGAGGGTTGAGGAATTCTTACTCCTCTAAGCAAATTAATAAGCGAATACAAAAACATCCATTTGGTTAATGTTTAATGATTCTGCTGAAAAGAAAGAAACAAAACAATGGAGGAGAGTAGCAAGTATAGATCCTGCACACGTGGGTTTTCAATGAGCCAAAAGTTTGGAATTTTCCTGGAACCCAGGGTTTTTGTTGTTTAGTTGTTTTTCAGTTGTCTCCGGCTCTCCGTGACCCCATTTGGGGTTTTCTTGGCAAGGATACTGGAGTGGTTTGTCATTTCCTTCTCTAGGTGATTTTACAGATGAGGAAACTGAGGCAAATAGGGTTCAGTGACTCACTAGGGTCCCCCAGCTTTATGATCTCATTAATAGCCAGAAATAGATTCAATAAAATCTTCCTGACTAGATAAAATACTCAGTCCTCATCTATTAAATAAGGTGATTTGGCTAAATGTCCTCTAAGTTTCCTTCTAGCCCTGGGCTGATGAGCCTATGATAAAGACACACAATAGTAAATTATGTAAATGCCAATCAAATGATATTATGCAGTTAACAAAACCCACCTGACTTCCTCAGCTTCTTCCCTGTTCCTCCTCTCTTCTTCCTCAGTCAAGGGAAACAAAAGACAACATAATTCTTGCCAGTTACCTGAATATTTAAGAGAATTTTAAAATTAACTGTCCTATGCCTATCAGTGTTGCCTTTAAGATAAAACAACTCTGATGACTATATAGAACTTTGAGATCTTAGAGGTCATTTATTCAAACCCCATTTTTTTTTTACAGATGGGAAAACTAAGGCACTCATTCAATTATTTTCCTATAGTCACACAACTGGTAAATAGGGTGGGAACTCTAACTCCAATTCCTCTGACCACTGCACCATACCACCTCAAGTTTAAAAAAACAAAAATATCCCAATTTTTAAAGAACCTGATAATAATATTCTTTACAGCATTTTGTTCTGGTAAAAGACATAATATAACTACAGCCCAATATGAATATTAAACCAAGATAGCCCTCCAAAATAAAGCAATCAGACCCCTGGGATTGCTCTTATAATGTAGCCTGTATATACTAAGATAAGCATTTGATAGTCAGCCAATGAGACCTCACTAAGATTTCTTAATTCTCCCTCGTCCTTTCCCCCTGTATCGTAGTTCTCATCTTAGTCACATCCACTCATTCTCTTATACTTCCTGACCTCAACTGCTACTCTGAAGTGTCACTGTGGCTTGGCAGTGCCTATGGGTTCTCAGCAGCTGTGTCAGCAGAGTACCCAAGCTGGCAGGTTCTACCATGTGGGAAAAGGTTTAGAATCAGGCTTGGAGAAGGAATAGGTGTCTTTTCTGTGAAGACCAGCCTAGCTAAATTTGGAGAAATCCATCATCAGAAGGTTGGCCACACTGAAAGAAAATTTTCAGCCACTGCAAGTGGAGTGAGGGCCAGAAAAGAAGGGAACAAACATTTTTAAAGTACCTGGTTGGATGTGGTCCTTCCTGTTTTGAAGAGGATCAAAATGACATTAATATTCGTATCGAGGTATAGCAGGTCCCACTGTGGCTGATCAGACCAATAGGAGCTCAGAAGACTCTACCACAGGTCAGGCACAAATAGTCTATATGAACATTTGGAGCAGATGGCTCTAAATCTGTGCGTTTTATGTTTTGAGCAACACGATTCTGCTTCATTCTTAGAGCATGGCACCTTCTTTGATGTGAACACACCCTAATGGGTGGTCCTCTGACAGTGTCTCACAACTGATACCATAGTTCTTCAGAGAGACCATGAGAGTGTCCTTGCATCACTTTTTCTGACTCTACCCCCACCCCCGTGAGCACTTACCTTGTGTGAATTCTCTGTCTTTAAGGTAAATGTAAAGGCATTTGAACAATGTGGCCAGCCCATCAGAGTTGTGCTCTCCACGGTAGAGTTTGAATGCTTGGAAGTTCAGCTCGAGAAAAGAACTAGGTGTCTGGTGCCCTATCCTGCCAGGTGATCATCAGAATCTTCCTAAGACAATTCAAATGGAAGTGATTCAGTTTCCTAGCATGGTGCTGGTACACTGTTTAGGTGTCACAGGTATACAACAATGAGGTCAGCACAGTGGTTCTGTAGACCTTCAGTTTGGTAAGCAGCCTAATACCTCTTCTCTCCCACACTTTTTTGGGAGCCTCCCAAATGCTAATGTAGTCCTGGCAATGCATGTGGCAACCTCATCATCTATGTGTACATCCCTGGAAGGTATACTGCTGGGGTAAGTAGGGTTGTGATAACTCCTATCAGCAGGCTGGGCAAATTCCTTTGATGATGTCACCAGATAGAATAGAACATCCGGAGGACAGCAAATGAGAGGGGTGGGATTCTCATGGAGATTTCAGGGATCGATATGACAGTGTGATGACACTAAGGGGCTGGGTTAATGATGCAGGATGTGTTAGCTGCCAAAGCCCCAACTTGGAGTCCTTGTGCTAAGGCAAATTCAGTTGGGGGTAGGGAGGGAACATGGATAAAACATTGGCAGGGAAAAGATGGTAATCCACTGCAGGTATAGTTGCTCCAAGAAAGGGGGTAAACCATCCCCTAGAGAATCCAAACTGTATCCCTGAAGTGAACTCCAACTGTCTAAACCCCAGGAGAAATACAACCAATACTCCAAACCTTGGAAAGAGCAAGAGGTAAAGAGACAGCATACAGTAGACAAGGGTAATGCTAGGAAAACAGGTTTTGGGAGAGGAATATCACATCTTTAGTTTCCTGGGAATCCCAAACTAGAACAAGTGAAGGAATAGCATATTCCTCCCTAAGGATATGGGTTGTGTTCAGAGGACTACTGCAGAATGGAATAATTCTTTTCTCACCTGGCACCCTGGGACAAAGTTCGGGCCATCTTACCCTATTACAGTTCCGTTAGCTGCTACAGTTTCCCACTCTATCTTGCAGAACTTGGAACGAATTGACAGAACCACCATGCCATTTGTATAAACTGTTGGAGGAGAATGATTCTTTGCCGTATTCTGACCCATGTGAAGATTTTATGTTCCAAAAATACCAATGAATCTTAGATTCAAGACCACGCAGAAGTTAATAGAAGGTACATTTAAGTGAAAGAAAGCCAAGGAAATATTTAAACCAATGACATTTGGCTAACACCCCTTCTCTTCCAATACATACAAACATAGGGCAGCTAGTTGGTACAGTGGATAAAGTACCAGTCCTGGATTCAGGAGGACCTGAGTTCAAATCTGGCCTCAGACACTTGGTACTTACTAGCTATGTGACCCTGGGCAAATCACTTAACCCTCATTGTCTCACAAAAAAATACACATAAACATATAGAAATTGTTTCCAAGGTGCAGAATTATATCAGCAGAAATATTATGACTGGTCATTTTGATTTCCATGTACAAAAACAATGAAGCATTAGCCCAATGTAATCTGAAAAACAACCTTTCAATTTACCAGTTGAAAACTATGCCAGGCAAGAAGATATGATTGCTAGTTCCCTGAAATTTACTCCCTGTATCTTCATGTGGCAGTCCAGATGGCTAAAAAGTATATTTATTTCATCTTCCAACTGATAAATGGTCAAAGGCTATGAACAGTAATTTTTCAAAGAAATCAAAGCTATCTATAGACTTATGAAAAAATGCTCTAAATCACTATTGATCAGAGAAATGCAAATTAAAACAACTTTGAGGTATCACCTCACACCTATCAGAGTGGAAAATATAACAAAAAAGGAAAATATTGGTTGTTGGGAGGAAAGTGGGAAAACTTGGACACTAATCTACTTTTGGTGGAGCTGTGAATGGATCCAACCATTCTGGAGAGCAATTTGGAACTATGCTCAAAGGGTATACCCTTTTAGGTTTACTCTGGGGTTTTTGTTGTTGTTGTTGTTTTACTGCATTATTTGGGAGTGAGTGGACCAGTTTAACTGGAGCTTGTGGGAGTCATAGCTTCTCCTCCACCATCTTGGCTCCGCCCTCCCCTTTTAGGTTTATATCCCAAAGACAACCCAAAAAAGAAAAAGACCTATCTGTACAAAAATATTTCTGACATCTCTTTTTAGGGTGATTAAGAATTGGAAATCAAAGGAATGCCCAACAATTGGGAAATGGCCAAACAAGTCATGGTATATGATTATAATGGAATATTATTGTGCTATAAGAAATGACAAGCAGGGCGATTTCAGAAAGTCCTGGAAAGACTTACATGAACTGGTGTATAGTGAAGTGAGCAGAACCAGTAGAATGTTGTGCACAGTGACAGCAATATTGTTCCATGAAGAACTGTGAATGACAACTACTCTTAACAATACAATGACCCAAGACAATCCCAAAGGACTAATGAGGAAGCATACTATCCATCTCCAAAGAAAGAACTGATGTTGATTGAACACAGACTGAAGCATGCTATTTTTCACTTTCTTTCATTTTCTTCTTTTATTCAAGCTTTCTTATACAAAATGATTAATATGGTAATGTTTTACATAATGGCACATGTATAACCTATATCTGATTGCTTACCACCTCGGGGAGGGGGGAGGCGAAGAAGGTAAGGAGGGATAGAATTTGGAACTCAAAATTTTACACAAAAATGTTTATTTTTTTTAAACTTTATTTCTTGGGGCGGCTAGGTGGCGCAGTGGATAAAGCACCGGCCCTGGATCCAGGAGTACCTGAGTTCAAATCCAGCCTCAGACACTTGAAACTTACTAGCTGTGTGACCCTGGGCAAGTCACTTAACCCCCATTGCCCCGCAAAAAAAAAAAATCATTAAACTTTATTTCTTTACAATACTTGTCTGATACTATCCCATTTGTCTTTGGAGCATTCATGTTCAAAATTGGCCATTTTGAGCTGCTTAAAGCTTGGGCTCTGGGAGATTACCCCATTTGGAACAAATTGAGTATTAAAAACCTGAATGTTTTTCTTATTATATTACTATTACACTGTCTGTTCTCCACACTTATTCTTAATTCTGATGATGCAGCAGTGGAAAGATGGAAGAAGTATGCAAAGGAGGGAGGATAATCTTCCTTCCAAAGGGAGGACCTTCTGGGATTCTCCTTTCTGTGACCTTTGATTTGATCGGTTTCTGTTCAGTAATTTCATTATAAACATTTTTTGCACATTTGCATGGATAGACACTTCACTTTAAATAAATTTAATTACCAACCCTAATACTGAATCACTTAAGCACAGTTTTTAAGTTTTTCTCTTCCTTGATTTCTCATAATGCTTCATCTGAGTCATAATTTTGAGGGAAATTTAATCAATCAGCCTTGTAAACACATGGCAGCATGGTGTAGTAAGAAAAAAGACTGGACAGGAGATCAGGATGGCCATGGTGAGATTCCTGCCATGGACACTTACTAGTTGTATGCCCCTGGACAATTCATTAGTCTCTCTATGCCTTGGTTTCCTTATCTGTAAAACTGACAATAATAATGGCATATTCTTTCATAGGACTGATATAAAGAGAAAATCAAAACGTTGCAAACTTTCTTCTTAAAATAAATTTCATTGATATCTTTTGGGTTTTACACCGCCTAAATTTCTCCATGAATCTCTCTCCCCTTTGCCTTCAAGAGACCTATCTCTTAAAAGTTCATTTTAAATAAAGAAAAAGAAAAAGCAGAAGAGAAAAAATTCAATAAAACCAATTAATACACAGAAATATCTGGCAACATGCTTTGCAAACCTTTTTAGCCCTAAATGTCATCTATCATCAGTACTTTAAAAAAATCAATGGGGTAAAAATCAACCTATTTAGTCTGTTGATTTTCCAGGAGACACCCAAAAGGAGCTATTTCCTCTTTTTCCCTCCTCTCACTCAGCACTCCTTCATTTCCTTTCACTGCCCTCCATTTTGCTCATTTTAATTGAATAGATGCCTTTATTTACCAAAAATACGCTCACAGCTGCCCTTCAGACACTGGTTTCCATGAAGAAAAAAAAAGTAAATGCAACAGGCAGTTGCAGTAAATAGTGCTGAACCTGGAGTCAAGAAAACCTGAGTTCAAATCCTACCTTAGACACTTAACAGTTGTATGACCCTGGGCAAGTCACTTGACTTCTGGCTGCCTTGGTTTCTTCATCTGTAAAGTGGGATAATAAGTGCACTACTTTCCAAAGTTTTTTGTTATTTTTAAAAGAAAGAAAAGTTAAAAAGATAGGAAGAGTGAACAATATTATATCCCTTTGGCGACAATAGATAAATAGACAAATCAATTGATAAATAGGCAGACCAATAGATTATAGATCTATAGATAGATAGATAGATAGGTAGATGTATATCTAGATTGACAGATCTACAGACAGATCAATATAAAGATAGACAGATAGATGATAAACAGATGTATAGATCGCTAGATAGATCTATAGACAAATTGATGGAAAGATCTATAGAAGATGTATAGATTGCTAGATAGACAAATCTATAGCTAGATCAATGTAAAGATAGACAGATAGACAAATAGATGTAAAGATAGAGAGATCGATGTAAAGCTAGACAGATGATAAGTAGATAGATAGATAGATAGATAGATAGATAGATAGATAGATAGATAGATAATTAAATACTTTCTGTGTTCCAGTCACAGTGCTAAATGCTGAAGACACAAATACAAGAAAATAAGATATATCTATTTTCAAGGAACTTCTAATAAAAGCAGGCAAAACATAATGGGGAGCTGGAAATCCAGGAGTGGGGGGTTGGGAAGGGAGCCCATTCCCAGAAAGGAGACAGATCAATAGGGATAATAAGTAGAGCTGGGAGTGAAGGAAGAAGTGTGTCCGAGGCCTCTCGTGAAATGGTATTCCTGTTTGGGATTCACTCACTGCCTCAGTTAGATTTGGTCTGTCCTGCATTCTTATAGGACTACATAGGCACAAACCCATTTCTAAGATACAATTATTGTCAGTAAAGCTCTTTGAGTGTGGAGAGTTAATGTACAAGTGGCATATGCCCTGATCTTGAACAAGACAGGCAGTTGACAGTTACAGAAGGTTTCAAAAATGTTATCTTGGAAAGTGATCAAAAAAGGGGAACAAAAAGCCAGAGTGATTAAACAGCCCAAGTCTTCATGGGTAGTTGTTGTTGTTGTTTGTCTTTTTTTTTAGAACAGACAAACCAGGCTGCAGCTTGAACCTATCTCAGATCCCTTGTGGACAGATAAGCTGCCAATGTGTTCAAGCTGTTAACAAGTGGCTAGTTTGCTGCCAGTATCGTCAGTCTTCTAGCACACTCTTCCACCCTGTCTCTCCTCTCTCAGTTCTGCTGGCTGTGGATGATGACAAAGACAACCTCTCCTGATGCTATTTACAGCTGGCTGTAATGCTCAGTCCATCTCTGTTGGTGAACTAAGTGGCAGCTCAGAATAGCATTTTATCTGTGAAGTCTCATCTTTCAACTATACAGTTGTCAATCCAGCCGAAGAATAAATTGAGGTGGTTGGGCGGGTAGTGGCATTACCTGGTTCAATTTAATTCAACTACCTGATTTCCGTGAAGTGCTGAGCACTGTGTGAGGCACTGGTGGGGAGGGAGATGCAAAATTTAAGTAGGATTGTACCCTGTATCCATGTACCACATGCATAAATAATTAGAATACATGATAACATATTATGAGTCCAAAGCAAGTTGCTATGTGGGTTTAGAGGAAGAAGGTTAATGTGAACAGTGAGAACAAGGGAAGTTTTCTGGCAGAAGTAGCATTTGAGCTGGCCAGTATGGCATAGTAGATTGAGAGGAGACCTCAAAGGCAGGAAGACTTGGGTTTCAGTCCTGCCTGTGACATATACTGGCTAGGTGACACCAGGTGCATTTAACCTCTCAATGGCTCTAGGAAACTTTCTAAGATTAAATGACAGGGAAAGAACCAACTTGAATTGGTAAACAGAGTTTCTTCACAAGGGAGTTCCCTCTTCTTAGGAAATGGCAAGTCTAGTAGTCTCTCTTCCCTTTTAAGAATGCTTAAGAATTCATTACAGGAGAAGAAGGAAGATAATCTAACCACAAGGAAGAACTTGAACAAATCATGTGTTTGGGAGACAGCAGATGACAAAACCAAGGCATAGAGAGATCAAGTGATTTGCTCGCAGATAAGATCTGGGATTTAAACACAGATCTCCTATCATGTCAAGGTTAGTTTTCCTTCCACTGCCTCATGCAGGAGTGGTTGGAAATAATAGTAAGGGGCAACTAGGTGGTGCAGTGAATAAAGCCCCAGCCCTGGATTCAGGAGGATCTGAGTTCAAATCTGACCTTAGACAGTTGACACTTACTAGCTGTGTGACCCTGGGCAAGTAAATTAACCCTCATTGCCCTGCAAACAAAATAAAAAATTAAAAATTATATTAACATCATTATTAAAAAGTATCAAGTGGGGGCAGCTAGGTGGCGCAGTGGATAGAGCACCGGCCCTGGAGTCAGGAGTACCTGAGTTCAAATCCGGACTCAGACACTTAACACTTACTAGCAGTGTGACCCTAGGCAAGTCACTTAACCCCAATTGCCTCACTAAAAAAAAAAAAAGTATCAAGTGGACCAGTTTGTCTGGGACTTATAAGTTATAGAGCAGTGGAATAGGAGATAAGGCTGGATAGGTAGGGGATAGTATTCTGTGGAAGGCCTTGAATGCCAGGCAAAAGACTTTGAGCTTTATATGTAAGGCAATAGGGAGCTAATGAAGACTTTTGAGCAGAAGAATGGCTTGATCTGATCTTAACCAGATTTTCTGTAAGGTTCCTGCCAACTCTAAATGCTATGATGCTGTGTTTGAAGGACATGTGACGGGAAGCAGTATGACAATGGGTAGAATAGAGTGGGCAAGGAGTAGAGACCAAAGGTAACAATGTGAATTGTTACTTTAATGGTAAGAATGGACCCAGGACTATATACAGTCATGGCTAAAATAAAAATCACACTATTAGTATGGTTATTCCTTCCACATCACAAAGTTACCCATCTCAGTTTTGATATATCATGGATCAGCACAAGAATTAAATGAGAATTTTGGGTGGAGAGTTTTGTGGAAGTTATAAACTCAAAAATGCATAAAATATATGTGTAGTATTGTATATATAAACATATTTTATCTTTTAATGCCATAGTGTGAGAACCAGGGTGCCACCTCCTGCTGAGAAAGACATTGTGAGAACCAGGGCCCCACCCCCTGATGAGAAAGCATGTGACCTTCCTTAGATTTCTAAAGGTCAGACTAGCAGGAAGTTGCCTCTATTCATAGAACCACCTGTAAGTCATGTCAATCAATGGACCAGCCAATTAGCTTGGAGCTGTGTGTGGGGACTGCTCTGCTTCCAGTTCCACAAGGGGCTTCCAAGAGAACTGGCTGGGACTCATGCTCTTGGGAAGTGTGAGCTGCTAGGTGAAGGTGGGTTTTCTCTCTGTCTATCTCGAATAGATCTGAGCTAGGTTTTTCCATTCTTTCAGAGACCTGTGTTCACTCTTCACTAACTTCTAAAATACTTTAATAAATACTTAAAAGCCTAAACTGTTGCTGAATTTATCAGTAAATCTTAGCTAGTCCCCTGCCACACTGGGGGAGGGCAGGTAAGGACACACACATTAAATTTTAAACATCACAATACTCATTCAGAGTAAAAATTTTACATGCATTTTCCACTCATGGGGGTATCACACCCCTAATCCCCAGGATTGTGGAAGGGATAACTGTAATTCACAATCCTTAACCTTGTAAAGGCCACGAAGCACTTTCTTCTCTAAAATAGGGTTATGTGTGGGAAAAGGTTGAATTCCTTTTATAACCAAGAGTATAGATCTTTGGCCTTCCACCCTCTCCCTGTTGATGTGCCTATGTGTGTTTCTGTATGTCATTTAAAAAGTACAGTCTTGAAACTTTAACTGAGATAGTTACAAGCTAGTTAGGGTCACCTCCCACTCCCGCTCTTTCTGGTATCTTCCATCTCCTTGGTGTGTCACAATTTCCATGCTGGAGGGAGAGCCAAGCCACTCACCCCCAGGTACTCTCACAGACTCTACCAGCCCCTGCTGAGGGACTGGGCTATTCGATAGCCCCAAAAAGCCATTTGGGCACTTTATGGTCAGCAACACTCTTACCCCTGATGAACTTGAGGTTTTGGATAAATTGTGAAGTCAGATCTTATCCCCAAAAGGTTGAGGACTCCTAATGGAGTTGCCCGGGTTTTTGACTCAGGGCAGTTTACAGAAAGAAATAACATAGTGCAAGAAATATTATATTTCAGTTACCCATTAACCCAAAATGAATCAGAGGAGAAACTGGTAGAGTGGGTCTTTTATAAAAATTAAGTCAGCTATTTGCACAAAGGAATATTTAGAGAAGTCTCAAAGCAACCAAGGAGAAAAGAGGATAATAACAATGATTTTGTTGTTGTTGTTCAGTCAGGACCAACTCTTTGTGACCCCAAATCTTGTCAAAGATGCTGGAATGGTATGCATGTCCTACTCCAGGTCATTTTTACAGATGAGGACACTGAGGCAAACAGGGGTAAGTGACTTGCCCAGAATCATACAGCTAGTAAGTGTCTGAGACTGGATTTGAGCTCAGGAAGAGGAGTCTCCAGGCCCACTCTGTGACTCTATCCACTGTGCCCCCAGTAATAATGGTAGCTAGCATGTCTATGTACTTAAGTTATGCAAAGCACTTTACAAATATTATCTCATTCAATCCTCACAACAACCCTGGGAGGTAGGTGGTATTATTATCCACATTTTACAGATGAGGAAACTGAGACAAACAGAGGTTAAATGACTCGTCCAGAGTCACAGAGCAGTGGGAGACTGAGGCCAGCTATAGACTCATGCCTTCCTGACTCTAGGTCCAGCAGTCTATATATACACTGTATCACCTGGCTGCCTCTATTATAAATAAAACATTGGATACAGAATCAGGAAGACCTGAGTTCAAATTTAGCTTCATACTTACTAGCTATGTGACCCTAAATGTTACTTAACCTCTCAGTCTTAGTTTTCTCATTTGTAAAATCACTGTAATAGCCATCAACAATAAGCATTTATTAAGCATCTTCTGGAAGCAAGGTGGTACAGTAAATAGAATGCTGGGCCTTAAGTGAGAAAAGGAGTCTTCCCGAGTTCAAATCCATTATCGGACACTTACTAGCTATGTGACAAGTCACTTAACCCTGTTTGCCTCTGTTTCCTCATCTGTAAAATGAGTTGGAGAAGGAAATAGCAAACCACTCCAGTATCTTTGACAAGAAAACCTCAAAAGGGGTCATGAAGAGTCAGATATGAGTGAAAAATGTCAACAAAAATCACCTTTTATGTGCTAGACACTGTGCTAATTGTTGGAGATACAAAGAAAAGCAAAAACATAGTCCCTGTGATCTAGGAACTCACATTGTAATGGGGGTGATAATATGTAAACAACTATAAACAAACAAGATATATAAATGGGAAGAATGGGGATAATTATAGCACCTTCCTCCCAAGGTGTTGAGATCAAATGAGATAATGTATAGAAAGTGCTTTGCAAACCTTAAAACACTTTAAAACCTTAAAATATTACCTATTATTGTTCTACCTCTTTGCATCTCCTGCAGAACTATGAATAAATATTATTCATGGATACATGACTGGGTTTAGAGCAGGAAGAGACATTAAAGATTGCTTAAATCCAAGCCCTTCTTTTACAGATGGGGAATGAAGGCCCAGGAAGGGGAAGCAGCTCTGACTATCAGAAGCAGGCTAACTGATTGCATAAAGGGTTATTCTGGGAAAGTCCTATATCTATTAAATAAATGAAAAGGAACCTGTATATTCTAAAATGTTTATAGCAGCTCTCTTTGTGGTGGCAAAGAACTGGAAGTTGCAAGGATGCCCATCAATTGGGAAATGGCTGAACATGTTGTGGTACATGATCACTACTGTGCTAAAAGAAATGATGATCTCAATGACTTTAGAAAAGCATGGAAAAACTTGCATATAATAATGAAGAGAGAAATGACCTTGTTTACAATAACAGCAATATTGTTTTAAGAATGACTTGAGCAAATAAGTTATTTTGTCTATTGTAAATACCCAAATTAACTATGAAGGACATATGAAGAAAGACATTATCTGCATCCAGAGAAAGAATGGCTAAATAGATGTATAGAATAATTTTACATAAAAGTACTTATTTGTATCTAATGGTAGCCATCTCTAGGGCAGGGTGGGAAGAAGAAAAATAAAGCGGGGAATTTAAATGATAATTTTATTATATATTTAAAAGGAATAGCAAATTGTGCACAATAGATTTGCAGTTTCATGTACAATCATCTTTTTTTGTTATACTATGTTATGGAAATGCTTGTTTTATTCCATAAATTTTAAAATGAATTATGTTTTTAAAATAACCATAATGTATTTATGGAAAGGAGATATGGATGCCATTAAGATAGCATTTTGTCAGGCTTTACCCGGGAAACCTTCCTGGGCCTGGTTTTGGTTAAGTCCTTTTATTTTGTAAGAGCCTGCTTACTATTAACAATAAGAACCAGCCAAAAATGGAAAGGGCTGCCTCAGGAAGAATGCATTTCTCTCACTGGAGTTCTTTAAGTAAAACTACGATGGCTACTTGTTGGGTGTGTGTGATAAATAGGATTTTGGTTCAGGGATGAAATGGACTAAATGGCTGTTGGCAGGCTTCCAACTCCAGGGTTCTGTGATGTTGTCACACAATCATCTTTGCATCCACCATATTGCCTTGGCCTTAATAGGCCCACAAAAAATATTTATTGAAAATAAAGAGAAGAGGGGGCAGGTAGGTGGCACAGTGGATAAAGTACCGGCCTTGGGTTCAGGAGGACCTGAGTTCAAATCTGGCCTCAGACACTTGACACTTACTAGCTGTGTGACCCTGGGCAAGTCACTTAACCCTCATTGCCCTGCAAAAATAAAAATAAGTGAAAATAAAGAGAATAGTTCACTGTCCCTCAGGTTTTTTTTCTGTGTTCCAATTATAAATCGAGTTTTGTCCCCCAGCTGAAATAACTGCCAGGAGAAATTTGCCCTCAGATAAATTGTCAGTGCTGAACAAAATGCAGCAGTATTGCCAGGAGAGCCACATGGAAGCTCAGAGTTGTTCAGAGTAGAGTGAGAGAAGAAGAACTAGCCAAGTCAATAATACTGAAGCCTATGACCTAGCAGTGAATTTCAAATCAAGTCAAGAAGCATCTATTTTGTTTTTTTTGTTTGTTTGTTTGTTTGTTTTTTGAGGGGCAATTGGGGTTAAGTGACTTGCCCAGGGTCACACAGCTAGTAAGTGTTAAGTGTCTGAGGCCGGATTTGAACTCAGGTACTCCTGACTCCAGGGCCGGTGCTCTATCCACTGCGCCATCTAGCTGCCCTAAGAAGCATCTATTAATCATCTACTATGACCAGGCAGTGAGCTAAGTGCTGAATGAATGAGTGATTGGCCAGTGGTGTGCAGTTTGATAAAATGTCCTTTTTGACTAAAAAAAAAACCCCCAAAGAAGTAAAGGCTTACTCTGAATTAATTGGAGAGGCTCCTTGGACTATGAATTACCCATCTTCTTTTCTTAGTGGAAAATATTGAGTTGTATTTTTTCCCAGAATAAATTTATCTTAAAATAAGGGTTAAGTCAGCTCTGGGACCTTGAAGGTATGAGTGGCTACTCTCTATTGACCCTATTGTTTTATTGCAAAAAGGCCTGAATAAGCAATGGTGGAATATCATGGAAATGTAGACACAGACATCCCAAAATCCTCTGTGAAAGGACATGAGCAAGAAACTTATCAGGAAAACAAAAAAAACCAAACAAACAAAAAAAACCCCACATAGAAACTTATCAGGAAAGATGCTTGTAATTAAAATAGGGTAAGCAATAGACATATATTGAATAGTACATTAGAACCATTTCAATTCATGCTATATCTTCAACTATTGTTGAATAGTATGTGGATAGTAAATCCCTTCCCCTACACAACAAATTCCCCTTTCTCATAATTCCAGCTTCACATTTATAAAAACAAAAGACTTTTTACAAGGTTAGACTAAAGGTTCTTCCTTCTTTCATGCCTAGAGGCTTTCTTCTGGGCTTGCATATATTGGGAGGTTTGTTGTTCATCTTTTGCTTTTGAAGAAGACCAAAGACATTATGAGGGTGATGACTGACTTATGAATTGGATTCAGGTAAGGCAGAGCTGTGCAAAGTTGTCAGTTTCACTCTTTCCTCCAGAGTCATCAAAGTCCAGCAGCAAGACAAAAGTCAAGATGACTGGTAATGGCCCAGAATGCAATTGGATGATCTTGGCCTTTCTAAATTAAGGTCTTTCCCAGGGTTCACTTTGTCTGAGGCAACATCCATTCATGAGGACTAAGAGCTAGGTAAGAACTGAGACAAAAGGTGGCCCAATTTAGCATTACAAAAAGTGGTCCCAAGTAACCAGCACCACACTGGGATCCAGAATATCTCAGCTTCTTTAAGGAGATCTGAGTTCTAGTCCCAATTTAACTGTTAACAAGCTGTGTAACTTGGAGGCAAATCTGTATAACCTCCCATTGGCTCAGTTATTTTCCCCATACAAAATGATGTGGTTGAAATAGAGAATCTCTGATATCCATTTCAGTTCTCACATTATATGATTCCCATGTCCCTAAGGCAGGTGAGGAAAATCCTCTAAGACTGGGCCACACTGAGCTGAGTTTCTAGCCTCTTCAATCTAAAACTGCCTTGAATGAAAGTTACCTTATAAAACCTTGAATAGATGCCCGATTGCTTCCCGAGGTGGACTCAATCTGAATGAATCAGAGATTGTTGCTCTTAATCTTGCGTGTAATGTATATGAATCACTCTTATTTAGAGACCTGGAAAAGTATATTCAGAGACAAACTTTGTTTCTTATTCATT
Organism: Dromiciops gliroides; assembly: GCF_019393635.1. Taxonomy (NCBI): domain Eukaryota; kingdom Metazoa; phylum Chordata; class Mammalia; order Microbiotheria; family Microbiotheriidae; genus Dromiciops; species Dromiciops gliroides. The sequence goes on along the minus strand of NC_057861.1, from coordinate 179,104,711 downwards.
TACTATATAAGAAAAATAATTTTTAACTGTAAGCAGAATAAGAAATATTTCTTTTCCCCAAAGCAGTTTGTGTCTCTACTAGATATTTCAGGGAGCACCCTTAAGTAACTGGCATAACTTAACCTGGATGCCCCAGGGAGAATGGCATTTGGAGAGGTATTGGTGTGCTTTTCTAAGTCTCTAGTCCTGGGGAGGTACTGACATAGAAAGGAGTAATACTGCTCAAGTATTGAAGCATTTGTGGTTCACTCGTTCAGTTTTGTACAACCCTTTGTGACCCCAAATGATGTTTTCTTATAAAAAGATATTAAAGTGCTTTGTCATTTCCTTCTCCAGTGGATTAAGGCAAACAGAGGTTAAGTGACTTGCCCAAGGTCCCATAGCTGGTAAGTGTCTGAGATCATATTTGAACTCAGGTCTTCCTGACTCCAAGCCCAATACTCTGTCCTCTGAGCTATCTAGCTGCCTCTGCTGAAGTTGAGAGGGCATCAAATTACTAAATTACCTCAAGTCAAGATGGAAAGAGGGAGAGATACCTGTCTGCCCGTTGCAAGGTAAGGCTGGTTCTCCTAAACTTCAGGAAGCTTCTTTTTTGAAAGCCTAATGACTATAAGAACCTTAGCAGGAGAAAAGGCTTCAGAATGAAAGACATGCTTTTTGAACTGTGACATGGATTTCAAGGGATTCTGAAATCAAGGTCTTACCCTTAGAGAAGCCTCAGACAAGGGCAGTAGATGTGAACAGCTGGAAGACAGTGAATGAAAGGATGCACAATGCACAATGGGGAGATGTTGTGTTTAATCAATGGTATCTGAAATGAATGACAAGATTCATGGATTGTAGGCAGAGCAAAGCAGACTTGGGGTCAGACAACCTGGGTCTGAATCCTGACTCTCTGCCCCTTATCTGCATGACCTCGAGCGAGGTATTTAACTTTGCTGAATCTCAATTTCCTAATTTATAAAAATGAGAAGATCAGACTAGATGATTTCCAAGATTCCCCCAGCTTTGAAGTCTTTGGTTTTTGGTTACTGTTTGACACGTGTGTTTCCTTTCCTTAAAAAGCAAAGGATAGGGGGCAGCTGGGTGGCGCAGTGGATAAAGCAGCGGCCCTGGATTCAGGAGGACCTGAGTTCAAATCTGGCCTCAGACACTTGACACTTACTAGCTGTGTGACCCTGGGCAAGTCACTTAACCCTCATTGCCCACCAAAAAAAATAAATCAAAGGATAAATAGAAATTGGGAATCAGTTTAAAAAAATAAATCTTACAAATGATGAAGAATCAGAGCTCATTAATTAATTCCAAAGATTAGATTGTTGTTCAAACTGACCTCAAAGATTTGGTTCAAGGGCTAACTCAAGATGGGAGGTTCAAAGAGACTTCCAGTAATGAGGAAGGAGTAGACATATTACACATACAATCTCTACAGTGAGTGACCTGTTTTCTCCTACACAATTTTGGCTAACTGTTCTTCTACCATATAAGAATGCCTCAGGAGTCAGTATACTGAAGCCTTGGCTTTCTCATTAGGTGTGTGGAAACTGCTACAATGCATTGTTGTAGTTCATCCTTCATTTTCAAGGAGGGCCAATGACAACACAGGTGATGTCTTGTGTGTGAATTGGATTTATCTGAGACAGAGTTGCACAAAGTCATCAGCCCTACTCTCTCCTCCAAAGTCATCAAAATCCAGTGGGAAGACAAAAATTAAGACCCAGCGGCGATGGCCCAGGATTCAGTGGAAGACCTTGGTGTCTTTGATGTCTAATCAAGTTCTAAGCACAACAAAGTGTTCTTATTCAACCATTCTATGGGGGGAATCTTCACATGCTCAGGGTTCATCCCCCTAACTCACCAATGGATTTGTGCCTTGTCAGTTGCCTTCCACCTGGTTTAGTCCATCTGCTGAGCTGATTTTATTGGGGTGTGGTTGCTGCGCATACTACAGCTTCTTGGAGCCACAGGTGAGACAATACACTAATGAGTAAGTGACTAGTATGCCCTTTCCTGGTGTTTAGGGTTTGGGGCTTTTCTTTGGGTGAAACTTTCTGGTTTCCTTTAAGGACTCTGGGCCTCCCTCTTTGTACTAAAAATGTTTTCTCTTTCTCCAGTCCTGATCAATCCTAGCATCAGAGTAGGGCCGTAATTCAAAGCTTCCCATTCCCTTTTTCCTTGCACTTCTCAGCTCCCATTAAAGATTCATTTATGATGATCACAATCTCATTCCATATTTATTGACTCATAGAGCACCTTTCTCCAAAGAGCTGAAATAAATTTTAAGCAATGAACAATTACCTTAATAGTCACTACTAGGATGACTCTCTGGAATTTTTAACAGGGCCCAGGAGCATGGTAGAGCTATTTAGGACAGAAATATGACATGGAAAAAGAAGCAAACATTTCCTTGGTGAGAAGGACAATGCGCAGGCAACACTTTGTGCAATTTGAATCAAGTCTATAAAATACTTTAGGATCCTTTTGGTAAGCATAAAATGTTATAGCTTCAGCACCATATTCTGCGTGGAGTCTTTCCAGATCCCCCAGTTGGTTTCACCCTCCCTTGTAAATTACCTTGTATTTAACTACTTCACATATTTATATTTATTCACTTTGTATTAATGCTGTACATATGTATATATGTTCTTGTCATCTGGGACAGTTGGCAACTGGGCGGCTCAGTGAATAGAACATTGGGATCGGAGTCAGGCAAGACCTGAATTCAAATCCAGCTTCAAACACTTAATAGCTGTGTGACCCTGGGCAAGTTGCTTAACTTGTCATATCTCAGTTTGCTCATCTGAAGAGATAAATAATAGTGATATGAAAAAAAGGATAATTATAGCACTTAATTCCGAGGGCTGTTTCCAGGATAAAACAAGATCATATTTGTAAAGCACTTAGCACAATGCCTGGCACATATTAGGCACTATATAAATGCTTACTTCCTACCTTCCCCTTCTCATTTCCCCATTAGAACTGAGACTAGAGACTGGTTTGTTCTTTATTTTATGTCCCCAAAGTAGGTGCTTATTAATTATTTGTTGATTCTTTTATTATTTTTATTATTATTATTATATGATTTTACAAAGAGGTGTGGTGTATATAAAGTTAACCTTCAAGTTAGAAAGGCCTGGGTATAAGTTCTAGGTTCCAGGTTCCTACTGAATATAATTAAGGCAAGACACTCAACCTCTTAGTGATGCTAGATACCTTTTTAAAATTTGTGATATAATTAAATTTTATACATATATCAAACATAAATATAATATATACACACATATATGACATATACTGAATATTTTCTGTTATTACATTTAGATATACCTAGATAGATATATTCTGGTACATATCACTTAGTATTTTAAATTCTTCCTCTTCCTTTTTTTTGGTTAATAAACAGTCAGTTTTATAAATAATGCGTATATATCTATATATCTATTTATATAAATAATATATATGACAAATTTGTTTAAATATAATTACTATATAAATAAGACAAATAACTCATATATGCACAACATATATATTTATGTGTGTGTATATAGATACATATATACATCCGGTACCCTTCCCAGCACACCCCTCCCCCACCTTTTTTTTCAGATTAAACATTTTTATTTATATTTTTCTGTTCCAATCTCTATCTCTCCTTCCCTCCCTTCCCTCCCCTCCCCCCTTTTCGAGGTGGCAAACAATCCAATATGGATAATACATATATGATCATGCAAAACATCACCATATTTGTCACTTAATGAAAGAAGGTGAAAAATAGCATGCTTCAGTCTATTCCATCAATATCAGTTCTTTCTTTGGAGGTGGATAATATTCAATATTCTTTTGGGATTGTCTTGGATTGTTGTATTGTTGAGAATAGTCCAGTCACTCACAGTTCTTCATCGAACAATATTGCTATCTCTGTGTATAGTGTTCTCTTGGTTCTTCTCACTTTCCAATACATCATTTCATACACGTCTTTCCAAGCTTTGTTGAAGTCATCCTGTTTGTCATTTCTTACTGCATAGTAATATTCCATTACTATCATACACCATAATTTATTTAGCCATTCCCCAATTGATGGGCATTACTTTGATTTCCAATTTTTACCCACCACAAAAAGAGCTGCTATAAATATTTTTGTACAAATAGGTCTTTTTCTCTTTTGGGGGATGTCTTTGGGATAGACACCTTAATAATATTGCAATTGTCAGAGAGCTGCTCATCTGCATCTGTGGAGGGGGTTTCAAAAACTGAGTTCCTGACATTCATGAAATCAAAGCTCTGGATGACAAGAAAAGTAATCTTTAGTGACATCTGTAATTCTTCCCCAGGAGATGAAAGTTGGTCTGGGTAACTTGAGCTCCGGAAGTCTCATTGCTCAATTAGCTTAGCCATTAAAAAAAATTTAAAAAGGCAACACCTTCAGTCTTTGCTCATTGTCCCCACTAACTTCCACTTCTATTTCCCAGTGCTTCCCCAGTGGTTCCTGTGTATTTGTACATCTTTGGAATAACAAACACTCAAATTCCTAGCACCTGAAATCAAGGATGATCTCAAAATTCCTCCCTTTGTCCCACTTTCTCCCAGTGGTGCAACTTTAGGCCTTCCTTATGGCCATTGTAAAGTTCAGAACCAATTTACTTTTTCATCCTTTGAGGTAATGGAAATTATAAAAAAGGTAGGAGCAGAGGAGAGGAAGTAAGAAGGGAGAGCGTGGTGGGAATCCCACCATTGCTTCCCCCTCCTGCTTTGGAATTAGGATGGGGATTAGGATTATGAAAGCAGCAAACTGTGGGAAACTAAACAATCTACATCCCCAGGCTTCCCATGTAGTGGCTCTTTCCCTTCTGGGTCTCCTGGTCCTTCTGCTCCAGCCTGTGGGAACCTGGATAATTAGCTTCATTAAGCATCCCAAAGCAGCAGACCTTTTTTCTTCCTTCCATTCCTGCCTTGACCCTGGCTCATTGTAATTGCTGAAGTTGCTAAACATAATGGAAATGGGTGGAGGGGTGGGGAGAAGGGAGAGGACTTATCAAAACCAAGAAAAATCTTAGCTGAACAATGGCCTGGACCTGAGGATGCTGTGTGTACCCATTGTAATATCTACCCATTGCTGCCTCAAAATAAGGCTACCCAGCTAAGCAGATGTTAGCTTAATCAGAAGGTTCAAATAGGATGGAAATAATAAGGTACCTGCCCCACCTGTTCTTTCCTTTTGGCCCACCCATCCCGGACCCAACCTTTCCACTTATCTTTATTTTCATCTCTTCTCATTCCCAAATTATCTGTCCCCTGTCTAACTACTATTGCTCTGAGTTTGAAAAAAACAACACCCTATCTATTAAGTATGATTCAGAGGAACTGGATATACACCTGAGCGAAAGCTCTCCCTTTATAATATTTTTGGGGGGTGAGGCAATTGGGGTTACCCAGGGTCACACAGATAGTGTCAAGTGTCTAAGACCAGATTTGAACTCAGGTCCTCCTGAATCCAGGGCCGGTGCTCTATCCACTGTGCCACCTAGCTGCCCCTCTCCCTTTATAATTGAAATTACCATGTTTTCCTGGCTCCTGGATGGCTGATGGAGTTGATTTAAGCCCATTTGTGCAAAGAGGGGACCATCAATAACATGCCACATTCCTTCAGGTCTTATTGTATTATCTTGTCCTGTCAGTTTCAGGTGAGGCACGTGTTTGTTTGTTTCTCTCCCTTCCCCTTCCAATTTTCTTTCAAGGCTTCTAGTATAGTAAGCTCAAGTTTCTGATATCTTATCATGACAGAATTTGAATAGCTCATCCTCACTGGATTGGGGAATCATTTCTAAATAAGGCTAGAGTAAATCTGAGATGAGGCTCTAGACAACAGTCATTAGTATAGATGGACTTGTGGAAAGGATACAGTTTTTCTTTCTTTTCTCCCCATATGCTTTGTTCCCAGATCAAGGGTCAGCCCTATCCATAGATCACATAGATGTAATTTCAGGTAGATCTGTGAGCTTTCTATCTTTTGAATACTCTCTGAAATCCCTTTAACAGAGGATTGGGTCTTTAATTTTTCAGTTAATTATAAAACTTAAAATGCAAATAACCACCGAGGGTTAGCATTCAATCCAAATTCATACTAAATTGTAAATGATTGACGTAAATTCCTTTTCCAAGAGCAGATTTTGTCAGGAGGAGAGATGAAAAAGGAATGCATTGAACTTTCTGAAGAATGAACCACAAGGGGGCGAATGGGAGCACAAAGTTGGGAAAGAATTCCAAGGTTTTTCCTGGTTCAAAGAATCATCAAATTTACTATAGGAGATCATAATCTGAAGTCCATAAATGGGGTTTTGTGGATAGATTTCAGGAGGCCCCTGAACTTGGCTGGGAAAAATTATCTCTATTTTCACTAGCCTTTGGTTTCTTTTGGAATTCTTTATATTTTATGCATTTTAAAACATTATTCTGAGAAGAGGTCCATAGGCTTTACCCAGCTCTCCAAGGGGTCCATGACAAGTTACTTTAGAGCTAGAAATGACAATAATTATACTTCCAATGGGAAAGCTTCTTTACTCTGTATTGTCTGGTATATATTTCCCTTTGTATACTTTCTCTGATTTCTGTTTTGTTATTGGCTTGGATAAATGGTCTTTTTTGGGGGGGGAAGGGAAAGAGAAGGAAAGAAAGAAGGTAGGAGAGAAAAAGAAAGGAAGGAAGTAGTAAAGAAAGAAAAGAAAGAGAGAGAAAGGAAGGAAGGAAGGAAGAAAGAAAGAAAGAAAGAAAGAAAGAAAGAAAGAAAGAAAGAAAGAAAGAAAGAAAGAAAGAAAGAAAGAAAGAAAGAAAGAAAAGAAAAGAAAGAAATAAGCTAAAGATATTTATATCATCTATGGCAATTCTCTCATTTTATAGATGAAGGAAATGAGTGACTTACCCCAAATCATCCAGCTATAAGAAGTAAAGCTGGCATAATAAAGCACTTACCCTGATAGTTCTTTCTTTTTGGCTCACTCATCCTTGGCCCAGTCTTTACATTTTGTCATCTTGATCTGTTCTCATTCCCAAACTTTCTATCCCCTTCCTAGACACTATTACTCTGATTTTTTAAATCAACTAATTAGACATGATTCTGTGGAACTGAATCTGTACCCAGAAAGAAAGCTTTTCCTTTCTGGAGAAGTTGAATTTACCTTTGATTTTTCTAAATTGGTATTTTATTGTTGTTGAGTCATTTCAGTCGTGTCTTACTCTCTGTGATCCCATTTGGGGTTTTCTTGGAAGAGATACTGGAATGGTTTTCCATGTTCTTCTCTAGATCATCTTACAGATGAAGAAATTGAGGTAAACAGGGTTTAGTGACTTGCCCAGAATCACACAGCTAGTCAGTGTCTGAGGCTGGATTTGAATTCAGGTCCTCCTGACTCCAGGCCCAGCATTCTATCTATCCACTGTGTTGCCTAGCTGCCCCTACTATTTTATGGCTTGTTGCTGGGGCTTGAGGAGATGTGGGAACTTCCTAGGTTTCTGGTGAAGCATCTGACTCCCTTCTCAGAACAGAATAATGCTTTTAAATGCATAAAATAAAATACAAAGAATTACAAAAGAAACCAAAGGTGAATAAAAATATATGTGTAATTTTTTTCTCCAGCCAAGTTCATAGACCACCTGCAATCTATCCAGGGATCCACTTCTGTGGGAACCATAGGCACTGTGAATATAATTTGAAGTCAGTGGAAGTCAGAGCTGTGGAATTCCAGGAGCCAGCCTTGCTTCAAGGCCTCCACGCAGAGGGGTCCACAGCTGCTGCTCTTACCACATCAAAGATGGTGCCCTCCACAGCTCTCACCCTCTCAGAACAGCTGAGGAGCAGAGGGCTTGACTGCATGAGCAGCTCCAAAGGTGCTTAGAGGTGCTAGGAAGTAGAAAGACTGCTAAGGTATGGACTAGATAATATGTAGGGGAGACAAAATGGGTGATAGTTGATTGACATGTCCTTTCCGGGGAATGAATGGGTTAATTTGATTATTGCTGCCATAGAGGTGGAAAGGAGTGGAGGGGGAGGAAATGTGTGATGACAATGGAATGAAAATAGACAGAGGACAGCACACTGGGTCTGGGTTGGGGAGATAACGGAGAACTTTCACCAACCAAAACTCTAGGGCCCCAGGGCTCCTGAAGAAGAGGCTGAATGAAGTAACATTTCATTTAAGAGACTTGGGTTTCTACCTCAAACTCTTCTAAGCTTTGTGACTATGGGAAAACCTCCATAATCTTCAATTTAATCATCTGTAAAATGGAGCTAATAATAGTTACAGTACTTACTTCAAAGGTAGACAACTACAAACAAAAAAATCATAGAAACTATCAATAACGTCATCCAAGAGAGTGACAACAACAACATACCAAAACTTACGGGATGCAGTCAAAGAAGTTCTTGGGGGAAATTTTATATCTAAACTCTAAATGCTTACATGAATAAAATAGAGAAGGAGGAGATCAATTAATTGGGCATGCAACTTTAAAAGCTAGAAAAAGAACAAATTAAAAATCTCCAATTAATTAGTAAAGTAGAAATTCTGAAAATTAGGGGTAGCTAGGTGGTGCAGTAGATAAAGTACCAGTCCTGGATTCAGGAGGGTCTGAGTTCAAATCTGACCTCAGACACTTGACACTTACCGAAAGAAAGAAAGAAAGAAAGAAAGAAAGAAAGAAAGAAAGAAAGAAAGAAGGAAAGAAAGAAAGAAAGAAAGAAAGAAGGGGCAGCTAGGTGGCGTAGTGGATAGAGCACCGGCCCTGGAGTCAGGAGTACCTGAGTTCAAATCCGGACTCAGACACTTAACACTTACTAGCTGTGTGACCCTGGGCAAGTCACTTAACCCCAATTGCCTCATTAAAAAAACCCCAAAACAAACAAACAAAAAGAAAGAAAGAAAGAAGAAATTCTGAAAATTAAAGGAGAGATTAATAAATTTGAAAGTAAGAAAACTATAGAATCTATAAATAAAACTAAGCTATAGTTTTATGAAAAAATCAATTAAAAAGGTTTATGACTATCCACATGGCATGTATTATTGTTATAGGAAAGCTGGTCAACTTGTGATAGCACAGCTAGTCTGATAAACTTCAAGTTAGCAGCATCAGCTGAACTTGTTGAAGAAGGGTGATTGGAGGAATATAAAGCAACCTAATATTTATAATATTGCAACCAAGGAAACATATTTTCCTTATCCCAGTACACTGGATGGTTTTCCAGGGATTAGGCATGGGGGTTGGGCAGCTAGATGGTTCAGTGGATAGAGCATAGGAAGCATTAGGACGACCTGAGTTCAAATGCTGCCTCAGACATTTACTAGTTGTGTGATCCTGAGCAAGTCACTTAACTGCTCTGTATCTCAGTTCATCTGTAAAAAATGAGAATAGTATTATAGATAATAATAATAATAGGTTTTTTGAAAGAGGATATGAGCTAACATAAAAAGTACTTTGCAAACCTTAAAGTGTTTCATAAATGCTAGTTTATTATCATGGTAGCTATAATCCCGACAGGAACCCTAGGCAAGTAAGTATCTTGACCCTTCCATGCAGGCTATGCAGCAGGAGCCAACGATTATGCTCTTCCCCCCCCCCCCCAGAAAATTCCTGAGTTAGAGGTAGCTCACCTTTTAGGGAAGAGGGTTCTTAGCCTAGGGTCTGTGAACTTGTTATTTTAATACTTTGATAATGGTATTTCAATATAATTTATTTCTTTCATAATTCTCTGTATTTTATTTTATTCATTTAAAAACATGATTCTGACAAGGGGCCCATAGGTTTCACCAGACTTACACATGTGTCACACATGTGACAGACATGACAGACATGAAAAATTAAGAACCCTTGCTTTTGAGTCAATTACTCATACTTTTGACTACTCAGGAAGAAGCTATGCTCACATTAATACAGAAACCTCAGCTAATGAGAAACAGAGTTGAGATTTGAACCCAATCCCTCTTCAAATACTTTTATCTGATCACCAGGCTAGAGGGAATGTGGCACATTTGTAGGTGGGGTTCCATTTAATGTTTAGGGATGTGAGGGCCAAATTTAATATATGGAGAGTTAATTGAGTGGCTCACCGAAATATTGGGGTCCTGGGAATAATGAGGGACCTCTAGGTTCAAAGCTCCCTCCCCTCCGAACTGCCTTTTTAGATATTTTTCCCAGACCAATAAAAAAGGAGCCTAACAGCCTCTTTTCCACAAATGAATTAGGTTTTATTCATGGGAATAAAGTAAACAGAAAAGGTGAAATTAATAAAATCAAAGATAAGGGAATAGGGAAAAAGAAATAAGGATAATCCTCCTAACTCTAACCTAGGTCTGTTCAAAGGAGCAGAGGTCGTTTGTTAACTCACCACCTGAAGCCCATAGCTTCAATGGAAAAAACAGCTTACAGCCAGGCCTGAAGGACTTGTCTGCTGCTGCTACTGCTTATGCCACTGGGAGGAATGAAGACTCCAGAAGAAAATGAGCTCCCCTCAGCAAACATTTACTCTCTCTCCCCCAAAAGGGGAGGTCCTTCAAAACTGCCTATGGAGAGTGGTTTCTCCTTCTGACATCAGCAGCATACATCACTTCAGGGCAGGCCAGGTGTGGCCCCTCCCAATGAGTCAGCCAAATTCCAATAATCTTACCACAGGGATTTCCATAGGATTTAAGATGCTCCAATTTCCATGTTAAGCATTAAGCAAGGTATAAGACCCTAATTTAAGCAAAGGAGTTAATTTTTACCAATTGAAAGCCATTTAGGGCTGGGAAGAGACTGTATTGATGGATATATTTAGGATGAACCTGAACCTCAAGCTTCAAGACCACTTTGCCTTAGGTAGACCAGCAGAATTGGTGAAAAAAAAACCAGTGAAAATGGCATGCCAGAAGGAGTAGGCACAAGTCCTGGAGGAATGAAGGGTATGGGTGAACAGGCAGTGAAGCCCTGGGTCTAATTCCGTGGAAAAGAGCCAACAGTGGCAGGCTTCCCAGATTTGGTGATGTAATGTCTATCTAGACATGTGCTTTAGATGTAGAGTCATATGACTATTTACCATTATGAGGGATATCAAGGTCAAGATAGAAAAGAAAGACCTTTAGGAGTCTGGTAGAAATCAGCCAGAAAACTCATTTTCCTACCTTGTGGCTATTGGTTTGGGGTCCCTGAAGACCTGCCCCAATGCTAGAAATATGAAAACTCCTATCTTGAGAGATCTGGACAATATACTTCCCTTCGATCTAATCTAGACATTTGAATCCCAGGACCTTCCTACGATTCTACTACAGGTTTAACAATATCATTTTGAGGTCTGAGATGGGAATGAGCTGTCAGTTGTCCTTTCTTCTATGAGCAGGGTGTTCAGAGAGGTTTTGAACACAGGCGTGAGGCATAAACCCTCATCAAAATCCTTTAAATACAGATTCCTAACCAAGATGAACAAATCTCAGGAAGAAGTGAGGGAAGAAGAAAGAAATAATTGGAGTCACCCTCTATCAGCCAACTAAGCAGAAAAGAACTACCTTGACCCATGATCAAAGCTCTAGGATACATTTCTACCTTTAGAAGACTAATGACCAAAGTGTTCCACATCTCCCCACCCCACTCCAAAATAGTATAATAACACAAAATTCAAGCATCTCGCTCTTACTTTGATCTCTATAATCCCAAAGGACCTATGCAATCTTGATTTTAATACTAATCTGAGTGAAAATTTACCAAAAGAGAAAAATACTTGAGGTAAATAGAAAGGTGATCTAGCCTCCCTAGACCTGCATATTCCACATAAGTAATAGCAAAATCTGACGATGATGCCACATTTGGAGATGAACTAGGTATGACTACTATTATATACTAACTAAATTGTGAGCTTAATCACCTCATCCCCCACTCCAAGGGACTTATATGATGAGATTATGCTCCCAACTTGTTGTGGGAAATGTTTATACATTTTTTCTTTTTATATTTGTGAAGTAAATATCACTTTGTAAAAAGCTAATCACTTTAAGTAGTTAAATAGAATTAAAGTGTTCATAAACAGACCCTCAAAAATAGAGGGAATACTGCCTGGTCATGAACCAATGGCAGAAGAGGGCAGAGACACTCCCAACTCTCCCTCCCAGTGTACCTGAGAACCTTGAAGGGAGCATGTAAGAGGCCCTGAGAGAGAAGGGTCAGAGTAACCATGTTACACCAAGGTTCACATAAATGGGGAGGGATTTTGGTAAGGGATTCATTCTTCTGCTGACATGAAGCTGTTACCTAATTTGGGAACTACATACGCAATTAATATATTTGGGGAAAGAATAGTGAAAAAAATGTACTTTAAGGGGTAGCTAGGTGGCACAGTGGATAGAGCACTGGCCTTGCAGTCAGGAAGACCTGAGTTTAAATCTGGCCTCAGACACTTGACACTTACTAGCTGTGTGACCCTGGGCAAGTCACTTAACCCCAATTGCCCCACACAAAAAAAGAAAAGAAAAAAAATGGACTTTATGGTGGGTCAAATCCCAGGAGGGAATTAAACAACAATTTAACAAAATATACGTTTTATATATTGAGTACCTATTGTGCGCAAGGAATTGTGGTGGGCACTGAGGGGGGATATAAATTAGAAAAAAAAAAACCTCAGAGAACTTCTAATCTAGTAAGGGATATATGTATACAAATAATTATAATGCTGCAACAAGTAGAAAGTGAAGTGATAAGTGCATCTGAGCAGTGCAAAAAAAAAAAAGGATCATTGAGGAGGGTGAGATCACTTTTTGACAGGAGGTATATGAGAGTTGGACCTTGAAAGAGGGAAAAAATGTCAACAAGTGGAGATTGGGGGTAGAAGCTAGGGTGCATTCTAAGTATGGGAAATGTTCTGAGCAAATGTGGAGTACCAGGAAAGAATGGGAAGTGCTAGGTGGTCCAATTTGAATGGAATAAAGATTATATTAAAGGCAGTAGTGAGACTAGCAAAGTTATTTGGAGCCAGATTCTGAAGCACCTAGAATGTTAAACAAAGGAGGTTGGGCTTATTCAGTGCAAAGTAGGCAACAGCCTGAATTTTGAAAGTTTTTGAGCAGAGGAATGCTCTGATAACCTAGAATGGGTTCAGAGGAGGGCAGTGATGATTTTGGCATGGCTAGAAACCATGAGGATCAGTTGAACAAACCAGGGTGTGTTTAGTTTGGAGAGGGGAAGGTTTCATGGGAACAATGGTAGCTTTCTTTATGCATTTGAAGGGCTGCCATGTGTGGAGGAATTAGACTTCCTCTATTTAGCCACTTAAGGCAATACTGAAAACAACGTCTGGAAGTTGAAAAGAGACTAAGGTAAGGTGGATATAAGGGGGAAATTCATAGCAAAAAACATCTAATAGTGCAATGGACTGCCTACCTCAGGATGTTGGGAGTTCTCTATGTAATGTTCTCTCTGGGTTATCCCCTACTCTTCCAACTCACACTCAAAGGAAGAGTCTCTGGAAGGCACAAAAACCATAGATTCACATTCACATAGGTAGTAAGGGGCAGAGTCAAAAGCTAAACTGAGAAGCTCAGATTATTATTTTTTTTTTTGGCTCTGCCACACTGCCTTCTTTTGCTCATGATTTTCCTTTTCCTTTTACTGTCTTCTTCTCTCTTCCTTGTTATATATGTGTGAGTCTGCAATCCTAAAACTATAGCTCAGGAGTCCCTACTCGTGTGGCCACATTCAATAGTCAGCCAGAAGGCAAAAGTAGCCTTTACCAAAGGGGTATACTGAAATGGTAGAGAAAGAACAGCAAAAACAAAACATTGCCTGGGATATACTCTCTTGAAAATACATAGATGTAGAATAGGAAACACATTCATAATGCCTAGTGCTACAGCAACCCCCTCCCCACTAGTCTTCTTCTGAGGTTGTTTTATAGAATGATCCAAATCACAAAATAAGGTATTTCTGCTGAGCAAAGAATAGGTCCGTGGGGCTCCTGAAGCCTAACCCTGAGGCCAGAAAAATAGTTCTGGTTCTTAAAGGGTTCTGGTTTTTCCTGTTTTTCCTGTTGTTACTTTCAACTTTAGGCTCAGCAGACACCAGACTGGAGTTCTGTTATACACGTTTCGAAAGGACCAAAGGTCACCTCCTAAAATCAGAGGAGTCTACTCTGTAGCTTGACATCTCCTGAGCAGGATCTTGACATCAAACTCCTGACTTCTCTCTGGAATTATTCCATTTGTTTTTGTTTTTGTTTTTGTTTTTGCAGGGCAATGAGGGTTAAGTGACTTGCCCAGGGTCACACAGCTAGTTAAGTGTCAAGTGTCTGAGGCTGTATTTGAACTCAGGTCCTCCTGAATCCAAGGCCAGTGTATCCACTGTGCCACCTAGCTGCCCGAATTATTTCATTTGAATCTGTGCTCCAGGTGCTTTCTCAAACCTCATACCTTGCTTCTCCAGAAGCAAGCTCTTGAATCCACAGGGCTAAGACCTTTCTTTCTTGAACAGGGTCCATCCCAGACTTTAAAAATCTAAAAATATCTCATTTTTGCCCACTAACTGAGTGGACTGAGAGAGGTAATCTTCACCCTGGGACAAGTGCATTGATTGTTCCAGCCAGAGCTTACTCCCATTTTCTGATCCGTTCATTTGCCAGAGGATACAAAGTCTACTAATATCCTTATGCAATACTAGTGGGCTGCAGTATAAACTTCAAAAGAGAAATTGCCTTATAATTTCATCAGGTTGTCTTCACACCTATTAAAGGCAAAAGCCATGTAAATACTTCACACTTCTTTTCCAAAGATAACTGAAAGTTCTGTGTATAATGGAGACTGGATGACCATTATTGGGACCACTGTTTAGATATTTATTCAGGTATAGTTAGAACTACAGGCCTTCTCAGTGTGGGGACCAATTTTTAATTGGGGAGTGTTAGCTAAGTGGCTCACTGCGCTATTGGGGCAAGGAAGGAGACTGGAAGCCTCCCTCAAAACAGAGCAGGATTTATTTAACAATAATGAACTTAAAAAAACACAAACAGGATCAGTAGGATCAAGGGAAAAGAAATAAAATGGGGAAAAGGGAAATTATACAACCTGAATAACACTACCACCCAGAAATCAGTTGAGAACACACAGCAGTGTCCTGTCGCCTTCCAGCTTCAAGCTAGAATGGCGAATCTCCTCCCTTCTTCCCCGCAGACCCCAGACAGCCCCCAGCCAATTGGCTGGATGCTCTGACAATCACATGACTGCCCTTACTAGGCTTCCAATCATAATTTTGCCAGGCCTATGTAGGCGTCAGCGAGTGGTGATGATGTGAGGTGCCAGCTCTATGGCGACGGCTACAACCAGTGGGTGAAGCACCATGTGGTTTGCGGAGCCCCGGAGGCCAGTGCACGTGCCGAGGTTTTTTAAAAAAAATTCTAGCCAACAGATGGGGTCATAAAAACCTGAAATAACAATTAATTCTTTACATCACAAACCCACTGAGAGTTTGTGATTTTATGATTAAGAGAATATATTACTAAGAATATTGCAATAGCCACATTTAGGAGTAGTTTCTGGACATTCCAGGGCACCTAGGTGCAGTAGTGAATAAAGTGCCAGGCCTGGAGTCAGGAAGACTCATTTTCCTGAGTTCAAATGTGACTCAGCCGCTTACTAGGTATATGACCCTGGACAAGTCACTTAATTCATCTAAAATGGCCTAGAGAAGGAAATGGAAAACCACTCCATTTTTTTTTCCAAGAAAACCCTAAATAGGGTCACAAAGAAATAAAAAATGACTGACTACCGATTGACCAAATTTGGACATTCTAGAAGATGAACTTTGTGAAAACTAACTGAATTTAATGATGATTTGAGAGTTAAATCTTATAGTCATAGGTCATGATTTATTAGTACAAATGAGTATCTTGATTATTTATTTCCTTACTTAGCTTTAATGTTTCTTTTTTGAGGTTTCCCAAGTATTCTGTAAGATGTTTGTAATATACTCTATGTTCTCTTTAGAACTATATCCCTAGAAGATTGTGTGAAATTACATCATGAGGATCATTAGATTGCAGAGAATGCTTTGAAAGGCATTAGAAGAAGTCTTATGAAGGATGAGGTGTGGAGTTAGAGGAGATAAGTAGAGGAGAGAGAGGAAGAAAATGGCATATGTCCTATGCTCTGGCATCATTTCTAGCCTTTGATGAAGAGTGAGTTAAGTCTGGGGTTTTAGAAAGCACATTTTCTTGTGTTGAGAAACCTAATACTATTATCCTCAGAACCACAGTGTATCTATGAGTGACATCAAATTTCTCCAGAAGCTTTCTGACAGTGACTGATATATGCCCTCCACCACCACCCCACAGTTCAGTAGACCACAAAAAGGGGATATGAGTTAGAGTTAGGAGGTATTATGGAAACAGTGGTTAACTGAGAGATAAGACTAGAGTTTCCCAAGAGAAATTTGTAGGAGTGGTGATCATTTTGAATGGACGCTAGTTTTATTTAATACCTGATACAATCCCTTGTTATTATGTTTTAATCGAATATCTTTATTTTTAATTAGTGAATTTATTCACTCATCTGGTTTGATTGATAAAAGAAGCAGCATATATATATATATATATATATATATTTTTTTAGTGGGCAATGAGGGTTAAGTGACTTTCCCAGGGTCACACAGCTAGTAAGTGTCAAGTGTTGGAGGCCAGATTTGAACTCAAGTCCTCCTGAATCCAGGGCTGGTGCTTTACCACTGCACCATTTAGCTGCCCCCCATAATTTTTTACCAAAAGATCAAGAGGGTATCATGAATGAGTTAGATATAAAGGTGAGCATAGCCAAGATGTCAGAGAAAAAGAGATTTTCCTGAGCTCCTCCCAAAACCACTCCAAAAAACTTTAAATAATGTCTCTAAATAAATTTTGGAGCAGTAGAGCTCACAAAAGGATGGGGTACAACAATTTTCCAGCCTAAGACAACTTAAAAGGTTGGTAGGAAAGGTCTGTTGCACCAGGGTGAGAGTGGAACATAGTTCAGTGCCACCTACATCTCAAAAAACCAGCAGTAGACCTTTAAGGCAACTGAATCAAAGGTAGCAGTGGTGGTTCTGGACCTCTTGGCCCATAGACAGGAAAGGGGTCAGAAGGAGATTATAGGGCTCCCTTTGCTGGTACCAGGGGCAGGACTCTGTTGCATTGCCTATAGTTAGATCTGGGTTATAGTCCCAGGGCAAGGAGGAGCACTAGCATACCAGAGCTGATGGTCACAGGGGAGCTGGTACCCTGGTCACAGTTCCAGGGCAGAAAAGAATGCTTGTGATCACTCACAGACCAGAGTACAGGCCAGAAGAGTAGTAAGGATACAATTCTGTAGATGGTAAGAACCATGGAAGAACCAAAAACTTACAGGTCCCCAGAATTATCTGTGAAACAGCTACAGAAAAAAACCCTGAAGCTTGGGACAGTACCCCCTCCACTCCAGAAACAGAGCTTCACTTTAGCATAGAGTTCAAAGTCAAGAAATGAGCTAGAAAAATTAGCAAATGGAAGAAATTGTCCTGACTATACAAAGTTACTATGGTCTCAGGGAAGATCAAAACGCAAACTCAGAAGACAACAACGTCAAAACTGCTACATCCAATGCCTCAAAGAAAACTATAAATTGATCTCAGGCCATGGAAGAGTTCAAAAAGATTTTCAAAATAAAGTAAGAGAGGTAGAGGAAAAATTGGGAAGAGTAATGAGAGTGATGCAAGGAAAGCATGAAAAAAAAAGAGTCAACAGCTTGGTAAAGGAGGCACAAAAAATACCAAAGAAAATAACACCTTAAAAGATGAAATCAGCCAAATGGGAAAAGGGACACAAGAATCCATTAAAGAGAAGAATGCCTTGAAAAGCAGAATTGACCAAATGGAAAAGGAAGTACAAAAGCTCACTGAAGAAAATAATTCCTTAAAAGTTAGAATTGGGTAAGTGGAATCTAATGACTTTATGAAACATCAAGAAACAACAAAACAAAATTAAAATAATGAAAAAAAAACAGAAGAAAATGTGAAAGAAATATCTCATTGGAAAAACAACCTACATAGAAAATAGATCCAGGAGAGAAAATTTAAGCATTATTGCAACTACCTGAAATCCATAAATAAAGAATTTAGACATAATCTTTCAAGAAATTATCAAAGAAAACTGCCTTAATATTATAGAATCAGGAGGTAAAGTAGAAATGGAAAGAACCCATCAATCACCTCTTGAAAGAGATACCAAATGAAAACTGCCAGGAATATCATAGCTCAATTCCAGAGTTCCCACTCCAAGGAGGAGATATTGCAAGAAGTCAAAAAAAAAAAGTCAAATATCAAGGAGCCACTGTCAGGATAACACAAGATTTATCAGTGTTAAGATACTATTAGAGGGGTCAGCTAGGTGGTGCAGTGGATAAAGCACCAGCCCTGGATTCAGGAGTAACTGAGTTCAAATCTGACCTCAGACACTTGACAGTTACTAGCTGCGTGACCCTGGGCAAGTCATTTAACCCCCATTACCCTGCCAAAAAAAAAAAAAAAGATACTATTAGAAGAGACTGTTTTCCAGAGCTAAGACCCAGCAAGCAAGCTGTGCCCTGAGTTTGACATAACAACAATCTCCTGTCCTTGTAACCACCAAGTGAACTGAACCATGTGTTCTGCAGCTGCTTCTGGCCACCCTAACCCCAGTTCTGTGCTCTGCTGAACAACCACAAGGCTCAACAAACCTAGCAACTTGGAGACTGTTGTAGTCCAGCTGTGGACTTGGAGACTGTTTACTCAAGACCCAAGAATGCCTGTGTTGTGGTTCAGCCATTTGTAGTTTTCACAATTAAAAACCCTATCCCTGCCATAAGTGGGTGAGCCCCCTCCCTAGAAATGAGGACTTTACTTGCAAGCTGTTTCCCACATTTTGAAATTAAACGTTTGTTTGCTTTCTGACCCACCTGCCTCTAGCCTGCTCTGTTCAGCTCTGGCCATTCACAGATTAGAGGTTGGTTCGTTCTAGTTGATATCAGTTTCTACATTAAAGGGTCAGACAGCTTGGCATATGATATTCCAGAGGGAAAAAGAGCTAGGATTATAACCAAAAATCACCTACCCAATAAAACTGAGTATTATCCTTTGGGGGGGGAAGGACATTCAATAAAATAGAAGACTTTCATGAAAAGACCACAGTTTAATTGAAAATCTGACTTTCAGATATAAGACTTAAGAGAAGCATAAAAAAGTAATCAGAAATGAGAAGTCATATGGGATCCAATAAGGTTAAACTATTTACATTCTTACATGGGGAAATGATACTTGTAACTTCTAAAAACTTTCTTGTTATTAGGGCAGTTAGAAGGAGTATGCATAGACAGAGGGCATGCCTGTGAGTTGAGTATGATGGGATCATTGTCAAAAAAAAATTAAGAAATGAGAAAGAGTAATGCACTGAGAGAATGGGAAAGGAAGAAGTAGAATGGGGTAAATTATCTGACGTAAAAGAGGCATGAAAAAGAGCTTTTACCATGGGGGGAGAGGGAAAGGGGGAAGATGGGAGAGGGGGGAGAAAAGCACATGAACCTTACATTGGAATTGGCTCAAAGAGGAAATAACATGCACACTAAGTTGGGTATAGAAATCTATCTTACCATACAGGAAAGTAGAATGGGAAAGGGATAAGAGAAGGCTGAAGGCTGACAGGGGAGGGTAGATTGGAGGATGTAAAAGGCAAAGGCAAAACACTTTTGGAAATGGACAGAGTGGCTAAGAAACAATTTTTATAGCTAATTTTTATCAGAAAGATAAAGTCCTCATTTTTCAAAATACGTAGAGAATGAAGTCAAATTTAAAAGAACACAAGCCATTCCCCGATTGATAAATGGTCAAAGAATATGAACAAGCAGTTTTTAGATGAAGAAATTAAAGCAATCTATAGTCATAAAAAATGCTCTGAATCACTAATGATTAGAAAAATGCAAATTAAAACAACTCTGAGGTACCACCTCACACTTATCAGATTAGTTAACATGACAGAAAAGGAAAATGATAAATGTTGAAGAAGATGCGGGAAAATTTGGATACCAATGCATTGTTGGTAGAGTTGTGAAGTAATCTAGCCATTCTAGAGAGCAATTTAGAAGTATGCCCAAAGGGCAATCAAACTCTACATACCCTTTGATTCAACAATACTATTAGGTCCATATCTCAAAGAAATCATAAAAAGGGGGAAAGGATCTACATTTACATAAATATTTTAGCAGCCCTTTTGTGGTGGCAAAAAATTAGAAATTTAAGGAATACCCATTAATTGGGGAATGGCTGAACAAGTTGTGGTATATGAATGTGTAAGGGGCTAAAATTCTAGCTAGTCTGTCTAAAATCTAATGAGTGGTCGCCAATAAATTATAAGATTTAGCAAGAGTTAGACTTTTAAGCATTTATTAAGGAGAATAAGAATTTGGTGAAGAGAAAGAGAAAGGCCTAGATTCATCTATCTATTAAAGGGAGAGAGCATTCCTAGCTCTACTCTCTGCCTGAGTCCACAGGAAAGAGCGAGAGTCAGAGCACCAGCCTCTCCCTTCTTCCTCCCCCAAGCAAACGTCACTTCCCGATGCCAAAGAAAAGATGCATGGTCTTGCCCTCAGAGACCTTCTCCTCATGGTGGAGCTTTCCTACAGTAAGTCTCCAGCAGGTGGCATCATTCCAACCATTACAAATGTTATGGAATACTATTGTACTATAAGAAAAATGATGAGCAGGTAGATGTCAGAAAAACCTGAGAAGACATACATGAACTGATGCTGAGTAAAGTGAATAGAACCAGGAGAACACTGTACACAGTAATAGCAACATTGTGCAATGATGAACCATGATAGACTTAGCTCTTCTCAGCAATACAGTGATTCAAGACAATTCTAAAAGACTCACAATGAAAAATGCTGTCCACATCTAGAATAAGAACTGTGGCATCTGAATACAGATAGAAGCATACTATTTTCACTTGTTTTTTGTGGTTTTCCCCTTTTGTTCTGTTTTTTCTTTTACGATATGAGTAATGTGGAAATATATTTAACACAATTGCATATGTATAACCTATATCAGATTGCTTGATGTCTTGGGAAGGGGAGAGAAAAGGAGGGGAGGGAGAAAAATTTGGAACTCAAAATCTTATTAAAGTGAATGTTGAAAGCTATCTTTATATGTGATTGAGGAAAAATACTATTTTCAAAAGAAAAAAGAAAAGAAAATGGACAGGATGAAAAGGAGAGGGGAGGAAGGATAGACAAGGGTCAAATATGATGGAGAGAAATAGACACATTTCCAATAATTTTATGCATCTAAGTAGAGCAGAGAGGGTGTAATGATGAGGTCATTGGGAACTACAGCTGCAATAGATCCCTTGTTTCCACAGATTTAAGTGGCTTGGTACATGTTTGGATGGAAAATTTCATAGAGCCCAATCCAGAACCTCCCTAGAGAAGGAAGTAAGTAAACGATGTATCCATAGTTGCGTTTAAGGGCAAACATTCAGAAAATTGATGTTTCTTAACAAAGAATCCAGTATTCAGCCCTTGACCCAAAGAATGAAAACTTTTCTTGTTCCTAGAATTGGGCAAGTCAACTGAATAAGAGCACCATGTATCAAGGTAGATAGGAAGAAACTTTCTTTTTGAGATCTTGAAAATGCAGACAGTTCCCTTGTCGTTCATAGTAAGAGGTCATCAATAATCAAAGTTCATTTGCTTTGTGAAAGCTCAATTTTAGTTAGTGGCCTCAGTCTTTTCCCCATTATCACCTCCCCTCACTGCAAACCTAGAATGCACTGCCTCAAAGGCAGCCAGCAGGAAAAAGCAGGAGGAGAAGCACCTAATAACATTTGAAGTAGATGCATAATCAACCGTGAACTATCCAAAGTTGTCATTAGATACATATGAACCAAATCCAGGAAATTTGAACCTAAGTCTTTCTTTCTTTCTTTTTTTTTTGGTGAGGCAATTGGGGTTAAGTGACTTGCCCAGGGTCACACAGCTAGTAAGTGTTACGTGTCTGAGGCCGGATTTGAACTCAGATCCTCCTGACTCCAGGGCCAGTGCTCTATCCATTGCTCCACCTAGCTGCCCCTAAATAAGTCTTTCTTATGGGATTTTTTTTTTGCACTTGAAACTTTCTCTTTTTCTAGTGAATTTTGTACTGACATTAGATGGACCAGCTCTTTTTAAGTTACCACCTCCTCTGAAGTTCCAAATACTATTCAGAAATACAAGATTATGGACCCACGGATTATCCAGACAGAGGCGTCAAACTGTTAATGGCTAAAATTCTAGCTAGTCTGTCTAAAATATCTAATGAGTGGTTGCCAATAAATTATAAGCTTTAGCAATAGTTTAGACTTTTAAGCATTTATTAAGGAGAATAAGAATTTGGTAAAGAGAGAGAAAGGCCTACATTCATCTATCTATTAAAGGGAGAGCACGTTTCTAGCTCCCTTCTCAGCCAGAGTCCCCAGGAAAAAAAAAGTGAGACCGAGCGCCAGTCTCTTCCTTCCTCCTCCCACTAGCCCGCGTCACTTCCTGATGCCAAAGAAAAGACTCCTGGTCTGGCCCTCAAAGACCTTTGCTTCATGGACGGAACTCTTCTACAGTAAGTCTCTAGCAGGTGGCGTCATTCCAATCATTACAAAACTAGGCCTCAGTCTTCAAGTAAGAGTGCTTTGAGTTTTCTTCCATGCACTCACATAGATAACTAACTTACTAATCACTTTCTCTGCTTTCATATTTTCAGACTCTGCTCTTAAAATACTCTGTAACAAATACTTAGGGACCAGCTAGCACATCACCTGCTCCATGGATTATCAGAATGAGGAGAAAAACCTGACACTTTCTTATACCCAAAAGAGTAACTTCCAATTGTGGGGAGCTGTTTAGACCTTTCAGTTTTCATAAACAGATATCTGTTCTTTAAGCCCTGGGAGTTGATAAAAAGGGGGAGATGGACTAGCTGTGTGACCCTGGGCAAGTCACTTAACCCTAATTACCTCACCAAAAAACAAAACAAAACAAAATAAACAACAAAAAAAGGGGGGAAGTTGGTACAGTGGATGGAGAAAGTGAGAAAGGGCTAGGATACGGAGACACTAGAGATGCTGAAGGGGGGCACTCAGCACAGAGGTGGTCAGCACAGAGGAGGATGGAGAAAAAAGCTATGCTGGGGGAAACGCAGGTGGACACCAGAGGACTAAGAGAATGCAAGGAGAAGCAGGTCTGAGAGAGAGAGAGAGAGACGCAGGGGTTCAGCGTGGCAGTATGGAGAGGAAAGTTAGACAGAGGTGGTGGTTGACAAAGTGAAAGCGGCTTGGAGTTAGAAGAAAGGAGCTGAGCAGTGAAAGGGGAGCTAGAGTGAAGGAGAAAAAGAGTGAAAGTTGAAGAAAGCTGGAGCATACCCTAAGGCAAGAGGTTGAGATGGCCCTTATTATATTAAAAGCAGACAGGTTGTATAATTTGCATTTCTTAACCCTTATTGTTTACATTGATTTTTATAAATAAATTTTGCTTTGATTATTTACTTAAGAGGCTTCTTAATCTTTGCTTATCAATTTGGGAGTGAAGCAGTGTGGAGAAATTTTTTTTTTTTTTTGCGGGGCAACGGGGGGGGTTAAGTGACTTGCCCAGAGTCACACAGCTAGTAAGTGTTAAGTGTCTGAGGCCGAATTTGAACTCAGGTACTCCTGAATACAGGGCCGGTGCTTTATCCCCTGTGCTACCTAGCCGCCCCAAGAAATTTTTAAAAGGCCCTAACAGATTGTCTTAGGAAATTAATAGCCATCAGATAGTCAGCCAGTCAAAAGTCCCCAGATTAGTCCTCCAGTTAGATTAGGTCCCGCCAGCCAAATTAGACCCCAGTAAGTCAGTAAAAATATTTTTACATTTGAATGATGACCCAGATGGGCTTTACAGCCCAAATTATAATTTTTCTAAACTTAAAATTTCTCATATACTTATAATTTTTCATGTAAGTACAGTTCTATAAATTTTCAGATTAGATTAAGTTATTATTTTTTATAGACTCCAAACTCCTGCTTCTCTTCCTGGCAGGAATCAAAGTCTCCCTTGGAGAAGGGTAGGGGGAGAAGATGCTAGATGTATCTATTCTGTCTCCCTTTGAGCCACACAAGGTCAGCCCTTCATCACCATTTAGCAGGCTTCCCAACACATGAAGTCTCAACTACACACATGGGGCTTACTCTTGTCTGGCTACAATTAGATGGACAGTCTTTTCAAGAGTCACATCTAAAAGTGTTATATAAGGTCAGAAGGAAAAGTTTAAAGAGCCAATCTGGAAAATTGAGGCACCAAACTGACTTTTTTCATTTGGATTATGTTTCCTAACTTCCTTAACTCTCCAGGTTCAACCCTCTAGTTCACTTTAAGCAGCCCTTTTAGCAGGTGTTTTGTCGCTGTTGTTGTGTTCAGTCGTGTCCAACTCTTCATGACTCTATTTGGAATATTCTTGGCTTTACACTCAGTACTTGTTAATCAGTGGTTTGTCATGTCTTACTCTTCCTGACTCCATTTGGGGTTTTCTTGGCAAAGATACTGGAGTGGTTTACCATTTCATTCTCCAGTGCATTTTATAGATGAGGAAACTTGATGCAAATAGGGTTAAGTGACTTGCCCAGGATCATACAGATAGTGTCTGAGGCTAGATTTGAATTCAGGTCTTCCTGACTCCAGGACAGGCACTCTTTCCACTTCCCCTTTAACAGGTATCAGTTATTGCACACATTTGAATGTTAGACTCTAGGAACAGGGCTTAAAGAACAGATATCTGTTTATGAAAACTGAAAGGTCTAAACAGCTCCCCACAATTGGAAGTTACTCTTTTGGGTATAAGAAAGTGTCAGGTTTTTCTCCTCATTCTGATAATCCATGGAGCAGGTGATGTGCTAGCTGGTCCCTAAGTATTTGTTACAGAGTATTTTAAGAGCAGAGTCTGAAAATATGAAAGCAGAGAAAGTGATTAGTAAGTTAGTTATCTATGTGAGTTCATGGAAGAAAACTCAAAGCACTCTTACTTGAAGAAGAGCTTAGGGTCCTCCTTGCATGAGGCTGGGCAAAGATAACAAAGAAACCCATCTATTCAAGTTGTAGCAAAACAGAAATCCTAGAATATAGTATGTTTTGTGTACTGCATGTTTTATTCCTTGGTTAGACTGTAAATCCCATAAGGACAAGGGTGAAGTTTACTTTGTGTTACCTGACACACAGTAGGTATTTAGAGCAGTTAGGTGATACAGTGGATCACTAGCCCTGGAGTCTGGGAACCTGAGTTCAAATCTAGCCTCAGATATGTACTAGCTATGTGACCCTGGGCAAGTCACAACCCTGTTTGCCTCAGTTTCTCATCTGTGAAATGAACTGAAGAAGGAAACTACTTCAGAATACCTACCAAGAAAACCCCAAATGGGGTTGCAGGGAGTTGGACATGACTAAAATGACTCAAAAACTGTAGGTATTTAATAAATAGTTGCTGAATAAGTAGGAATGATTTCTCTTGGACTGTGCAATCTGGTTTTAGAGAAGATCAATAGCAAGAAGCTTGGTATAGAGAAATGAACATTAGACTTGAAGTTAAAAGACTCCTCTACCACTTATCAGCTATGGGATTTGAGATGATACAGTCTTTCTAAACCCCTCATCTGTAAAATAGGACTAATGGTATTCAAACCCCCATTTAAAAATGGGTGAAGTAAGCCAGTAAGACCATGTGCATTCCTCATAGAGGGAGGAGAGGGGGGATATGTACTTAAGAAAAGCTAGAACGGACAATGCTTCTGTTGATGTAGCCTCTGAATTATATGTAAAAAAAAGTTGTTTGGACCTGATATGATTAAATTAATAAAAGGGATTCTCTCTGACAATACAGATTTGCATCTGCTCTGCAGTTTGTTATCTTTAAAAACTTGCTAGAACGCTGAAAGGTTGAATGACTTGCCCAAGTCACAGCCTATATGTATCAGAGACATAACTTGAACCCAGATCTTCCTGGTTTTGATGCTAGCCCAGTTTTCAGAGTATCAATAAAGTCCAGAGCTAAGTGAATAGGAAGTTATATAATCTGAAACAGGATCAATGGGATGGCTAGAGAGAGCAAAGGCTGTTTTTTTTTTTCAGAATAGGAGACTGAAGATGTTTGTAGACAAATGCATAAAAGAAAGAGAGGGAAAATGGTTACTGTATAGAAAAGACACAAAATAAAAGTATCAAGGTTGCAGGTAGAGGAGATTAGCCTAATTTGCAAGTAGGGTCTTCCTTTATGACCTGAGAAAAGGAGGAAGAAATGGGTA
The DNA here is from genome assembly GCF_019393635.1 of Dromiciops gliroides. NCBI lineage: Eukaryota > Metazoa > Chordata > Mammalia > Microbiotheria > Microbiotheriidae > Dromiciops > Dromiciops gliroides. The sequence continues at coordinate 179,078,385 of NC_057861.1, read as the reverse complement.
AAGATGCCAGGAAGTTTTCAGGGGTGGATGTTGAGGGAGCCACCATATAATTTTGAAAACCTCAATCTTCTCATGGCTTAAAAGGCTAAATCATGTGTTATAAAGCTGGGGATTGGGCATACTTTAAAAGCTTGAACAGGGGAAAATATTTCCTTCTTCCATGCTGCTCTATGTGAATGGAATGAGTATTCATTCAATGAAACTATTATTCATCCAAGAAGTTTTAACCTACATCCTAGGCATCCTTAAGTTTTCTCTTTAAAAATTCACTACTTCCATAAATAATTTGCTGAACTACTAGAACATTGCAGTAATGAATGTTTACCCACTTCCCTGTTGCCATTCATCTCTCCTTTACCTCACTTGAGCCTTGTATTTCTAATTCAAACCCAAATCCACACTAATCTTTCTTTCAGCTAATGCATTCCTCCACTAAAGTCCTACTCAATTGTGGTATGAAGGTAACTCTGGGTCACCGAAGGTTATGCCAGCAAAGTGTAAGCTCTAGAAGACTTCATCATGTGAGGAAAGCTTTGAGCATGGTCCCAGGAACAATTATCTCCTCATTCTGAGACCTGGATGGAGGTCTATCACCAGCAGGCTGGCCACTTGGAAACAAATTACTTGTCCTTATGAAGCCAATTACAGAATATACCTTAGTCTTTGGTAAAGCCCCTTCTGTTTCTTCATTGACTGGGTCTGTGTGGAAAGGAGGCAAAGGGTCCTCAGAACTGCCCTGTTTTGTTTTGGTTTTTGCTTTTTAAAAAAAAAAATTGTTTTTATTTTTTTGTACTGGGCAGTTAGGGTTAAGTGACTTTCCCAGGGTCACACAGCTAGTGTCAAGTGTCTGAGACCGGATTTGAACTCAGGTCCTCCTGAATCCAGGGCCGGTGCTCTATCCGCTGCGCCACCTAGCTGCCTCAGAACTGCCCTGTTTTTAAATTGTCTATGAACATGAACTGATTGGTACTTTAAACTTAAGACCCTTGTCCAGGGAACACCAACAGATGGACCTACAATGGGAGGGCCCAAATCATCTGAATCTTAAACTTTTTATTGTAAATCAAACTGGAAACAAGAAATTGCAGCTAAATGGAAAGATGGTTTAAAGGTTCTCAGAAGAGCAAAAAAGAAAAAGGAATAAAGAAATGTCATCTCATGGGACATTTGGTCATCTCTTATTACAAGACTCAGTCTTTCATTTGTTTATTTTTGGTTCAGAATTGTGTTTTCTTTGCTTTGAAAGAATTTCTCCACCAATTTAGATCAGTGACTACTCAGCAATTTATAAATTTGCTTATTAACTTATATAGTTGCCTGGGACACTGAGAATTGCACACAGTTATCTAATCAGTATGTGTCACAGGAATGCAGGTCTTCCCCACACAAAGGTCAACTCTCTACTATCTTCCTCTGCCTTCTGCTCCATGATAAGTATTTTCAGAAAGACTACTGCATTTTATGTACCAATCTCTAATTCAAAGGTGAAGAGGTCAAGAAATTCATTGCTGAACTAATGAAGACTGTCCGATGTCAAAATGTTGCTAGGTGGTGTGGGAAGGCAGTGGAGGGATAGTCTCAGACTCAAGTAGACTTGGGTTCAACTCCTACTTCTAACATATACTAGTCATGTGACCCTGAAGTAAGTCACTAAATCTCTCAGGGCCTCACACAACTCTAAGACCCTAGTGATAGGAAGTTGTTGATCTGCTCTGGTAGAGTCTCCTCTACTCCAAACCACAAGTCTGGACCAAAGACCTGAATTTATATTATCTCTTAATCCTTAATGACTTCAATTCAAAGGGTTGTTGGTAGTATGGCATGGTGGTACAAAAGATATTGAAAATTATAATTCAGTGGAAGACTGTGAAAGATGAGCTGTGAATTATGCATTCAAGGACTAGCCTGGTTAAATTTAAATGGACTTATTGATCAAAGGCTGGCCTCCAGATGATGATTTATTTCTTTTGTTTAAGCCATAGTAACTATGGCTTACTATACTAAGGGGTAGAAAGGCTATGATCTGAGTATTCACTTCTATGAAATGACAGATCCTGTAAGTATTTCATACTCCAACAACTAAAAAAAAAATGTTAATCTTTTAAGATGTTAATAATCTGATTCCTAATTGTCTTTTTTTTATCTTTTGGGGGGGCAGGGCAATGAGGTTAAGTGACTTGCTCAGGGTCACACAGCTAGTAAGTGTCAAGTGTCTGAGGCTGGATTTGAACAAAGGTCCTCCTGAATCCAGGGCCAGTGCTTTATCCACTGTGCCACCTAGCTGCCCCTCCTAATTTTCTTTTAATTTAATGCTTGTCACATTCTTTTTTTTGGGGGGGGGCAGGCAATGGGGGTAAAGTGACTTGCTCAGGGTCACACAGCTAGTAAGTGTCAAGTGTCTGAGGCCGGATTTGAACTCAGGTACTCCTGAATCCAGGGCCGGTGCTTTAACCACTGCGCCATCTAGTGCCCCAGCTTGTCACATTCTTGCTAAAATTCTATTACTGTGATGTAGAAACTGACTCTGACTTGACAAGCTTATAGTAGACCAACTACAACTAAAACTTTAAAACCCCAAGTAATATCCAGAGCAATGAAATTTGGCAGAAGTACCATCATCTTAAGAAAGTCCAAAACATAGAAACTGAGAAAGAAGTTATCAGAATCATAGAATTTTAGATATGGACAGGATATTTTCTTTCATCTCTGTGACTAATTATTTTCATTACCCCAGGATTATTCCCTTTAAAAAGTAACTCATTTTGGTGATCCATGTACTGATCGTTTGAAAGAATTGGATATGTTTATCATGAAGAAGAGAAGACTTAGAGGGGAAGTGGTAGATGCCTTTGAATATCTGAAGGGCTGTTATATCTATGAAGGATATTGTCTGGGGGCAGCTAGGTGGCACAGTGGATAAAGCACTGGTCTGGGATTCAGGAGGACCTGAGTTCAACTTTGACCTCAGACACTTGACACTTACTAGCTGTGTGACCCTGGGCAAGTCGCTTAATCCTCATTGCCCTGAAGAAAAAAAAAATAAAAGAAAGAAAGAAAAAAGGAAAAAGAGGAAAAAAGGGAATGGAAAAAGAATATTATCATTCTGTGTAGTTTGAGATGGCAAAACTATGACCAGTGAGTGAAATATTACAGAAACCAAATTCTGGCTACATACATGGAAGAATTTCCTAACAATTAAAGTTGTCCATAAATAAAATGAGATATCTCATTAGTGAGTTGCCCATCATAGGAAGTATTCAAACAGAAGCTAGATGACAATTTATCAAAAATATTCTTGAGAATTTCTCTTCAGGAAGAGATTGTAATAGATAACCTCCAAGGTCTATTCCAACTCATTGGTCTAGTAATAATAGCTTGAATTTTTCTAGAGCTTTAAGGTTTACAAAGTGCTTCCCCCAATGATATGATGATGATGAAGAAATAATAATAATAATAGAAAGCATATAGGGCTTTATGGTTTATAAAATGTTTTATGAATGTTATTATATTAGGTCCTCATAACAACCATGGGAGTGGTGCTATATTAATTTTACATATGAGGAAATTGAGGCAGACAGAGAGTGACTTGGGTTATTATATGTCTAAAGCCATATTTTAACTAAGGTCTTCCTGACTCCAAGGAAAGTGCTCTATCTACTGTGCCACCCAGCTGCAGCAACCCTAGAAGATTCTTCAAAAATAAGTCCATAAGATAGGCAGTAGAAATATTATTATCCCCCTTTTAGAGAAGAAGAAAATGAGACAGAGTTTAGCAATTTACCTAAGGTGGTTGTTGTTGTTTGTTCCTTGTTCCTGAAGAGGATCATGACATCACCCTGATTTGGATTGGGTTTAACAAATTGGATTTAAGTGAGGGAGGGCTGTGTAAGGTCATCAACCTTACTCTCTTCTCCAGAATCATCTGGGTCCAGTGGCAAGACATATCAGGATGACTGGAAATAGCCCTGGATATTTTAAGGCAATTGGGGTAAAGTGACTTTCCCAGGGTCACACAGCTATCAAGTGTCTGAGGTCAAATTTGAACCCAGATCCTCCCAACTTCAGGGCTAGTACTCTCTTCACCACTGTACCACCTAGCTGCCCCTATAGTCAGTAAATGTTAGAGCTCTGATTTGAACTGAAGTCATTGGATGCCAAGTCCAGTGCTCTTTCTTTCCCTGGCTCTTTGCTACTCCTCACTGCAGAATTTTTAAAATAAAAGTTCCTTGAAGATTTGATTTTTAAAATGTTTTATTGATATTTTCTGTTTCTTATATAACTGTAGTTATCCCAAGCATCCCTTGTTCTCTGACTTCCAGAGAGCCATTCTATATGATAAATAGTATTTTTTAGAGAGAGAGAAAATCATTATAAGTGATTAATATATTAGAAAAAGTCTGAAAACATGTGCAATGTGTGATACCTATGGACCTCCCACCTCTCCTAAAGCATAAGTTAGTGATGTCTTTTTGTGTCTCTTCACTGGAATCCTCTTTGATCTTCATAATTTTGTTGCATTTCCTTTTTTTGTTGTTTTTTTAAAATAGTGAAATGGGGGTTAAGTGACTTGCCCAGGGTCACAAGCTAGTAAGTGTCAAGTGTCTAAGGCCAGATTTGAACTCAGGTCCTCCTGAATCCAGGGCCGGTGCTTTATCCACTGCACCACCTAGCTGCCCTGTTACACTTACTTTTGATTTTTTAGTGTGTAGTTGCCCCCCCCCCCTTTTACATTGTTGTAATTACTGTGTATGTTGTTTTCTTGGCTCTGCTTACTTCATTCTACAATCAGTTCATATAGATCTTTTCGTGCTTCTCTGTATTCATCTCACATAATTTCTTATAGCACATTAATATTCCATTATGTTCATGTACCACATTTGTTTAGCCATCCCCCAATTCATGGGCATCTACTTTATTTCTAATTCTTAGCTATCACAAAAAGTGCTACTATAAATATTTTGGAGTATGCAGGGAGTTTTAAAAAATCAATGACTAACTTGGGGGAAATGCCCAGTAATGGTGTCTCTGCTTCAAAAGATATGAACAGACTTGACTTCTGGGGGTAGAGCCAAGATGGCAGAGGAAAGGCAGTAAGCTCTCAGAACTCATGACACAATTGCTCCAAAAAAACCTCCAAATAATGCCATAGGATAATTCCTGGAGCAGCAGAACCCACAAAAGAATAGGCTGAGACCATTTTTTAGCCAAAGATGGCTTAGAAGGAGGGGGCTGCTGTGCTGGGGCAAGAGTGGAGTCCAACCCAGTGATCATACTAACACAGATCAAGTCCCAGGCAGACCTCACCAGAGAAAGAGACCCCCAGAACCACTGAATCAGCTCCAGTGCCAGTGTCATTTGGAATTAAGCTCATGGTCTGGTGAGAGTGCTAAGTGGTTGGCTGGGGGAAGATGACAGGGGTTTGTGCTGGCACTGAGGCAGAACTTGGGTGTTTCACCCCTGCCGCGAACCAGGAAGTAGGCTCCAGTAGTGGTGGCCCAGGTGGAGGAGGGGCCCAGGCTCCTTGGAGCTAACAACCACAGCACACAAAAGGTATGAATACCTTTTTTTGCATAGTTCCAAATTGCTTTCCAAAATGGTTGAGCATTTCACAGTTCTACCAATAATGTATCAGTGTGCCTATCTCTCTACGATCCCTCTAATATTGACAGTTGTAATTTTTTGCTATTTTTGCCAATTTGTAGGGTGTGAGGCAAAACCTCAGGATTATTTTGATTTGCATTTCTATTGTTATTAGTGTTTTAGAGCTTTCATGTTGTTAATTCTTTGCAATTCTTTTGAGAACTGTTTGCTCTTATCCTTTGATCATTTATCTTTTGGAGAATGATTATTAAAAATATATGTGTAGGGGGCAGCTAGGTGATGCAGTGGATAAAGCACTGGCCCTGGATTCAGGAGTACCTGAGTTCAAATCTGGCCTCAGACACTTGACACTTGCTATCTGTGTGACCCTGGGCAAGTCACTTAACCCCCATTGCCATGCAAAAAAAAATATGTATATGTATATGTATATATATGTGTGTGTGTGTATAAATAGATATACATGTACACACATATACATATATATGTATAAATGTAATATAGTGGAGCTTTTACAAAGGAATTACTTCAGAAGGTCTTATCACAAATCTACATACTCCCTTCTAGTCTTGTTCCTCTCTCTCCTTGCACTCCTCAGTCTCTATAGAGGGAAGAAGTGATTAAGTCCACAGTTTAGCTTGGTTCTCATAGAGTATTAACAGCATTTACAGAATCACAGATGGCAGATTGGAAAGAACCTTAGAAGTCAATTAGCCTATCTAACCTCCCTTTTTTCCAGATGTGAGAATTGGAATGACACCCCCTGCTGGGAGGAACATTGTGAGCTCTGGCCAGAAAAGAAACCATGTGACTTTAGCATCTGGAAATGACCTTTTCTGGGGTTTCAAAGGTCAGTTCGACATCAGGAAGTGATGTTTGCTCATGGGTCCTGTCAATCAGAGCTACCAGCCAATTAGCTTGGAGCTGTGTCTGTGGATGACCCTATTTCCTGTTTCACAGGGGCTTTGTGGAGAAGCTGAGGAGGGGAGTAGCCTTTTTGGGGGGTTCCTGACCTTGGTTTGGCAGGTGAGATGCCTGGCGCTCTTAGAGATAGTTATATTTTTACCTCTCTCTCTCTTTCCTCACCAACTTCTGATGCACTTTAATAAATACTTAAAAGTCTAAACTCTTGCTAAAGCTTCTAATTTAAGGCGACCACTCATTAGATTTTAGACATCATAGCTAGAATTTTAGGCCCTTACACAGATAAGGAAACTGGGGGCTACAGAACCCAAGTTTTTTATTTGTCCAAGATGATATAGGGAGTAAGTGACAGAGTCTGGATTTGAACTCAGGTCCTACTACAACCCAAACTAATGCTCTTTCCACTATATTATCCATTTTCCCCTTAGTCTTCCTATTCTAACATGCTCAAATTTGTCAATTAAATGAAAAGTCAAACACATGCCTTTCCTAGGGCATATAGATTCCTTTAGCAATCTATATTCTAATTTTGTTTGTTTTTCTCACCAATGCAGAAAGCTTCTGAGCACCAATGATTCTAAGTATTATTGAAATTAACATTTTATGACTTGTCATCATTATTTTCATCAGAAAATCTCAAATTCTAAAAAACAAACTGCTCTTTCCTCAAATTATTTTGGTCATTGAGGACAGCTGGCTGCTGGCCACCAAAGGAAAGAACAAGTTTGGGGAGAACAAAGGCTCCATCCAGGCTAATGTATTATAAAACAACACGGGGCAGCTAGGTGGCGCAGTGGATAAAGCACTGGCCTTGGATTCAGGAGGGCCTGAGTTCAAATCCAGCCTCAGATACTTGGCACTTAACTAGCTGTGTGACCCTGGGCAAGTCACTTAACCCTCATTGCCCTGCCAACCCCCCCAAAAAAACACCAACCCCCCCAAATAAAAAAATAAAACAACACATATGCCTTTTTTGTTGTGTTTTTTTTAAAGTCACACCCAACTCTTCATGACCTTTTGGGGGGTTTTCTTAGTAAAGATAATGGAATGATTTGCCATTTATTTCCCTAGCTCATTTTACAGATGAGGAAACTGAGACAAACAAGGTTAAGTGACCGGTCCAGGGTCCCACAGCTGGTAAGTGTCTGAGGTTGGATTTAGATTCATGAAGATGAGTCTTTCTGACTCCAGGCCTGCCACTCTATCCACTGTGCCACCGACCTGACTTAAGTATGCTTCTAGCCATTCCAATAATATGGATCTTTCCTAGTTGAATAGCAGATCCCAAAGTATGATTTATCTTGAGCCTACATAAAAGAAATTGCCAGACAGACTTAGCACATGATGAAGGCTGCATACTTCACTTCACTGAAAAGGCTCAAATATTTTGAATCTCGACTTTTTAGTATTTAGGCAGATTCTTTTAAAGAAAAAGTTTACAAATACAAAGGGAGGCAAGGCTGCAAAAACTCTGAGGCAGTGCAGCAGACACAAGGGGAGCTGATGAGCAGACTGAAAGTAAGATGTCAATAGCATCATGAATACTACCTGAATCATCTCTCCCCAGTACCTTTTGCAATGGTACATCGTCAATTGCACTGCCCTCTTGCACCACTAGAGGGCACTTTGACACTTGAAATTGAAAAATAGCTTTCGTCATCAGTTCTTAAACTAGGTTTTAAGTTCATTATTATGAGTGAGCAATATTATTACAAAAGTGCCCATGAACCAATACATCTTTCTTCTAATTCTGATGAAATGCATTAATTTGGACAAGATTGGCACTCTGTGAAACCTAATTATAAACCATAAATATTGGCTTATAATGTTGATGGAAGATGCTATTGGTCTTAGTGCCTTCCTATAATCGTTAACCATCCCCAAGAAATGGGGTTACTAGTGAATAAAGGAGAAGATGGCAGCTGAAATTACTGTTCAGTCCTTAAGTTGGAAAGTGTATTGGAGGTCAACATTAGTGTTTATTTCCAACTATCTGGTATGTGTTCCTACCTTAGCAGCCTTATACAGAGAAAGTCATTCATGAATTACTGGGCTGGTGATCCCTCTGGTGAAACACCCAGAAAAGATGTGCACTTAGTAATTAATTGTGTGTTAACTTACATTATTATGAGGATCATGGGAGGTAATTAAAAAAAAACAACAACACCTTAGTATGGTGCATTACCTTCTGGGCTTACCACCTCTGAGAAATGGACCTGGAGATGTTTGTGCCTTGTTACCTCCATTATGTTTTTATTCCCTTCCTGTCCCCCCCACCATGTCATCAAAAAAGCCAAGGCCTTGCAGGTGGACTGATGCTAGGAACACATTTTACCCAGCAGCAGCATCTCCTGAGAGTGGGAGCTATGAGATTGCAGGAAGAGAGTTCAAATGGGGATCCACCTGGGAAAATGATCATGGTTCACCTTCAGAGAGATGCAATTCTGTGGAACTCTTCCTCTGATGCCTTTGTGATAGTTCTGTGTTCTCACAGCTTATACAAGTGGAGTGGTCAGGGTATTGACCTTAGACTTAAGGAACCCTGGGTTTAAGTCAAAGCTCTTCCATTTACTGGCTGCTCAATTTTGAGCAAGTCCCTAAACTTCTCTGGATTTGAGGTTCTTTTTGTAAAATGAGGGAATAAATGACTTCTCAGGTCCCTTCCAGCATTAGCATATCAGGAGTCAACCTGGAGGGAGGTGGGAAGCCTTCAAAAATCTCCAGGATGACAAGAGCCTACCTGTCTATTATCATAAGACCAGCCTAGCTAAGCTTAGAGTGGACTGTGGACAGAAAGGTGACCAGCAGGTGATGCATCATCACTGGTCATACAACTGATGACATGGACAAAAGCACAAAACTATGGCTTGGTGATGGTGACAAGTCATAAAATGCTAATTACAATAATTCTTGGAATCAGTGGTACTCAGAAGCTTTCTGCATTGGTGAGAAAAACAAACAAAATTAGAATATATATTGCTAAAGGAATCTATATGCCTTTGAAAGGCATGTGTTGGACTCTTCACTTAATTGACAAATTTAAGCATGTTAGAATAGGAAGGTTAAGGGGAAAATGGGTAAAATCATATAAGAATGTAACAAGAGTGATACATTGTCCAGGGTTAAAATTATTAGGAGAGGTTGGGGAGAAAGGGTCTTTTAATTCTTTAAAAGGTTGGGGGAAGACAATATATTCTAAATGGGTTAGGGTATCCACAAGCACTGACTGCTAATGTCCCAAGATCACTGGCACAAGTTCAACCAAGAGAATATGGAAAGGCTCAAAAGGCATTGTCAAAGATGAACCTGTTACTCATTTTATGAAACAGTCATTACTGCTTTTATTATTTTTTAATGGTTTTTTTTGATGAGGTAATTGGGGTTAAGTGACTTGCCCAGGGTCACACAGCTAGTAAGTGTTAAGTGTCTGAGGTCAGATTTGAACTCAGGTCCTCCTGACTCCAGGGCCGGTGCTCTATCCTAGCTACACCTTCTCTCTCTCTCTCTCTCTCTCTCTCTCTCTCTCTCTCTCTCTCTCTCTCTCTCTCTCTCTCTCTCTCTCTCTCTCTCTCCTTTTAAATGCCTAAAACCTCAGGAAGCTCACAGCACAGCCCCAGCCACATCTTCTTCTAGGACCCAAAATGGCAAATGCAATCACAGCAAGGTAATAATACTTCCCAGAGCTGTACTTCTCTGCCCTCTTCTTTCTCCTTCCCTCTCAATCAGCTTTATAGATAGGGCAGCTAGGTGGTATAATGCATAGAGTGTTGGGCCTGAAGTCAGGAAGATTCATCTTCCTCACTTCAAATCTGACCTCAGACCCTAGCTATAGGACCTGGGCAAGTCACTTAACCATGCTTGCCTCAGTTTCTTCATGTATAAAATAAGATAAGGTCATGAAGAATTGGGCACAACCGAAGAACAAAAATAAAACATCACCATGATATCTGGTATCTTTTTTATTAATGCTTTATTTTACATATGAGAAGCACCTTTGATTTGTGCTAAAAGTCTATTTTGTTTGTATTCTTTCTTATGAACTATAAATTATATTTCTAAAATTAAAAAAATTTATTTAAAGTTTCAAGTTCCAAATTCTAGCCCTCCCCCCACCCCAAGATGGTAAGCAAGTGATCAGATATAGGTTATAAATGTGCAATTATGTAAAACATTTCCATATTTTATTTAAGAAGACTCAAATAAAAGAGAAAAAAATGAAAGAAAGTGAAAAATAGCATGCTTCAGTCTGTGTCGTTATGAACCTGTAGCTAGGTCTTTCCTTCATTCTTTCTACCAGTCCTGAATTTGTGTGTGTGTGTGTGTGTGAGGCAATTGGGGTTAAGTGACTTGCCCAGCTAGTAAGTGTCAAGTGTCTGAGGCCAGATTTGAACTCAGGTCCTTCTGAATCCAGGGCCAGTGCTCTATCCACCTGACTGCCCCAAGTCCTGAATTTTGACTCACAGCATTGTGGCTCCAGCAATTTTCCTCACTGTCCAAAATTTTGACTATACATTGTTACTTTTGATTTGGACTCTCAATTCAGAATTTGGATACTTAAATGTAGGTTCAGTAATTTTGACTCCAGAGATTTGATGCATCCTTCTAAATTTGTCTGCCAAAATTAGACAGAAAAATTTTGACTCTTCAGATTCATTCTCAGGTCTTAATATCAACTCCCACTTTCGACTCCCAGTTCTGAATTTTGATTCAAGAATTTGGATTCTTAAACCTAAATGTTGACTCTTGGATTTTGACTCCCTGTCATGAATGTCAATGCTCTGATTCAGACTCCCAGTCTGAAACATGGGAGTTTGAACTTTGACTCTTGACCCTGAATTTTGACTACTTGATTTTCATTCTCAGATTTTGACTTCCAATCTTGAATTTTGACTTGCCATTCTAAAGTCGAATGTTAAATAAAGATAAAGAACATTTTGACTGTTCAATGTTTGACTCTCAGGCCTGAATATCAACTCTCTAATTTTGACTCGTGGATGTGAATGTTGTTGACTTTCTGATTTTGACACTCTGACATGAATATTGGCTCTCTGACTTAGAGCCCAGGTCTGGAACTTTGACTCCTGAACTGTGACTCTCGACCTTGAATTTTGACACCCTGTTTTTCATTCTCATATTTTAACATTCAGCCCAGGAATTTTGACTTGCCATTCCAAATTTGACAGCCAAATTCTTGTTTTTGTTTTTTTGCAGGGCAGTAAGGGTCAAGTGACTTGCCCAGGGTCACACAGCCAGTGTCAAGTGTCTGAGGCCGGATCTGAACTCAGGCCCTCCCGAATCCAGGGCAGGCGCCCCATCCACTGCGCCACCTAGCTGCCCTGACAGTCAAATTTAAACAAAAAATATTTCGACAGTTAAATCTCTTTCCTTTGGACTTGAATGTTGATTTCCTCTTTTGACTCTCAGTCCTAAATTTTGACTCTAATTTTAACTCTTAGACCTAAGTGTTGACTCTTGGATTTGGACTCCCTGTCATGAACGTTAACTCTCTGATTTGTACACCCAGTCTGGAACTTCGACGCCGGAACTTTGACTCTCAACACTGGATCACCTTTTTTCTGTCACCATTGCCAGTGACATGTTATCATCATCACCATGTCCTTATGACCCCATTCACATGTCTACATTTAATTTTGTCACTGTCAATGTGTCAGTCATTGTCACTTTGGCCACTGCCACCATAATACTGTCACTATCATCATTTCCCTCTGTCATTTTGTCACGATCACCGTGTCACCTTGTCCCTATCATCATTGTCAGTGCTTCCTTGTCATCATCACCATCACATCACTATGTACTTTTGACAGAGTTCCCTTGTCCCTATATAATTTTTCCACTGTCACCATGTCACTTTGCTTTTGTCACCATGGTCACTCCTACCATGTCATCATCAATATCATTGTGTCTCTTTCACTTTGTCACTGTCACCTTCTCACTGACTTTCTGTCACTCTGTCACCTTGTTGCTGTCACCACAGTCAGTGCCACCTTGTCGCTTTCACCATGTCCTGCTGACACCATCCCCATGTCACTTGATCAACATCGCCATGTCACTTAAACATTATCAACATGGTTCTTGTCTCCTTGTCATTATCACCATACCGTCTTATCCCTGTCACTTTGTCGTTGTCACCACATAATTCTCTCCCTCTGTCACTTTGTCACTGTGTCAACTTGTCACTATCACTATGGTCAATGTCACCTAATAATCACCAGTTTTGGTGAGATTGTGCTTATGTACCCTTGTCCCATTTTCACCATGGTCACTGCCACCATGTCATTGTGTCCCTGTGTCACTGTCACCATGTTTTAGTGAAAATTTACTTATGCCCCCTTCGTTGCCAAGTTTTTCCATTTCCATTCACCTGTCCTGAATTTTGAGTCAAAGCACTGTGGCTCCAGCATTTTTTCTCTCTGTCCAGAATTTTGACTATAGATTGCTACTTTGAAATTGGATTCTCTGTGCCCAATTCCAACACCTCAATTTGGACACAATAATTTTGATTCCATAGTTTGGATGCACTATTCTGAATTTGTCTACCATATTTCGACAGAAAAATTTTGACTCTTCAATGTCAGTCTTGAATACTGACTCCCCACTTTTGACTCCCACTCCTGAATTTTTACTCTGGGACTTGAATGCTGACTTTGGGGTCTTAATTCCTTGTCATAAATATTGATGCTCTTATGTAGACTGCTGGTCTGGAATCTTGGGTCACCTTGTCTTTGTCACCAATGTCATTGCCCCCTTGTAACCATCACCATGGACTTTTGACAGTGTCCCCATGTCCTTATGCCACCTTTCACTGTCTCAGTGTCACCATGATCACTGTCACCATGTCACTATCATTATGTCATTGTGTCTCTGTATCACCTTGTTATAGTCACAATTTTCAGTGTCACCTTACCACCATCATCAGGTCCTGGTGACACCATCCCCGTGTCACTTGGTCATCATCACCATGTCCATGTCATTTAAACATTATCACCATGATCTCAGTCTCCCTGTTACTGTCAGCATGCCACTCTGTCCCTGTGTCACTTTGTTACTGTCACCATGTCACTATGTCAATTAGTCACAGTGTCACCTTGTTATTGTCACATGGTCAGTGCCACCTTGACTATCTAGATAATCACCATGTTTTGGTGACACTGTCCCCATATCCCCTTGTCACTTTGTCACTGTAACCATGTCACTTTGTCATTGACATTGTGGTCACTGCCACCATATCATTATGTCCCTGTATCACTTTGTCACTGTCACCATGTGTTTGGTGACAATGTCCTTATGTCCCCTTTGTTACCAGTTCTTTTCCTCTCTCTTATTATCTCTGCCAATCCTGAATTTGGACTCCAAGCATGGTGGTTCCAGCAATTTCCCTTCCTGACCATAATTTGGACTGTAGATTGTTACTTAGAATTGGACTCTCTGTACCCAATTTGGACACCTAAATTTGTACTTGGTAATTTTAACTCCAGAGTCTGGATGCACCATTCTGAATTGGTATGCCAAATTTAGACAGAACAATTTTAATTCTTCAATGTTTGACTCTCATTCCTGAATATTGACTCCCACTTTTGACTTTCAGTCCTGATTTTCGACTCCTAATATTGAGTTTTGAACTTGACTATTGACTCTTGGATATTGATTCCCTGTAATGAATGTTGATTCTCTCTTTTATACTCCCAGTCCAGAATATTTAGTCCTATATTTTGAATCTCAACTTTGAATTTTGATTCTTCAATTTTGACATAATCCTGAATTTTGACCCACCATCCTAAAGTTGACTTCCAAATTTAGATTAAAAACAAAATCTTAACTCTTTAATGTTTGACTCTTACGTCTGAATATTGTCTCCTACTTTGGGTACTTAATTTTGACTCTCTAATTTTGACTTTTTGAGCTGAATGTTAACTTCTTGATTATGACACCCTCTCCTGAATTATTTACTCTCTGGTTTAGATTCCCTTTCCTGAATTCTGAATCTTGAACTTTAACTCTTAACCCTGAATTTTGACCATCTGGTTTGATATCCCAGATTTTGACTTTGAGTCATGAATTGTGACTCCTGAATTTTGACTCACCATTCTCAATTTGCCAGTCTAAATTAAAGAGAAACATTTTGAATCTTAATTATTTGACCCTTGGTTGTAAATGCGGACTCTCTCTTTTGACTTTTGGTCCTGAATTTTTACTCTACTTTTGACACTTGGACATGAATGTTAACTTTCTGATTTTTCAACCCTGTCATGAATAGTAACTTTTTGATTTAGATTTCCAGTTCTGAACTATGACTCCTGAAATTGGACTGTCTACCCTGAATTTTGTCTCCTTGACTTTGATTTTTAGATTTTGATTTTCACTCCTGTATTTTGACTTGTCATCCTAAATTTGACTGCTGAATTTAGACCAAAAAAAATTATTCTGACTCTAAAATGTTGGGCCCTTGCACCTAAATATTCACTCTCTCCTTGACTTTCGGTCCCAAATTTTGACTCTAATTTTGACACTTGGACCTGCATGTTGACTTTCTGATTTTGAAACCTTGTCATGAATATTGACTCTCCAATTTAGACTCCCAGTTCTGAACTATGATTCCTGAAATTTGATTCTCCGTCTTGAATTTTGTTTTCCTCATTTTGATTTTCAGATTTTGACTTTTAGCTCAGGAATTTTGACTCCTAAGTTTTTACTTGCCTTCCTAAATTTGCCTGTCAAATTTAGACAGCAACATTTTGAATCTTAAATGTTTGGTTCTTGGTATTGAATATTGACTCCCAGTTTTGACTCTTGGTACTGAATTTTAACTCTCTAATTTTGACTCTTGGACCTGAATGTTCTCGAATTTTGACTCCCTGTCATAAATTTTGTCTTTCTGATTTGGACTCCTGGTCTGGAACTTTGACTCCTGAATTTTGACTCCCTTATTTGGATTCTCAGATTTGGACTTCCAGTCCTGAATTTTGGCACCCAAGTGTGGACTCCCAGTACTAAATTTTAACCCATGAATTTTAACTCCCAGATTTTGCTTTTTGAATTTGGATTCCTACAATTGACTCAGCCCCCAGATTGAGAGTTGTGAATTTTGACTCCCTGTCCCAGGTTTTGATCCCTGAATCCTGACTTCTGGTTTGGATCCCAGATTCTATTACTGAATTTTGATACTCAGACTTAGATGTTGACTCCTGAATTTTGACACCCAGACTTAGATGGCTACATTTTCAGTTCCATGCCCAAATTTTTATTCCCAGCCTTTTGCTCCTAATTTTGACTCTTTCCATTTTGGATTTGGATTCTTAGATTTAGAGTCCTTGGCTCTTAAAAGTGGGCTCCCGGATTGATGACAATAGCAAGTTACTAATCAATAGAATACTAATTATAGTAATAATACTAATAACTTTTAGGTAGTGCATACTCTGCCATTGTCAACATGTCACTATCACTCTGTTACTTTGTCTCTCTCACTATTTCTCCACCACCATTTCACCATCTCATTGTCATGGACAATTTGTTCCTTTTTCTTTATCACTATGCTCACTGCCACAGTCATTTTCACCCCTTCTCCTAGTCACTGTCACTGTGTCACATTGGGATTGTCTCCATGTCACCATCACTGTGACACTGTGTCTCCATAATCCTGTCACTTGTTACTGTCCTCATGGTCACTACCACTGTGTTACCTGGTCACTGTTACCATGTCACTATATTTTTCTATAATCTCGTTACTGTGTTATTGGATTACTCTCACCATGGTCAGTGCTAGCTTGTAACCATCACCATGTCTTTGTGACACCAACCTCATTTTCCCATGTCCCTTGGTCATAGTCACTATGTCACTTGGCCATTGTCATTATGGTCACTGCCACCATGTCATCATGTCCCTAAGTTCCTTTGTTACTTTGACCTGGTAATTATCACTGTGGTCACTGTCATCATGTCCCTATATAACTTTGTCACTGTACCCATGTCATTTTCAATGCCACCATTTCACTTTGTCATTCTCACTAACACCATATCACTTTCACCATGTCATCATGTCCCTGTGTCACTGTCACCATGTCATTTTCACTTTCACTCTATCATCTTGTCACTATCACTATATCAGTGCCACCACAACATTACTATGTTTTTGTGACACCATCCCTATGTCACTTTATCACTGTCACCATGCCATTTTTCATTGTCACTATGGTCAATGACACCATGTCACTGTAATCATGTCATCCTGTCCTTGCATCACTTTGTCATTGTCATCACATCCCCCTGTCATGTTGTCATTGTCACCTTTTTACAATTATCATGTCACATCATCATGTTACTGTGTCACCACCATCACAGCCTAATGTCACTGAGATTGTGTTACCTGGTCACCATTACAATTTTCTTGTGTCAATGATACCATAACCTGATATCATTGTTGCTGTGTCACTATCATCATGTCACATGGTCTCCATGACCCTGTTACCACCAAGTCACTGTGTAACCTTGTTATCATCACTATAGCAACTAACATTGTGTCATCATCACTGTGTCAACTTGTCACCTTTACCATGTCACCATCATCACATTCTCATATCACCACCCCCTTTTCCCCATGTCACCATTACCATGGCATTTTGTCTCTGTCATTATGTCACCTTGTCACTGTCACCTTCTTGGTTTCATCTGGTCACTGTTCCTCCATCACCTCATCACTTTGTCTCCTTGTCACTGTCACCACATCAATATCACTATGTCATTATGACTCTGTTTCCAAGTTTTTACCTCTTTCCTATTCGCTTTGCTAGTCCTGAATTTTGACTCTGAGCAATATGGCTCTAGTAATTTCCCTTCCCTTCCAGTATTTTGATTCTTGAATTCTTACTTGACTCCACATCCCCAATTGGGACACATCCATTTTTTCTCCATAATTTTGAAGTGCCATTTTGAATTTGACTGCTGAGTTTAGAAAGAAACATTTTGACTCTTAAATATTTGACTCTTGATCCTGAATACTGACTTTCACTTTTGACTCCCAGTCCTGAATTTTGACTCTTGGACCTGAAAGTTGACTCTTGGATTTTGATTCCCTGATATGAATATTGGCTCTCTGATTTGAACTCTCAATATGGAACTTTGACTCCCAAACATTGCATCTTAAATCTTAATTTTGACCCCCTGATTTGAATTCTGATTTGGACTTCTAGTCCTGAACTTTGACTCCTGAATTTTGAAATACATATTTGGACTCCCAGTATTGAATTTGGACCCCAGAATTTTGACTCCCAGGTTTTACCTTTTGAATTTTGACTCTTGCAACTGGACTCTCAACCCTCCTACCCCCAGATTGTGAGTTCTGAATTTTGACTCCATGTTCCAGCTTTTAATTCCCAAATCTTAACTTCTGGTTCAGATCCCAGATTCTACTACTGTATTTTGACATGGACACTTGGATGTTGACATCACTGTGTCACCAAGTCACTGTCACTATGCCACTTTTCACCATTATCATATCACATCATGATGTCCCTGTGTCACAACCATTATGGCCCGATGTTACTGTCACTATGTTAATCACCATGTTCTTGTGTCAATGACACCATGCCCTGATGTCACTGTTGCCATGTCACATAGTTACCATTACCCTGCCATCATCACCATCTCATACTCACTGTGTAACCTTGTCATTATCACTGGACTACCATTGTGTCTCCATCACTCTGTCAACTTTTCACCTTCACCACATCACCATCACTATATTCCCATATCATCATTCCCATTTCCCCATATCACCATCACCATGACACCTTGACTTTGTCACCATATTTTCATTGTCACTGTGTCATCTTCATAGCATCTTCTAATCATGACTGCTTTCAAATGCTGGCAGCCTCACTGGGGATATTGGTGGCAGCTTCTGCTTTCCTGCCCTCTTAGCTCAATGTATTACTCTCCCTGACTTTGGCAACAGAGGCTTGGATGGCAGTGAGCCTGTCCTTCCCAATAAAAGTAATCAAGAGCTTAGCATACTAAAAACAAAGCTGAATCCGAGGAATCATTAGAAACATCAAGATGTGCTTTACGTCTTCAGGCAAAAGTACTTATTATGTGAAATAGCAAAGACTAGGAATTCTAACTGTAAATCTATTTATTTAATTATCTACCACAAGGGCCACACAGGTCCAGAAAGGTAATTAGTGGGAAATGACATTATTGCTTTCAGAATGCTGAAATGCTCTCATTACTTAACACAAATACTTCTAAGGAGAATAGACTCTGCCCCCAACAGTTTATTTATGTTCCTTTAAGTTTTAGCTAGAGTCAAAGTCCTCGTGAAGTCATCATTGAATAACCCCCAGCTTCATGGTTTCCCCCTCCTTGAATTTTCCTGGTATATTTTTTCTGGATATCATCTTGGTCTGCATCACTCTCTAGTTCTCAGTATATTTCATAGGATCATATACTTAAAATTGGAATGGACCTTATAGGTCACCTAACTCAATCTTCCCATTTTATAGATGGAGAAACCAAGGCCCAGAAAGGTTCAGGTTGTAAGAATCAGAGCTACAATTCAAACCATGTTGCTTTGATTCCAAATCTAAGACTGTATGCATTTCATACCTCCCACCTCTTGTCCCTGAATAGAAGTGGGTGCTTTGAGATCAGTAACTATCATTTTAAAAAAATTTTTGTCTCCCCATTAGATGCTTAATAGATGGTTGTTGAATAAAGTTGAATCAAATGATCTAGACAGAGTATGTTTAAAGTATAGGCCCAAAGAGCACCGCATAGACCCTATAATTGATGAGTATGCATTACAATGCTTCCCAGCAATGATATTTTGTGATCATTATGGGGAGACAGAAAAGAAAGATAGAATAGAAAGATAGAAAATGAAGGTTGATGATTGACTACTACAAAAAAAATAAGGCACTAGACGTGAAAAAACAACCTCCCAAGATAGCTCTTTATCGAGTTAGATTGTTTACCATTCATCCCAATGATTAGGAAGATAAAAGGTCCCATTTTCTCCTATACACCCCTCCGCCTTTGCCTTGATGATTAATTTGTATATGATGTCCACATTGGGTTGTCTTTCTGTATCCTGAGCCATATCTTGCTATGGATGCCTCATTATGCATTTGAGGGAACTCAGAGAACTGTGAGGCTCTTGAAACAGAGCATAAGTTTTGGCAGGTCCTACTGAACTAGAAATGAATATATCAAACTAGGGTTTGGTGATGAGCGATGCATTTGGCATCCATAGGCCAGCCTAGTTAAATACAAAGAAGCCAGAAGACTGGCTATAATGGTGATTTTGGTGGGGGAGGGGCATAGCAACTCATGAATACTATAAGCTAAGAGGTTATGATCTAAATTAGCCAATAAGCATTTATTACATGCCTACTATGTTCCAGGTGCTGGATCAAGTGCTGAGAATTTAAAAAAAAAGATGGAAAAGAAAGACAATGCCTGTCTTCTAGGAACTTGTGATCAAATGAGTATAAACAACACACAAAAAAAGCTGCAAAGGGAGAAGGAGGAATAGGTCAAGGGCATGATGATGAACTCCTGAGAAGTGCACCCAGGTGGGACATGAAGAGAAATGGCTAGTCTGAATACCTGCCTTAAAATGAAGTACTGGGGAGGTTGGGCAGCTAGGCAGCGCAGTGGATAGAGCACCGGCCCTGGAGTCAGGAGGACCTGAGTTCAAATATGACCTCAGACACTTGACACTTATTAGCTGTGTGACCCTGGGCAAGTCACTTAACTCCAATTACCTCACCAAAAAAAAAATGAGGTACTGGAAAGAGCTTTCCATATCTGCCCTCTCTGATCAAAGGGAGGGGCCCAGGGGCAGGGAGAACCGAAGAGGCAGTAGTTCCAGGGATGAAGTGATCTTATAGGATGCTCAGTTTCCTGGGGCATGATGGCAAAGTCCAAAGGAATGCAGCTAATAGGGAAATATCCACACAGATAAGATCATGGGTCTCTGAGTAAATGAAGTTACTATATTCATAGCAATATATTCCTCCAAAATTTTGCTAAAGGGGTTGAAAGTTTGGGGTTTTCTTTTTTGTTTTACAAATAGAAAAGAGGACAAAAAGAAGCTGTAGTAAAATGGAAAGGTGGCTCTCAGATTCATCACAGAGAGGTAAAAAAGGAAGTTGGAAGAGATTCATGTGTCAAAAGGAAATAAGAAACATAATTGCATGGGAAATATCTCACCATGCATAATGAGCATTAGCAGAAAGATCACAATGATTATAATTGCAGCTCACACAATCAACAGCTATTGCAGAGGGTGAGAAAGTTAAAGAAATCCTAAGAAAAACTTGATTACACTTTCCAAATTAAATAAAAATATATTTTAACAATCAGTTACTTTCATCCAAAGGTAGGTATAGGGGAGGATGTTGAAAAATATATCCCAAGATTTAGATTCAAGAGGCAAGAAGCTGATTGAAGGTGCTAGACATGGTGAGCCCAAAATAAAATCATAGAAATGAAATCAATTATTTCCTAACATGTAAGAATTCAACTTAATCCAATCTGAGAATAATTTCCAGATCAGGTATCTATGTACAGTTAGTCTATTGTCTTTTTAGAAAAAAAAAAGATCTAAGTAAATACCTAATTTGAAGAAATAATAAAAATGAGAAGTTGGTGTTCAATTAAAACAATTCCAATTTGACTATTTGGATACAATTATTGAAGTTAAAAATTAGTAAATATATAAAAGAACAAATAGCAACATAAACTTTTACTATTCCCTAGGGAAGTTCAACCAATGTAAATCAATTTCTACAATGAGAAAGTGAAAAAAGCAACAACCTAGAAATCACCTCAACTAAAAATCCAGTCCAATCCAATTAATATTTATTAAGTGCCTACTATGTGCTTGACTCTGTGCTAAACACTGGGGATACAATTAATAAAAACAAAGTCCCTGCTCTCAAGTACATTACAATCTAATGGGAGAAGAGATAGCACACAAAAGGAGGCAAGAAAGGAGAGATGGGGCATCTTGTTCAATGGAGTTCAAACCAGGGGGAAAAGCAATTGCAAAATGGAGTGAGCTGAGGGTCCAGTTTTTGCCCTCTATTAAAGGAAAATATGCAAAGTGATTTACAAAATTATCTAATTTTATCCTGAGACTTACCCTGGGATGGGGGCAGCTAGGTGGCGCAGTGGATAAAGCACCAGCCCTAGATTCAGGAGGACCTGAGTTCAAATCCGGCCTCAGACATTTGTACTAGCTGTGTGACCCTGGGCAAGTCACTTAACCCTCATTGCCCCCCCCGCCACACACACAAAAAAGAATTACCCTGGGAATTAGGTGGCATTTTTATTCATGCCTGTTTTATAGAAGAGGAAGCTTAAACAGAGGCTGGATTTGAACTTTGGTCTTTCTAACTGTAGATCCAATATTTTATACACTCTGCTACAGTTGCTCAAAAGTGCTGAACCTAACAATGTATTCAAGAAAAACTGAGCAAATACAGAATACGTGTTGTTCAGAATACGATACGTAGTTGGGTGGTAGCCTATGGCCTAGAGCTTGTTCCAAGAGTGTTAACAATGATCTCAACCCAGAATTCAAAAGGACAAGGAGATCTGGCTAGATCGTGTCTGGGAAATTTTTTGGTTTTTTAATAATGTTCAACCTTCTCTCTGATACAAAGGCAGCATGGTGTAACAGGGAAAGAACTAGCCTTGAAGTCAAAACAAACCTTTGTTGAAAACCTGGTTGTGTGACTCTGGGAGAATAAAGAACCATGATGTAGTAAGTAGAGAGTTTCCCTCAGAGTCAGGAAGACCCAGGTTCATCTACAGACTGACTGGATGACCCTAGGCATATCATTTACTCTCTTACTTTTCTTAAGACTAATCTACATTTAGTTAGAAGGGCTTTCCTCAAAACTCTTCACAATAGGATATATTTTTTTTTTACTTTTTCAGATTACTTAGACATTATTCTTCTCTGCACACTCTAAGATCTAAGGTGCCACTTGTTTCTCACACGTGACACTCCATTTCCTGACACAGTGACCTTGCATTGGCTCTCATGTCTGGAATTCTCTTCCTCTTTACCTCTGCCCCTTTGAACCTTTTGGTTCCTTAAAAACTCAAGTACCACCATCTCCATGATTAATTTCCTGATTATTCCAGCTACAAGTGCCCTTCCCTACCAACTACCTTGTATTTATTTTGTATATATTCTACATATAATGATATCAGTATATGTTGTCTCCCCCATTTTTGTCTTTTTAATCACAGCACTTAGCACTATGTGCCAAATAGTGGGGTAAATGCTTGTTTATTGATTGAGCATTTCCTACATAGATAAAATCAAGTATCAAGTTCTCCCTGCAAAAAAATATTCCTATGATTCCATTTGAGTGCAAATAATTGAAAACCACCATTTTTATCCAAAGAATGAAAATTGCACACTACCCAAAGGGCAAAGAAGAGGTACTAAGTGGTCACGAGTTATCTACAACATATTACCAATGAAAAAAATCCCTGGAGTGTGTAAAGGATGTTATCATTTAAGTTACAATACACACAGGTATGATACAAGTCTCAGCAAAATCCCACCTGCTGTAAAAAGCCTTTCCTAGTTTCCCTTAATGCTAGGACTTTCTATCTTTTGATTATCTACAATTCATCTTGTATATGTCTTGTTTGTACATAGAGGTTTACATATTGTCTCTCTTCATTAGACTATGAGTTCATTAGGCTGTGAGTTCATTAGACTGTGAGTAAGCAGGGACTGCCTTTCTTTGTATTCCTAGAATTTGACATAGTGCCTGACACATAAAGGCATTTGATAAATACTTGTTGATTGACTGACAAGAGATGTCTGTAGGCAATTTATCATTCAGTGCAAAATTATTTTAACACAGGTCCCACAACAGAGCATTCCTCTTTAGGGGTTAGGGAGGGTGGGGGCAGGAAGCTCAGCCAATATATTCAGATATACAGTTTTTGTGATGAACCTGAGAGATGATTTGTTCCCTTATAACTCACCCTTTGAGGATGATATGTCTTTTCTGGAAGAGTACAATCATGCAATTATTGGTCACTTAGACATATAAGGAAAACAAACACAAACCATATGTGCTTTCAACTAATTTTTCCAGGAAATCATAATCAAGTTACATGCACAACACATAAACAAAAGGGCAATATCCAGGAGCTCCAGACCACTTCAATGAGTCTCACCACCCCTGCACTCTTCCCATATAGTTTTCTTTGCAAGCTACTATAGATGTTTTTGTTTGTTTTTGTTTTATTTTGTGGGGCAATGGGGGTTAAGTGACTTGCCCAGGGTCACACAGCTAGTAAGTGTCAAGTGTCTGAGGTCAGATTTGAATCCAGGGCCGGTGCTTTATCCACTGTGCCATCTAGCTACTACAGATGTTCAGTTTAAAGAGTATTTGAATATTATTTTGGGGGGCTTCCCTTGTTTACATGTCCTTCCAAATACAGTCCAAATAAAACTTCTGGACTCATTATTTTCCACTAACATAATGTCATGGTATTAATTTAGGTGCTATATGTGCATAGGACTAAAAATCACTGTCAGCTCAGAGAATGATCAGAGAATACATAATAGTGGATGGGTAATCTGAGCTGGGCATTAAAGAATTGATTGGATATAGGCATCTGGGAGGGAGAAGGAAAGTCATGTCAGGTAGTAGGAAGCAGATGGACATAGGCAGAATTGTATGGTGGTATGTTTCAAGGACACTAAGTAGACTGGTTTGGCTGGAGTTCTGAGGTTTTATTGTGGAGTACTGAAAAACATAGTTGGACTCTTAGTTTCAGAAGGGAAATTTTAGTAAGATTTAAATATAGCTACCAACAATGGCTAAATATTGCTTCTTGTTTGTCTATCATTCCCGAAGAGAACTGGTGGACTGGTATATATGGTATGTGTGTGTGATGAGTTGGATTTAAGTGAGGGAGGGCTGTGCAAGGTCACCAACATCACTCTCTCCTCCAGAGCAATCTGGGTCCAGTGGACTGGTACATATGGTGTGTGTGTGTGTGTGTGTGTGTGTGTGTATACATATTAAAGCAAGTGGGGCTAGTTAGCCTTGGCAGGCAACTCTCCTAGGAGAAGGAACCCTGATTTTAAACCTCCGTTGCCTTGTGGCTATATCCATATATGGGAAAGGCTTCGGGAGTTAACCCCAGAGGAAAATCAGGAGTCAGAGTCCCTTAGGCAGTTGGACTTTGGACATCACATCCCTCTGGCAACTCCTGCGGCGGCACTGGTGCCAAACTGTATTGGCTCTGCCTCTCCTTTGGATCCACCAATGTCGCGGAGAGGGAAAACCTGCTGCATGGGCAACAGCTTGTTTTCCATATTGATCCGCCCAGGCCAGCGCCCTGGAGAGGACACTCCAGCTACTCCTCATGGGGTAGATACAACCATGAGATGCGGCAATTACTGGTTATAAGTCACTCAGGAGCTGCGACTCCTGTATCGGACTGCACAGCCACACTGTGGCCTGTGGCTCTTTAAGGAGATGATCCATGGTTGGCTGGGACTGGTGGAGGCCTACTACTACTACTAAAGCAGGTAGCCTCCTAAGACAACTTGAGAAGACCTCAGGAAAGACTTGACCTCAGGGTAGAGGTTTGGTTGAAATGTAGTGCAAACACCTCCAAGCCAACTCTGTGGAATCAACAAATAACAAGTCTTGGGGGCAGCTGGCTTGATAGACAGCCTCAGCCGCAGGAAATTTCACCTCACGGACAGCGTATAGGAGAAGACTGAAGGACCTTCCACTGTCTTGGGACACCAAGCACAGTTATATTGACCAGACATGGACAAAGGAAAAGGAGCTAGCACATGTTTGATGAGCGTGGTAGCAGAGATGTGGAGACCCTGCTGACTGTAGATACCTGCAAGAGAGCAGAGTCCATGGTTTCAATTCCAGGGCAGAGAGGAGAGTTAAAATTTGCAGCCACTGGAGGGACCACAGGGAGTAAGAGCACTTGCTGGACAGCTATGGCTTAGGGGCGAAGAGAAGTGCCCCAAAATTAGACCCTGGGATGCAACTCAGAAAATAACAATAAGAAGGATGCCTGGGACATCATTCCCCATACCTAGTGACTGGAACCGAATTATTATAATAAGCTGCTAAAAATAAAATTAAAATGAGTAAGCAAAAGAGAAAGAACTCAACCACAGACAGCTACTATGGGAATAGAGAGGATCTGGATTCATATTCAGAGGAAGATAGTGGAGCTAAAAAAAAATTCACTCCTTTGTCAGTGAGAAATGTCAAATGGTCACAAGCCCAAAAAGATTTCTTAGAATAATTTTAAAATGATTTTAAAAATCAAAGAAGAGAGACTGAGGAAAAATTAGGGAGAAAAGAAGATTAATCCCAGAAAATTATGAAAAGAAAGTCAACCAACTGGAAAAAGAGAATCAAATACTTAAGGAAGAAATAATTTCTTGAAAACTAGAATTGGGCAAGGGGAAGCGTTATAAGACACCAAGAAATAATAAAACAAAATCAAAAGAATGAAAAAATAGAAGAGAATATGAAACATCTCATAAAAAACTGGTCTAGAGAACAGATCGAAGACAGGCAACATAGGAATTGTTGGACTACCTAACAGTTGCAAAAGAAAAAAAAAAAATCCTAGGGGCAGCTAGATGGCGCAGTGGATAGAGCACCGGCCCTGGATTCAGGAGTACCTGAGTTCAAATCCAGCCTCAGACACTTAACACTTACTAGCTGTGTGACCCTGGGCAAGTCACTTAACCCCAATTGCCCCGCAAAAAAACAAAAACAAAAACAAAACAAAACAAAACAAAAAAGAATCCTAATACAACATTACTAGAAATTATTAAGGAAAATTGCCCTGAAGTTCTAGAACAATAAGGTAAAGCAGAAATAGAAAAAAATCCTGTCTATTGAAATCTTTTCTTCATTTAAGGCTTAGTTCAGGTGCCACTTGCTTTGTTAAACCTCTGATTCATGCAGCTAAAAATTATATTCTCCCTCCTCTAATTTTCCTTTTTTTTTTTTTTTTTTAGGGAGGCAATTGGGGTTAAGTGACTTGCCCAGGGTCACACAGCTAGTAAGTGTTAAGTGTCTGAGGCTGGATTTGAACGCAGGTACTCCTGACTCCAGGGCAGGTGCTCTATCCACTGCGCCACCTAGCTGCCTCTCTAATTTTCCTAAAACACTTTATCTAGAGTCACTCATTTGTCCCATTATATCCTAACTTCTACTATAACTATTTGTATATATTTAATATCTGTCCTAGTAGACTGTAAGCTTCTTGAGGACAGGAATCCTCTTGTTTTTCATCTTCATCTACCCATCATCTAATATAATACCTTGCACATAGTAGGTACTTAAAATTTATTTGTTGAAGTGAATTTACATCATCATTTGAATTATGAAATTTGATGCTCATAATTACAACATTCCATCACAAGGAGAAGTCTTGAGTCAGGGAAGAGTTACTCAATGGGTTCCTAACAGGTCAATCACAAATTACCAATGGGTCTTGACTTAAAAGACTAGTCCAGGTCAGTTGTCCAGCATAACCATCACCTCCCCCATCCCTATCATCACTTTGCAATGTCATCCTTGCTCTTCACCTTTTTAGTCCTTGAAAAAAAAAAACAGGTTAAGGATTTTTTTGGCCTTTCTTTATATCCCCAGTACTTAGCATAATGTCTAGCATATATTAGGTGTTTAATAAATGCTTGTTGACTTGACTTAAGAAACCCCATCTACACTACTGATCAGAGAAATGCAAATTAAAACAACTTTGAGGTATCACTCCAAACCTATCAGAATGGCAAATATAACAAAAATGGAAAATATTGGATGTTGGAGGGGATGTGGGGAAGCTGGGATGCTAACCCATTGTTGGCAGATGTTATAGGCCTGGGGTACCTCAGTAGTTTTCTGGGGGAACTCAGGGAACTTTCTCCTCGAGAAGCTAAAGGACAGACCCAGAAACACCTAAAGAAGTGTCTCCCCCATCCCTCAGAGAGATAATCTCATTAGGTGTTCAAACCTTCACTCAAGCTTTTTCTGCTCTAAAGGGAGCTTTCCATTGTCAGGTGGTGATCACCCCTCCTCGCCTGACTTCTCCAAGCCAACCCCCAATAAGGGCTCAGGTGATCACCCCATCTACGATCTATAAAACCCATGGCCTTTCTCCTGCTCTATCTTAGAGAACCATGTCTCTGTGCCATGCTATCTCCAAGGACTTCTCTCTTGGTTTCCTTTCCCTAGCACCTAAATAAAAAATTTTTCTATTTTATTCTATTTTCCATTTTATTCTAATTGGATTTGTGCGTGAGAGGGTGTAGTTCTTTAAAGAGGAATTCCTAAGGACCCGCACACCAACCATTTCCCCTGTAACAGCATAGTTGTGAAAAGATCCAACCATTCTTTTTTTTTTTTTTTTTGGTGAGGCAATTGGGGTTAAGTGACTTGCCCAGGGTCACACAGCTAGTAAGTGTTAAGTGTCTGAGGCTGACTTTGAACTCAGGTCCTTCTGAATCCAGGGCCAGTGTTCTATCCACTGCGCCACCTAGCTGCCCCTAGATCCAATCATTCTGGAGAGCAATTTGGAACTATGCCCAAAGGGCTATAGAACTGTGCATACCCTTGGATCCAGTAACACCACTGCTACATTTATATCCTAAAGACATCCCCCAAAAGAGAAAAAGACCTATTTTTTAAAAATATATTTCTAGCAGCTCTTTTTTGGTGGCTAAGAATTGGAAATCAAAGGAATGCCCATCAATTGGGGAATGGCTAAATAACCTGTGCTATATGATGGTGATGGAATATTATGGTACTATAAGAAATGACAAGCAGGATGATTTCAGAAAGGCCTGGAAAGACTTGTATGAACTGATATGTAGTGAAGAGAGCAAAACCAAGAGAACATTGTACACAGAGACAGCAATATTGTTTGATGAAGAACTGTGAAAGACTTAACTATTCTCAATAACGAAATGATCCAAGACAATCCCAAAGGATTGTTGATGAAACATCCTATCCACCTCCAAAGAAAGAACTGATATTGATGGAACAGACTGAAGCATGCAATAGCATTTTTTCTTTTATTCAAGTTTTCATATACAAATTACTAATATGGTAAGGTTTTACATAATTGTACATATATAACCTATATCTGATAGCTTACCACCTGGAGGGGGGAGGCAGGGAAGGAGGGATAAAAAATAGAACCCCAAACTATAAATAAAAATGTTTCTTTAAAAAAAAAAAGAAGTCCTTTGGGGGCAGCTAGGTGGCACAGTGGATAGAGCACTGGCCTTGGATTCAGGAGTACCTGAGTTCAAATCTGACCTCAGACACTTGACACTTACTAGCTGTGTGACCCTGGGCAAGTCACTTAACCCCCATTGCCCCGCAAAAAAAAAAAAAGAAGTCCCAATCTAGTTTTATCTCTTCTTATTAAAAATGAAGACCCTGAAGCTCATAGAGGTTAGGTAATTTGCCCAAGGTCACCCTGGTAGTAGAGCTAGGATTGGCCTCCAGATACAATATACTTTCCAGCACTTCATCTTTCCTCTTATCACTACTTCCTGCTGAAATATTGTTTGGGGAGAGAAAAAAAAGACGTCTCTAGGTTTTCAAAGTATTGGATCCCTTAGTCCCTGCTTATGTTTGCTTTAATAATCCCCTGCCAGTTTTTTATATGTTATACAGGGACTGCAGTTGCTTATAGTTCAGCAGACTCTGAATTGGCACAGTTCGCTGTAGTCCCGGGGCCATTATGGTAGGGATGAGAGAATGTGGGGGTGGAAGGAGGGTGGAGATGGGTTTCAGAAATGTCAGGAGCCAATGACAAAGCTTGTGTATTTTTGACTGGGCCAATTGTCTGGTTGTCCAGACCCTGGTTCTGGCTAGCAACGATACAGTACATCTGGCAACACTGTGCTCCTCTGTGTTAACTTATTTTAGACTTCACGGATATTACACATAGTCAGAAGCCAGGTCTTTCATTGGGAGGGGGAGAAGCCTAAAGTTCCAACCACAAGCATGTTTTCCTCTGGGGCATAGGGCAAATGCAATTACATCTGTGACCAATTTGCACAGCTGGGAATGCAGCCTTCTGACAGAAACATTTATTTGAGATTTGATCCTCTAGAGAGCTGGAGATCCATACAGGAAGTAAGCTTCAGAAAGTATTAGTTGTCTCCATATGAAGGTAAGAGGGAGCTTAATAAAAATGGTGTTTATTAGTGCCTTTGCAAGCTACCAATGAGGGTCTGCCTTCTCCTCAACCCCAGGCAGTTTTCTAAAAAAAGAAACTATAAACATGGATAAACAAAGAGACGTAGCTGCTATTGGCCCAAATACAATGCTTATACAAAGCAGTAGTGGGGAGAACACTGGCCAGAGACTTGGACACCTGGGTCCAGACCCAGCTCTGCCTCCTTGATCTCTAAGTGACCTCAGGCAAATCTCTTTGATCTTTCTGGGCCTCAGTTTACTCATCTGTAAAATGACAGGGTTAGACTAGATGACCCTCAGATTTTCTGATGCCCTTGAGGGCATTGGGTAATGTCAGAAGGCACTAGAGTTGAGTAAGATTTCTTAGTAATATTGAGCAACCCAAGGGGTGAGGTGAGGCAGAAAGGTTCTTTGTGTTCTAAATGCTAGAGAAGTGTGGGTGTGTTTGTGTGTTACTGAGCTGTGGTTAGAATGAAAGATGTTGTATGGATATGTTGAATAAACATCATGTTTACTCAGGACTAACTTCTAGCAGTAGTGCTAGAATCTGAGAAGATAAAGGAGTTAAACACAATTCCTGCCTTTAAAGGGCTTACAGTCTAACAATGCATGTGCATAAAGGGGTAAATAATATGTGTTTCAACCTTCCCACCCAGACTTCAATAAACTTTTTTTCTTAAGATTTTATTGATACCTTATTTTTACATCATCTTCACTTCCAAATATGCTTCTTTTTCCTGATATTCTTTGTAACAAATAAAATTTCTTTCACCTTCTTTTTTTCCATTTATTTGGAATTTTATTTTTGCCCCCAATTACATGTAAAAACAATTTTAATGTCTATTTTAAAAACTTTGTGGTGCAAATTCTTTTCCCCCCTCCCTTTCCTCTTCCCTTCCCCCCTTAAGAATGTAAGCATTTCAATATAAGTTATACATGTGTAGGCATGCAAAACATTTTCACATTAGTCCGGTTGTGAAAGAAAACAGACCAAAAAAAAAAACCTTAAGAAAAAGAAACTAAAAAAAAAATTTCTTCAATCTGTATTCTGACACCCTCAGTTCTTTCTCTGGACATGGATTGCATTTTTCATAAGTCCTTCGGACTACTCCCATTTCTTGTAAATGTTTTGTTCACGTACTTTTCTTTTTTTTAACTTTATTTTAATTTATGGAATAAAACAAGCATTTCCATAACAGTACAATAATAATTTTTTAAAAACTTTATCAACAAGCCCCACTCTCTCCCATCTCTACAATTCTCTCCCTAAAATCAATGCATTTTAAAAATATTAACTCAAAGAACATTTGAGTTGAGTCAAGAGACTGAGGTGACAATTAAGTTCTCTGAGTCTCATTTTCCTCATCTATAAGATGTGGCTACTAATATTATTCATTGCTGCTTCCTGGGGTTGTTTTGAAATTCAAATGGGATTGTGTACCTAAAGTGTTATATAAATTAGTGTAAACTGTGATTATAGGTATGAGGTAAGGAGTATGTGTAAGAATTAGCTCTCTTGGGGCAGCTAGGTGGCACAGTGGATAGAGCACCGGCCCTGGAGTCAGGAGTACCTGAGTTCAAATCCGGCCTCAGACACTTAACACTTACTAGCTGTGTGACTCTGGGCAAGTCACTTAACCCCAATTGCCTCACTTAAAAAAAAAAAAAAAAAGAATGAGCTCTCTTAGGGGAAGGGTTCAATGTCCCCAGATGTCCCAACTTTTCTCTTTCCATATTCTTCCTTCCCTCTCACTCCTAGTTCTGGGACTTACTGTGGCATCCACCAGGGGGTGACCTGGAAGCCCCTTCCAATCCAGGGGGACAAAAATAACTTTTACTAAGCTATTAAGGAAAACAAAACACAACAGAAGTCAGGAAAGCCTATAAATGACTAGATACACAGAGGGCAAATTTTCTCACCTTAAAATAAAAATTACCATCTTAAAGTCCTTCAATATTGAGTCTCATCACAATAGTACTTTCTCATTTCCACTGTGCTCTGCAGTTTACAAAAACATTTTCATCTCTAAATCTGGAATATGTAAATAAACTAATATAAATCTGGAATAAATTTTACATAAGGATCCCTACTAGGCTGCATACTGACTCAGAAAATGACATATTAACATTATATATATTCTATTGTATTTTTATTTATTTGGTTAAATATTTCCCAATTACATTTTAATCTGTTTCAGCTGCACTCAAGAATTGTTGCTATGTGGCCTGTGTTTGACACCTATGTTTGTGGACTAGTTATTTTCAAAGTGTGGTCTAGAATTCCTTTGGGTCCCCAAGACCCTTTCTGGGAATTTGCAAGGTCAAAACTATTTTCGTAATAATACTAAAATTTATAATATGATAAAAATCAATAGCTATAACCCACATAAGCAGAAGCAATTGGTGAGAGGGGAGGTCCTCAATAGTTTGTTTTGTTTTGTTTTTTGCCCGGCAATGAGGGTTAAGTGACTTGCCCAGGGTCACACAGTTAGGAAGTGTCAAGTGTCTGAGGTCAGATTTGGATTCAGGTCCTCCTGAATCCAGGGCTGGTACTTTATCTACTGTGCCACCTAGCTGCCCCCTCAATAGTTTTTAAGAGTGTAGGGAGAGGGGCAGCTAGGTGGCGCAGTGGATAGAGCACCGGCCCTGGAGTCAGGAGTACCTGAGTTCAAATCCGGCCTCAGACACTTAACACTTACTAGCTGTGTGACCCTGGGCAAGTCACTTAATCCCAATTGCCACACCAAAAAAAAAAAAAAAAAAGAGTGTATGGAGATCTTAAGATCAAAAGGTTTGAGACCCACTGTTGTAGACATATTCCAGATGTCAACTCCTTCTCACCTGGCCCAATTCCTTCACAAAATCATATTTAGAGTGAGAGATGGAGGCATTCCAAGAAAATGAGATCAGGGCCAGCCACTCAGAGTAATGGTACCACCATTTCCCTAATAAACAGGTT
Source organism: Dromiciops gliroides (assembly GCF_019393635.1). Classification (NCBI taxonomy): domain Eukaryota; kingdom Metazoa; phylum Chordata; class Mammalia; order Microbiotheria; family Microbiotheriidae; genus Dromiciops; species Dromiciops gliroides. The sequence goes on along the minus strand of NC_057861.1, from coordinate 179,045,643 downwards.
GTTCCCTACAAAGAGAGAGAAAGTTGGGAAAGGAATCATGGATTTAGATTTGGATGTCAGGGACCATCTGGTTCAACCTGTCATTGTACAGGTAGGAAAGTGAAGTCCAGAGGTTGAGCGGCCCAAAGTACACAGGGAGTCAGGGCTTCAAGAAAAAGGATTTGAATCCAGGTTATCTGACACCAAAGCCAGTACTCTTTCCACTATAGAAAGCCTGGAGTTCAAAGACCAGATTTGGAAACTGTGTGACCTTGGGCAAGTCACTTAATTGCTCTGAGCCTCAGTTTCCTTATTCATTAAATAAAGGTAATGATATTTGCAATACCTACCTAGAAGGTGAGGGAAAGCGCTTAGCAAAGATTATACAACACTATTTAAATGTCAGCTATGATTAGGTTTTGTTTACCAACATTTCCCACTGTGGGTTAAATAAGATGCAAGGCTTTTGCCAAACCACCCAGAACCAGCTGGACCATGGTGTTTACAAAACATTTTCTCATATGGATCTCAAAGATTGGCTTGCGTGGTTTGGGCCCCTTTCTTTTAAGGAAGAAAGCTCCCAGTTAGGTATATTTGTAAGCTCCTTAAAACCATTCTGGGTTGTGGCCTCTACAACTTCTTTTCTGGCCTTCCAGGAAAGAGTCCAGGGATGCCTTGAAGTTTGGACACATTTGCCATGACCTTCCATTGTTAGATAGAAACCGCCGTGATCCCGTATCTGGGAACAACATCAAGTGGTACCAACAAGACACTAGATAAATAAGCCTCCCAGGGCATAGACAGACTGAGCAAAGCAGGCTTTTGTGCTTGAGACTAAAAAGGTGAGAGGCCAATTCAAAGGCTGCCAGCAGTCAAAATGGGCTGGCCTTGGCGGAGCTGGCGGACGGGATCCAGTCCTTAGCAAACAGCCATTCCCAAACTCCCTGAAGTGCACCATTGACAAAACGGCTGGAAAAGAGGTTAGATGACACAGGGAACAACACTGAGAGAATGGCTTTAATGAGCCAAAAAATGTGGTTTCAAGAACCCCCAGCTTCAAATACTGGGGCTCAGCTCTCTGCCAGCCAATGTGGAAATTTGTTTTCATTGAAGCAAACACCCAGGCCTGGGAGGGGGCTCTTGTCAGCTCTGAGCTGGTCCCCTTCCCATTCAGCAACTTGTGAGAAAAGACATGTTTGAGCTGAAAGAGGGTCTTTGAGAGGCCTGAATATGGAACGGGTCCTTGGGGTCCAGGGAAATCTTAGCTGAGATCTGGAAATTGTTTGGCCGGCATCTTATGGAGGCTGTCTGGAGGTGTGTTTATTATACAGTGAAGTACTGGTTATTCCGTGGGGCGGGGTGGGGGTGGCGGCGGTTTGTAGTTGGTGTTGTACTAACTGCCTTTTGATTTCTCTTCCTATTCCTCCTTTAGGGTTTCCTGGCCTTTGGCCCCTTCACTGTTTAGCTGCCTATGGTAAAAGGGAGGAAAGGAATCCGAAGAGAAATTCAAACCCACATGGTTTGTACCCTGGTGGCAATTCTGATAAAAGGTCTGGTTGAGGAGGAGAGATGCCAGCTGTAGCCCCCCTCCCCCCTCTACTGTAGGAATAGTTAAATTCCTTTGGCCTTAATGATTAGGTTGCACAGTTGCAGAGTGTGGGGACTCTAATTAGAGCTCAACAACAAGCATCTATTAAATGCCTGCTATTAAGCAGGCATTGTACTAGTCCTCAGGAATACAAGGACAAACAATGAAAAGTCTTTCCTCCATTCTGAAAGATCTTCCATTCAAAGAGAGTGGTTCCTAACTTTTTGTTGTTGTCCTCCTCCTCCTCTTCTTCTTCCTTCTTCTTCTTCTTCTTCTTCTTCTTCTTCTTCTTCTTCTTCTTCTCCTCCTCCTCCTTTTCTTCTTCTTCTTCTTCTTCTTCTTCATCTTCTTCTTCTTCTTCTTCTTCTCCTCCTCCTTTTCTTCTTCTTCTTCTTCTTCTTCTTCTTCTTCTTCTTCTCCTCCTCCTCCTTTTCTTCTTCTTCTTCTTCTTCTTCTTCTTCTTCTTCTTCTCCTCCTCCTCTTCTTCCTCCTCCTCTTCTTCTTCCTCCTTTTCTTCTTCTTCTTCTTCTTCTTCTTCTTCTTCTTCTTCTTCTTCTTCTTCTTCTTCTTCTTCTCCTCCTCCTCTTCTTCCTCCTCCTCTTCTTCTTCCTCCTTTTCTTCTTCTTCTTCTTCTTCTTCTTCTTCTTCTTCTCCTCCTCCTCCTTTTCTTCTTCTTCTTCTTCTTCTTCATCTTCTTCTTCTTCATCATCTTCTTCTTCTTCTTCTTCTTCTTCTCCTCCTCCTTTTCTTCTTCTTCTTCTTCTTCTTCTCCTCCTCCTCCTTTTCTTCTTCTTCTTCTTCTTCTTCTTCTTCTTCTTCTTCTTCTTCTTCTTCTCCTCCTCCTCCTCCTCTTCCTCCTCTTCTTCCTCCTCCTCTTCTTCCTCCTCCTTTTCTTCTTCTTCTTCTTCTTCTTCTTCTTCTTCTTCTTCTTCTTCTTCTTCTTCTTCTTCTTCTTCTTCTCCTCCTCCTCCTCCTCTTCTTCCTCCTCCTCCTCTTCTTCCTCCTCCTCTTCTTCTTCCTTCTTTTCCTCTTCCTCCTCCTCCTCTTCTTCTTCCTTCTCCTCCTTCTCCTCCTCCTTTTCCTCCTCCTCCTCCTCCTCCTCCTCCTCTTCTTCTTCTTCTTCTTCTTCTTCTTCTTCTTCTTCTTCTTCTCCTCCTCCTCCTCCTCCTCTTCTTCCTCCTCCTCTTCTTCTTCCTCCTTTTCTTCTTCTTCTTCTTCTTCTTCTTCTTCTCCTCCTCCTTTTCTTCTTCTTCTTCTTCTCCTCCTCCTCCTCCTCCTCCTCTTCTTCTTCTCCTCCTCCTCCTTTTCCTCCTCCTCCTCCTCCTCCTCCTCTTCTTCCTCCTCCTCTTCTTCTTCCTTCTTTTCTTCTTCTTCTTCTTCTTCTTCTTCTTCTTCTTCTTCTCCTCCTCCTCCTCCTCCTCCTCCTCCTCCTCTTCTTCCTCCTCCTCTTCTTCTTCCTTCTTTTCTTCTTCTTCTTCTTCTTCTCCTCCTCCTTTTCTTCTTCTTCTTCATCTTCTTCTTCTTCTCCTCCTCCTCCTTTTCCTCCTCCTCCTCCTCCTCTTCTTCCTCCTCCTCTTCTTCTTCCTTCTTTTCTTCTTCTTCTTCTTCTTCTTCTTCTTCTCCTCCTCCTCCTCCTCTTCTTCCTCCTCCTCTTCTTCTTCCTTCTTTTCTTCTTCTTCTTCTTCTTCTTCTCCTCCTCCTCTTCTTCCTCCTCCTCTTCTTCTTCCTTCTTTTCTTCTTCTTCTTCTTCTTCTTCTTCTTCTTCTTCTTCTCCTCCTCCTCCTCCTCCTCTTCTTCTTCCTTCTCCTCCTTCTTCTCCTCCTCTTTTTCCTCCTCCTCCTCCTCCTCTTCTTCCTCCTCCTCTTCTTCTTCCTTCTTTTCTTCTTCTTCTTCTTCTTCTTCTTCTTCTTCTTCTTCTCCTCCTCCTCCTCCTCCTCCTCTTCTTCTTCTTCTTCTTCTTCTTCTTCTTCTTCTTCTTCTTCTTCTTCTTCTTCTTCTTCTTCTTCTTCTCCTCCTCCTCCTTTTCCTCCTCCTCCTCCTCTTCTTCCTCCTCCTCTTCTTCTTCCTTCTTTTCTTCTTCTTCTTCTTCTTCTTCTTCTTCTTCTTCTTCTTCTCCTCCTCCTCCTCCTCCTCCTCTTCTTCCTCCTCCTCTTCTTCTTCCTTCTTTTCTTCTTCTTCTTCTTCTTCTTCTTCTCCTCCTCCTTTTCTTCTTCTTCTTCTTCTTCATCTTCTTCTTCTTCTCCTCCTCCTCCTTTTCCTCCTCCTCCTCCTCCTCTTCTTCCTCCTCCTCTTCTTCTTCCTTCTTTTCTTCTTCTTCTTCTTCTCCTCCTCCTCTTCTTCCTCCTCCTCTTCTTCTTCCTTCTTTTCTTCTTCTTCTTCTTCTTCTTCTTCTTCTTCTTCTTCTTCTCCTCCTCCTCCTCCTCCTCTTCTTCTTCCTTCTCCTCCTTCTTCTCCTCCTCTTTTTCCTCCTCCTCCTCCTCTTCTTCCTCCTCCTCTTCTTCTTCCTTCTTTTCTTCTTCTTCTTCTTCTTCTTCTTCTTCTTCTTCTTCTTTCTCCTCCTCCTCCTCCTTCTTCTAACCCCTTTCAACCATAACAACAAAAATAAATGTTTTGTGAACTGGTAGGGTAACTTAAGATACTACTTATAATATTTACAAACAGTTATCTAGTATATCATCATTACGAAGCCCACTATTCTACGATATAAGGCATATGGACAAATAAATACAAGTAATTTCCGAAGGGAGAAAATATTAACAACAGAGAAATCGGGAAAGGTTTCCTGTTGGTAGGAGGTGGCCCCTGAACTGATCTTTGAAGGAACCTAAGGATTCCAAGAGGTAGAGGCAAGGTTGGGGGGGGTGCATTCTATGCATGGGGTAGAGTTCATACAAAGGCAAGGACACGAGAGATGGTTAGGATGAGTTCTGACATTAGTCAGTAGTGTAGTTTGACTGGAATGGAGAGTGCATTAAGAGGAGCAATATGGGGGCAGCTAGGTGGCGCAGTGGATAGAGCACCGGCCCTGGAGTCAGGAGGACCTGAGTTCAAATCTGACCTCAGACACTTAACACTTGCTAGCTGTGTGACCCTGGGCAAGTCACTTAACCCCAATTGCCTCACTAAAAAAAAACAAAAACAAAAACAAAAACCCCCACAAACAAAGCGGAGCAATATGAAATGTCAGGACAGGTAGGTGGAAGCCAGATTGTGGAGCTCTTGGCACACCATTGATAATTCGGAACATGGAGAAAGGCAATCACCTACCGAGACATCTGGGAAAGTAGACAGGGCCTGGATCAACACTAAAAGTGATCTTGAGTCATTTAGTGTGGAGGACTCTTCATTACAAAAAGAAGCATAGGTTTTGGCTGTGATTGCTGCTGACTGTCTTAATCCCGGGGCCTCAAAGCACTTTCCTGGAAATGAATGTGTAATTTACTTCTTGGTAACCTCACCCAGGCTCTGGATTAGTGACAAACCTTAACCTAAAGTCAGAAGAAGCCTGCTCAGAGGGATGGAGGCATTTGTTGTAGGTTATACCATATATTAGGGCATGAGAATGAAAAGAGAACAAAGGTGAAATATGCTAGATATATAAAAGTGACATGGGGCTAAATTAGGATATTCGGAGAAATTAGGACATATCATGGAGTCAAGGAATTATTAAAATGTAGCTTGACCAACTAGATATCAGGAGGGACACACCTAAGAAGTAAGGGGAGATGAAATTCTATAGCAGGGAAGACCATCAGGCGTGGCTACTATTTGAGTGATGCAGGGACCAGAAGTCAGGGCCACCACTCCTAAACAATAATCCCCCTCAACTCTCAGGAATGATAAGCATTCAAGATTTCTCTACCTCACCCCAAAAGGGAACTTTCCATTGTCAGATGGTCACTTCATCTATCCTCCCTTTCTTCTGTTCTGGGTGGAAGCTATCTCTAAGCCATCTCCTCCCTCTGAGGTTAAGTCTTAGACTTCCCTATCCCTCACTTTCTCTAGCTCAGAATAAGGACCATTTAAATTCTAATTAGACTGTGTGGGAAAGTAATTCTTTAGAGAGGAATACCTAAGGACCCCCACTACCTATTTCCCCCATGACAAAAATATAAGGGAAAATACTTTTATATTATAAATCATAACTTTTCCTTCTCATTCCCATTTAGAATATAGAATTTTAGAGTTGGAAAGGACCTTAGAATTCAACTTGTTCAAACCCCTTATTTCACAGATGAGGAAATTGAGATAGAGTTTAAGTAATTTGCCAAGGTTAAACTGATACTTAATGGTAAAATCAGGGCTGACACCTAGGTTTTCCTACAGCAGCACTTCTCAAACGCTTTGATCTTAGGACCTCTCTAGCACTTAAAAAATTATTAAGTACTTGGTGGCAGCTAGGTGGCCAGTGGATAAAACACCAGCCCTGGATTCAGAAGGACCTGAGTTCAAATCCGGTCTCAGATACTCGACACTTACTAACTGTGTGACCCTGGGCAAGTCACTTAACCCTCATTGCCCCCATGCAAATACACACACACACACATATTAAGTACTCCTCAAAGAACTTTTGTTAATATGGGTTATATCTATCAATATTTAGCATATTTGAAATGAAAACATCTTCCTATTATTATGAAAATAATTTTGACTTTAGGGACCTCATGAAAAGACCTCTCCAGGGATATTTGGATACTTGAACCATACTTTGAGAACCTAGAACTAACTAAGACCAATCCAGCATCTTTCATGGTTAATGGTGTCAACTATGAAAATACTCAGAACTCCCTCCACCAATTCAGAGAGAGAGAGAGAGAGAGAGAGAGAGAGAGAGACAGAGAGAGAGAGAGAGAGAATGAGCAGTGCAAAGAGATATAATTTGCTAAGCTAGAAATGAGGACACCTGGGCTCTTTTTACTTGTTGTTCCTCACATAAGACTCTCCATCTTCTTTCCCCTGGCTATGCCTCATGCCTGGAATGCTCTGCCTCTTACCTTATCTTCTTAACTTCCCTGACTTCCTTTGAGATTCAGCTCAAATCCCACCTTCTGCAGTCACAGACTATTATAGAGGCACCTAGTCGGTGTGGTGTGGTAGAGTCAGGAAGAAGAGCTCAAATTCTACCTCAGATGTTTACTAGCTGGATGACCTTGGGCAAGTCATTTAACCTTTGTCTTTAGTCTCCTCAATTGCAAAATGGTAATGGTAATAATAATAATAATAATAATAATAATAATAAAACCCATACCCATACCAATACCAATACCTAACTTACAGGGTTGTTGTGAGGACCAAATGAGATAATATTTTGTAGAGTGCTTCATACAGTACCTGGCACATAATAGGTGCCTAATGCTTATTTCTCTCCTTGGAGAGATACTTGTGGAATTGAGGACTTGCCTGGACTCACACAGTTAGTGTTAAAGGCGGGAAAAATGAATTAAGATTACTTCCTGATTTCAAAACTCGCTTTCTACTTTGTCTGACATACTACTTTGTATGATGCTTATGAGTTACTCTTTTTTTTTTTTTGGCGGGCAGTGAGGGTTAAGTGACTTGCCCAGGGTCACACAGCTAATAAGTGTCAAGTGTTTGAGGCTGCATTTGAACTCAGGTCCTCCTGAATCCAGGTCTGGTGCTTTATCCACTGCACTACCTAGCTGCCCTCATGAGTTACTCTTTATATTTTTCTGATAGGTATTATAGCTGATGGTAGCAAAGCTCCATTTATTTAAACATTTTAAATTGTATTTTAGTTAACTCCCAGGTGGCACTATCCTGGTTCTATTTACAAGGAACCATTAGGGTCTGGGCTGGTATGGCATACTCACATTGGCAATCTACCTCCACTAGTAGTGGGGCCAACCTTTCTATGATTCTGACAGAGTAGACAATACTTCATCTGCCACCTCCACTTCTCTCAATGGGTCAGCTTTGATTTGCTATCTGGGGCAAAGCTTCTTAAACTGTGGGTCATGACCCCATATAGAGTCACATACCTGAATGTAGGGGTCATAAAAAATTTGTCAACAGTAAAAGGTTATGTATACCTGTTTTGTATACCTATATCTCCTGGGTCGGGTGAAAATTTCTCAGGCAAAAAGGCATTATGAGTGGAAAACGTTTAAGAAGCCCTGATCTAGGGGGTGTCTCTAATGGATTTACCTAATCTGAATCAATTTGAGCCCTTGCCTCTGGCAAACCCTAACTCTTCTCTGTCTTTGCAATATTTCACAGAGACCTAGTCTCATGATCCTGGCACACTGAAGTTTACTACCAACATAAATAGACAAATACGGTTAACTGAACACAATATTTTACTCTTAGCACAGAATTGATAAAATCAAATAAACAATATATAATATTAAAACAATGTATAATTGAAACATTGACTGCTAGCCTCTTCCAGACACTGGTAGTTCCCAGACAGACAGAAGTTGCTCTGAACACAATGGTCTCAGGAAATGCAGAGTCAGCTTACTTAGTTTCCAGCGGCGCTCTCCTGTGAGTCAGCAAGAGACTTTAGCTAATCCCACTGATTTGAAACTGATGCACAACTCATGCTTCCAATAGGGCTGATCATTAGGTGAAGATTCAAGAGTTCTATGGTACTCTGGACTGGGATCCCTTCCATTTATGGGACTGAGGGCTGGTGTGAACTAGAACTCTTAGAGGCTGGTATTTTCGGGAACTGAAATCTCTGACTGCTTCTCATCTTGGCTAGCTCATCATTTGAGGATATAATCAGGGAGAAGTGTGAGCAATAGCAAGCCAAACAAGGAGAGAATCTCTCTCTCTGCTTCATTCACCATCTTACGTTCTTGGTCCCTATTGTGTCTGATACTGAGACCTTCAATCCCAGTTTTCAGAGGCCAAAAGACTTGCCTGATTACCTCTGTCCCTTTAGTGCTTCTAGTTTTTCAGTTTGGGGAGCAGGGCGAATTCCAGGCATAGAGTCATAATCATCAGAGGATCACTGACAGTTAAGCATCTTGTCATATCTATAGTTTCTTTTAAGATCATCTATAACTAAGACTTTGTAATAAATGACTAATTTTTCCACCTATAGCTCTTCCCCAGTTCATTCCTTTTTCTTCTCCCGTTAACCTCCCCATTATGCAGAATTGGTAAGGTATAGCTGGGCCTTAACAGACCAACTCCAGTCCTAACCCTTCCTATTGACTTTCATACCCATTCTCTTTCAGTGGGAATTTTTAATCATTTTACTGAATTAGCCAGATATCTTCTAAAGTGGAGATTTAGTTCCAAGTTAGGCTAATTGTCACTAACAACTTCCTTGACCCTACAGGTGCAGCAAAGAAAAGCCAAGCTTGGACATAAAATCACGCTCTTCAGATTTCTTCCTTCTTAGAAACTTCAACTGAAGAAGGAAAACTGGAGGCTCCTTCCCAGAATCAACCAATCAATGAATAAACATTGATTAAATGATTTCTTTGTGTCCGGTGCTAAACAAAAGATCTAAATCTAGGAGAGGCAAAAGACAGTTCCTGCCCTCAAGGAGTTTACAATCTAATTGGGAAGACAACAAAGGCAAGTAATTAAAGCAAAGAAAAGAAGGGAAGTGTTTCAGAAAACAATGGAGTAGGGTAGTGTGAAAATGAGAAAGGAAAACAATTAGGAACCTTCAGTGGAATGAGTGGAGAAGAGGTGAAAGTGACTTGGAAAAAAAATTGGGGTCATTATTTAATGACACACTGGGGAGTATAAAAGTCATTAATTGTTAGTAATCCCCAGTTTAGTTCTACAAGACTCAAGGAAATAGAGAATCTGCAAGGGAGATATCCAATTGCTTTTTTTTTTTTTTGGGTAAAATTTTTATTTGAACAGTGATACTATCAGCATTGCAAAAACAGGTTAAGGAGGGCAAAAATATGCCCCAAGTGCTGGATAATGAAGCCACACAGTCACCGAAGGCCACATAAGGAAAGGAACAGTGACAGAATCAGGCATGACAAGGAGAAGCCATTTGGTGCTGCTGTCATCTCCAGACACAAATCTCTGAGGACATGCTAGTATGCCCTGGGGATGGCAGAGTCTGCCAATGAAGGAGAAAGCATATGTTCAAAGCATGAGTAAGAAGCTCTTTTGAGTAGATGAGACGACTCGGGGCTTTCTTATATGCCTAGTAAGATAATAATAAACAGCCCGACCTCTCATATGTGCCTTCTAAGATAACAGTAGAAAACCTAGATCCTGACTTGTTTAATGCAAATTTATTAAATATGAGATGAGATTGTTTGGATTCTGGAGACTTCCCCATGAACTAGCCAATGTATTAAATAAGCTTGGTAAAATGGGCTTTTGCATAAGTGGTTTTCCAAGTCAAGATGGTCAGATTTATGTTGCTGCATCTGATACTTTATGCTTGTTGAAGTAGCAGCTAATAAATAAAGATTGAGAATGGCCAGGCCTGCCCCTACATGGAGCTGGCTGCTATAGCAACAGAGAAAGTGGCATCATGGCGCCATTAAGATGGAAAGCTCAGAATTAAACCTTGGCAGAATGGATGTGGGATGATAAAGGTGAAAGTAACCCTAGAATCTTATTTCTATCTCAGAAGATATTTTGACAAGCAACTAACCTATTCCTCCACTTTCCTCTACTCCCTCCTCCCAGAAAAACTTACAGTATATTCAGGTTTTTTTTTTAAAGGGCATTTCAGAGATATATAACAGTTGAAGATTACTCCAAGGTGCCCTTAAAGAGTCTGTCAGTCAGTCAATAAATAAATAAACATTTATTTATGTGGATAAACATATTTAACAAAAATAAATATTTATGGGGGCAGCTAGGTGTTGAAGCGGATAAAGCACTGGTCCTGGATTCAGGAGGACCTGAGTTCAAATCCAGCCTCAGACACTTGATATTTACTAGCTGTGTGACCCTAGCCAAGTCACAACCCTTAATGCCCTGCAAAAAATTATGTAGATAAAAAATTTATTATAAACAAACATGCAGTCAATAAACAAATAAACATTTACTATAAATAAACAAATAAACATTTATTAAGCATCTATTATGTGCCAGGCTCTTGTGTTAAACTCTGTGAATATGAATATGAAAAAGAAAGACAAAGCCTGATCCCTGCCCTTAAGGAGCTTACAATCTAATAGGAGGAGACTACACATAAAAAAGAAGCTGATGAGGGGAAAGGGGAGAAGGGGAAGATGCTCAGTTCAGGGGCATGATGGATAAGTATGAAGGAGTATAGGTGGATGAGAAATGAACAGAAAATAGCTAGCAATTTCATGCCCCCCTCAGCCTAGAGGCTCCTCTATTCCCAATCAGCCCTTCAACAATTTATATCCAGCACTAGGTCTTCCCCATTTTCTCCATGTTGACTTTAGAAGTTTCAAGGATGAGCCCAAAGTTTACTAGGATTACACATAGCATCATAATGTTGGAGCTAGCAAGAATCTCTGAGGCTCTCTTCTCCAATCTCCTCATTTTTCCAAATGAAGAAACTGAAACCTAAAGAGGTTAAGTCACTCATTTGCCTAAGGTCACACATGTAATAAGTGACAAAGGTAGTATTTGAACTCAGATCTTTTAACCATTGAATTTTACCACTCTACTATTTAACATGTCCCGATACAGGTCGCTTCTTTGTTCCTCCCTCATACCCTACCTCACCACCCCACCACCCCCTTTGCCCATGCTATTGCTGTGAATGTTGAGAAGGACCTGAGAAAGAGGTCTCTTGCCCTGCTTAGATTCCAACAGGCTTATCCTCTTCTTGCTACCCCTCTCTGTGGTCACCCAGTAACCTGATGCTGTCTAATAAATTGTCCAAATGAGTCCACGGACTCAAATGGGAGTACTTAACCTGGGATTCAAAAGCTTTTAATAAATGTTTTGATAATTATATTTCAATAGTCTTGGTTTCCTTTGCAATCCTTTGTTTTTCTTTTATATACTTTAAAACATGATTCTGATACGTAAAAACATTACTCTTTGGTGTCACCAGACTGCCAAAGGGTTCAATGATACAAAAATGTTTAAGAACTCTTTGTGTAAAAAGGAAGGTTGGGGGTCCGTTAAAAAACACCTCTAGTTTAAGGGACCACTCATATAAAAAAATCCATATAATCATAATTACTTAGATGAATCTGTGATCTTGTCTCTGGGAGGCTAGCTGACCCAGTTAATAGAGTGCTGGTTGGAAGTCAGTATGATCTCTGCTCCAATCCTGTGGCAAACATCATGAGGAAGTGGCTCTAAATGCCAAAAGGAGGCATTGCTACTTTATCTTAGAGGCAAGAGGCAAGTTTTGACTCTGCCATTAAAAGGGTAGAACTATAGAATTCAGGAAACCAAATGAAACTTAAACTAACCAACAACACCAACAAAAAAATCTAATCTCGTTAATTTTAATATAATCAATGAAATGTTGTATTATGCAAACCAATCAACTGTTTTCTTTTCTAATTCTCAAGGGATGACAGCAAAAGGAACAATAGAATTATAGAATTAATATAATAGAATTACATAATGAATGAAACTTTAACTCTGGAACTGGCCATATTTTAGCTTTGGACCAGTAAACTCTCACAAGAGTTGATGGGCAAGAACATTCACCCTTGACTTGCTTCCTCACCCAAGATGGCTTTAACAGAAGAAAGAACACACTGTACTACTCCAAGATTACCTCTTTATTTATTTTATGGCAGATTTTCAGGCCTAGAAACAACTCACAGTGGTACTCTAACCCAAAGTATCAAGAGAATAAGGCAAAACTAGCTTCCTTTGGTAGAAGTTATATAGGGGAAGGCTTGGGTTTCCGAAAAAGAAAGAGCTTCTGAAAATTAGAGATACCGTGGAATGGGTTTCCTGAAGAGGTGTTGAGTTCCCTCTCACTTGTAGGTGTTCAGGCAGAAGTTTGGAAATCACTTGTCAGAGTATAGTAGTAGGGATTTTTGCCCGTTAATGAATTGGGTAGAATTTTTTTTTTTTGGAGTTTCTATCTACTTCTAGGCATTTAGGGATCCTAAAAGATACTTTGATGAGACATAAAATACTAGAAGTTGAAGATAACTATATTAAATCAAATTTTTAATCCAACTCGTGCATTGAGACCTTCAGTGGTCAAACCCATCCTCATCAAAGAATCAATTTAGTTAGATTTATAAAGAACCATCAAAATAATTTTGCAGGGCATCCTCATTTTTAAGATAAGGAAGATGAGGCTTAGAAATGGGTCATGAGTTGGCTAAAGTCACATAGATGGTAAATAGCTGAGCAAGACTTTGAAAGGGAGTCTCCTATTTTTAATATCTATGACTCAGGAGTCCTAATTGTGGCATCACCAAAAATAAAGGAAATGTTTTCTGGGATATGTTGAGTGGCCTCAGGCCTCTTACTATAAGTATATATTTGCATTGCTATTTGTGTGTTCTGCTGGCCTTATCATGCTATCTGCCCTTATCTGCCAAGAGATAAAAGATATAAGGGGAAAAAAAGCTCAATTGAGATGAAAAGCTTGGTAAAGCACCAAAGCACTCAGCTTTTATTTCATGATGATTTATTCTGAGAAGCAAAATTATCTCCCTTGAAAATTCCCAAGTCCCCCTGATTATCTCCTGCCTCCCTGGCTTCCCTATCACCTAAACCTGATTTCAACACTCACACTGTCATTTGGGGCTTAATTAAGCAAGCCAAAGAAAAAGAGCAGCCAACCCCAAAGTTATTTTTTGCTTCTTGGAAGGCCATCTGCTGCCATGACCTATTTCACAATATGCAAATTCACCAGCAGAATGCAATTTCCATTCAATCAGTGGCCTAGCAAATATAATTACTGTGCTAATTTTAAATTCCGAATGGTCAATGCAGGTTATAGTATGCCCATTCCGTAAGCAAAATGTTACAATTAATTGAGAAAATACAAGGGTCCACATGCCAGGGTTCTGAGAGAAATGCTAGGGAACAAGTTTGTTTTCCTAAGCTTTGTATGTTCTTGGCACAAGTGAAATAGTAGCATTTCCAAATATTTTCCTTTGCGTTTTTGATGTTGAGGATAGAGACTGAGGCCAGCAATGAGTGGATATGTGTATTTTTCCTATTGGGTAGTCACCAAATGAAGTTGCTTTAGGGCTATATTGATTTATTTGAAGAAGTGAGGGGAAGGTGGAAGAGATTGTGTCAACAATAATCCATACCGGAAACTGGCACATAGGCCAAGCAATATGCATATTTACTTCATGGTTGTTGGGGGGAGGGGAAAGAGACAGGGAAGAAAAAGTTATTTAGTATCAGAATTATCAAAATACTTTGAAAGAACCAGAAAATTGTGAAGTTGTTTACGTTAAAGAAAATATTAATACTTCTATTTCCAGAGTAATAGAGACATTCTCACAATGAGCATGGTTAGAGTAAATGGCAATAGTGTGAGCTTGGGCTCGAAATGCAGGCTAAGGCAGAATTTGTAGGGAGCTTTGAATGCCAAGATAAAGAATTTGAACTTTATTTGTAGAACCATAAATTTTAGAGCTAAGAGATCATCCAATCTAAGATCTTCATTTTACATGTAAAGAAACAGGCCTAGAGAAGTCATAGAATATCAGAGTCAGAAAGGACTCAAGATCCATCAAGTTCAACCTGCAGTTGAACAAGGAGCCCCACTGTAATATACCTGACAAGTGCTTAACTAGCTTTTGCTTTAGAACCTTCTTTCCCCAGGAGCAGCCAATTCATTTTTGTCTTTCCTTACAAAGTCTAAATTGCCCTTTTTACAACTTCCATGTGGGCCATCACCCACTCTGGAGGAGAGAGCAAGGCTGAAGACTTTTCACAGCTCTGCCTCGCTTAAATCCAATTCACACACAAGTCAAGACATCACCCTCATGATATCACTGGTGAACAACAACTTCTACCCATTACTCCTAGTTCTTTCATCTAGGGTTAAATAGAATAACTATAAAGTATTGTTTTTGCCTGATAGATCTTCAAACATTTGTAGACCATTGTCACAATCCCCATAAGTCATTTTTCCCCTAGGCTGAAGATCTCCAGCTCCTTCAATGGATTCTCATATGATATAATACTGAGGTCTTTCGCCATCCTAGTTGTCCTCCTCTGGATAAACCTATAGTTTATCAATGTCCTTCCTAAAATAGAACATTCAGAACTGAAACCAATAGAGTAGTGGGACTACCACCTCCTTATTCATGGGAGCTACACGGCCCTTGGCAGCTAAGTGGTGCAGTGGATAGAGTGCTAGGCCTGGAGTCAGGAAGACTCCTCATTCTGAGTTCAAATCTGGTTCCAGACACTTACTAGCTGTGTGACAGTGGGCAAGTTATTTAACCCTGTTTGTCTCAGTTTCCTTAGGATTGGTTGGCTGTTGTCCTTCTCAAAGAGGATCAAAATGATACCACTATGTTAGAGTTAAGTTACAGTGTGTTTGACTGTGACTGATCAAAATGCTCTACCACAAATAATCCTTATGAACATTTGGGTTGGATTTTCTAAATTTGCACATTTTGCGTTTCTTGTGAGCTACTTCAAATCTATTTTGCTCATAGTGCACAGTGCAGCACCTTCTCTGATGAGGGTGTACCATGCTGGGCAGTACAGTGGCAGTGTCTCCCATGTTATACAATCAATTTCAAAGTTCGTCTTCTTCTTCTTCTTCTTCTTCTTCTTCTTCTTCTTCTTCTTCTTCTTCTTCTTCTTCTTCTTCTTCTTCTTCTTCTTCTTCTTCTTCTTCTTCTTCTTCTTCTTTTGGGTCAATGAGGGTTAAGTGACTTGTCCAGGGTCACACAACTAGTAAGTATCAAGTGTCTGAGGCTGGATTTGAACTCAGGTGCTCCTAAAGCCAGGATCAGTGCTTGATTATCTTGCTGTCATATACTTGTGTACCCATCACTTAGTCAAGTCCTTGACACATAGTGAGTGCTTAATAAATAGTAACTGGAAAGTAATAAAATAGTTTTATGATTAAAAAAATAAATGCATTACTATTCCTTATTAGCACCCCATTGATTTATATGCAGCTTCCTGTTTATCTAAACCACTATATTATTTCAGATAAACTGCTTTCTAGCCATCTTTTATGTGTGAAATGATTTGCCCAAGGTCACTTAGTAAATTAGGGCTAGGGTCAGAACTAGATTTTGTTATACGTTAGTGAAATTGATCTTCAGACCCTTACTCTCTGTTAGGTATTGTTAAAATATTAGGTTTAGATGTTTAAATATTGTTTAGATGTTAGGTTTGTTAGATATTTGGAAGGTACTCTACACAATATTTGGTGTATTATAATATAATGTAATATATGATATGATATGATAATGCATAATATAATGTAACATTATATAATATAAAATATAATATAACATAAGATCACATATGTATGTGTATACACACACACGCGCGCACACACGCACAAACACGCACAAACACTCCTTAATTCAGATTTTCCCCCTTCTTATTGACCTAGGCAGCTAGAAAGCATAGTGAAAGCTGGAACTGAAGTCAGGAAGATGTGTCTTCCTAATCCTGCCTTAAACAATGACCACTTGTGTGACCCTAACAAGTCACTTAACCTCTGACTGCCTCAATTTCCTCATTTGTAAAAAGATTTTAATAATAACACACCTCAAGAATTGTTATGAGGATAAAATGACAATAGATACATACATACATTTATATATAATCCTTTGTAAACCTTCTAGCTATTTTTTATTATTTGAGTCTAATAAATATGAAAGTGTGTTCTTGATAATAGAATGTTGTGTTGCTTTTTAAAATATTTTAAAATCTTTGGATCCTTCCTTAATTATCAAAGAAAATACACATTGTCTTTGATCTAAATAGCCATTAAGATCTTTCAATGGTTAATATCCTTCAAAGGCATTGAAGAAAAAAACATGCATATTCAAAGAAGAGAAACATTTGGATTTAGCAAGAAAATCTAAAAGGGAAAAGAGAAAGGTTATTTTCAGTGCACCCTGTGTCTCATTTCCCAAAAGCAATGAAGAAACTACCCTTATTTCTGGCACAACTATTCCTGCTTTCAATTTTGGGTTCTTTTGGGTGTTGGTGTTGAATCAGGGCCCACTGTCCAGGGCAGAAGCCCAGTCACTCTTAAGCCAAATGTTTATCCTGTGCATCCTGAAAAGATGTCTGGCAAACCAGATATGGCTGAGATTCAGAAAATTGCTAAGTCCGAATTGAAAAAGACAGAGAAACCCACTGCCTTCAAGAGAAAAACAACTGAATAAGTGAAGCAAGATGAGGAAACCCAAATGAAATCTGCCCAGCCAACAGGCATGATCTCAGTGAAATGCATAAGCATTGCCTGATTGTTTAAAGCTGTTCAGCTTTATCACTTGCAAAAAGGTTGGATAAGGCTTATAATGATTGTGTTGTCCTTTTCCACATCAAAAGAATAAAGAACTAATGACACCCCAAGACATACTGCCTTCCCATCAGCCTGTCTGGCTAGTTTGCGTCCTAGTGATATGAAAAGAGCTTGCAAGTTGGGAAAAAAATCTGGATGAGACAAAAATCCTGCTTGATTAACAGGATAAAACGCAAAGCTGTAACCAAATCCCTGGAAAGCTGTAAAATTCCATTAAATGGAGTGCTTGCTGTCTTTTGTTGTTGCTTCCACACAGGGAATGGAGAACAATAGGAGTTTGTGGCCAGAATTTAGGGTTCCTAAGTAGAACATGGCAGATGGCCAGTGCACTCCTGCCTCACCTCTGCCTCCTAGAATCCCTTGTTCTATTTTCTCTTTTTTCTTTTTCTTTTTTCTCTTTCTTTCTTTCTTTCTTTCTTTCTTTCTTTCTTTCTTTCTTTCTTTCTTTCTTTCTTTCTTTCTTTCTTTCTTTCTTTCTTTCTTTCTTTCTTTCTTTCTTTTTCAGGGGATTGAGGGTTAAGTGACTTGCCCAGGGTCACACAACTAGTAAGTGTCAAGTGCCTGAGGTTGGATTCGAACTCAGGTCCTTCTGACTCCAGGGCCAGTGCTTTATCCACTGAGCCATCTAGCTGCCCCCCACCTTGTTATTTTTTCAAAGCTCAGTACAGGTAGCACTTTCTACATGAAGCTATCCTAATGACCCCAAGCTGCTGGTGCCTCACCTTAAAAATTACCTTGCATTTATTTTGTGCATATTTGGGTATTTACATATTATTTTTCCCTGTGATATAAGTTCCTTGAGACCTGGAATGCCTTCGTTTTTACCTTTGTGTCTCCAGAAAATGCACAGTGCTTGGTGGGTTGTAGGTACTTAATAAGTGCTTATTCATTAATCAGTTGATTGATGAAGCCAAGACTAAAACAAGCCTCATGATAATTGGAGAAGTTATTTTGCTTAGAGTTAGATTACACTGAGTAAGGTTCCAGACCAGCCAGTTTCTTTCTTTTTTCTTTTTCTTTTTCATTTTTTTTTTTTTTTTGCGGGGCAATGAGGGTTAAGTGACTTGCCCAGAGTCACACAACTAGTAAGTGTCAAGTGTCTGAGGCTGGATTTGAACTCAGGTCCTCCTGAATCCAGAGCCAGTGTTTTATCCACTGTGCCACCTAGCTTCCCCCTAGACCAGCCAGTTTCTAAGATTAATTAGATAATTTTTTAAAATATGGAAATTCCTATGTACCATTTCTGAATCTATTATTTACCCTGTAAACCAATCCCATTCCAGAATGCTCCAGAGTTAGTTCTAGCAGCATGGATATATATGGTGGGGAAGGATAAGGGGTAGTGTCACAAAGCAAGGAAAATAAAAGTAGATGGTTAAACGTGTAATTAGCAGAGGAAGGAGAGGGAATAATCATGTACTCATTCTTACTCATTGTTTTAAGAACAACTTTGAGCAAAGAAGTTATTTTGTCTATTATAAATACCTAAATTAACTATAAAGGATATATGAAGAAAGATGCTGTCTGCATCTAGAGAAAGAACTGGTAAATAGAAGTCTGTATAGAAAAACTTTACATACATATATACATACATAATGCATACATACACACACACGCACATGTATACACACATATACACACACCTATTTGTGTATAATGGTAGCCATCTCTAAGGTGGGGAGGAAGGGAAGAAAAAAAGAAACATAAAGAAATTTGTATGATAATTTTGCTGTTTATTTGGGGGGAACAGCATGTTGTGCATAGTAGATTTGCAGTTTCATACACAATCATCTTTTTTATTGTACTGTTATAGAAATGCTTTATTCCATACATTAAAAATAAAATAAAGGGGCAGCTAGGTGGCGCAGTGGATAGAGCACCGGCCCTGGAGTCAGGAGTACCTGAGTTCAAATCCGGCCTCAGACACTTAACACTTACTGGCTGTGTGACCCTGGGCAAGTCACTTAACCCCAATTGCCTCACCAAAAAAACCCCAAAAACAACAACAACAAAAAAAATAAAAATAAAAAATCAAAGATCATCTCATTTGATTCTCACAACCATGTGAAGTATGTTAGTAATAGTAGATAATACTCATTATAATATTATTATCCCGATTTTATAGAGAGAACTACGGTTAAGTGGGTTGCTCAAGATCATACAGCTAGTAAGTGTATGTTATACACACATACACACTGTATGTTATACACTGTATGTTATACACATATACAGGTCTTCCTGACCCTGGGCCCAGCACTCTATCCACTAGACCATCATCTACCTCTAAATCTTCAGAGAAAATTTGGTGAATAAGATCAGTGACCAGCATGTAAACAAAAAGCTAAGCATAGAGCTGGTTGGATGGGGGTGAAACAGGGCTGCAGATTAGCTCAGAAACAACTGCATAGGATAGATGTTCCCTACGACCAAGCCTAAAGAGTGTCCCTGTTCAGAAGAAAGCATCTATATCAACAACTCTCACCTCTTCCTCACCCTCCAATGGCCATCCCCAGGTATTTTTTTCCAGTCAGTCTTATATTCTTACATTTAGCAAATCACAGACCTCATCTGACTGGTAATAAGACCTTTTTTAGATACAAAAATTGAAACAACAGGTCCTGGCCAAGGTTCCACAGCAAACTAATAAGTGGAATGGAAATTAGAATTTGGGTTCTGGAGGGAGGGGAGCTCTGACGCTTCACTAGGAGGAGCAGCATAGGAACGTCCATTCCTTGCTTTGAGTTCATTAAAGAGGTTCTTGGGCAAGGCAAAGACCAACCCTAGAGTCAATCTAGATGGGGAGCTCTTAAGGACATGGAACTTGGTGCTAAGAATCGGAAGCCCAGAGAATTAGCACTAAAAAACCAAGAAGGAAAGTTCTGATCAGGATGGGCTCCAGGGATTCTGAAAGTTTGAAGAGAAGGCCTTCTAGATGGTAGGAGATTGCAGATTTTTCCAAATGGCAGATATTAGGCATGTGATTCGCTGGTTATTTAGCTCTAATTAAGTATTTGGAAGAAAGTTGATTCAGCCCTTCCTTCTTTGGGTCTTTTGGGTTTTCATTTATATTCACTGTGGTAAGTGGAACTACTTAATTCATTCAACAATAGTAGGCGTATATTAAATAAAAGTCATTGTGTTAGATTTCAGTGTGGAGGATATAAAGGCATATTTGATATGCATGTATACATGTGTATATATGTGTGTGTATGTATGTATAACATACAGTCTCTACCTTCAATAAATGAATGTAAAAAGCATTTATTAAGCTCTTATTCTGTGCAAAAAACTTACTGTCCTTCAAGAAGCTTACAATCTAATAAGACTGTTTTAACTTTACAGGCTTTAGCCTGCACACAAATGACTGTAAATGCACACAATAGATGATAAATGCCATCTGAGAAGTACCCAAAACATTCTAGGACCTCAGAGAGTGGAAATCATTTGCATGTAGGATGATCAGGGAACGCTTCATGGAGGAGGTGGCATACGATTTGCCCATGACAGATAGGTAGAATTTCAACAGGGAGAGGTGGGGAAGGCAAAGGGGAAGGTGTCCCAGGTGGAACAATGGTGGGAAGCAGCCAAGGTATGTTCAGGGAATGGCAAATAGACCCATGTGGCTACAGCATGTGCTTCAAAACTCTCTTGTGCCATGATTCTTTTTTTGTATATGAAAACTTGAATAAAAGAAAAAATTAAAGAAAGTGAAAAATAGCATGCTTCAGTCTGTGTTCTATCAATATCAGTTCTTTCATTGGAGGTGGATAGTGTGCTTCATCAATAGTCCCTTGGGATTGTCTTGGATCATTGTATTGTTGAGAATAGTAAAATAATTCACAATTCTTCATCAAACAATATAGCTGTCTCTGTGCACAATGTTCTCTTGGTTCTGCTCTCTTTACTATATATATCAGTTCATACAAGTCTTTCCAGGCCTTTCTGAAATCATCCTGCTTGTCATTTCTTATAGCACAATAACATTCCATCACCGTCATATACCACAGCTTGTTTAGCAATTCCCCAGTTGATAGACTTTCCTTTGATTTCCAATTCTTTTTTTTTTTAAATATTTTTTAGTGAGGCAATTGGGGTTAAGGGACTTGCCCAGGGGTCACGAAGCTAGTAAGTGTTAAGTGTCTGAGGCCGGATTTGAACTCAGGTACTCCTGACTCCAGGGCCAGTGCTCTATCCACTTCGCCACCTAGCTGCCCCTGATTTCTAATTCTTAGCCACCACAAAAAGAACTGCTAGAAATATTTTTGTACAAATAGGTCTTTTTCTCTTTTGGGGAATGTCTTTGACATATAAACCTAGCAATTTATGCCATGATTCTTAACATGAAACTTCCATTCTAGTGCTCTCGCCAATCAACTGGGCTTCTTAGAGCAGTGACTGATAGGGAAGAAAAGACATTAACATGGTTCTTCTGTTCTCAAAATCCATCTTTTGGCCATTTAATGGGTAAGGAGTACAAAAGAGAGAAAAGTTAGACTATAAAAAACAATTATCTGTAAGTTTCCCAAAGCCATAGGTATACATAAACAATGGTGTGGGTATGCTAACAGACCCAGGCATACCTGGCACCTGCTATCTGCATACTTATGTCCAGAGACCAGGGGCTCATTCTTTCTCACAGTTTGCCATGAACATATAAGAGGCTTCATGGAGGAGGTGGCATAAAAAAACAAAGATGCCAGTAAGTTTTTTTCCGTGTCTTGAATTTCTGATTTAACTCTCTGAAATCATTATTTACTGAGTTATACAGGCTCAGTAAACCTAAACTATAACATTAGTCATACCATAATATTCACTCAGGAATTTATTTTCATTACTTCATATGCAGAGGTATCTTACCTATATGGACTTGGACAACAGGCAATTGCTCATTTTTAAATGCATCCATATATTTCTTTTCTCAAAAATTTAATCTTAGTTTTATTGATATCATTTGCTTTTTATATCTCCATAATTCTTGATATTCATCCTTCTCCTTCACCTTGCAACAACTATTAAAATAGAGAAAATGAAAAGCAGTTCAGGAAAAACACCACACCAGCCTCATCTGACAGTATATGCAATATTCCACACCTACACTCTCCTACTTCTGCACAGAAGGGAGGGAGGCATATTTTCTCAACTCTTCTCCCAAGCCAATATTAACAAGTACATTTCATTACAGGAAAATGCAATTTGTTTACTTTCACAAAAGGAGAGTGGAACTTGCATTTGCAAATATCTTGAATGGAAAACAGGGCTGCATCCTGGCAGAACAGATAGAGAGTTGACCTATGAGACAGTAGGACACAATGTTCATGTATCTTTCCTCTGCCCCAAATTCACAAATTCACCCTAGGCCAGTCACTTGACCTCAAAGTGCCCAAGGCAATTCTCCAGGACCATAAATTGCAAAGAAAGATGCTGATATGCCTCAGCAGAAGAAATTCCTGGATGAGAGCTCTGGAAACCAACAAAATTGAAGGGTGTATTAAAAGAACAAAACACTTCCAATACATTATGGGAAAGTGTAACAAAGCAGTCAGAAACCAGACATCTGTCTGAATTTTGGCATTTGAAGTTTAGCGGGTCCTGCCACAGAAGGAATAATTAAATTATTTTGAAGTTCTCTGACTCCCACCCTCCGTTTCCCAGCTTTTTTGGCATCCATTGAGGAAAGATGGTTGCGACAATTGCCCAGGCATACCCGTAGGAGCCAGGAAAGAAATGGGCATCAGAGAAGTTCAATGAAAGTTTGTTAGTAAAGCTGAAGAAGAAAAGACAACTAAATAAATGTTCATGATTTTAAAGTGTTTCAGAGTAAGCTCTGCCTATAGGGCTATCAATATAAACTGTTGGCTGTTGGTCATTAGGTCAGTACCCACCAGAAACAGAAGGCTTCTATGTGAAATGATTTTGGTTCAACTGTAGTTTCATTCCCTCCTGCCAAAGTTAGCAAGAGAAAAACAGAATATCAAAGCAGGTTCCTTTTTTTTTTTTTTTTTTTTTTGGCTATCATCTAAACTGAAACACAGTTGTTCCTTTGGACTTTTGGAGTCTGCCAGGGTTTAGTAAGTCCTCTGACAATCAAGCATGACATTCCATTGCCTAACAGGGAAAGAAGCAGGGGAAAGTGTCCTTTTTGCTGACATTTCAGACTTCCTGGCTGGAGGCTCCAATGGGCCTAAGGCATGATGGGTCTTCTTTTCAGTTGTGTCTGAAGCTTTGTTTATTTCCATTCGAGTTTCTGTTCTAGAGAAAGCAGTGAAATCTGCTCAAAGTCCCTAATATTGGAACTTGAGCTTTTGTTTTGTGAACTCAGATGGTTTGTAATACTCAGAATGATTTTGCCAGGAACCAAAAATGAGCAGGCTGCTCTATAGCTCATGTACTGGCTTTCTAAAAGCCCATTATTTTTAAACATTTCTTTTGTAAGTCCCTTTTCTGAAATCCCTTATTAAAATATAAATAATTCCTCTTTTGGAATAGGGATGGGTATTATTTATTATTAGCAATTATTCATATATTTACATATTATTAATTATGTATTTATCTTGTTCGTTCATTCATTCATCTAGTTGTTTGTTTATTTATTTAAGCAATTCACTAAATTTCAAATGTACCTTTTTGTCCAAACCCGACATGACTCTCTCTACCATTTCTAGTAGCCTAGGTGGCTCCTGTCAGAATTACAAAATAGCTTTATTTATACTTCATCCACACAGCTCCTAGACTAGAAAATCTTTTCTGAGAGCCCTTTGCTACACCAGCTTTAATCATCCATGATGATCTAAACTAAAGACCAACAGTGGCTAAAAAAAAGGCATTACAAACCATTCTGTTTGTTTTGATATCAACCAACAAGGGCAGGTTAGGCAGATCCTTGTTAAGGATGTGACAACAGGTCCATTTCCAGAAACTAAGTACTAGCTTTGTGACCATGGGCTTGTTGCTTAGTTTTCTGAATTTCAATTTTCTCCTTTTAAGATGAGGGAATTAGAATAGATAACATTGAAGGTTCCTTCATCTCTAAATCTAAGATTCATTTGCAGGTACAGAAAGTGGAATGAGATGGCTTAGCCTGAAAGAGGGAGCACATTTAAAGATTTGTTCTCAGTCCTTAATTTTTAAATTTGGAGTATTTTTTGATAGTTTCCAATAGCTAGGCTAAGACCTGAGTATTTAGAATGGAAGGCTAAGTAGTGAGAAAATAACTGATAAAATCTCATTAACATAGTGTTTTAAGATTTACAGTTTATTTTCTTCATGATCTTGTAAAGAAGGACATGCAAATATTATTATCTTCATTTATAGATATGGAAACTGAAACCCAGAGAAGTTAAATGACTTGCCCTAGGGTTGGGAAGTTGGGTTGGGAAGCAGCTGGGAAGTAGGTCTCAAAATGTAGAACTTTTGAGTCTAAGTTAAATGTTCTTTATATTACCTCAAGTTTCCTCCAGAAGGGTTACCGTAATGTAGGAATTTAGTCAAGCACCAAACCTCATCAGCTAATCCAGAGTGCAATAACTAAGACAGAATAATCAGGGCTTTGTCTCAGGTGCCTACATGGGGCAGGTACACTTCTTCCCTGCCCAAGTTCCAATACCTCATGCTCTTCTTCAGGCCCTGTACTGTGAGGTTCCATGAGGATTTTTGTCCCTATCCCTGAGTCTACCTTCCACAAAAATACTGTTCCTCTCCTATGATATAGCCATGATCCTCACCTGACATTCCCTCCCATCTCTCCCTTCTTCCTGTGGTCATCTAATGGAAATAATAATGCTACCCTATAACATAGTGCAGTAGTTCCCATTTTTTATTGTCTGAAAAACTTCTGACCAAAAAAAAGTGTTGTGTATCCCAAGATAATTTAATATACTACTCACACTATTCTTTTAGATTATTCAATAAATACTGTAATAACTTTTGCCCCTAGCACCAAATTCAAATTTATATTATATAATAATAGTTATAAAATATAGATCATGAAGCCTGAGCATGAAATTATAAAACTAATAATTAGAAATATTTTATGTAACAGTCTGTAAGAATTTTTTTAATCCAGCAAGATTTCATATGCTTACTATTATCTATAAAATTTCATTTTAAATTTCTTTATTTTACAAATGTTGTTGAACACAAATGACATTTCAATGAAATAATTACAATCTGGAAGAAACTTAAACATAATATAACAACAATAAATAAATTTCTTTTTTATGTTGGACTTTTTTATTTAACCCAAAGTTTTCAATATTTGGCTCACCATTCAATTCAGTCTTAAAACTGGTTCTGCATGAAGTTTATTTCCATATTTTGATTTAAAACAAGAATAAAATGAAAATACTCATTCATACAAATATAAGGTAAAAAATGGAAGGAGAGTTTTATAAGCTTACTTGCTGAGAAATGGAAGATTATTTAATTATTATTTGATTGACCAAGTCAATCAACAAAAATGAATATCTAGTTATGATATAAAATATTTACTTTTCTAATGACTAATGAGGAGCACTGTATTAAATAAAAAAGTATTTAAAATTTCATTGCATACATCATTTCTCTTTTAGCAACATTTATGTATAAGCTATCCTTTGTTAAGAAAGAATCTCTTCAGACATGACTTTCTTCTCTTCTACCACTCTAGCTACACTGTTATAGAAACCCCACTAAATTACTATCCAGTGTTGCCAAGCAGTTCATTTGAAAATCTGCCAGATACAAGAATAGTAACGTAAGTGGAAGACAAAATTTAAATGGGAAAATAGCCTTAATCCTGCAAGTAGAGGCAATATAAATTTTGTTTCTGCAAAGCATTTGTTATGGTCGATGATGGTTTCAAGATGAATTGTAATGCACATGCCCAGAGACCATTATGTTTTAGCTTTAGATCAGCTGACACCTGTGCTACAAGAACTTGAACATTTGTCAGTCAATCAATAAACACTAGTTAAGCACCTACTACTATGTGCCAGGTATGGTGATATGTGGCAGGAATGTGATTATTTTTTCCTGGCCTCAAGGAGCTTACATTCTAATAAGGGGACGACTCAAAAGAAAGCTGAAAAGCATGGTGGGGGGGGGATGGCCAGAGAAGGAGGTACCTGGCATAGAGGCATAGTAAAGTCCACTCCACTGTGCACAGCTTGTGGGAAATGAAGAGTTGGCTGATCTAAGAGCCCTATTTAAATGGAGACTTTGGAGGGTGTTCTCTGCTCTGCCCACTAGTCCTCCAATCAGAGGGGTAGGGGGTTTTGAGAATACTGAAAAGTGTGAATACCAAAGCCATGCAGTTGGATTGTTAATTTCTTGGTGAAAAGGTTTCTTGAGAGCATGATAATGGTGGAATCCAGTCCAAAGAATGAAGCTAGTGGAAAATGTTAGATTTGTAAAAACTTGATCATGTGATAACAGTTGTTGAAGTAAAATTACAAGGTGAGAGAAGAAAACGAGGGAGCTACTCTTATACTCTTATTGTATCTGACACAAAGGAAAGTATGTGCATGCATCTGCCCATACAGTGGGAACTGGTTTGCAGTCAAATATTCAACCATTGTGATAATTTGGAAATAATTTGATGACAAATTGAGAAAGTACAATAACATATTGTGCTTAATCAGAAGCAATCAGAGTTTGATGTAATCACTGCATGAAACCTAAAATCATTGTGTGTATGATGAGGATGTTTTCAAATTACTATAGAAACAAAACTACAATATTTCCAACATGCACATGCTTTTTATCAAAGAGAAAATAATATATCTGTAACATAGTAAATAGAAAAGTGACCTTGAAGTTAGGAAGAACTATGTTTGAGTGCAGCCTCTAATACTTACTGGCTCTATGACCCCAAGAAAACTAATGCCCTTCACTACCTTGGTGTCTTGGTGCCAAGTCTCTAAGACTGTGATTTGGAGATGAGGTGCTGATTTACATTGATAGAGCTTCTTCACCTGAAATTTCATACACCAATAAAATAACAGGCCTGGTTGTCTGCAAAAGCAATAATGCCACCTACCTTCTAGGGGCCACATGATCAAATGAAAATACATTTATGAAAAAGGTATTTATTAAGTGCTTACTACATGCAAAACAAAGTGCTAAGTGATGGGATACAAAGAGAAAAGGAAGATAGTCCTTGATCTCAAAAAGCTCACATTCTAATAGAGGAGATGACACATATAGGCAATTTCTGTGGTGAGTCAGATGGAATTCTGGGATTCCAGAATTCTGGCTCAGGGATTCTGGGCTCAGGGATTCTTAGGATGCATAGGACTTGGACTCACAAGGCCTGGATTTGAAGTTTGCCTCCATCACTTACTAACTGTAACCCACCTCTGAAATTAAAACGTGATAATACTGTAAAGCACTTTCCAATCCTTAAAGTGCCATATAAATACTATTATCTATAAAAATATAGTTAAAAATACTTGTTCTCTCTCCCTCAGAGTATTATTTATTGTCAAGATCATATGAGATAATTTGCTTTGTAAACTGTTGTTGTCATATGCCTATAAACTATTATTATGGCTTTAAAGGGGGGTGTTTGAGGGTTGACACAGTCACTGTAAAACACTATGAGATCTTTAGGGGAAATAAAGATCCCTTCAAATCTTCCATAGAAATGATAAATGGTGACTCCCATGGGCCTGATGTTTTATATCATGACCTACAACATTATAAGCTTCCAATGAATGTTTATAATCAATTTGTAATAATAGCTACCATCAATCACTGGTGTCACAGAAAGCCAAAAAATCTCTCTAGAACTCTAGGAAAGAAGCAGGTCTGTGTATAATGAAGTCCATGGACTATTCTGCCATCAGAGACAGACAGGGATTAATATTCCCCTCCCCAAGTCCCATAGGGTTTATCAGTCCCAGAAGAAATTGCTCTTTTGGAATCTTCCATTATGTGCTCCATTAAGGGGTGGGCATGAAGATCTTTAAGGAAAAAATCCTGAAAAATCATCTCCACAATCCAGTTTAAATGGATGTATAGTTTTTTTCTTACTAAAAAAAATGCTTACAATGTTGTGGGCCTTGGGAGAGGACAAGAACATTAAAGGATGGGAAAAATAAGAGGAGAATATAAATACAGATGGCACAGACAGCCACATGAACTTTAGGGGAGTCAGAATGGGATAATGTAATCTGTTGCCATGTCCAGATGATCTGACCTTCATGGTATTTCTGGAATATGCCCGCTTCTATCCTCTGGCACTGCCACTGTTCTGGTGCAGGTCCTAATCACCTCATACCTGGACTATGACAATAGTCCGCCTCAAGTCTCCCAGTCTGTCTTCTACTCAGCTGTCAAATTAATCTTCCTAAAGCACAGATCTAGTCATGTCATCTTCTTTACTCAATAAACTCTAGGGACTCCGTATCACCTCCAGGATCACATATAAAACCCTCTGTAGGGCATTCAAAGCTCTTCACAATCCAGTCCCCTCTTGCTAGTCCAGGCTTCTCATACTTTACTCCCTCCCACATACTGTGAGATCCAATGGCACTGACCTCATTGCTGTTCCTTGCACAAAGTACTTTGTCTCCAAACTCTGGGCATTTTCAGTGGCTGTCCCCCATGCCTGGAATACTCTCCCTCCTCAACTCCATCTCCTGGCTTTCCTGACTTTCTTCAAGTCCCACCTAAAACCTCACCTTCTACAGAAAACCTTCTTTGTGTTTTGGGGCAGAGAGGTGGTATGGTGGATAAAGCACCAGGCCTGGAGTCAGGAAGACTCATCTTCTTGAGTTCAAATCTGGCCCCAGAAACTAACTAAGTATGTAACCCTAGGCAAGTCACTTAACCCTATTTGCCTCACTTTCCTTATCTATAAAATTATCTTGAGAAGGATATGGCAAACCACTCCAATACCTTTGCCAAGAAAACCCCAAAT
This sequence comes from Dromiciops gliroides, assembly GCF_019393635.1. Taxonomy (NCBI): domain Eukaryota; kingdom Metazoa; phylum Chordata; class Mammalia; order Microbiotheria; family Microbiotheriidae; genus Dromiciops; species Dromiciops gliroides. Next base: position 179,016,795 of record NC_057861.1, on the reverse strand, counting down.
GGGGTGAAAAGGAGTTAGATACAACTGAAAGACAAACAACAAAACAGGAATCCTTTCCCAATCATTTTTAATGCCAATGTCTTCCCTCTGTTGATTATCTCCAGTTTGGCCTGTTTGTAAATAGTTGTTTTCACATTGTCTCCTGCTGTCAGCTCCTATGGTTAACCCATGAGATCCTGGACAGGAGGGACTGTCTTTTCCCTTTCTTTGTATTCCCAGTGCTTAGCACAGTACCTGATATATATAGTCATTGATTAATAAATGCTTATTAACTGACTGACAAGGGAAAGAGCACAAAACCTGAAGCCAGAGAACTTGAATTCAAATCCTAGCTCTGCTTTTTATTACCTGTGTTACCTTGGAGAAATCATTTAACCTCTATGGGACTCGATTTTCTCCTTTACTAAATAAGGGGATTGAACTTAATAACTTCTAAGATCCCTTCCTTCTTTAAAGCTTGAGAAATCTACGATAAGGTCTAATCTTTATCCCAAGGTTAGGGGCCAGAATTCTTTGAGAATATTAATCACAGTAAACCCACATTTTTAGGAAAGCACACAAATAGGTTTATAATATTATCAATTTGGAAGGAAGGAAATAAGCATTTATTAAGTACCTACTATTTGCCATGCACTGTGCTAAGCACTTTACAAGTATTAGTTCATTTGATCCTCACAACAATCCTATAAGTGCTATTATTATCTCCATTTTACAGATGAGGAAACTGAGAAGTTAAGTGATTTGTCCAAGGTCACATAGCTAGACATTTTTGAGATTAGATTTGAACTAAAGTCCTCCTGACTCCAGGCCCAGCACTCTATTCACTGAGCCACCTAGTTGCCCCTTGGCAGCTTTGAAAGTACCTTTAGATAATGATGCAGATGGCCACCAATTCATGCCCTGACCATCTTGTGTGACTTGTCTATGGCCTCTCAGAATTTCACCCCCTGGAATCCTCCTGATGAGCTGGAGTACTTCTTTGTTTTTTTTGTGACACCTAGAGGTTACCAATAGGGCATTCTGAGCTTCTACCTGTGTCCCCCTTACCCTTGCCATATTTCAAGCCCATCATCTCTTCCTATGACATGTTTTCATGATGGCACCTCACTGTTAAGGGCTAAAATTCTAGCTAGTCTGTCTAAAATATCTAATGAGTGGTCGCCAATAAATTATAAGCTTTAGCAAGAGTTAGACTTTTAAGCATTTATTAAGGAGAATAAGAATTTTGGTAAAGAGAGAGAAAGGCCTAGATTCCTATTTATTAAAGGGAGAGCACATTTCTAGCTCCCTTCTCCGCCAGCGTCCTCAGGAAAGAGCCCCAGAGTCAGCGCCAGTCTCTTCCTTCCTCCTCCCACTAGCCCGCGTCACTTCCTGACTCCTGGTCTTGCCCTCAAAGACCTTCGCTTCATGGGCAGAACTCTTCTACAGTAAATATCCAGCAGGTGGCGTCATTCCAATCGTTACATCACTCCTGTTCTTCTTCAAAGCTCTTCATTGGAACATTCTCTGTGGCAGTCTGCTCACGCTTACCATGTACATCTCTGTCCTCTGTGTTATTTTCATTCCTTGGAGACTACTTGTGTTCCCAGGTCTGCAGCTATACAATAACACCAATAGAATATTTTTCTAAGAGAAGTTTAAGATTATTAAAGAAACTGATCCATGGATGGGGCTTACCAACAAAAACCTGAACTATCCAATTAAAAGTCATACTTGCCAATGAATCCCCAAAGACAAAATTAGTGATTCTAGTCCATAGGTAAAAATTGAATCTCTGGCCCCCACTGTCTGAGACTCAAGTCTGTTACAAATCACATCTCCTCTAGGTTTCATCAGTACCTTTAAAGGGGTTTGAAATATTTTGTTGTCATTGTTGTTTCGTCATTTTCAATTGTGTCTGACTCTTTATGACCCCATTTGGGGTTTTCTTGGCAAAGATACTGGTGTGGTTTGCCTTTTCCTTCTCCAGTTCATTTTATAGGTGAGTAAACTAAGGCAAACAGGGTTAAGTGACTTGCCCATGGCTGCACAGCTAGTAAGTGTCTGAGGCCAGATATGAACTCACCAAGACAAGTCTTCCTGATTCCAATCCCAGTGCTCTATCCACTGTGTCACCTAGATGCCCAGTTGGAAGTGTTTAGACTCTGCAAGTGGTACAAACTCTCATTGATTATGCTCACCCAATTTTAGAGGAGGGCACTAGCATTCTGGTTTTATTTAACCACTTAACAGATAAGCTTTTTCAAAGGACTATTTACTTCAAAAATATAGCAAGAACAAATATACAAACATTCCTTTCAATACATGGGGTACACAATCCTTCCTTTTACATCATCTCAGTCTTGGGTGATAGGAGAAGAATGAGGTTTACAGTTCCTATATAGCACAGCCTCAACACAGGCACTGATTTTAGCTGCCTTGCCAACGTCTCTGACCTTTTTTTTTTATAGATTCAGAGTCTTAATAGAATTGAAAGGGATATTAGATGTTCTCTAGCTGAATTCTCTTGAAAACTTCTCAGACAAGTGATCACCTGGCTTCTGATTGCACACTTCTAGCAAGGACCCTACAGATGTCTGAAGCTAGATCCTAAAAGGAAGATATTAATAGAAGTAAGTAACACCATGGGAATAATTAAAAAGGCATTTATCTTTTTTTTTTCTTAAAGGCATTTATCTTGAACCAAAATAAAAATGTCCTTGAACCAGCTCCCTCAAGAAGCTGGAGGTAACTGATATGATAGAACAGACCTTTTCTGGCCTTCTACTCATTATGGCTAGCCTCTACTCTGTTTTGATTCAACCCTCACCCCCTCGATGTTTGCCCAGTCATTATCATTTACTGGCTCTACCTCCTGCCCCCTCCAACCAAGCCCCACCCCTGCCCCATCTTGGAATTCTTGAACCATTTCCAGCCTATCACCTAAACTAAGAGCTGCCACTTCAGAAGTCAAACAGCTTACTGCACTATATACTATTATGCTAGGTTAGCACTTAGACAGAGGAAATGTGATTCCACAAGTGTAGTCCCAAGATTAATCAATGTACTTAGTATTAAATGAAAACCCAAGACTAACTCACATTCTTTTTTTTTCTGATATATTCACCAAGGTAGGATTTCCTTCACATGGACCACATCCAAAGTTCCTTGTGCTGACCTTTGCAATAGAAAAGGACACCTCACGTCTTTTCATCTGGTACTTTCTGTTCCTAGTACCAAAGGGCACCAATCTTTTCCAGAAACAGCTCCAGTCCCTTGCATTTGAGGAGGTCTGAATAATTTTCCTGGAAATGAAAGAAGGACAAGTATGCATACTCTTGGCCTCAAGGCAGCTAATTACTAGCAGAGTGTCTTGGTAAACTTCCTAGTCTTTCTATTTCAAAGCAGAACATGGGGCTAATGAAGTTTTGCTTTAGCTGAAAGATGAAATGTTCTTAAATCTCTTAAGCCAACTCTGCCTCTGGCACCATTCTAAATGAGTGTGTTTCTACTCTACAGATGACTAGTCAGGACTGTACCACAGTCTCTGAATCAAAACGGGCAACCTCGGCAAAAAAAAAAAAAAAAAAAAACAAACACCATTCATTTTCCAGTTAAATGTGAATGAAAGGGGCAGCTAGATGGCGCAGTGGATAGAGCACCGGCCCCGGATTCAGGAGGACCTGAGTTCAAATTCGGCCTCAGACACTTAACACTCACTAGCTGTGTGACCCTGGGCAAGTCACTTAACCCCAATTGCCTCACTAAAAAAAAAAAAAAAAAAAAAAAGTGAATGAAAACCATCTGCAAGGGATTCATTTAGAAAATTTCCATTTGGAAGGAAGAAAGAGGTTCTTGAAGTTTAGTTAATTTCTCTCTCTAAACCTCAAATTACATTGGATCCAGAGTAGCTGGCTCATTATACCACCCAGAAACAAACAGGGAGGCCAGAGGCCCGCTTATATTCACTCTCTCTATATTCCATGAGTATACATGTACATCTACAAACCTACACAAGATCCATTGTGAAGCTAGGTTCTTTTCAGTCTAGGCTGCTACATGTGGTACAACCTGGAAGTAGAGGACAAATCAAAGTGTAATAGTCTTAGTACTCTGTAGGGGGCACTGCATGTTCAGGTTGATGGACTAATGAGGCCCAAGCAGCAATAGGTAACTGTCATAAGACTCCAAAATGTAGGAGTTTTTAAACATTGTTTTGTGTGTGTATGTATGTCATGGAACTCCTTGGTAATCTGATAAAGCCTTTGTAGCTCCTCTGAGAATAATTTTTAAATGTATAAAATAACGTGCATAGGATTACAAAGGAAACACACATTCATAAAAATACTCCAAGTTACAAGTTCATAGACCTCTTGAAATCTCTCCAATTTAAGAACCCCTGAGATAGAGAGATTCTAGAAAAGGAAAATGAATTTGAGAGTTATCCTAGCGATTTCTACCAGCTAAGGAAAAGTTCTTGGGAATACATCCTCAATCTGGGCCCCTGAACCAATGTTATTCACTCCTATCCTAGAGTTCCTTAGAATGCAAGCCAAGCCAAACTTAGAGTACATCTTCTTCTTTTTTTGTTTGTTTGTTTTGGGTTTTTTTTGTGGGGCAGTGGGGGTTAAGTGACTTACCCAAGGTCACACAGCTAGTAAGTGTCAAGTGTCTGAGGCCAGATTTGAACTCAGGAACTCCTGAATCCAGGGCTGGTGCTTTATCCACTGTGCCACCTAGCTGCCCCCCCCTTTTTTTAAAGTGAGGCATTTGGGGTTAAGTGACTTGCCCAGGGTCACACAGCTAGTAAGTGTTAAGTGTCTGAGTCTGGATTTGAACTCAGGTACTCCTGACTCCAAGGCTGGTGCTCTATCCACTGCGCCACCTAGCTATCCCTAGAGTACATCTTCTGAGATAACTTGAAATTCTCTATAGCCTCTTCAGTCATAGTTGAAGCTCATGGTTGAGAAAATGCTTATTTTTTTTTTTTACTTTGATGTGAGAGCAATCTCACCAAATCAGCACACAGCACAGATACATTTTAATAGTTCCCCCTACACACACACATACCTAGAAATACTTGAGATCTTCGATTTAATATATTTTATTTTCCCCCCAATTACATGTTAAAACAATTTTTTTAACATTTGGATTTTTTTTTTTAAGTTTTGAATTCCAAATTCTATCCCTCCCTCCTTCCTCTCCAGGTTATACATTATGCAATCATGTAAAACATTAAATACTGGAGATCTCATATTCTGTTTTTCATAGTAGAACACTAGGGTTCTCCAAGATATCTTCAAAGGTTCTTGGGAGGGAAAAAAGATGTGACCACAGGTAAAAATGTTGCAACCTCTCCATGACCTACAACCCCAGTCCAGCAATAAGCCAAAAGTTTGGGCTATAGAAATGAAAAACAATGCAAAAAGATTCTCTTCCATTCCTCAGGGGGGAAAATAAAATCTACCAGTTTCCAGCATAATAGCTCACAGGCTTCTCTTCCCTAGCCAGTATTTGCTATTTTAAGTGACTACTCAGGCCAAGAATAAAGAAACTACAGCTATCCTTCCCACATCTCGACTTTCTACATCACAGTTTCTATATATCTTGGGTCAGCATAAGAAATTAAATGCTAATTCTTTGGGAGTTTTGCAGAAGCTGCAAATGACATGTAAAGGCCAACAGATGATGGGGGTGGGGAACGCTATGCCCCAACTCCTCCCCCCCACCCCCTGTGATGTGGAAGGGATAACTGTATAGTCTCATTGGTCCACCCTCAGGGGGTAGCCTGCTCTGGTCACACCAAATCTAGAGTGCCATGGTAAGTTTGGAGTGCTCTAATTTAGGAAGGACAGATAAATTGGAGAATCTACAAAGAAGAGTAACCAGGATGGTTAAGACCTTGAGATGATGTTATTTGAAAATGGGTTGAAGGAACTAGGGCTATTTCGCCTTGAGAAGACCAGACCTGATGGCAGGAAGGGCATGCTAGCTTCAAGTATTCCAGTAGTGCCTCACAGAAGAAGGTTTAAATTTTTTGTACTTGGCCCCAGAAAGTAGATCCAGGAGCAATGGGTAGAAGTTGCACATAAATTTAGGCTTGAAATAAACAAAAACTCCCAACAATTAGAGCTTTCCACAAGTGCAATGCTCTATTTTCAACCATACTGAGTTCCCCCACATTTGGAGGTCTTTAGGTAAGAGCTAGTCTATCCAATCCAACCCTTAATTTTACTGATCAAGAATCTGAGTCTCAGAGAACATAAGCATTTTGCCCAAGATCACAAAGATTTTGCCCAAGATCAGAGCAAAGACTTTAATCACCTGGTTATATGTTCAAGCCACTATTCTTTCCACTGTATTATCCATTCCAACTCTGAAATTCCATGACCTTAAATTGGATTCTAATGAGCTTTTGCCACCACAAAGCCTTGTGGAATGAAATTCAGAGGTAGGGCAAGTAGGGGTGCCATTTTGTTTAGTTGTTTTTCAGTTGTGTTTGACTCTTGGTGACCCCATTTGAGGTTTTCTTGGCAAAAATACTGGAGCAGTTTGCCATTTCTTTCTCCAGCTTATTTTATAGATGAGGAAATTGAAGCAAACAAGATTATGGGATTTACTCAAGGTCACACAGCTAATAAGTGTCTGAGGCCAGATTTGAACTCAGGAAGAGGAGTATTCCTGACTCCAAGCTCAGCACTCTATCCACTGTTCCACTTAGCTGCTTTAGGGCTACCGAAGGCATCAAAATATAGTAGTACACCACTTTTCTCCCTTCTCCAGCTGTATGAAGGTCACAGACTAGTTAGCTACTGACAATAGGTATTAAAGTTAGTCTGATGACTAACAAAAATACTATCTTTCTGCTCCCTAAACCGCTGGTCTAAAGAGTATGTGCTTCCTAATCCTCTTACTAACTTTTTCTGCTTTTAATGCTCTTGAAAATGTGTTGTCCCCTTATCTATTCTAACCTTACATATCAGCATCAACAAAAATCCCTGTTTATTCTTTTTATTTATTTATTTTTTTTGCAAGGCAGTGAGGGTTAAGTGACTTGCCCAGGGTCACACAGCTAGTAAGTGTCAAGTGTCTGAGGCTGGGTTTGAACTCAGGTCCTCCTGAATATCCACGGTCAATGCTTTATCCATTTCGCCATCTAACTGCCCCCACCCCCCCGTTTATTCTTAAACATTGTAGGAAGGCTTTTTGGAAGCAAAGCCTCAGCAAATAATTGACATCTACCTTGAAAAAACTCCTAAAGGTTGTATTGCAAAGTTACAACCACATTCACCATATCGACTGAGCACAGACGCTTCTATTGAAAAAAAAATCCTTTTCCAAAAAGCATATTTCCAGACTGTTTCAGAAAGCTTCAGCTTTAATCTGCTCAAGATACCTCAGTAAGAGGGTGGTTACCATAGGAACCTGGATGCAGGTCAATAAAGTTTGAAACACATGGTGTGTGTATGTGTATGGGGGAAAGGTTAGGGTATTGAGGTCCTGGTGCATAAGCTGAGGTCTCAATCTCCTAGCTGTCACAGCCCCTTACCTCCCCTGCCTCATCAGTCAGGCATCCGTGGTAATAACCCTCACTTCCCTCCTCAGGGCTGGGCTGCTCTTTTGGGGCCAAAGGGTCTGCCACACAGCCTGTCTGCTCCAGGTCCTCGGTGTATCCATGGGTCGAGGGAGATGATATCCAAGTTAACTCTCTCTCTGCTCAGTCAATATCTCCATGTACTTAGGGAGAAAGAGGACTGAGAATCCTAGAGGTTCATGGAACTTCACCCTGTAACAGGTTCACACACCCTGGAAACTCCTCCCCCAAAACAGTGACTAATAAATTATCAACAGTAGTTGGTTAAGTCTGACAGTCCCCAGAGATGGGATCCTATGGAATTCCAACCCTCATTCTACAGTGAGTTCCTCCCTGGCTCTGGGTTCCAGAACAACTCCTTTTGGCTCTGATGACTTTCACATATAATAATGTTTAATACAGCATAAAAGAGGCAGTGCAATATAGTGGATAGAAAGGTGACCATAGATTCAAGAAGGTCCAATTCAACTCTGACACATGCTGACTCTATGACCCTGAGCCAGTCATTTAACTAGGAAAATCACTTGACCATCTGCTTTGGTAGAGAAAGTTCCTCACTAGGAGCTCCCTATAGTGGTTTTAAAAAAAAATTACCCTATAAATTTAAAAATTATCATATAAAATCTTTAACCTTTTGAATACGGATACAGTGTATTCCAGGCCACCAGCTACCCCCTTTCCCCATCTATTTCTGGACCTTCTTTCATTTTCCTTATTCAACTTCCCCATCAAGTATCTCTAAGAGCAAGAAGTAGGCAGCAACATGGCCACCTCTGGGGAGCTGGGTGCTATTGACTGATTCAGGACTGTAGCCTTCACAGTCTTTTTAGTCATTGCTGTTTCTGAGACTGGAGAAGGTGCTGGTCTTGTAGTTGGCCTTTCTTCCTAGACAACCTGCCAGCTCCCTCTTCCTCTTGTCCTCTGCCCTGCTCTGTATTGGGGATGTGGAGAGGAGTGGGGGAGAAGGCTCTTTGGTAAGGCTGAGAGTTCATCTCTGACAGTAAATGGTCATTCCTAAAACATTTTATCCTCTCTGCAGTTTCCTTGCATGTGTTTTTAGTGGTGGTGTAAGTTTAAATCAGCTTTTGTGCCAGTATTATAAAAGCAAGTCTGCCCAAACAAGGTAAACAGCAGGGTCTCAGAGAGTTGCAAGGACTCACGAGAAGTTGACTCATTTCCTTGTGGTTTTAGTATCACTTGGGGCAAAGTGTCTGCATTTTTCCCTCTTGATTCTCAGTAACTGGGAGGTCTTTTAGTGCCAACAACAGCTCAGGCACATGATTGAAAGCAGGGCTTAAAGAATGCTGATTTTAGTTTAGACTTTACTTGAGCCTTTAGCACTGAGCTAAATTGTAGCCAAATTCAAATCTCTTGCAATTTTAACTTGTTTACAATGGAAAGGTATGTAGACATTAAATATCAGCAAGCAAATAGCATTTTGATAGGGAAATGAAGCAAACACTTGGATTAAATTTCTTTCAGAAATGCACAAGGGTGTTGTTTCTTTTTCATTTCAGAGGAAAACTAGACCCAGCCAAATCCAACCTCTGGAAAAAAAGGAGTTTGCTAACAATCACATGGAGCAATTTCTGATCTCTAACTTGGATTTAGAAAGGAAATGGAACTCAAGTTAAGTCTGCAAAGGAATTTCCTTTGAATCTTTGTGTCAGAGATTCTCATGACCCAGGTACCCTTTGGGAAAATCTTACTTCTCTGAGTGTTAGCCTCCAATCAGGAAACCTGGGAAAATGTGTGCATGGCTTCTCCTCAATATACTGAGACCAAATGCCCATTTTATATCAGGTAGTTTGCAACAGTGCAGAATACATTTTTAATTAAAAATTTTATTCCTTTATTTTATTTTTACATCATCTGCATTTTCCACTAAATCCCTCTCCCTGTCCCCAACTAGAAAGCCATTACTTATAACAAATAATTTTTTTAATGGATGGAAAAATTCAGCAAAACTAATCAATACAACAACAAAGAAAACCCTTCTGATATTATATATGTTAGGGAATTTCTCAACCTAGAGGTCCTAAGACCCTCTGGAAGAATAATTCTTCCCACCTTGGTCCGTCTGACTGGAGGTCAATAAATCAGGAGATAAGACTAGAAAAGAAAAAGTTAAAATATCACCAACTGATGGGTGGTTGTCTGCTGGATAGCAAAGGCCTGAACAAAGGGAGATGCATACATAAAAGGTTTTACAAAATCTTTGGCAAGTACTACTGGCAAAGAGGAAAGTTCAATCACTTTCCTTATTTGAGAGGCTGAGGAATAGGGACAAAATACCGGGCAATTTGTGGGGAGAGGGGGGAGGAGAGAGAATGTGTTAACCTTAAAGTCTTAGTTGCCTAAGATGAGGTCTGTTCCAGTGAGATAAAAGTTTTTGTTTTTTGTTTTTTTCTCTAGCTAGTCATATTAGAGGGTTGTGTTTGGGCAATAAATCTCTAAGCCAGTGAAAGTTTCCTTTCAAAATAGTATCAGTTCAGGCTCCTTCTACCCTTTCCAGGCTGAAGGTCTAGCTTCACCCAACCCTGTAACTCTGTCCCCTTTGCCTCTAAGGTTACTCTTTCTGAGGATAAGATATTTTCCCCAAACTTACAGTGTATACGTGTTTTTCCCCACTTCTTTCACATATGCAATGTTGAATAACTATAATATCCCATTAACATTTTATTAATAGGAAGAAAACAAAACAGATGTCTTTGAATGAATTCTAAGAAAAGAATGATACCCTCCATGGAGCAATGATTTAACAGTGATCTTGTAGATAGGACTCAATCACTTACAGTCTGGATTAGGCAAGGCTATTAGCAGGTGTCCTCTTCTGTGATGATGGGCACTTAGAAGATGCAATGGATAGAGCACTGAACTTGAAACCAGGAAGACTCATTTTCCTAAGTTCAAATTTGGCCTCAGACACTTGCTAGCTATGTGACCCTGAGCAAGTCACTTAACCCTGTACACCTCAATTTCCTCATCTGTAAAATTAGCTGGGGCAGTGTTTTTGCCAAGAAAACTCCAAATGGGGTCACAAAGAGTTAGACACAACTGAAAAACAACAACAATGACCCTCCTGTGATGTCTTATTGGCTCCGGGAGCAAGTAAGTTCCTCCTCCCTATCTTTTCCATTTCTGAAGTTTTGTATCATATCCAGCAGAAGCCACCAAGTGGAATAATCCCTCAAGGATTCGTCCATAGGTACAGGTGACCTACAACAGAAAACACTTTGTTGTGGTTCTTCTAGCCCCTAGGAATCCATTCTGAAATTACTCTCCATCAAAGTGGCCCCAGTGTGATTGCCAAGCCCTATAATCAACATTCATCTGGAGTAAATTTCTCTTCTGGGACATATGGAGGGGAAGTCCCTCAGGGTTCCTCATTGAACAGGAAATGTGGTTCTCCTTGCCTAACAGGCTTGATGCAGCAATGTTTGAAGCAGGGAACTCCAGACATCATCATCTCTCTCTCTTTTTTTTTTTTTTTTTTTTTTAGTGAGGCAATTGGGGTTAAGTGACTTGCCCAGGGTCACACAGCTAGTAAGTGTTAAGTGTCTGAGGCCGGATTTGAACTCAGGTACTCCTGACTCCAGGGCCGGTGCTCTATCCACTGCGCCATCTAGCTGTCCCCGATCATCTCTCTTTTAACTGTGCCCACTGGAAGTCTGGTCTTATAAAACCATGTCCAGGGATGGGGATATTGCTATTCTCAAGCTCTGAGTATCCCAACCACCAACACCAGATTCAGATATGATAAGTACAAATCCTGATGCCCTTTTGCCCCCTTCAGGTACTTCCAAGGGTGTGCTGTGGCCAGCAGGAATAGGCTCAAAGAACTCATGGTTAAATTTTTGTTGTGAGCATTTACCACTTATAAAATCAACAAATACTACAAACCAGGGCTTGATTTATGGTTTTCTTGATTGTCTTGTCTTAAGAAAGTGATGAAGAAAATGATCATAATGCAGATTAAATTTAAAAGTATGTCCTGTACATCCCCCCCTCCCCATAACAACCATAAGAGGATTGTTAAACATTTATCAACATACCACTTGGGCATCTCACAATGATGTTTTCTCACCTGAGTGAAACTTCTCCATTTGTTCAAGAGTTGACAGAGAAGCCTAGTTTCTCCCTAATTAGTTCTATTAAGTTTCAAAGACAAACTGAGGCAATTGAGTGAGATTATTTAAATCTCCCAAGACTAGAGTTTTTAAAAAATATATTTATTTTTAATTTATGGAATAAAGCAAGCATTTCCATAACAGCATAACAACCACAAAAAGATGCTTACACATGAAACTGCAAACCTATTATGTACAACTTTTAAACATATAATAAAGTTACCAAGTAACTTTTTCTTTTATTTCCCCCTCTCCTCCCCCACCCACATATGTATGTAAAAGTCATTCTATATATACATCTATCTATAAGTTCTTTCTCTGGATGCAGACAGCATCTCCCTTCATATGTCCTTGGTAATTAATTTGGGTATTTATAATAATCAAATGGACATATTCACTCAAAGTCATTTTTTTTTTGAGGAGCAATGAGGATTAAGTGATTTGCCCAGGGTCACACAGATAGTAAATGTCAAGTGTCTGAGGCTGAATTTGAACCCAGGTCCTCCTGAATCCAGGGCCAGTGCTTTATCCACTGCACCACCCAGCTGCCCCTCAAATGCATTCTTAAAATAATATTGCTGGGCAACTAGGTGGTGTAGTGGATAAAGCACAGGCCCTGGATTCAGGAGGACCTGGGTTCAAATTGAGCCTCAGATGCTTGAGACATACTAGCTGTGTGACCCTGGACAAGTCACTTAAGCCTAATTGCCACACCAAAATAAAAAAAAGGAAAGAAGATCTCACAAAATCATGTTGCTGTTATTGTATACAATTTTCTTTTGGTTCTGCTCATTTCACTCTTCATTATTTCATGCAAGTATATCCCTGTTTTTCTAAGATCCTGGAGCTCATAATTTCTTATAGCACAATAGTATTCCATCACAATTATATACCACGACTAGAGGTTCTTAACTTTTTTGTGCCCTGGACCCCTTGGGTAACCCATGGAACTCTTCCCAGAACAAGGTTTTTAAATGCATAACATAAAATACAAAGGATTATGCTGAAAAACAATTGTATGAAATAAAAATGTAATATTTTCCCTAGTCAAATTCAAGGACATCCTAAAATCTATTCAAGGACCCCAGATTAAAAATCTCTGGCCCAGCCTATAAGCAGCCACATGATGAACATTTTCACTCCTTGGGAGAAAAGAAAAAAGGAACAGTTTTTTAATACCTAGCTATACTGGCACACATGAGAAGACCAGGAAACTTTCAGCCCAGACTCCCCCAGTCAAATAGTGATAGAGAAATGGGCTGCACCAGGGCATATAGGATAAAGGAGAATAAAACTGTGTGAAACTCATGTAAAACTCATGTGAAACTCCTTATTTTATCTAAGATGGAAAGTGCTTCTCCCCAGTATAATAATTATCAAATTCCTGGAAAACTACCCTAGTCATTTGGTCATCTTCCCACGTCTTTTGTTTGTTTGTTGTTGTTTTGTTTGTTTGGTTGGTTTTTTCGGGGCAATGAGGGTCAAGTGGCTTGCCCAGGGTCACACAGCTAGTAACTAACTATTAAGTGTCTGAGGCCGGATTTTGAACTCACATCCTCCTGAATCCAGGGCCAGTACTTTATCCACTGTGCCACCTAGCTGCCCCCTTCCCATGTCTTTTTTTTTTTAATTTTTTTCTTTTTTTAGTGAGGCAATTGGGGTTAAGTGACTTGCCCAGGGTCACACAGCTAGTAAGTGTTAAGTGTCTGAGGTCGGATTTGAACTCAGGTCCTCCTGACTCCAGGGCCGGTGCTCTATCCACTGCGCCACCTAGCTGCCCCGCCATGTCTTTTTGTGGTTAGTGAGCCAAACCGAAATGTGGTCATTGTTCATTTCATGTGATCATAAATTTGGAACTTTAGAGGGAACAGTGATTATGTAATTGAACCCTTTCATTTTGCAGATGAGGAAACTGAGGGCTGGAGAGGAGCAATGACTTTTGCTCAAGATCACACAAGTAATAAATGATGGGGGGGCAGCTAGGTGGCGCAGTGGATAGAGCACCGGCCCTGGAGTCAGGAGTACCTGAGTTCAAATCTGGCTTCAGACACTTAACACTTACTAGCTGTGTGACCTTGGGCAAGTCACTTAACCCCAACTGCCTCACTAAAAAATAAATAAAAAAAAATAAATGATGGACCCAGGAAACTCAGGTCTTTGGATTCCTATTGTTCTGCACCATGCCATACTGTGTCTTTGCAATTAAAAATAACTGCTGCAGCCAAATGAGCTGTGTGAAGGGTGATCTGTATTAACTGCTGGAATGAATAAACATTAGGGTAAATGAATGGATCAGGGCATTCATTCAACAAATAATATTTATTGAGCGCCTCCCATGTGCAAGCCATATATCTGTGTTGCTATCTTTATTCATGAATAGAGCAGTATTCCCCAAAGTGGGGGCTTAGTACAGCACAGAATAATGCCAAGGGGTCTGTAATCCACCAATAGGAGGTTTGGAAATTGCATCATATCCCACCCTTCCCACAAGAGCCATTTATTAGCCTGTCTCCATTGCAACGACATCATCTACTTTATTATTCATGGCTCACCACTCCTACCCCTCCACTCCCTGCCCCTGCTGTCCTCTCATGGCTGGGTCAGACATAAACTCCTCAGGATGGTTATAACCTAATGGTGACCAGGCACCTGCAGCATCAGGTGTGCAGGTCAAATCTCCTGTTTCCAACTCAGCATCTGCACATCCTGCTTCTCCATTCACCTCAAATCTTCTGTAGGCACTGCCCTACCCTCTTTTGTTTTGCAATCTGCCTCAAAGATCTTCATTTATCATTCCTTCCCTATCTCTAGGCTAGCCTTTCTTTGAAACTGCCCTATTCCTTTCTAATGCACCTGCTAGTCACCCAGGTTCACAATCTCAGTGTCATCCTCTACTCCTCCCTTTCCCCATATTTACATAATCACTGGTCAAATCTCATCATTTCTACCTCTATTGCATCTCTTATGTATGCCCTCTTCTCTCTGCTCACCCAGTCAGTGCCCTAGTTCAGACTCACATCACTTCTCATGTGGACCATTGTAACTGCCTTCTTCCCTGCTTCAAGTGCCTCTTCCCTTTCCAATCTGTCTGCAACACAAAGGACTAAGTAGTTTTCCTAAAGTCTGATCTCATTATTTCCCTGCTTAACCACCCCCCCCAAACAAAAACAAAACAAAAAACCTCCAGTTATTCTCTATTACTTCCAAGATCAAATATTATTTTATTTTTATCCTTTGAAAAATGTCTATGTAATTCTTTCTATGCATGTAAAAATGCATTTTATAGCATATGTAATTATTATAGTACATGCAGTAAGTGTAACATATATTAAATATATATATATATATAATTTAGAAATAAGTAAATTTACACATGTTAGCCATGCATACTCTTTTTTTTCCCTAAGAGGGATGTATAATAATAAAAAAAAAGTTTGGAAATGACTGGTGTAGTTAGTCAGTCAAGTCTGACTCTTCATGACCCCATTTTGGATTTTCTTGCTAAAGATACTTAGAATGGTTTGCTATTTCTTTCTCTAGATCATTTTAGAGATGAAGAAACTGAGGCAAACAGGATTAAGTGACTTGTCCGGGGTCATATGGCTAGTAAGTGTCTGAGGCCAGCTTTGAACTCAGGAAGATGAGTCTTCCTGACTTCAGGCCTAGAACACTAGGTTACCTAGCTGCATAGAGTCACTGTTTTTATCTTCCCTATCTCTTTTCTTCCCCATTCATCCTTGCCTCCTTTAATCTGCTCTCTAATCACAGCTGCTTTCTGTCCTTTCTTTGACTTTATGATCCTTCCCTTCCCCACCCCACCCCCAACCGCTTCCTCACAGTCATGCCACTGATTCTATGGGTCTCTTAGATCCAATTAGTTTTCTTGCTTGACTGTTTACTTAGAAACCTGCTGTTGTTTGAGTTTCCTCATTTTAGACACTGGAGAAGCTTCTCAAAGCACCTAGCTTAAGTGTTTCTTTTACTTAAATGTCTTCTTTACCTACAGTAAAATTATAGTCAAGAAAGTATATGGGGGCCAGAAACTAATTTGTTTAATCTTATTAAAGGTATTGTTGAAGAAAAGTCAAGGTTATGGACTGAGTGTTTTTGTTTGTTTTTATTGATTCCTAAGCTTAGGATGGAGTTTAGGGGCTACACAAACACAACTGGATTTTCAAAACATTTCAGTAGAAAAGTGATTCATTGTTTATCTCCAGTAGGAATACCAAAATCAACTTGGGCTCTGAATGCTTGGATGTTTTGTGCCTGTGAATCCTGTGTCCTGAGATTGGAGTTTTATGCCAGTAGTATGCATGTATGCTAGCTAGCAGCAAGACAATGCCTTCTGTCAGGTGTCAGCTAGGCCCTTTGAAATGTCAAACTGACTTTGGTTTTCCCAGAACAAATGATATTTTTCAGTAGGCATAGCAACTATAATATCACAGGATTTTGATGTGACCATTTGAACAAGTATTCTTAACACCTACGGGAAATTGCCTGGGACTTTTAAAATCTAGCTATTACTTCCTCCCACTTTTGCCCAGGTAAGAAGTGAGAGAAATGATTGCTAATGATCAATGATTTGGGGAGATTTAGATTTCCCCCTTTTTCTTTTATCCTCATTTTAAGACTTCAGTCTCTGAAGGTTGAACTAACCTTCTCTATCCAGACCCCAACCAGATGGGGCAGCCATTGTGTTCCACTCAGGTTTTTTTGGGGGGGATGAGCATACATTCTTTGAATAGATCGCCCAAGGCTGGGGTAACTTAGAAGTAAATCACATAAAGTTTATTTGAATAGGTTCAGTCCCTCGTTGTGATATTCATTCTCTTATTAATTGTTCAATTATATTATAAAACAAGAATCATCAAAACTATTTGGTACTGGCTAATAAATATAGTGAGAGATCAGTGGAATAGGTTTGGTACACAAGACACATTAGTAAATGACTATAGTAAACTACTGTTTCATAAATCCAAAGACTCCAGATTCTGGAATAAGAACTCATTATTTGACAAAAACTGCTGGGAAAACTGGATAATGGTATGCCAGAAACTAGGCATAGAGCTACATCTCACACCATATACCAAGATAAGGCCAAAATGGGTAAATGATTTAAACATAAAGGGTGATACCATAAGCAAATTAGGAGAGCAAGGAATAGTTTACCTGTCAGATATATGGACAAGAGGAGAATTCATGACCAAACAAGAGATAAAAAACATTATTAAATGCAAAATGTATAATTTTGTTTACATTAAAAAGGGTTGCACAAACAAAATCAATGCAAGCAAGATTAGACAGAAAGCAGAAAGCTGGGAAATAATTTTTATAGTCAGTGTTTCTGATAAAGGTCTAATTTCTCAAATATGTAGAGAAGTGAGTCAAATTTATAAGAATACATGTCATTCCCTAATTGAGAAATGGTCAAAGGATATGAACAGCCAGTTTTCAGATGCAGAAATTAAAAGCTATCTATAGTCATATGAAAAAATGCTCTAGATCACTATTGATTAGAGAAATGCAAATTAAAACAACTCTGAGGTGCCGTCTCACACCTATCAGATTGGTTAATATGACAGAAAGGAAAATGATAAATGTTGGAGAAGATATAGGAAAATTGGAACATCAATGCATTGCTGGTGCAGTTGTGAACTGATCCAACCATTCAGAAAAACAATTTGGAACTATGCCCAAAGGGCTATAAAACAGCTTGTCCTTTGATCCAGCAATTCCACTATTAGGTCTGTATCCCAAAGAGATCATAAAAAAGGGAAAGGGGCCTGCATGTACAAAAATACTTATAATAGCTCTTTTTGTGGTAGGAAAGAATGGGAAATCAAGGAGATGCCTATCAATCGGGGAATGACTGAACAAGTTGTGGTATATGAATGTAATGGAACACTATTATACTATAAGAAATGATGAGCAGGCAGATTTCAGAAAAACCTGGAAAGACTTAAGTGGACTGATGCTGAGTGAAGTGAGTAGAACCAAAAGAACATTGTACACAGTGACAGAAACATTATGTGATGATCAACCATGATAGACTTAGCTCTTTTCAGCAATATAACGATCCAAGACAATTCTAAAAGACTCACAATGGAAAATGCTCTCCACATCCAGAGAGAGAGAACAATGGAATCTGAAAGCAGATGGAAGCATACCATTTCCACTTGTTAAAAAAATTCTTTTGTTTTTTCCCTTTTTTTCTGATTTTTCTTTCACAACATAACTAATGTGGAAATATGTTTAACATGATTGTACATGTATAACCTATATCAGATTGCTTGTTGTCTGGAGAAGGGGGAGGAAACGGAGGGGAGGAGAAATATTTGGAATTCAAAATATTACAAAAATGAATTTTAAAAACTATCATGTGTAATTGAAAAAAAATACTATTAAGTGAAAAAAATCCTAAACTTCCTACATATTAACACTAAGAAAATGTATATGCTACAGTTTTTTTTTCCTTTTCCTCTCTTTTGTCTGTTATAACATTGGATATTAGATAGATGTTGAAATCAAGGTCGTCCTTAGGAAAAAGTTATGGAATAAACAAAGTTCTTCCACATTTCTTTTCAGGGCTTCCTATGACCCCTAGCAACCCTGGTTTGCTCAGGGTCCAGTCTCCTGGGTACCAACCCTTCCTTACCTGGCCAAAGTCCCTGTCTGACATTCCAACCATATGTATCTGCCCTTTGACAGCCTGACCCTATCTTTCAGCCTCCTCCTATCAAAATTTACTGATGTTTTCATCTTTTCTCCTATTGAAAATGAACTAATAAACTAATTGATTTAATAAATAATATTAGATTTAGTAGAATAATTCTCCCTGGAGTATTTTCCCTTTAATGAGGGACAGTATTCCTTATATGAAGAAATATGAGATCTGGGTTCTAGTCCTGAGCCTTCGGTGAACTGTGTCATCTTAGATAAGTCCCTTGCTTTCTTTTTTGTTGTTGTCCAGTCATCTCAGGAATGTTCCACTTTTCATGACCCCATTTGGGGTTTTCTTGGCAAAGATACTGGAGTGGTTTGCTATTTCTTTCATTTTATACATGAAGAAACTGAGGCAAACAAGGTTAAGCAACTTTCTCTGGGTCACATAGCTAGTGGTACTCTATCCACTCTGCCCACTAGCTGCTTTCTCTGGGCCTCAGTAAAATGAGGGAGATTGCATTCTGTAACTTTGTGTTTTCATTGTTCTGTGATTGTTATTAGTTTTTAACTCTGGTGGAATGGGATAGCAGATCCTGTGCCAAGTTGGGGGCAAACATATTTTGGGAAGAAACCCCTTCAAATCATACCACATAGGTAGCCAGCCCATCTGTATGCTGGTCACACATTTGTGAAGCAGAATTAAGTAGTGGTTGGTAAACCCCATGAAGGTATGAGCTGGTATTTGTAAACTTTGTATCTCCTCTCACAACTAAGTACAGTGATCTGAATGTAACAGGAACTTAATGGCTGTTGTATTGAATTGGTTGACATTTACAAGCTTAAAAGTCAGTTGTGCCTGGAGGCAGAAAAATAAAAATGATGTAAAACTTGGCTGTTGGTCTTGGCTCACAATTTGGCTGTTGCTATTGGACAGTTTGAGGAATCGGTTGGCTTTAGTGTCTGTACTCTGGTGGTTACTCCTTTCCCTTCAAACTCTGCAATAAATTAGATGCTATTTTGCAGAAGAGCAAACCACCTCCTGATTCCAGAAACAGTGGCCTTCCTAGAAATAAAGGGAAATGATTAGGTCGCTTCCTCACCTCTAAGTCCTTCCTGACCACTTTATTTCATCCTTGCCCTTTAACAAAGCAAAATATTCTAAAACAATCAAAGAGGAGATGGAGGTGTGGTATAGTGTAGTAGACAGAGTACAGGGTTGAGGATTTGTCCGAAAGTGGGTTCGAGACTTGTCCCCTACACTGGCTTTCACCTGGCAGCCCTGGGTAAGTTATCTCATTCTCTAAGCACCAGATGCTACAGCTGTTTTCCTAGGGATAATTGTACTTATGGGGTCCTACCCCTGTACCTACCTCCCAGGGGTATTGTGAGGAGCTCACTTAATCATTGTACTGGGGCTTTGGAAAAAAGCCTGGCAATCTAGGTAGCAGCTGAGTATTATTATTTATTTATGTATATTATACATAAACATACATATACACACATCTGTATATATACATACGCACATCTGTGTATACATACATATACATACACACACATACATACACACACACGTATATATACACATATATATTCTAGAAATATCAGTGCATCAGTGTCATCAGACTTTAGGCAACCCAGGGAAAACTTAATATTCCCTCCTTCTTTGCTTATCCCCATGCCACCAAAAGAAAAAGAATCAATACAATTTTGGGGTTTTTGTAAAACAAAGAAATTGATGGTCCAGCTCAATGAGCTGTTCATCCAGTTGTGTGTCAAACATGATCTCTCTAATACCATCAAAATTGATGCAAATTACTTTTTAAAAAATGTCTCGCTTTCTCACTGGAATTAAAGCAAGCCAATCGATCATTCAGTCAATAACCATTTGTTAAGAATCTACCATGCGCTCGGTATTATTCTTTTTTCTTAATCGAATTATAGTAACACTTCATGATTCCACTTGGCATCTGCTGCTCTGCCTGGTTTCAGCTCCAGGGAATAAGATGCCCTTTCCAAGATAAGCTCATCACTTCAAATCTCATTACCAGTGCTGCTAACTCAAACCTTGATTGACACCATCTCCTTCAGCTTCCTCTCTCCTCTGATCAGAGGACTGGAGGATGGAGTACCAAACCCCTATTGGACTTCCATTTCACTCCACTTTTCATTTGGTTTCAACTTTTTGAAACAAGATCCTCCAGGTATCCCATACTCCATCTACTCCTAGCTTTCAGGTCTCCTTTGTGTAGTCTACTCGTCCCACCCCTGCCCCCCATTAGACTGTAAGTTCCTTGAGGGCCCAGACTGTCTTTCTTTTTATCAATTGTATCCTTAGTGCTTAGCATGGTGCTTGGCACATAGTAGGTATTTAACATATGTTTACAGAATTGGATTGGGTTTGTCCTTTAGCCTATAGGCTAAATTGAATGTGTTGGAATTAGACTACGCTAATTCGAACTCACTATTAGAATGTGAACTCCTTGGGACAGGGAACTGTTTTTGTCTGTCTTGTCATACCCATCTACAGCACCTGGCCTTATTGTTGTTGTTCAGTCAGTTTCTATCATGATTGACTCTTCAGTGACCCCATCTGGGGTTTCCCTGGCAATGATACTGCAGTGGTTTGCCATTTTCTTCTCCAACTCATTTAAAGATGAGGTGCCTGAGGAAAACAGGGTTGACTTGTCTAGGGTCATACAGCTAATAAGTGTCTGAGGCTGAATTTGAACTCAGGTCTTCCTGACTCTAGGCCCAAAACACTCTCTCCCCTGTGCCACCTAGATACCTGACCTTTAGTAAGTTTTAATAAGTTTTTATAGACTCTACTTGATCCAACTAAGCCAGAATAAGTAATGACACTCTTTAACCAAGGTCAAAGTACAGCAGAAGCTCAGTCAGCTCTAAGAGTAGGACCCTTCTCCCAGCATCCTATAGAGAGCCACACACAAGGACGCAGAGAGGTAGCCTTGTTTATAATCCAGAGTGAGGTTGAAAACAAAATATATTGTGGCCTTCTTAGTATTTTTGTTCTCTAGTATGTTGGGCAAATCATAAAAATTTCCCCACTAAATTCAATCCCCACAAATCCCACTAAATTCATTCAGCAAACATTTATTAAGTGACTATTAGATGAAGGCAGCTAGGTAGCACAGTGAATAGAGCACCAGCCCCAGGTGCTCACGTCAGGAAGACGTGAATTCAAATCCAGTCACAGACACTTACTAGCTGTATGACCCTGGGCAAGTCACTTAACCCTGATTGACTCCAAATTAAAACATACTACTACTACTACTACTACTACTACTACTACTACTACTACTACTACTACTACTACTACTACTAATTCTCAAACAAGCTAAGACATATCCCTGCTCCTTCTCTTCTGGGTATTCTCCAAAGAAAAGGAGTCCAGCCAGACCCCTTTGGAAATAATAATCATTTATCGTTTAAATAGTGCTTTAAAGTTTACAAAGCACTTTTATATACACACGTTTAATTGTAGTCCTGGAGTGGGGGGAGGGAAGATAAAGTAAAAAGTGAAAATCACACAGTAGAGAACAAAAGAAAACCAATAAGGAAGCAAAGAGAAGAAAACTGGGCAGCTTTGAAAATAATGTGCAGCATTTGTTTTATAGGTTTTCTTGAAATGGAAATTTATTTTTTATATTTAATCCTTTCTCATCTTCTGCTATGTATATGGAAATGATTTTTTTCTTTTCTCATTTTGTATTTAAGTTTAAAATAAATTTTAAAATTTACCCTCCAAAAAAGTGCCTATAATATGAAATGAAATAGTTCCTGCTCCCAAGAATCTTATATTCTATTGGGGGAGAAGTAGTATGTATACAGAGAAGTAAGAACAAGGTTAATTGGAGAGCATATATATACTTATACATATCTGGGTAGTAAATATACAAAATAATTTGAGGGAGAATACTTAAAACTAAGGGCAGCTAGGTGACCCAGTGGATAGAGTGCCAAGCCTGGAGTCAGGAAGATTTCTGAGTTCAAATCTGACCTCAGATACTTAGTAGCTGTGTGACCCTGGGAAAGTCACTTAACCCTCATTGCCCCACCAAAAAAAAAATTAAGATGATAATCAACTTTTTTCAGTTATGGTTTTGTTTTCCCTATCCCATCTCATTTTCTGATCCCTAGTTTTAAGTCTAGGCCTAGAACAGCTTCTCAGGCTCTCCTTGTTTGTGGCTAGTACTGACTTATTTATACTGACTTCCTGGCACTTAAATTGCCTGATCGAATAAAACCTGGGTTTAGTTGGATGTCCATAGACCATTGGGCCTGCCTGGTCGCAATTTCAGGTGACAGCAACTTAAAGAAGATTCAGGCCCATCTTTTCAGATCTTGGCTTTTGCTTCTTGTTAAAAAAAAAGAAAGAAAGAAAGAAAGAAAAAGAAAGGAAAAGAATTTTAACACTCTAAGTCTGGCAGGATAATAGAGCAATAAAGGCAGCGACAGTCTCAGTTGATTTGTGGAAGGGAATAGGGGACGGTAATTGCTTAATTGACCTGTAAGGAAGGAGTAGGCAGGTTCAGTTTCTGAGGACAGGCTGCTGAAAACAGAGGATAATGAGGCACAGGGAACACAGAACATATTCACAGATCTAGCCCCAGTTGTTACCCAATGATCAGAGCTCAGACTACTTGTGGGAGACCGCTTGATCCAGACATCGCGTGTGAAATGCTGGCTAAAAGGGTTTATTGCCTTTCTTTCAAAGGCCTCCCGGAAAGCACAATTTAGAATAAAGCACATTATACAGGTAGTCTTCCTCCTCCTCCTGGGATAACTGAGTCTTTTCGTTGGCTTTCTTTCACACCCACAAACTACTGCCTTATTCCTCCTCTTTCCTTCCGGGCTGCCATTTTCCTTAACCTAGACAACCCCCTACAGTTTATGGGGTTTATTTATCATTTCTATGCAAATGACTCCTGGGTCTATATATCCAGCCCTAGTTTTCCTCCTGGAACGGAATAGAAAACAATTTAAGATCTTTCTTTGTGCCAGTTACTGAGCCAAGCACTGGGGATACAAAGAGAAAACTGAACAGTCCCTACTCTCAAAGAGCTCACATTCTTTTTTTTTTTTTTTTTAAGAGCTCACATTCTTACCTTGAGGGAAGGCAGATATATCATAGGAGAACAGCTGCAGGAAGGATGGCAAGGCCCCAGTGTCCTTGAAGCTCATTGTTAGGGAAGGAAGATCCTGGTGGACTCTGGAGAGCAAGGTGCATTGTGGGGGCAGTTCAGAGATGAAGAGGTAAGATAAAAATTAACAGGATAAAAATAGAATTAATTACAAGATAAAAATTAACAGGATAACATGTCAGGTACCAGGCTGAGGGATATTAGATAGGAGAAGTGTACCACACGGCCTATAGAACTCCATACACAAGAAGGCAATTATCTGAAAACATATTGTATCTATGTATTTGCATGCTGTTTCTCCCATTCCTTGAGGGCAGGCACTATTTTACTTTTGGTTTTGTCCCAGCACCTAGCTGAGTGTCCCACATATAGGGAGTGATTTAATAAATACTTACTGATTGACTTGAACCTACAAAGGTTAAATAACTTGATTAAGATCACACAGGTAGCAGAGCTAGATTTATTTGAACTCAGGTCTTCTGACTCCAAATTCAACACTGTGTGAATTCTGGCAGTGTCAAGTATGCCCTAGTACACCCTAATGTCTCAGTCTTGGGGGAAGGCTTGTATTTTATTTTTAAAATTTGGGGGTTTTTTTGGTTTTTTTTGGGGGGGGGCAGGGCAATGAGGGTTAAGTGACTTGCCCAGGGTCACATAGCTAGTAAGTGTCAAGTGTCTGAAGCCAGATTTGAATTCGGGTCCTCCTGAATCCAGGGCTTGTGCCCTACTGTGCCACCTAGCTGTCCCCTATTTAAAAAAATTGTATTTTAAAGGAGAGTTTAAATCAATTAAAAATTAAGTTTAGTTTCTTTAGTTTGATGACTAAAATAATACCCATGGGGCAGCTAGGTGCCAGGACTGAAATCAGGCCTGAATCTTCCTGGGTTCAAATTTGACCTCAGACATGAGCTTTGTGACCTTAGGCAAGTCACTTAACCATGCCTGCTTCAATTTCTCCATCTCTAAAATGAGCTAGAGAAGCCAATGGCAAACCATTCTAATATCTTTGCCAAGAAAACCCCAAATGAAATTACAAAGAGTTGTTCACAACCAAACAACAATTTAATAAATTTTCTACCTTCAGAAAAATGTTTTAAAGTTCCCAGGTACAAGACCTAATAACATGTTTTGAACATGCCTATGTCCAATATCTGTTTCAACCTTACCATGTCTATCATGGTAGTATCTGTCTATAATAGTAGCAGCTGTGTGGTATCTTTGAGCTTTAATAGAAAGACTGCTTATCAGGTTACCTTGGCTTTGGTCCTGGATGAAGTATGACCAGGGATAAGTCACTTAACATCTCTAAGCCTCAGTTTCTTCTTTTTTCTTCATAAAATAGGGATAATAATACTTGTTCCACCTAAAAGAGGGTTCTACTAAGAATTAGCTAAGACAATGTAAAGTGCCATGTGAATGTAAGTTACAGGTTTAAATGTAAGCTCTTATTATGATTATTCTGTGTAAGAGTCCAGTCTGCTGACCCACTAACCAGTAGCAGCCTTTCTGGATTTCAGCACTGCTCTGTCCTAGCTGGGACAGGAAAAGGGTGCACAAAATTATGGGGTATTAGGAATCATGGGATGATGCATCATAGTATGCAGAGCAGGATGAGACCTTGAAAGCCGTCTAGTCTAACCCCCTCATTCCACTGATGAGGAAAAGGAAGCCCACTTTAGAAAGCTAAATGACTAGGTCAAGATCTAACAGGTGGCAGAGATGAGACTTGAACTCAGGTCTTCTGTCTAAAAGCCAACACTTCTTTTCCATTGGACTTGAAACATGGTTGACTTTTGTTGTGACAAAACTATTCTCAAAATTAATATAACCTATAATTATACTGTAGGTTTCAGGCAAAAAAACCACAACACAACACAACCCACTACGGTATTCAAAAGCAATAAAAAACCATAATTATAATGCCCCACATAGCATTGCCTGCCATTCATAAAGATCCCACACTCTTCTTCACATAAGCTATGATTTTTAAAAATAACAAATGGGTGACATTTTGCAAGGCTGTCTTTATATTATTAGTTAGTGGGTAGACTCCACTGAAGAATCATTGTTTCTTTTATTCTGTGACCTTAATGAGTCTTCATTTGGACTACACATCTCTTAAACTCAATTCTGATGGAAAGATCAACACTGAGAATCTCTAGAAGAGATGTTTCTACAGATTCTACTGTTATCATTTTGGTGAAGAGGACTATTTTTGCACTTGATTGGGAAGTCACTTCTATCTGCATTCTACCTTTTTTTTTTTTTTTTTTTGGTGAGGCGATGGGGGTTAAGTGACTTACCCAGGGTCACACAGCTAGTGTCAAGTGTCTGAGGTCAAATTTGAATTTAGGTCCTCCTGAATCCAGGGCTGCTGCTTTATTCACTGTGCCACCTAGCTGCCCCTTGCATTCTACCTTTTTTATGATACAGATTCTGCCATCTAAATTATAGGCACAAAGGCAAGGTGAAGCAATGGACATTATTAAGTACTGACCATGTGTCAGGCACTGTGTTAAGCACTGAGGATGCAAATACTAGCAAAAAAAAAAAAGACAATTTCTGCCCTCAAGCAACTTATACTTCAATGGCAGAAAGCAATAGACAGAAGGGGAGCAGAAAATGTGTTGGGAGGGGTACAGAGGAAGAGATAACATCCTTGATGGGGTATAGTGCAAAACCCTGAGAATCAGAAGCAGAATCAAGAGGGAAAAGAAGAATGGTTGGCCTAGACTCGAACCCAAACCAGAGGGCCTGGACTAGACTCAGCAATGAGAGAAGGGGGCTGGAGAGGCAGACCCACTACCATGGTCCAGTTTTATAGCTTCTAGCAAAACCTTTCTTCTGTTAAAAAAAAAAATGATCAAGGAGCAGATAAAAATCATCCTTACTTGGGTTGTAAATGCTCTAATAAATCTGGGTGGAGCTGGTTAAGCCAACACTTGCCTTACCTCCCAATTAAGTAAATTAGTTGGACTGACTTCTGTTGTTAAACATAGAGTAAAACATTTAATAGTAAGAAACCAGTGAAGTTTTTTGGCTTATCTTCTCCAGTAGTTTGCTTCAGGGCATCCTTATTATTCTGGGTTGGCTTTTCAGCCCAATTACATGATAGAAGGTGATAAGGCACTATAATGACAGCTTGTCTAAGATTCCTGTCCATAAATTTCTTAAACTCATCCAAGGTAAAAGCAGGTTTGTGTCAAGAATGATAAAGTCTTTATATTCATGTGCTACTGAAAACTGAAACTGAACTGTGATTGCTGCAGAAAGACCTGAGATGGAACAAGGATGCAAATTTTTAACCTGGGATCCAGGAACTTGTTTATAGGATTGAGAGTGACAGCACCTTTACAAGTTGCTTTCTTTTTGGATACTTTTTCTCTCTCCTGAGATTCCTCCCAGAAGAAAGCATGAAACTATAGGAATCCTTTTTAGAAGCTGGAAGTGAAAAGAAGTTAGAATCTCGTGTTTCCAAAGTTCTCACCATCTCAGCCCTTCATGCAGGCATGGAAGAGCAAGCAAACATTTTCCACCAATGAGAAGAGTCTTATGTGAATATGCTTGAGTCTAGGTAACATTGAACATTTTTATAACTGTATTTCAATATCATTGTTTGTCTTTGTATTCTTAAATATTGTATCTTCTGTATTTGAAAACATTATTTTGAAACTTGGAAAGACTTAAATGAACTGATGCAAAGTGAAGCGAACAGAACCAGGAGAACATTGTACAAAGTAACAGCAACACTATATGATCAATTGTGAATGACTTAGCTATTCTTGGTAATACAGTGGTCTAAGAAAATCCCAAAGGACTCATGATGAAAAATGCTACCTACATCCAGAGAAAGAATTGATGGAATCTGAATACAGATTGAAACATTGTTTTTTACTTCCTTCATTTTTCATGTCTTTTTTCCCCCTTTGGGTCTGTGTCTTCTTTCACAATATGACTAATATGGAAATGTTTTATATGATTGCACATATATAACCTATATCAAATTGCTTGCTATCTCAAGGAAGGGGAAGGGAAGAGAGGGAGAAAATTTGGAACTTAAATTTTTAAAAATGAATGTTAAAATTGTCTTTAAATGGAATTAGGAAAAAAATATTTTTTAAAACCACATTATTCTGAGGTTTCCATATGGTTTCACCAAACTGCTGGAAGGGTTCATGACACAAAAAAGTTAAGAACCCTTAAACTGGGAGGACTTCAACCAATTTTTGAACATTTTCAAACTATAATGAAAAAATCTTCCCTTGGAATGATCTTGAACAATTAAAATGGCTTCTTGATTTTTTCTTGCAGAAAATTAAGTACCCCATCCCAGGTCATGCTTTGTGTTTTAACATGTGCTATGTTCCTGTGCTTCCCACCATACCATATATTTTGTTTATTTATCTTTTGTTCAAACTTAAGTTTTTCTTGGTGTGAAAAACTCCTTTTGAGGAAGCTGGGGTCTAAGATAGTTGTCTGGGGGCTCTGAGAGGTTAAAGTACTAGTCTACTGTCACAATCCAGTTTATATCAAAGGAAAGACTTTGACCCACAACTTCATTCTTCAGATTTTGAGACCAGCCCACTGTCCACTATGCTATTATTGCCTCTTTGTACTCCCTTATGATATTTTTATATTCTGAATTATTTGTAGGCCAGAGAGTCTAGCCATTTGCTTTCATGTGAATAATTCACTATATACCTTATATAGTATGACAAAACAAAACAAAAACCAAAAAACCAAAACCTCCCAAAACACCAAACACCCATCTTCTGGAATTACAAAATAATATCATAAAAGACATCCTTTGTGGTCTGATGATTTGTGTTGATAGCTTGTGAATGGCTTAGATTCTTCAGGTAGCTTCTTTGTTAACTATCCACCCACCTATTCAAATCCACAGGCTACTTTTCAGTTCTATACTGTTAAATATAGCATCTAATTAGTCTGAAGAAGTGTCATAGTTCTTCACAAATCTCTAATAGGTAACAAACTTCTCCTATGTACCCCAAATCTCCAGTTTCTGATAGTTTTGTGGATATGACCTTGTGACTGAATTACACGCACCTCAGAGGCCATTTGGTCTACCCTGGAACTAACCAAGAATCCCTACTACAAAATCCCAACCAAGAGTCACCCAGCCTTAGCTTGAAGACCTTCGGTGAAGGAGCATTGCCACTTTCCAAGGTATCCTATCTCATTCTGACATACTTCTAATTGTAAGGATGCCTTCCCTCGCATCAAGATAACATTTGCCTCCTTGTGACATTTCCTACTACTTCTAAGTTTCTCTTCTAGGGCCAAGCAAAACAAACCTAACCCTTTTCCCACACAACAACCTTTCAAATACTTGAAGATAGATGGGTGGGTCACAGAAGTCTTCTAATATTAAAACTTCCAGGGCGGGACCAGCTAGGTGGCATAGTGGATAAAGCACCGGCCCTGGATTCAGGAGGACCTGAGTTCAAATCCAGCCTCAGATACTTGACACTTACTAGCTGTCTGACCCTGGGCAAGCCACTTAACCCCCATTGCCTGGTAAAAACAAAACAAAACAAATTTCCAGGGGAGGTGGCATTAATATCAAAACCCATGATAAAAGGTATGAACATTCGATATTACAATTGCAGACAAGTATAGTCATGGACAGCTAGGTAGTACAGTGGATAGAGTGCCAGGCTTGGAGTCAGGAATACCTGAGTTCAAATTCAACCTCAGATACTAACCAGCTATGTGACCCTGGGAAAGTCACTTAACCTTGTTTGCCTCAGTTTTCTCCTCTGTAAAATGAGGTAGAGAAGGAAATCACAAACTATTCCAGTATGTTTGCCAAGAAAAGCCCAACTG
The DNA here is from genome assembly GCF_019393635.1 of Dromiciops gliroides. NCBI lineage: Eukaryota > Metazoa > Chordata > Mammalia > Microbiotheria > Microbiotheriidae > Dromiciops > Dromiciops gliroides. The sequence goes on along the minus strand of NC_057861.1, from coordinate 178,987,420 downwards.
GAGTCACAAAGAGTCAGAAATGACTGAACAACAACAACAATATAGTCATAATCACAAAGAAGAAACCAGCATATGTGATGACACAATTAAAGGTCTAACTTAACTTTAGAAATAGAATTCTAATTTGGAATTCAGATTTTTCCAAGAAATGAATGTTAGAAAATGTCTTGGATAAAAAGAAAGGAAAAAAAGGACCCTACAAGAGGCTTGTGATCCAATAAAAACGAGAATGGCATGATGTACTATGGGTGCAAAATTTCCTCACTCCTGAAATAACATCAAGGGCTTCCTTATTAATTCGTGCATGATCTTTCTACTCTGTTTAGAAACAGTCTGTGTAATATAGGAATGACTTGTTCTTAAACATTTGGGAGGATTTGCTTGTGAATCTGTCCGAATGTGGTGTTTGTTTCTTGGTTTGCTTGTTTTAACTGAGTCTCTCTAATGTTGCCCAGGCTGGAAGTGCAGTAGGTATTCATGGGCTGTGATCACTGTACTGAGACATAGGCAGTGTTGCTCTGTTTCAGACCTAGATAGCTTTTACCCCCATAGGTAGCCTGGGAGCCCTCCCATACCTGGGGCTCCTCATATTGATGCAGTACTTAATATGGATATCCTATCAGCTTAGTGCATGACAGCTCAGAACTCTCAAGCCTAAGAGATTCACCAGCTTCAGCCTCCTTGGTTAGCAGGGATTACAGGCACGGACCATCAGGTCCAGCAGCCTTTCTGCAGAGCAGATCTATAATGGCTTTTCTGATTTCTCCTTTGGAGCTTGGTCTATTTAAATGATCTATTCCTTATGTTGGTACTTTATATATTTGAAAATAATCATCCATTTGTTTTTGATTCTCAAATTAATCGACATATAGATGTATGTAGCAATCTCTGATAATTTTCCTGATTTCTTTTGCTCTAATTGTGATCCTTCTTGCTCATTTCTGATTTGGGTAATTTGGGCTTTCTCCTCTTTTGTTTTATTTATTTATTTATTTATTTCCGGTGAGGCAACTGGGGTTAAGTGACTTGCCCAGGGTCACACAGCTAGTAAGTGTCAAGTGTCTGAGGCCGGATTTGAACTTAGGTCCTCCTGAATCCAGGGTTGGTGCTCTATCCACTGCGCCACCTAGCTGCCCCTCCTCTTTTGTTTATTAATGTCCTAATTACTAATTCTGTTAACTTTTTTTTGTGGGGCAATGAGGGTTAAGTGACTTGCCCAGGGTCACACAGCTAGTAAGTGTCAAGTGTCTGAGGCTGGATTTGAACTCAGGTCCTCCTGAATCCAAGGCTGGTGCTTTATCCACTGTACCACCTAGCTGCCGCTTCTGTTTCTGTTAACTTTTTTTTTTATTTTTTTTGCGGAGCAATGGGGGTTGAGCGACTTGCCCAGGGTCACACAGCTAGTAAGTGTCAAGTGTCTGAGGCCGGATTTGAACTCAGGTACTCCTGAATCCAGGGCCAGCGCTCTATCCACTGCGCCACCTAGCTGCCCTGTTAACTTATTTATTTATTTATTTATTTATTTTTTTTTTTTTTAGTGAGGCAATGGGGGTTAAGCGACTTGCCCAGGGTCACACAGCTAGTAAGTGTTAAGTGTCTGAGGTCGGACTTGAACTCAGGTACTCCTGAATCCAGGGCCAGCGCTCTATCCACTGTGCCACCTAGCTGCCCCCCCTGTTAACTTTTTAAAAGAAGAAATACTTGGATTTATTTATCTTGATTTGTAAAAGAAATTTAATCCACCTCAGATATTATCTTGGTTATTGATAGGATCTCTCTAAGACTGTAAATTGAAGAAAAGGTGCCAACCTACAATAGTCACAGAAGTTTCCTCCCCGGGAGTTGTCCATACCAATGAAACCACAAGTCCAGTCCTGATCCCTACCCCTATTATCTTAGTTTCTCTCTTTCTGTCTTCTTTTGCTGTGTTGTCTTGTTCTTTTTTTGAAGTTTTTAAAGAGCAGATTCAACTCATTAGCTTTCTCTTATTCTTTTAGATATAGATATTCTGAGTCACAAATTTACCTTTGCTGTGTTCTATAGATTTTGCTATATTCTATAGATATGTTTCTATAGCTTTGATGCAATCAACTAATTCTTACAACTTCCTCTTTTGCCCAAAGATTGATTTATGTATGTAGTTTCCTTGTAGGCCTATACTTTTTATACATTATATTATTATTTATTATTAGCTTTATTCCTTTATGACCAATAAATGTAGATAATACAATAAATGCTTTCCTATATTGATCTATATCTATTTTTTTGACTCAACACATGGTCAATTTTTAAACAAGCTCCCTCTGAGGTTGGAAAATGTGTGTATTCTATGATTTCCCCATTGTTGGTCAGTCAGCAAGCATTTATCAAGCACCTACTATGAGCCAGTCATTGTGCTAATTACCCGATATGAAGGAGTACAAAGAAAGGAAGAAAGAAAAAACAGTCCCTATTCTCAAGGGGCTTACAGTCTAATGGGAAAACAATACACAAATGCACAAACAAGATATAAACAAGATTAAATGGACATAATCAGCATTAAGAGGGAGTTGAGTTTTGCCCACCATAGATCAGTTTTATACATATACACACATATTATCCCATTTGTTTCTCAGTAAGATTAATACTGCAAATATTATTCTCACTTTTACAGATAAGAAAACTGAGGCTCAAGGATATTAAGTGATTTTTCCTTGGTCATATAAGTAGAAAGAAGGTTTCAAAGTCTTTACTGATACCAAATCTTTCTACTCTTCCCCCCATGTTGTTTCACATACCTTATCTTGGGTGAGATGGATATCATAGGCATCAGGACAGATTCGTAATGAAATTTCCATTGGACATGAGAGGTTTCCATCTTCTTTTTCTCCTTTAGATACTTAATGTATCCATATTATCTGGAGCTTGCTAAAGTATTTTCGCCAATTCATCCTCCATTGACTCTTTGTTTAGGAAATCATTGTATTATTGTCCCCACCACTCCTGGGATCCTGTCCTAGAGAGTCTCAATGAAGTTCTGGAAAATCCCACTGCTTACAGAAATTCTGAAGAAAAGGGCATCACTCAGAGCAAACATGGCTAGAAGGCTAATAGTTTACTCAGAGCAGGTTACAATAAATAACCCATCTTAGGCAAAGCTGGGGTAGGGATAAGTCTTTTTGATAGCATACATCTAGGCCTTCCATTTTGTTTGTTTCAAGGCAGGGACATTGTCCAGCATGAGAGAGATGGCAGGCAACATGTTCCGGGTGGGTCAAACCATTGGCACCACCCTGATTCCCACTCCTCCTCAGCTCCCAGCAAAGGCAGCTAAGGACCAAGAGCCATTGGAATAGCAGTGCCACCCCTCCCACACCCCCAGGCCACCAAACTTTTCCTGTAGTTCTTATTCAGGAGAGCAACTTGGTACCCCTGCCCCTTTAGTCAGCCCAGCTCCTGAAGACATAGAAAAGAATGTTCTTGGCATCCAAATCCCCAAAGTCAATGGTTCAACCTCAGAATTGGGTTGGTTTTAAAGAAGATGCTTTGCCATTTTTCTTGTCACTGTACCTTAAGGACCCCTGAGCTTTGCCACTTGCCTTGTGATGGCACCCTTAGCAACACCCTGGATCTGGACTCTCCTATGTTGTCTCCCCCAATTAGAACATAAGCTGCACAAGGGCCGGGACTGAGTGTTTTGTTTTTTTATTTATACCCTGCAGCATTTGGCACAGTGTTTTATATGTAGTAAATACATAATAAATATTTTTCATTGGTTCCTTCATGCATTTAAATCCCAGCATGCTGGATGACCAACACCAATCTCTGCGGTATGTCTCGAAGCTTAAGTATAGGTCTATTTTGATCCCAGCGGAGGCTATTTACCTATAGTAATAGAGACACAGCCAGGATTTGTCTGGCCTTAACAGGAACTGACCAGGATTTCCCAAACAGGTGTTGTGCCTAGCAAGACAGCGCATGTGAATGAACTTTTGTTGCTGAACAACTCCTGGAGACCACTATAGCATGCAACTACAAAAACTCAAAAGATACAAGACTCTTAAGGAGATAAAGGGGGAATACAATCGTTACACTGTGCTATATAAGTATACCTAACAAATATTTAATTCTAATTATAGTTCTAAAATTATGTTTGCTCTATTCTAGAAAGAACCTTAAGGGAAAATGATGCCCGTGGAGCAACTTTCCCAGTGTTATATGGCCAATCTCTGAGGTGGAAAATGTTAAGAAAGAAAGAAAGAAAGAAAGAAAGAAAGAAAGAAAGAAAGAAAGAAAGAAAGAAAGAAAGGGAAAAGAAAGAAAAAGAAAAAAGAAAAAGAAACATTCTACTAAGATATAATTTGCATATGAGTGGGATGCATTCACAAACCTGCTTTGTCTATCAAAATATGAATCTTGGTGGCTCAATGATACTTTTCAGAAAAAAAAATACCCCCAAACTGCATAACCATTTTAATTTTAATCTCTAGTTTTAGCTGCTATCAGCTTTATTTTAAGTATTACCACATGCCTCCAACAGAGTAGAGTTTATGACATTCCTGTGGGTCAAAAAGGTCAGGTAAATGCGCAGGCCACTCATTGCCTGTCCTAGGCCAAGCTGACCCTTGCATGGGAGATTTATGGCGGCTCTCAGAGCCTAGTGTGGGTAATTGGCTGGGGACTGGTAGGATGGGGAATGGTGCTCCTTGTGAAGTGATTGTGTACCTAGCACATTTTCCCATGCTCTCCCTTGCTCTCAGTCAGGTCATCCTTCCTCCCTGAAAGGACTGTGAATCCTACTGAAGCCTCTGAGTCTTCATTTAATAAATAAACATGGGAAAGAAACAGTTCGTGGCTGATCCCTCAGCAATTGTCCCTGGTCTGGTACCCAGGCTACGCAGTTATCTAAAGGCCTGCTGGGCCACTCCATGTGCAAATATCCCAGTCTTCTGACTTGTCCTTCACAGCTGACAGATACCAAAGGGAATCAGGCCCAGGGATGCTTGTTTTTCTAAGGGTTCCCTTGTGCCTGGGCTTTTGTATATTTTACTTGAATTCTTCCTGTTTATTTAGCTAACTCTGGAGGTTATCTCAAAGCAAGATCTGGCTATCTGAGTAAAAGAGTGTATTCCTGGGGAAAATTTAGAGTAAGTACTTGTGTGTTTGTTTTAATATCCTGGAAGAATGGGAGGTGAGTGTAGGTTATAATAAAATCAGAGATAAGGGGTCACATGGACAGAAGGGAATGAGGGAGAAAAGGGCAGGGTACATTTTATAATGGGATAGAATGGAATAATGAACTAGTGGAAAGAGCTGTAGACCCAGCATCAGGAAGACGCAGGAATGATTTCCATCTCAGACACTAATTTTGTGATTCTGGGCATGTCACTTAAACTTCTCACAGCCTCAGTTTCCTCTTCTGTAAAACCAGGAATATACTTTTTTTGCTCAGATAACCAGATCTTGCTTTGAAATGACCTCCAGAGTTAACTAAATGACACCCACTTCACAGAGCTGTTGTAAGGATCAAAAGAGATCATGCCTGCAAAGTGCTTTGTGAACTTGAAATACGTGATATTGTGGACATATCAACCTTGTTCTGAAATCAAATCAAATTAGAAATGTGAAAGCCAATTTTCATTCCACCTGGCCTTCTTCCAAACATTTCTTTAGATAGATATTATTTCATTTGGAAAAGGAAGGTTGGGAACTTGGATTGGAAAAGAGGGAAAGTCATAGTCTTTTTTTAAATGATTTTTTTTCCCTCAGGGATTCCAATACCAGAGAATGGTTGAAACACACACACAGACACACACACACACACACACACACACACACACACACATGCATTCACGCACACATATATCAGAGATAGTTAGGAAGCAGGTGGACTGAAACACAAGTGCTGTTCATGCCCGTATCGAGGGCAACTGGATTTACTCAGAAGAGCTAAATGTTGTTTTCCTTTAAATTAAATTAAAAGCATCTATTAGCTAAGAATTTGTGTAATTACAGCTGGACTCATTAGCCAAGAGCTTTTTTCTCCAAAGGCCAAATAATAGTCAGGGTTCCTTTGAGGTTGAAAGTTGGACTGTAGCAACATGAACAGTTACCCCAAAGAAATTATTATCTATGAAATTTAGTGGAGGAGTAATCACTATATTAACAATGATAAAGCACATTGGGAAGGAGGTTCTTTATCTTTTTGTTCACAGAATAGTGATTTAACATTTAAAAAGATGCTTTGGAGAACCTTTTTCCCCTTTGAGAGCTTCTTTCAAAGAGATAATCTTACGTACTTCCAAACATCATCAAACTTTCAGGGAATGCTTTTTTTCCATCTTCACTTCTGTATTTTATATAAATAACATCTCCTTTCCATACAAACCTGAAGAACAAGATTATATGGGATGATCAGCCTCAAACTTAAAAGATACACACTATCAGCTGTGGGGAAGATAAGAATGACTCTTACCCAGATACCCCGCAAAAGTCACCATGATTTATATTATACTCTTCATAGAATACTTGGAGTTCAAATGAGCTCTAGAGGTCTTGGAATACCAAGAATGCTTTCTCCTTCTCCTTTGCATTTTGCCATGGGTTGCACGAACTTTCCAAGACAAGCATTTCAGTGCTTATGTTTTGGGAGTTTGAACCCCATTCAGATTAATTGTCCTATACCCATTGTTTTCTATACCCATTTTTTAAAGAATCTACCTTCTGCCATTCATCAATCAGCCTGAGTGTCCTTGCTTAACATAAAGGCACTAGATCTGAGATCCTGTAAGATTCCTCTTTGGATTAAATTATAACAACATGTCTACAGTGTGCCATGATGTGGTACTATTGTAATGATTGGAATGATGCCACCCACTGGAGACTTGCTGTGGGAAAGCTCCACCATGAGGAAAATGCCTCAGAGGCATTGTGGCTTTTCCTTGGAGTCAGGAAATGACGTTTGCTCATGGGGGCTGTCTATCAAGGCTACCAGCCAATCAACTTGAGGAGCCTCCTATGGTCTGGGAGGAGACAGGAAAGAGGAAAGGGAGCCTGCACGGAGAGCTCTGGGGCTTTTTGGGTTTCTGACTGGATGGTGGTGGCGGCAGAGGACTTCACAGGAAATTTGAGGAAAGATAGGAATGCCAGGCTGTTGGAATTCTGTTCTCAATCTTTTTCTTTCTATTTTCCAATAAACCCTTAAAAACCTAAACTCGTTTTATCAGTGATTTTAGTCAGTTTCCCCCAAAACTGGGGGAACAGATTAGAATCCACATTTAGAATCTTAAATTACACACTATCTACCAGCAACATTTTCAGATGCATCTGATATCCATAATCATAGCTCAGGAACAATTTTTTTTCAGTTTCTCTCTTAAGGGACTTCTAAGACAAAATGATTGATGGAATTACGTCCCATAGAGAAAAGAAATAGATGATTAAAGAATCTAATGTCCTTTAAGAAAAAAAAAACTAAATGGAAAGACTCAATTTTTGTCCAAGGACACACAGCATTCTAGAGGTTTAGGGTGATCTCTCAACTGTGCTCAGTAGTACCTTCAAATAATGGGACTAAAAGTGGCCTTGAGGGGCATTGTACGCTAACATCCTCATTTTACAGATGAAGAATCTGAGGCAAAGGAAGGTTAGGTAGCTTGTCCAAGGTCACACAGCTACTTAGTGTTAGAGTTGGGACAAGAATCAAAGTCATCCAGGGTGGCTACATGGCGCAGTGGATAGAGCACCAGCCCTGGAGTCAGGAGGACCTGAGTTCAAATCTGACATCAGACACTTGACACTTATTAGCTATGTGACCCTAGACAAATCACTTAACCCCAACTGCCTCACAAAAAAAGTGCTAAGTGCTGAGAATACAAATACAAGCAGAATTGAAAGTAGACCCTATTCTGAGGGTTGTTGTTGTTGTCCAATTGTTTTTCAACTCATGATCCCATCTGGAATTTCTTGGCAAAAATGCTGCATTATAATGGCAAAACGTATGGTACCTACTTTGCTGGGCTATTATGAAGAAAATTCTCTGTCAAACTTAAGGTACTATATACAGGTTATGATGAACAGGATACTATCAGAAAAACCTGGAAAGACCTACATGAACTGAAGCAGAGTGAAATGTACTGTATACAAAATAACAGCAATAGTGGGGAATGATCTGCTGGGAAGCATGTGGTTATTTTCAGCAAGGCAATGATCAGATATAACCCTGAAGGACTTAGGAAGATTGTAGCCCATCTGTAGAGAAAGAACTTGTTGTTAGTATCTGAAAACAGATGGAAACACATTTTAAAAATATTTTTTCTTTTCCTCTTTGACAATTCCTTAATCTGAAGTTTTGGGGTTTTTTGACTGTTTTCTCTCACCACTAGCTAATATGGGTATTTTTTCATGACTACTCATGTATCACTCATTTTGAATTGCTTGAGTTCTTGTGGCTGGGGGGTGGAAATGGAGGGAGGAAGAGAAGTTGGAATACAAAGATTTTAAAAATTGATGCTAAAATTTGTTTTTGCATAAATTTTGGAAAATAAAATTCTATTCAAAGCAAAAAAATGCTGGAGCAGTTTGCCATTTTCTTTAGCTCATTTTTACAGATGGGCAAATTGAGGCAAGCAAGGTTAAATGACTTGTCCAGGGTCAAACAGCTAGTAAGTTTCTGAGGCTGGATTTGAACTCAGACAGATGAATCTCCCTAGCTCCAGGTCAGGCATTTTATCACCTTTGGGACTAAACTTTTTTTGTAGAAAGGGGTACCTTTCATATTCTCTAGTGTACCTTCAGATCAAAAATAAAATTTACTTTTTGTTGTATTATTATCAATAGTAACAAAATATCATAATATCAGTGTTATGGTATCAAATCATCCCATCTTATTTCTCACTGTATGTTTATGGAATTGTTTATCATTATAAGTTACTAATGTTGGTATTGATATCCTTTCGCTCTGTACATAAATGGCATTTTCCCAGGACAATTGGGCAACACTTTTCAGCTAAAACACATTTCTCTGCTACATGACATCAGTACCATTTCAAGTCAGGCAGGAAATGAAGAGGAGGAGAAGGATGAAGAGATATGTGGTGAAAACAGAAAAGCTAAAGGAAGATTCCAGGAATTACCACAAATGTTCACTCATTGAAGCAACAACTAGTGTTGGATTTAGAGATCTGAAGATTTAGGTTCATGCTCAATATATGTATTAAGGTCTTACTCTGTGTCAGGCACTGTGACCAACACTGATCCAAACCCCAGCTCTGACTCTGAATGTCTACATGATATTGGAGGTCATTTAAATTACTCAAATCACTCTCTGGGACTCAGTTTTCCTTATCTGTAAAATGAGGTTAATCATCTTCTAAGGTCTCTTCTGTCTCTAGAGCTATGATCTTATATTATGACCTCTAAATTCCATTTTAGTTCTAAATCGAGGATCCGGTATTATTGTATGCATGTCAGGGTTGATCAAAATGAGCTTACTCCCTCTCAGGTGCATCAGGAGGGGGTCTAGTTCACTCTTTCTGCAAAGCAGAATTAGCATTCTCCTGGAAACCAAATGGTGAGGTCTCCAGCTTGGAAATAAAAGCTCTCACAAAAATAAACCGCACAACATAGCATCTTTGAGAGCCAGTGTTTCCTACTGAGAAAGCTGATTGAAGCAAATGAGGAATGAAAAACTTTGCCTAACAGCTTCCTGTTTGGTCCTCTTACATGAAGAACCCTTAATTTAGCTGATTTACTCTTTCTAATTAGATTTAGCAATTAGGATAGCTATGAACCTAGAGTTTTCCTTTAAGGTTCTCATCCACAAACATGTCCACATGGTTTGGTGCCTTACAGCTGTGTAATTAACAGTTAGAACCGCATCTATTCAAAGCAGAGGGGATGTGAATAGTTAAAACACAGGTGGCTACTGCAGAAGCACTTGTTGGCTCTCTGTCTGTCTGCTCTATCTCTGTGTCTCTCTGTCTGTCTCTGTTTCTCTGTGTGTCTCTGTCCATCTCTAACTTTACCTTTCTCTCTCTGTCCTTGTCTATCTCTGTCTCTGTCTCTCTGTCTGTCCATTTCTCCCTCTCTTCCCCTCACCCCTCTCTTTCATGCACGAAGCTATCAATGCTAAGCTGTTACTTGCCTAAGCTGACACCCTGGCAGTGAGTAGACTGCAGCAACAAACTGGTGGTGTTGTCTTGAACATTCAGACTCTCTAGGATGACAAGCTACATCTGCTTTTCCTGATTTCTTGCTACTTTTTTTGCAGTACTGAGCCCCCCAGATTCAAGCTCAGGGCACAACCAAAGTCTGCACAGCAGTGTACCAATGATGCACACCAGTATATCTATAGCTGAACATCTAGGGGCAGAAGGAAAGATATGAATGGGAGAAAATACTTGAACTCCATCTTCCATAACAATTTATTAAGGCCTCAGGGAGGGTTTTTATAAAGGGGTGGGACTTGCATCTCTTCTTGAAAAACAAATTCAGAATTTCCCATGAATCTTTGGGAGGAGTGAATTCCATAGCTTACAGCTCTCCACCAGGCAACCTTCCCTTTTTTTGGTGGTGGGAGTGGGGGTAATGAGGGTTAAGTGACTTGCCAGGGTCACACAGCTAGTAAGTATCAAGTGTCTGAGGCTGGATTTGAACTCAGGTCCTTTTGAATCCAGGGACTGTGCTTTATCCACTGCACCACCTAGCTGCCCCCCTTTTTTTCTTCCAACTCTAACCCATGCAGACCATGATCAAAAGTGAAAGGGAAACACTAAGAATGTCTTAGATATTCAGTTGCTTTTATTGCATAATTTTCCTATAAACCTACCTTCCTCAAAGGATTTTTAAAACCATCACTGAAGCTTGATTACCTCTATAATTACAGCAAGAAAATAATTACTTTGGATGTTTGTTTTTCTAAATTATTTTTCATCTGTCTTTTGCTTCTTCCACATTCCCCACATTTTGGGCTCCTTTTTTTATTTCCACTTTTGTAGTGGAAGCTTTTCTTCAGTAGAGAAAGACAGCTGGATGGGAAGTCAAGACTTGACTCCAGGGCTTATCAGCTGTTGGGTGACGCTGGGAAAGTCACTGAATCTTCTTTGAACCTCAATACTTTTCAGGGTACTTGTGAGGCAAGTGCTACCTGTAACTTCAAACATTCTATAAATGTGAGTTCTTTGTTTTTTATATTTTGGTTTGTTTCTGCAGTCTCATTACTACCTTCACCACCATTTACCTTCAGACCTGAATGGAGATAGGCCAGCTCTGAGCCCAAGAACCCTGAGGAATAGCAGCCTGATGATGCCTTCAACCCACATACCTCTGGAACATAACGTCTCCTTCCATTCCAGTGTCTGCAGTCATCATTGAGAACATCAGTCTATGTGGAGATTGGTCATTGCCACTGGAAGCAATGCAGCTTCTGCCCACCTCAGCCACCACAGCTCCCAAAGATCTGGAGGACAGAGTGCTTGACAACAAAATCCTTGGGCCTGTCAAATTATTCATCATCTGAAATGGATGTGGTTTGTTGTGTTTTTTTGTCACTGGAAATAATCTTAAAGAAGATGCTCTTCTACATCATCTTTTTTTCTTTTCTTTCCTTCTTTTTGCTGGGAAATGAAGGTTAAGTGACTTGCCCAGGGTCACACAGCTAGTAAGTGTCAAGTGTCTGAGGGTAGATTTGAACTCAGGTCCTCCTAAATCCAGGTCTGGTGCTTTATCCACTCTGCCACCTAGCTGCTCCCCTTTCTGCATCATCTTAAAGACCATAGATCTGAATTGCAATTAGAACCTCCTACTTCAAATGTTTCCCCCTATTTAACAGTTCTTAGCCTTACTGAGTCCTGGATCCCTTGGGCAATCTGGTGAAGCCTATGGACTGCTTCTCAGAATAATGTTTGTAAATGCAGAAAATAAAATAGATAGGATAACAAAGGAAACCAATTACTTTGAAATATGGTTGTCAAAATTTTTTTTATAGACCTCAATTTTTCTAAACCCTTGTTTAGAATGTGAACTTCTGGAGGGCAAGGACTATCTTATTTTTCTATTTGTACTTGAGAGCTTCAGACAATGTTTTGCACATGGTAAGCTCTTTAATGCTTTTTTGTTCACTCTTTCACATTCCTTCCTTCCTTCCTTCAATTTCCTCCCTTCTTTCCTTCCTTCCTTCTTTTCTCCCTCTTTCCTCCCCTCCCTCCCTCCCTTCTTTCTTTCCTTCCTTCCTTTCACAGGTTGTTGTGTGGAGCAAATGGGAGCTTGCTCCCAAAGTATTCTGTGAACCTTAAAGCACTATATGGGTGTCCTAAAAATCTGTGTACTTTTAAGCTTTTAAAATTTTAAAGTACACTCAGACTTTGGGGACACCCTGTTCAAGCAATTATTATTTTCTTTTCATCTGAGATTATTCTAAGGAGACTTTTCTTCTTGAAAGTCCTTGTTTATAATGATAGCATGCAATAATCCCTTTAGGGTTGGAGTAAAGCTTAGATGCTCAGCTCAGGTGCTATCTCTACCTTCCCTAGTTTCCTTAGCTGTGAGTCTTCTTTCTTTCCTCAAATTGCCTTCTATTTACATATCTGTGTACATGCTATTGTTGTTGTTGTTGTTGTTGTTGTTCAGTGGTTTCAGTTGTGTCTGACTCTTCATGACTCCATTTGGGGTTTTCTTGGCAGAGATACTGGAGTGGTTTGCCATTTCCTTCTCCAACTCATTTGATAGACGAGGAAACTGAGGAAATCAGGGTTAAGTGACTTGGCCAGGGTCACACAGCCAGTAAGTGTCTGAGGCCAAATTTGAACTCAGGAAGATGAGTCTTCCTGACTCTAGGCTTGGTACTCTATCCACTGATTTAGAGTTGGAAGGGATTTGAGAGGTCATTTAGCCAAATCTTCATTCAGAGATGGAGAGGTTAAGTGACTTGTCCAGAGTCACACAGATAGTAAGTGGCAGAGCTAGAGTTCAAATCTAGATTTTGTGACTCCAAATCTAGCCCTCTTTCCATAGGAAGACATTATCTCTCCTCCTTCCCTGGAGTTGAATGTAAGCTTCTTGAAGGCTATTTTTTTTTCCATGTATTTGCTATGCCTAGTGCCTTGCATACAGGAAGCACTATTTTTTAAACTATTGCTTTGCTTTACCACCAAACCCATATCTAGTATCACAAACAGAAGAGGCTGTCGAACTTTTGATTTAGGGATGTTTGAAGCAGATGTTTTTTGAGACATGAGGACTTTTATGAGGCTTAGGCATTTTTGCAGTTTACCATGCTTCATGGGCCTGTTGTGGGGAGAAGGGAGAAGTTGAACAAGAGTGGAGTGGCAACAGTTTGACCAGGAGCACACACACATATGTCATATGTGTGTATATGTGTATATATGTGTGTGCATGTATAGTTTTTTTTTTGAATTGTGTTTTTTGAAAGTGTCAGGGTTGCCTGGCACACATGGGAATACAGGGATAGGGGTGTTCAGTCTATGGTGTAGAGCTGGGTTTCTGGGCTTCCTTTGAGAAAAAAAAAATCATTGGGAAAGTATGGTAGAATTGTGGGAGTAAAGATAGCCAGGTACCATGGGACTAAAAGCTCATCCTTATGGTCAGATTGAGGATGTCTCCTACCTTGATAAACACTTTACTCACAGGCTGTTATTTTCTAACATTAATGATGAAATAGGCATAAAATTCATTTGAAAACAAATCTTCAGAATGGAACCCAAGGCTACCCAGTACCACATGTTACCCACTTCCCATGCTGCTTGTGCGAAGTTTTCCCTTTTTATAGTAGGATTATGTAGACTTGAGATGTGGGTAAGAGAAAGTAAGGAAGGGGGCAGCTAACTGGAACAGTGGATAGAGCACTGGCCCTGGATTCAGGAGGACCTGAATTCAAATCCGGCCTCAGACACTTAACACTAGCTGTGTGACCCTGGGCAAGTCACTTAACCCTCACTGCCCCACCGAGAGAGAGAGAGAGAGAGAGAGAGAGAGAGAGAGAGAGAGAGAGAGAGAGAGAGAGAAAGTAAGGGAATATTTATCAACCTTGTCCCTTTTCCAATCCTGGTCCCAGAGATGGCATTTTCTAAAATCCAGGAGGACAAGCCTTATATAGACCATCCCCCAACCAGGAGGGCACAAGCCCTAGTGTCCACATTCTTTTGCATTATTTAAGGGAAAGTCTCATAAAAAAACACCAATATTTTTTCATACAATAACATTTCAGGATTACAGGAATAACTCAAAACCAGAACTATGGGAGACTGGAAATTGCTTCTTGTTACAAAGAAAAAGGAAAACTAAAGAGGTGGTATATTGTAGAAAGGCCTATGATTGGTCACAGAAGCCCAGGGAGGGTTTATGACACCCCTCCCTCCCCCAGGCAAGGGTGTGTCCTGGCTGGTGTGTCTCTCTAGGATCTTACAAAAGAAACAGATCTTGACTTTTAGGAGAATATAATTCCTGACTAAAGAAACAAGAGAGCTGAGAAACTGGCAATTAAGCAAGGAGGCTTGTGGCGGTCAGTTAGTGAGAAGACTTCCTTATGCTGAGAGAAAGAAACTTAATGAGAAGCAGACATTAAAAAGGGTTTATTTTTGAGACAGGAGGGACATCAGAGACGACCTAGTCCAAGGGCCTTCTCTTATAGCCAGGGAAGCCGAAGTGCAGAGAGGTAAAGCCCAAAGGGGCTTTTGTAGTTAAGATCAATCAAAATTCTGAAAGGCATGACAAGCCTGCAGAGGTCTAGAAGATGTAGTAATAAATTCTCTTAAGCTGAATATGAGGATAAATGGGGGTAAGGATTACGAATTGTAACAGTTGAACAATAGAGGAGAGGAATATCTAATTGTAACAAAGGGTGGGTTTTTTTGGTTAGTTTGCTACAAAATATCTTCAGATATTTTGGTTAATATTTGTTTAAATTTAGTTTCTTAGTAAGAGGCATTTTTCATAAATGACTAGAAAATTTAGGGTGTGAAAGCTGTGGTAATGTGAACAGAAAGCCAAGATGTGATCCTCAGAGATACAAAACCTTGACCACATGGAGATGGCAGACTATCACCATCTCATTCATTCATTCATTCATTCATTCATTCATTCATTCATTCATACCTTTCTTCCTTCCTTTCTCTTCCTTCCTTCCTTTCTCATCCTTCCTTCCTAAGTTCATTCTTTCCTTCATTCAATAAGCATTTATTACATGCCCATGTCAGGCTGGGTACTAGGAATGCAAAGAACAAAAAAGACCACAATACCTGCCCTCAAGAAGTTTACACTCTCCTAGGAAGAAATATGTGCATGTATAATAAATCAATACAAAATAGATAGATGTGCAAAATAATATCATTGGCATTTAGAGGCATTGGGAAAGGCCTCATTTAAAAGGCAGCATTTGAACTAAGATCTTAAGGAAGCTAGGGATGCTAACAGAAAAAGAAAGAACAGCTTTTGGCCAGGTGAACTAAAATTAGAGTGAAGAAGTGACCAAAAACAGGCCTCAGAGGTGGTGACAGTCTATTTGCATAGTCATAAATGTATGGATGGCTTGAGTAATGTCCATCTTGAACACACAGGATCACTTTGGAAAACGGTCCATTATGAATAATTTGAATAATTACAGGGAAAAAAGGATAGAGTTGGGGAACTATAAATTCCAAAGCCAGAAAAGGACATGATTCACACTGGTCTCTTTATTAAACGGTCTATTCAGATTTAGAGAATTTATGCAAAGTTTTGCCCTATAGCAAATTTCCTCAGTCATGTTAAATTCATGGGGAAAAAAATCCTCATAGGATTTAGAACAGAAAAATAGACAGCTTTAATAAAAGGAACAGTGATGTAAAGAACAGGGGAACAGGGCATGTTCTAACCATTTAGGAAAAACAGGGTAAGATACTACTAATATGTGACACTACATTCATGCCTCAGCTAATTTCTTTCCATTCCTTCCTCTGAACAAGGGTTCTCCACTGTTTTGGGGCATGGACCTTTTTGGCAGCCTGGAGAAGTCTATAAATCTTTTTGTTTTTTTTTAATATATAAAATAAAATACATAGAATTACAAAGGACACCGATGATATTGGGAGGAAATGTGTATGTATGTATGTATGTGTGTGTGTATACATATACATACACATACACACACATATATACATATACATACATACACACACACACACACACACACACATATTTTCCCATTCAAGTTCACAGACCTTCCTCCAGGGGATCTGGACCCAGGTCAAGAACCTCTGCTCATTTGAAGTCTAAGTTGTTTTTCAGCTGTTTTCCATTCATGTCTGGCTTTTCATGACTGCATTTGGGATTTTCTTGGCAGAGATACTGGAGTGGTTTGCCATTTTCTTCTCCAGCTTATTTGACAGATGAAGATACTGAGGCAAACAGTGTTAATTGACTTGCCCAGGGTCACATAGCTAGTAAGTGTCCGAGGCTGGAATTGAACTCAGGAAGATGAGTCTTTCTTACTCTAGACCTGACACTCTATCCACTCACTGTGCCACCTAGAAGCCCTTGAAGTTGAAGAGCTTATCACTAAGATAAACCCATCCACAGAACTTGTAGGGGCACTTTATCAGCAACTGATTTTTATTTAGCTGTTGAAACCCAAGAACTCCAGAGGCCTCCAATGTTGCCCCGTGCTGTGGAAAAGACGCTGCATTCTTGATGGCTATGCCAGTAGAGAGCAAGCCCTGACATATTTTTTTGCCAAGCTGAAAAGTGATGGTTCTTGACAATCGACTACCCTTTTCCTGAGGACCTAGCTGGAAATGGAGACGCTTATTACTAGCTGGCTGACTGCCTCTGGGTGATGAATTCTTTAGCCATCACAGCCCACGAAACAATGAAAAAATACAAACTGTCTCTGAGTCCATCTGTTTCTGCAGTGATGTACAAAGAGGAGTAGAGACAGAGCGCGGTTCTTAGATTGTTTAGCCTCCTTTGATACTCTAAATGTGAGATCTTCGTCCAGTGATCAACAAAACGATGTACTGCTGGATGATCTAAATTGTATCAGTCTTAATATTCTCTCTCTCCAGATGAAACAAGAAGAAATAACTCTTGAAGGAAAAGCTCGTCCATGGGTTCTCCTTGGCAAGGCAAAAAAAAAAAAAAAGAGCTAGTTGTTATTGTATGTCTAAAGGCAACAAGAAATATAATTTCATGGACCACTTGGTAATCTTTTATTGCAATGCTTATGATAAGTGTTTGCAAAAAAGACCTAGAGGCACTTAGGTGGCACCATAGGGCACAGAGTACTGACCCTGGAGTCAGGAAGCTGTTCAGTCTTCTGTGATTCTCCATGATCCTATTTGGAGTTTTCTTGGCAGATACTGGAGTGATTTGCCATTTCCTTCTCCAGCTCATTTTACAGATGAGGAAACTGAGAAAAGAAAGTGAGATATTATACTTGGATTTGCACTCAGATTCAATTAGTTCTTTCTCTGGAGGTGCATAACATTTTTCATCATGAGTTCTTTGGAATTGTCTTGGTTCACTGTATTGATCAGAGAAGACTAATCTTTCCCAGATGATCATCACTATAACATTGCTGTTACTAGGTACAATTATCTCCTGGTTATCACTCTACTTTGCATCAATTCATATAGGCCTTGTTTTCTTTTTCTGAAACCACCCCTTTTTCCATCACAATCACATGTCACAACTTGTTCAGTCATTTCTCAATTGATAAGCATTCTCTAGATTTCAGACTCTTGTCATAACAAAAATAATGGATATGATTTTGTACATATAGGTCCTTTTCCTTTTTATTTGAACTCTTTGGGATATAGACCTACTAGTGAGACTACTGGGTCAAAGTGTATATACAGTTTTATAACCCTTTAGGCATAGTTCCAAACTATTTTCCAAAATGGTTGCACCAGTTCATTATTCCACCAATTCATTAGTGTGCCTATTTTCCCTCATCACCCCAGCATATGTCATTTCTTATAGGTGAGAGGTGATACCTCAGACTTGTTTTAATTTGCATTTTAATCAATAGTGGTTTAAAGCATTTTTGTTACAGTCAAACCCTTTATTTTCCCCCTAACTACATGTAGAAAACAATTTTCAACATTCATTTTAAAATTTTTGGGTTCCAAATTCTCTCCATCCTTCCCTTCCTTCTCACCTCCCTGAGACAGTAGGCAATTTTATATAGGTTATACATGTGCAGTCATGCAAAACACATTTCCATATTAGTCATGTTGTGAAAGAAAACACAGGACTTTCATTGCCAAGATGGTGGAGTAAGGCAGAAACTCCCTGGAGCCCTCCTAACAACTTGAAAACTGTCTTAGAACTGATTTAGGAGCAGGGGAAGCAATTTACCAGCTTAGCAGGAAAGGTCTACATCACTGAGGTGGGGGGAAAGCAATGTCCAAGAGCAGTATCCAGAGGCTAAATAGCAGAGGGCCTGCTCAAAGCTCCAGTGCAATCCACCAGGAAGGCCCCAAGCCCCAGGGCAATCCAGCAGCAAGGCCTGCTCTTGTACAAGCCAGCAGCCTCAGAGGCAAGCCAGGAGTCTGTGTGGTATGGCAAGACCCATTCCCTAGCATAGGCCACCAGCAAAGTCTAGTACACATTACTGACTAGTAGTAAGGCCCTGCGGCTGGGGCCAAACAGAAGTGAAACCACGCCTCTAGGGCAGACTAACAGTTAAACCTCACACCCAGTGAAGGGGAACAGGAAGGCCCCACCCACCATCACAAGCCAGCAGCTAGGCCTGAGGCCCAGTGAAAGCTAGCACAAGAAACTTGGGACAGTGCAGGAAAAAGCCTAACTCCCAAATGAAAACACCAAGTCACAAAATAGGCAGAAAGAATGATCAAAAACAAAAACAAACAAAAACTTGACTATAGAAACTTAATATGGGGACAGGGAGAATCAAAGCACAAACTTAGAAGATGACAACAGTGTCAAAAATGTAAAAAAGAAACAAGAAAGAGAAAATATATGAAATTCAACAAGTCTAAACTGTTTATATTCCTGTATGGCAAGATAATATCTGTAACTCTTAAGAACTTTACTACTCTAAGGGCAATTAGAAGGAGTATACCTACATAGAGGGTGCAGACATAAGGTGACTTTGGTGGGATGATACCTAAAAAAATAAATAAAGGGGTAATAAAGAAGATTACATTTGGAGAAGAGGGAAGGGGGAGATAGAATGGGATAAATTATCTCAGATAAAAGAATCCTGAAAGGACTATTATAATGGAGAGGAAGATGGGGGTGGTGGCAGCAGGCAAAGCTTGAACCTTACTGTCATCAGAATTGGGTCAAAGAGGGAATAACATACACACTCAGTTGGGTACAGAAATCTATCTTACCCTATAGGGAAGTAAAAAGGGATGGGGATGGAGGTGGGGGGACTAATAGGAGGAACAGATTCAAGGAGGTGGTGATCAGAAGTAAAACACTTGTGAGAAGGGACAGGGTGGAGATAAGAGAGAAGAATAAACAATACATTGTTTACAAGAAACACATTTGAAGCAGAGAGACACACATAGAGTAAAGGTAATGGGCTGAAGCAAAAAAGCTAGTGTAGTAATCATGATCTCAGGCAAAGCAAAAGTAAAAATAAATCTAATTAAAAGAGATAAGGAAATGATAACTTGCTTTAAGGTACCATAGACATTGAAGTAATATCAATACTAAATGTATATGCACCAAATGGTATAGCTTCTAAATTTTTGAAGAAGTTACAGGAAGATATAGAAAATAAAACTCTACTAGTTAGGGAACCTCAACTTTCCCCTCTCAGAACTAGATAATTAGAACCAAGAAATAAACAAGAAAGAAGTTAAGGAGATGAATAGAATTCTGGAAAAGTTAGATATGATAGATCTCTGAGAAAATTGAAAGGGAATAGAAAAGTGTATATATATATATATATGTATATATATATATATACACATACATACACACACACACACATATATGCATATACACATACACACAGACACACACCTTTTTCTCAGCAGTACATGGCACCTTCATGAAAATTGACCATGTATTAGGAAATAAAAAATCCCTCACAACCAAATATAGAAAAGCAGATATATTAAATGCACACTTTTCAGATCATAATGCAATAAAAATTACATTCAATAATGGGCAGTGGAAAGATCAATTAAAATAATTTGAAACTAAATAATTGAAACCTAAAATGTAAATGGGTCAAAGAATAAATCATAGAAACAATCAACAAATTCATTAAAGAGACTATCAACAATAAGACAATACACCAAAATTTAAGGGATGCAGCCAAACTAGTACTTAGGGGAAATTTTATATCTCTAATTCTTTACATCAATAAAATAGAGAAAGAGCAGATCAATGAATTAGGCAAACAACTTAAAAAAAACTAGAAAAAGAACAAATTAAAATTAAAAACCCTCAATTAAACACCAAATTGGAAATCCTGAAAAATTAAAGGAGAGATTAATAAAATTGAAAGTAAAAAAAACCCAAACCACTGAACTAATAAAAAAAACTAGAAACTGGTTTTATGGGGAAAATAATAAAATAGATAAACCATTGGTTTTTTTGATTTGAAAAAGGAAAGAAAACCATGAAAGGAGTGAATTCATCAGCAATGTGGAGGGAATTAAAAGTTATTAGGAGCTATTTTGCCCAATTATATGCCAATAAATTTGACAATCTAAATGAAATGGGTAAATATCTACAAAAATATAAATTTCCAGATTAACAGAAGAGAAAATAAAATACTCAAATAACCCAATCTTATAAAAAGAAATTGAAGCAGCCATCATCAATGCACTATCTAGGAAAAAATCTCCAGGGCCAAATGGATTCACAAGTGAACTACCAAACATTTAAGAACAATTAATGTCAATACTTTATAAACCATTTGGAAAAATAGGCAAAGCAGTCCCCCCAAATTCCTTCTAGGACAGTAATATGGTGCTGATACCTAAACCGGAAAAAGCCAAAACAGGAAAAGAAAATTATAGACCAATTTCCATAGTGAATATTGATCCAAAAAAATTAAATAAAATACTAGCAAGGAAATTACAGCAATATATCAAAAGAATCATACAGTATGACCAGATGGTACTTATGCCAGGAATAAAGGGCTTGTTCAATATTAGGAAAACTATCAGAATAATTGACTATACACACACACACATATACATACATATATAAACAAAATAACAAAACCCCAACAGAAATAATTTGATTTTCTTGATAGATGCAGAAAAAGCCTTTGACAAAATACAACACCCATCACTATTAAAACCATTAGAGAGTATTGGAATAAATGTAGCTTACCTTAAAATGACAAGTAATAATTATCTAAAAACCATCAGCAAGTATTAATTGTAATGGGGATACAATACAATCAGGGATGAAGGAAGGATATCCATTATTACCACTATTATTCAATATTGTACTGGAAATGCTAGCTATAGCAATAAGAGAAGAAAAAGAAATTTAAATAATTAGTATAGGCAATGAAGAACAAAACTCTCACTCTTTGAAGATGAAATGATGGTATATTTAGAGAATCCTAGAGAATCAACCAAAAACCAGATTGAAATAATGAAGAACTTTAGCAAAGTTGCAGGATGTAAAATAAACCCACACAAATCATTAGCATTATTACATAATACTAACAAAGTCCAGCAGCAAGGGATAGAAACAGAAATTCCATTTAAAATAATTGTAGACAATATCAAATATCTGGGAGTCTATCTGCCAAGAAAAATCCAGGAACTATATGAACACAATTATAAAACCTTTTTCACACAAATAAATTCAGATCTTAGTAACTGGAAAAATATTAATTGCTCATGGGTATGCTTGGCCAATATAATGAAATTACACTTCTATGTAGATTAATTTATTTATTCAGTACCATAGCAATCAAACTTCCAAAAAATTTATAGAGCTAGAAAAATAATAATAAAATTCATCTAGAAGAACAAAAGTTTCTTCTTCATCTTCAGAACCAACCAAAAAAATGTGAAGGTAGGTGGTCTAGCCATACCAGATTTCAAACTGCAGTACAAAGTAGTAATTATCAAAACAATCTGTTACTGGCTAAGAAAAAGAGTGGTAGATCAGTGGAATGGATTAGGTATATAATACACAGTAATAAATGACCATAATAATCTAGTGTGTGAAAAACCCAAAGATCCAAGCTTTTGGGACAAAAATCTCTATTTGACAAAAACTGCTGGGAGAATTGGAAAACAGTATGGCAGAAACTAGGCATAGATCAACATCTCACACTATATAACAAGATAAGGTCTAAATGCATACATGAGGGGGCAGCTAGGTGGCACAGTGGATAAAGTACCAGCCCTGGAGTCAGAAAGACCGGAGTTCAAATCTGACCTCAGACACTTGACACTTACTAGATGTGTGATGCTGGGCAAGTCACTTAACCCTCATTGCCCCACAAAAAAAAAAGGGTACATGATTTAGACATATAAGGTGATACCATAAGCAAATTAGGAGAGCATGGAATAGTTTACTTGTTAGATTTAGGGACAAGAGAAGAATTTAGGACCAAGAAAGATGTAGAGAGCATTACAAAATATAAAATATATAATTTTGATTATATAAAATTAAAATGCTTTTACACAAACAAAACCAATGCAACCAAAAGCAGAAGGAAAGTAGAACACTTGTGTGTATGTGTGTGTGTGTGTGGGGGGGGGGTTGGAAATGCAGCAAGTATCTCTGATAAAGGCTTCATTTCTCTAATACACAGAGAATTCAGTTAAATTTATAAGAATACAAGTCATTTGCCAATTGATAAATGGTCAAAAGATATGAACAAGCAGTTTTTAGAATGTCACATGAAAAAATTCCCTAAATCACTATTGATTAGAGAGGTATAAATTTTAAAAAATCTCAGGTACCTCCTCACACCTATCAGATTGGCTAATGTGACAGAAAAGAAAAATGACAAATGTTGGAGGGGATGTGGGAAAATTGGGACACTAATGCATTGTTAGTGGAGTTGTGAACTGATCCAACCATTGTGGAGAGCAATTTGGAACTAGGCACAAAGGGATATAAAACTGCTGCCATGAGCACTAACACTCCTTTTGGTTCTGTAATAGTGACCAGGCCCCCTGCTCAGAAGGCACTCATGTTCCTCTCCACCCTGGAACCGCGATAGAGAACTGCATATGAGCTGTAGAATCGCCAGTCAGCACCACCTGTATCCAGTGCCAACAATGGCTCCCGTCATGTCTTTCTGATCAGTTTCCTGACCTTTTAACCATTATTGGGATGAGAGTTCCTCAAGCTTCTGCTGCTAGAGCTACTGTGGCTACCATTGTATCTATGCACACCAGACAGGCTTCTACCCTGGTGCAGACTTCCCAATTTTTCTTAGGCCAGGAAAATGTCTCACCCTGATCTTTTTTATTTGGTTCTGCAGTTCTAAAACTGTATTTGAAGCATTATTTTAAGGTAGTTTGGAGGAAAATGTTGAAAGTTCTTTCCTCCTCCTCCTCCTCCTCCTCCTCCTCCTCCTCCACCTTCACCTCCTTCTTCTTCTTGAAGGGCAAAGGGTGTTAAGTGACTTGCTCAGGATCACACAGCTAATAAGTATCAAGTGTCCGAGGCTGGATTTGAACCCAGGTCCTCCTGAATCTAGGGCTGGTGCTTCATCCATTGTGCCACCTGGGTGCCCCCTCTAGCTTTTTTTTAAAGCTCTGTTTAACCATCATCTTCCACCTGAGACTTTTCATGATCCATCTAGACGTTAGTACCTTCCTCTTTTAATTATTTTATACTTACATATTTATTATATATATTTATACATGTATAGATACACATACACATACACACGCACACACACAAGAATGTAAGCTCCTTGAGGAAAAGACTGTTTTTTCACTTTGTATCCAATTCTCTTAGCATAGTGCCTGATTCGGTGTAGGCACCTAATAAGTACTTTTTAGTGAATGAAAATGAAAAAAATCTATAAAATTTTTTATAACAAGCTCTATACATCATTAAGGATAAGGGAGTCACCATATTTGGAAGCTTAGATTGCAATCCTGAATGTGGTTCTTGAGGAAAAGGAAATGTCACTGAAGCAAGCAACAATGGGAAAAGTAGCTGGACTAGATATATAGAGAAATCTGTAGTAGATACAATAAAATTCAAGGTGTTGCATGACTGTCAAGGTATCTAAAAAGGGGAAAGATAATCAGTGTGGAGAAAATCTTGGATCTCTCTCTCTCTCTCTCTCTCTCTCTCTCTCTCTCTCTCTCTCCCCTACCCCAAAAAACAAGGTAAGACTATTAACAACTACCAGGCTCTATGTCCCCTTTCTCATCTATATAACATTTTTGTAAGCATCATCTACCTAGGCATCCTTAATGGGGGAATTTGAAAAATACAGGACGATTTTTGCAAGCAATATTCTACAGCACAACACATCCGTATCATCACATAATTCTCTGCAAGACATAAACTATAAGATTCTACTGCTTTTGACTAAAGGCTTTTGATTTGGGAGGGCAAGGAACTGCTTTCAAGGCTTTTTTTCCAACAAGGTTTTCCCAACACATGCCAAAATTATATGAGATCTTTTAAAATATTTGACAACAGAGACTATAGAGGGTCAAATGAGGTTAATGTCATAAAGCAGGCATAAAACCGACATTTTTATCTAAGATGCTTGCTAACATCAAGGGAAAGATCCGGTGCAGAATCCAAGTCTGTAGATTGTGAAGTTTTCCAGACACTCCTGTTTGAAGATGACATTGTGATTGCATAAAGCCATGAAACATTGCAGAATACCCTAAAATGAAATTAAAAATAATTCAAAAGAGTTTAACCTGACACAGGAGAAAAAAGCTGAAGAATGTCTATTGTTCAGAACACTTACTGGAATTGGTGGGACAACGTAGAGATCTTACCTTATGTGTGTACCACACCACACACCATCCAAATGATCAGGGACCTGGGCCAAAAATTGAATAGGGAGAAGAGAGAACCACTTGAATTGCTTTTGTCAAATTGCAAAGTTCTTTTAATGACCTCAAACTTTTCTCTGAAATAAAGGCCTATCTTTTCATCTTTTCCCTATTCTTCCATCCTGCAACAGTACAAAGCCAATGAAGAATTGAAGATCACAAGGTACAGGGTTAACTTGAGCAGGTTAGCACCATTGTATACAAGGAATTACGAAAATGCATATCAAAGAAATATATGTTTTTGGGTTTTTTTGTTTTTGTTTTTTGGTGAGGCAATTGGGGTTAAGTGACTTGCCCACGGTCACACAGCTAGTAAGTGTTAAGTGTCTGAGGTCGGATTTGAACTCAGGTACTCCTGACTCCAGGGCCGGTGCTCTATCCACTGTGCCACCTAGCTGCTCCTCAAAGAAATATATGAATGAAAAATCTGGACCAGGAATGTGGCAAGAGTGAGGGATAACCATTGCCATATTGTGAGAGATCAAGGAAGGCCCCTGTTATGTTGGGTGTTGGTCCCTTCATTCACTGCATCCTGGGCCACCACCAGTCATCTTGACCTTTGTCTTGCTAGTGGACTTCGATGACTCTGAAAGAGAGAGTAAGGCTGATGACTTTGTGTAACTTGGCCTCCCTTAAATCCAATTCACTCACAAGTCATTACCAACTGTTAAGGGCTAAAATTCTAGCTAAACTGTCTAAAATATCCAATGAGTGGTCGCCAATAAATTATAAGCTTTAGCAAGAGTTAGACTTTTAAGCATTTATTAAGGAGAACAAGAATTTGGTAAAGAGAGAGAGAAAGGCCTAGATTCCTATCTATTAAAGGGAGAGCGCATTTCTAGCTCCACTCTCCACCAGAGTCCAGAGGAAAAAGCGCGAGACTGAGCGCCAGTCTCTTCCTTCCTCCTCCCACTAGCCCGCGTCACTTCCTGACGCCAAAGAAAAGACTCCTGGTCTTGCCCTCAAAGACCTTCGCTTCATGGGCCAACTCTTCTACAGTAAGTCTCCAGCAGGTGGCGTCATTCCAATCGTTACACTACCATATCATGATGTTATTGGTCCTCTGAAAATGAAGGATGAAAAACCGTTGATCCAGAGTCAAAGCTCAAGGAAGAACATACATAAGGCATCTCACAAGATGGGAAGGCAGGGATAGGTTGCTACCTGAATCATTGGAAAGAATACCTACATCCACTGTCATAGATCCATTAAAATCTCAAATGTTTGTCAGATCCTCTAAAAGATGGAAAAATCCACGGATGAGAGCAGCAGCAGGTCCACCATTGTATCTTGGCATCAGTTTGGCAAGTGAGGATATTTGCCACCTATTATTCATTTTGAAATCTTCACATTTAAAGAAGGTATTTGTAATACCCTTGTGAAATCACACCGTATATATTTATATGTACATAAATATACATATATTTATACCTTCTCTGCCCCTAAATCTCTTCTCTACACTATCTCCAAAGGTCCCAAGTAATATTTTTGACTTGGTTTTTAGACCTTGTATATAATAATAAACCTTTTCTAGATGTGTTCTTGTCAACAGTTCTAAAATGTAGAAATCAGAATTTAACAGAACACTCCAGAAATGGTCTGGCCATGGTTGAGTGCTGCAGGCTTGTGACCTCCTTCCTTGTGAACAGCCTTCTTCATTTTAACTAAGGTACCACTAGGATGAACTGAAGGAATCTGCAGTGTTTGGCGTCCTTGGCGAGATAGCACTGCCTGTGAGACATAATAAGAGGAACACCAAATGCTACTGTACTTATGACTGAGTAGTCCTCTATCTGCACAAGTCTTATTACTGTTCTAAAAATTTATTAGAATCCTTGGAATGTTTTACATGAACTGGGATGGCTAAACAAACTCCGGTTGCATTTCCTTCTTTTCCTATTACAAGTAAGTTTGAAGTAAAATAGATTTCCCCCTTTTCCCTCTTGCTAGTTCCAACTTTCTGCACATATTTATCTTTTATGTTTGAACTTGGTTGCCCAAGTCTCTGTCCAAGGAAGACTTTTCTCAAGTTTCATTTCCTGGAAGAGTTCATGCTTTAGTCAATTTTTTTCTCTTTGGGATCACAGCTGACTTTTTCTTTTAATTGGCATACTTATAAACACAGGCTTCAAAACTGATTAGAGCCTAATCAATTGTTTTGCAGTGGGGCATTACCAAATTAAGGGATATAACTGTTGAACCTGGAATTAAGCCTGTCAGATACCATGTCCGATTCAGAAAGAACAGCCTGTAGTTTGGTGGTGAACTTTTCGAACTTTAAATTGAAAGCTAGAGGCAATTTCTACTGACTGAATTATGGGCAAGTCACTCATTTTTCTTGCCTGAGGGGACTGGATTATAAATAATAATTAACTGGCATTTATAGAGTGCTTCAAAGTTTGCAAAGTGCTTTTAGAAATATTTTCATTTTGCTCTCACAATGCTAGATGGAACTATTCCCCTTATTTTACAGATAAGGAAACTGAGGCAAAAAAGCTACTAAGCACTTGAGACAGGATTTGAACTTAGGTCTTCCTGACTCTTAGTCTAGTGCTATCTATATATACACTTTTCCACTTAGTTGGATGACCTCAAAGTCTGTGCCAGTTCAAAAACTCAATCATTCTGTGAATATGAAAGGTATTTACTCTCATCATGGACAATACCCTAGATGTTCCACAATTAAATGACTTATTCTATAGTTCTGAATTCCAAATACAACTTTAAAAAATATTGATGGAGGGGGCAGCTAGGTGGCACAGTAGATAGAGCACCGGCCCTGGAGTCAGGAGTACCTGAGTTCAAATCCGGCCTCAGACACTTGACACTTACTAGCTGTGTGACCCTGGGCAAGTCACTTAACCCCAATTGCCTCACAAAAAAAAAATATATATATATATATATTAATGGATTCAGAAGACACAGACTTGGTTCAAGAATCAATGGTTAATGCATTCCATTTAAAAGACAAAAATTAAAAATGCTGTGCAAATTAACAAAAACACTTTTTTGGGAAAAAAGTATTAAATATATTTTAACAAGTTTATTCTGTTAGAGAAGAATTCTAATTAAGGTTGAAATTCAATATTTGAATATTTTGTATGATTTTCTTTTAAAATAGTTTTCCAAGCTGTTCATATAATATGTAAAATTTTATATTTATCTAAAGAAAGTAGTGACAACTCTCAATTATTTCATCCGTGATGTTAACTATTTCTTTCTTTCTTTTTTTTTGTCTTTGGTAGGCTGCCCCATCTCCTAGTATATCCTCTTACCACTCAGCTGCTCATGGATATTCAAGGAAAGTGAACTAAATAAGTAAAACGTAACTTTAAAACGTAGATTGCTACAAAAATACCTATAAAGCATTCCAAGAGGACAAAAATAGATGTATTTTTTAATCTGACCGACAACTTCCTTTGATTGGATAGTTGACTGTATTTCTCTAATCCACAAGGTAGTTTCAGAACTACACAAATTAGCACATATACCAGTATGCCTGGGGCAGTAAGGTCCTTAGGCTGGGCAGGACAGTGTGCTACAATAGGAAGAAACACTAGACAGCTCTAGAGTAAGAGGTCTGGGGTTGGAATCCTGGCTTCGTTATTTACTAACTGCATGACTTTGGGCAGGACACTCTCCCCTCTGGGGTGTCTGTTTCATTTCTCATCTATAATATAAGGGGATCTGACATCTCTAAAATTTCCTTCTGGCTTTAAATCCTAGCTTGGGGACAAGTTTTCTCCTTTAAGCGTAACTGCTATTCTGCCTGGCAACTCCTCCATCTGCTGGAGCCCTTCTATCCCTTTTCCGTCATAGAAAATCTTTTCAAAACATGAAAATTAACTAAAAAAAGCACCCACTCCTACTTTCAAACTGAATTCTGTTTTTCACATATAGAGGGAAGTTGAACAATTTGGACAGGCAAAGGAATAATCATTGTATAAATACTTCAAAAATTCTGTCTAATAGAACCAGATACAATTAAAAGTCTCATGAGTAAAAAAAAATAACGTTGCATTACCTGTGACATCATTTTCATCAGGTCTTTTATAAAGCCTATTTTAAGAAATAAAGATAGAAAAGAAACCAAGTTTTTGCTTTAAAGTCTTTATTAACCTGAATATAAAAAGACAGAAATGTAATCTAAGATATAACAGAGTTCTTTATGTGGAAACAATTTTTTTACAAGTGAAAAAATAAATACCTCTTGCAATAAAGGTTTATATGCTAATGTGCCATAAAAAAGTAGAATTTTAATATTTTGACAAAATGTCTGTGCAAAGAAACAAATGCATAAACACATCACTGCTACATTAAGGCAATATGAAAAGTATACTCAGAAAAATCTCAGTAAAGTGACAGTGTGGTTTTCTAGCTTGAACTTCGCTAGTATTGCACCCAAGAAGGTAATCTAGGTTTCCCTACGTCCTAGAAAAACCCACTAGTTGATCAGAGTCCAAAATGCCCAAATGGGGAGTGGAAGGTAGGCTTAAGAAGACAAAGCAAAACGCAGTCCCCGCACCCCAATACAAAAAGAAGACAACAAAAGGTTAATACTTAAGCACTTCAAAAAAAAAAGCTTATACAATGCTTATGATACTTAGAATAAGACTCTAAGTAAAGCTTGATAGTTCAAGCAAAAATAACCACCACCTCAGTGAGGCCAGAGTAAATAGCTAGAAAGAACTATAATGACTATCATAGTTTATACCAACCACGAAATATCTCTAGGGTTGTGTAATATAGTCTTTCTAGGGAAAATGTTCTCCCTTTATTCAGCAGAAATGACTTTCCACCAAACCAAGGACCCAAAAGAGTGGTTAACAATGAGCAGAAAACTACTGAACTAAAGATTTTACTTTTCAGAAAAGCTACCTTTCTGAAACATGGAAGGGGGCAGAGGTTGATACCGTTACAGAAAGAAATAACTACCTCACACTGTATTGAATCATCTGTTGTCTAATAGGCAAATTAGAATCTGATCCTTAACCAGCAATTACTTTTTTTAAAAGTCACAAAATAGATTTTGGAATCTATTAATTAACCCTCTAATCCTCATATTTAAACAAGTTATAAAAGAAAAAAAAAACCCTGACATTAAAACAATGTATAATAAAAAAAATTTCTATTATAAATGTTTGGAATGACCACATAAAAGGAAAACAAAATAAATTTTTAAAACCAATTCTTAAGCAATTTGCTCTGGGTAGGAAAAATTTTCATCAGACACATTAAACACGCTTGTAATATAATCCCCTACAAGTGCCCAATTTTTGGCATTGGTGTCACTATCTGTCACTGAAGAGGAAAATGTACTTTTCCTTATATATTTCCTCAAAAGATGATAGTCAAGTTCCGTGAGACTTTCACAGCTCTTCTCCTTTCCTTGGGTACCACAAATGGAGTTGATTTAAACCATGGTTGTGTTTTCAGAAATGTTTCCTTCGGGAGAACATTCCTCATTGCAGGGAGGTGTTGGAGTAAGTAACCATTTTCTCCACAACCAATTGTTTCTAGTTCATAATAGTGCAGTCTGTAGAAACGTGGCTTGTCAAGTAAATATATCAGTACAATATATCAGATGACTGTAAGATTGAGGAGGCTTGTATGGGTGGGAAGATACACATGCTGAACATGTTCTATTCGGGATCTGCAGACTGGACATGACTAAAAAAGACAAAGACATCTGTTAGAAACCTATCATTCTCCAGCCTTTTCTTTAGAGGAGACATATGTACCACATTTCTTTTTCAGAAAAGTATAATGAATTCAATTATCCATCGTGGTTAGTGGATAAATAATCCAAAAATATTTGGCTTCTAGACGTGGCCAAGAGTTTTGCAAATTTGTGCTCTTAGTTATAAGAGGAAACAAGATCAGAAAACAAATCAAGCACATCACTCAATAAATGGGCAGTATGACAACACTTGATTAGATTGCCATCACGAAGCTATGGTCCTACCACTAGTCAGTAGCTTGCAAGGGAATTTTATTTGCTCTACAAAGCTAGTTTCACATAAAATTGATGATCTACCCCTGAAAAGTGAGTACAATTTGCAAGTTTGTACTCAATATCAGAAAGTAGCACAGAAAAACATAAAAATGCCACAAAAGAAATTATTCCACAGAATTTCTGAAGGTGGGTATTTGATTAGGTGTTAAAATTAGTGTAACTTCTTTGAGCATGCACTTTCCCTTATTTTCATTTCGTAATTGCCCAAAAGATACAACAATATCAAACAAAATCTAATATTTTATCGATTTAGGAAATGTTAAACAAAGACTTAAAAGATGGATGTTGATCACTGATCTCCATAGCTGGAGGCCACATTTAATTTATGCAAAGCACAAATCATGCATTAATGTAATAATCATCATTGGTTGACGTGTCACACACCTGTAACTGGGCAGCACAACCTTCACAGCACACGGTATGACCACAAGGACAGAAAGTTGAGTTTATTTCTTCTTCACAGCAAACCATACACAACATGGCTTCCTTCAGCTTCCGTAACTTTTCCTGGAGTGCTTTGCTTTGCTGGCAGCTGAGTCCCTCACAGTTCCCACAGTTCATGCTACTCTCTGAAGACTTCAGGGGAGAACTGGGTGGGCTCTGATCACTTCTTGAAACAAGGTCCACAACTCCGGCATTATAGAGAGCCCTCCTCGCATGGTCATATACCTCCTTGGATGTTCGTTTAATGTCAAAGACATACTTTTTGCCAAGGTTAATGTTTTCATTTAGAAACAGAGATGCCAGGTGACCCTTTAAGTCTCGGCTATATTGCATCATGACAGCACTGGTAACTGTGTCACACCTGCAACAACAGAGTAAACAAAAATCTACATTGATACTCAAGATGTTATGTGTGCATTTCTAGAATTCAAACCACTTAATGCTACAACACAGAAATCTAATGTTTTGGGTTTTTATTTTTAACAAGAGGTTCTTTCTGTTTTATGTGAGTTTGAAAATGATTTTTTTTTTTTTGCGAGGCAATGGGGGTTAAGTGACTTGCCCAGGGTCACACAGCTAGTAAGTGTCAAGTGTCTGAGGTCGGATTTGAACTCAGGTACTCCTGAATCCAGGGCCGGTGCTTTAGCCACTGCGCCACCTAGCCGCCCCTAAAAATGATTTTTGATAGTTGTACTTCTAAGGAACTTAAAATAAAAGGGCCTTCAATAGTCCCACAAAACTAAAAAGATGTAAATTTTCTGATTTTTTAGAGAGAAACATTATATATATGCTGAAGAAAAGGGTAATTAAATTTTTTTAAATTAGAAAGGGAACAGTTGTATAGGCACAATGATTCAGGTTCATTAGAGGGGGAAGTGACAGCCCAAGAAGATAATGTAAAAAAAAATAAGAATCATGCTTGTACAATTCATACATATGTATTTGTTGTGGAGGAAAAACAAACAAACAAATAAACAAAACCCAGAATCAAACTGATTACTATGCTGGCTTCATGTAGTTATGCTGCCATGCAAGCAAAAACATTCTCATATAGCAAACTTTTCTTAAAATCTGCAGGAGGATAACAGGCAGAAGATTATATGAAAATGTGTTCAACTCAGAATCCTTTGGAATTTTAAATTTTAGTCTACTGCTACTGATGTTTGTTGCTGTTCAGTCATGTCTGACTCTTTGTGAGCCCATTTGGAGTTTTCTTGGCAAAGATACCGGAGTGGTTTGCCATCTCTTCCTACTCATTTTACAGATGAGGAAACTGAGGCAAACAGGGTTTAAGTGACTTAACCAGGGTCACACAGCTAGTAGTGCCTGAGACTGAATCTGAACTCAGGTCTTCCCAACTCCAGGCCTGCACCATATCCACTGTGCCACCTACCTGCCCAACAGACAAGTTGCAAAGGGTTTATTTATATAATTAGTCACGTATACCTGTAAAAAGCATGAGTTTCAGTAATTGCTCGGTAAAGTCCACTTGCTGCTCTCGTGCTGATCATTTTAAAGAGGAGGACGATGCTATTACCAGATTCCTTGGTGACTGTTAGATATACATTCTTTCCAGACTGAGTTGCCATCTGAACAACAGGATATGCAATCCTAAAAGTAGGAGAAAATGATTCTGATCAAACCAAAGAGGACTGTTACGAAACTCATGACTTTTTTTTTAAGAGTCATAAGTATTTTCTTAAATTTTGGCAGAAACACCTTCAGAGTAAAATACAGTTACTTAACAGGTCAATGACAAACCTCTTCACCCACTAATATATAAAAGTAAATAAGAAAAAAAGTTTATAAACACACAGATACAGGTCTAATGGATTTACCCAAAGTAGACTCAGACCAAAAAACAGTGTAATTCTATTTATGGGTAGTAAGGGGTGATTTCTTGGCAGTGAATGAACCACTTACTTTATTAATGCCTCCAGGCCCGTAAATTTCCATTTTCTAAGTTTTTGATTAATAAATAGTAACTGAAGCCTTAAAACATAATGTGCATCCAAAAGAATGCAATTTATTCAAGGGATAATTTTTCAAACCCCCAACTCTGTTTTCTATTTTTATAACCAAGCCCATACAAATATGCCCCAGAGCATTAAAGACTCTGTTACCTGTTAATTGGGCTAAGATCATCTTTACAAATTGAGATTCCTTCGGGTCCAACTCCAATGAGCAGTTTCTGCCCTTCACTGTCCCTCACAGAATGCCATTCCACACCATAGTTCTCCATTGCAGATACAATTTGCAAAACTTGGTATTCAGCTGAAGCCTGACTCATCCCTTCCAACTCCTTGTGCTTCGAGGTAATACTGTAGATGAAGACAACAACAACAACAACAAAAGGAAGCTCATTCAGCAAAGAGTTAGCCAGCAATGACGAGGGGAAGCTATTTAGTATTTAGGTCTGGGCATATTATATGAATGGATTACAGATATATTATACTGATACCATCATCACAGAAAGCAGTGACAGCTTAAATGCATTGCTGCTTTAAAGCTGAATTTCCATTTGTTTTGAAAACTACAATAAAATACTCAAGTTTTTGGTAGCTTGATAACTTTTTTAAAAACAGGGGAAATTTTATAGGCTAGAATTAGAAGAGTTATACAACTTTATAAAATGTAAAAAATGGAGGGAATTTAAAGTACTGGAATTTCATAAGAATTCTACTGTACAAAAATCCTCAATACTTTCCAAATAAACAGAGGGGATTAAAATCAATTTCTAGAAGTAAATAAAAGAAACACCATAGTAAAAAATGTATATAATTAAACTTCTTTTTTTTGGGTCACCATTTTCAAAGATTCAAAATAGCAGGCAACTTGAACAGCTTATAGAGCATATTATCAATAATAAAAATTGCAGGAAATGCAATTTTTAAAAAAATAAGATACCACATACATAGAAAAGAGGGTAGGTCAATCACAAAGCAAGAGTGATGGATAATCTATAGTGTCCTGGCTAGTGATGCCCTGGCATCCAGAAAATAGCTTATCAGGTAGGATCTACTTTGAAGAATTTGCAGAAAGTCACGTACAAGTGTTGAGACATAGCTAGAATGTGATGTGGATGGGCTGCAACCAGCACAGGTAGAAGGCAAACACGATATAAATGAAATTAAGGATCTGCTGAAGTACTAGTAATCGCTCTATTTGAGGTATTCAGGTATTGAAGGCCATCAACTAAGCATAAGGCAAACTTGTGAGAATTTAAAGTTTCCAAAATCATGGGTGGGATGGTAGTTATGAGGCAGGATGAGAAGGAGGGGGGAAAGATATTTCACTGGTGTCTATGGCTATGATGTGATATTCCATATCAAGGCCGTAAGTAATGGAAGATTTGTTCACATGTAAGACTATTTAAGTATAGTGCTGTTCAAAAGGGGAGAGGGAAGCAAGAACCTAATGTTACATTACTTTATAGCCACACATCAGCAAATGGCCAGTGGTCTGTGAAAGCAGCAGTCCATAGTTACCTGTTTAAGGCAGCACCTGAGAGCTCTTTTGCACACAGTTCTTCATAGTTATACTTGGCGGTGTTTTGATTATAGTCACCAAATTTGGTTTGTGCCAGTAGTGCACTGAGTTCAATAGCATGCTCTGAGGAACACTGAAGATTGCCAGCCAAAAGATCCTCCTTTATATGCAAGAAAAATATATGCCTACAAAAGAATGAATTTACTTGTAAAAGTTCTGACTAATTAAAAACATTGCAGTCAATTGAACAACACAAAACATATATAAATAAGAAGTTAAAATTACTGAAAGCTCTTAATATTGAAGATGAGACAGTTTTAACTAATCAGTAAAACAAAAGAATAAGTTTCTTTTTGATATAATTTAAATATCCCCTGTGATATTTCAGATCAATTATTCTAAGAAACCGACTATCACACACACTGATATTTAAAACACATGTGGGAGTTATTTTTCAAACAGCTAGGACAAAAGATTTACTGTCATTTGATGAACGTTATGAGACAAAGTCATGTTTATTCAAAAGAACAAGAATGTTTTGGATACATGGAGAATCAGTGAGTTGGAGTGGAAAGAAAACTGGATTTGGAGTCACAAATCCTGGGTTTGGGTCCCAGTTCTACTAACAAGTCCCCTCTCTGAGACTCAATTTTCTTGTTACTTATTCCAATATTTTGTGCCTTCTATGATGAGAAAATGTTACACAACCAATGGAGGCTATCTCAAAGTTACAATGACAAAGTTCCTCCTTCATTCACAAGTTCCTGTAAATAAGCCACAGTAAAAATGTACTCCAAGAAGGTAAATATGGTTTCTATTAAGTTAGACATCTGCTAGTCTTTAGTGCTTATTGGTTACGATGCTAAATCTGAAAAAAGAACCCATAAAAACTAGTTTTGCAGTAATGACTGTAGGGCCCTGCTCTAGCCGCAGTTCCATAAAACCATGTTATGACACAACCTTGGACAAAGATTGGAGAAGCTCCACCCTGCCTGTTTACTTCTCTGTCCCAACCCTCTAAGAGAAAATACTATTAAGTAGTTAATATTTTAAAATATCTTTGGAGGAGAGAACTTTTGCTTAAAGCCATAAGGAGGGAATATGTGCTTAAATGTTTTATTGACCCAACCTAAAACCTTTCTTTCAGAACTGACTTTTCAAGTTTAAATTGGCAATCAGACCCTGATAACCAGGCAGCAAGGGGCCTCCAAACACTATCCTCAGCTTCTCAAAGATAATTTATGCATTGTCTGGACAGGCAGCTGTCAGGCCCAACAGGTGGTCAATAGTCAGTAATGCTGACCCTGCTTTGTGCAATGGACTCAAATAAAGGCTATCTGTAGATTAACCGTTCTATGTGTTTCACATACTAGGCTGTATATGAAACAATTCTTGGTTATTTCCTCTGAAAGTAAACAAGAAAAAAAAAGAAACTGTTTAAACTTTCCAAAAAGATACCGTATATTTTTCCCATGCATTCCATACAAAAGGGAAACTGTCTTCCTTTTCATGAACTAAATAGATCGTCCTGCTAAAAATTATAGTATCATTCAAGTTATTAGGTAGAAGGATTCAAGTTCTTAGATGGGGGAAAAGAAAAAGTATCACCAAGGATAAAATTATTCAAGTAACAAAACTTAGTAGTGGTCCTAACACTGGGCATCTCTCTTAGTATGGTATTCCCTTAAAGAAGTATGTGACTGTGGAATTAATACACTTTGTTTTTAAATAATAATAATCTAAAAATTGTTTTTCAGTAAGGTGATTCAGTGATGATTCAATGTAGTAAAGAAAGATTAGAATATAGTTTTTTTTTCCCAACTATGTTTCCTTCTAACCATCTGGATGGTAATTATTTTTTTCCTAGGTAAAGCAGCTGAAAGGTTACACAAGACTGTTCACTGAACACTATCAAAACAAGCAGCTGTATTCAAACAACTGTTTTGTGCCTGCAGTGGGTGTTTCTTTTCACAGAAGATAAGCAGACAATATCATCTACTCAATTCCCTGGGACCAGAAAATGAAAAGTCGAGAGCATTTGCCAATTCTTCATTCTTAAACGCCTAGAAAGATGACCATATAATATACATGTGAAAGTTCAAAAGCTGTATTCTCTAAACCAGTACTTCCCAAACTAATTTGGAAAAGGAAGAAAGAGTTGAGAAAACTTTAATGCTGAAGGGGGGGGAGGGAGGGAACCTATTATTATTTTCAATGCAAAATTACATATTTGATATTTTAGAAGGGGAAAACATTATCAGCATAGACATTCTCGAGCTGCCCTTATCACATCATCAGAGTTTGTTAGAAAGATCAGAATTCATCAGAAAATGGTTTGGGAAATGCTACCCTAAACATTATGCTAGCTAAACCCTGAAATATGAAATTCTCTTAAGTTTGCAAACGTTTCTCAGAAGTGATATTGGAAAACACAGAACTCCAATTTCTGGCCAATGCTATTAAGTTTCAGTTCATCAAATGACTTGATTCATGATACTAATTAAGTCATGGTTGTACTAGAAAGATTCTTATAATAAAACAAAAGAACAACCAATTTTCAACAAAGTTGTTGT
The DNA here is from genome assembly GCF_019393635.1 of Dromiciops gliroides. Taxonomy (NCBI): domain Eukaryota; kingdom Metazoa; phylum Chordata; class Mammalia; order Microbiotheria; family Microbiotheriidae; genus Dromiciops; species Dromiciops gliroides. The sequence goes on along the minus strand of NC_057861.1, from coordinate 178,949,927 downwards.
GTATTCCGAAGGTGATTTCTTTAAATAACAAAAAAGTTAATTGTAAAATGAGCATTTATTTTCTTGAAGAACAAAGCTGAGAACTTAAGACACTGAGAAGTCCTCTACTTTACATCTCTCCATGATGGTTCTGCATATAGATCAGCACAAGTACTACTGTTCTGCCATTTAAAATATCTCTAAACTCTGCTGACTTGTTTCACAAACATATTTTTACCCTAAAGCCCCCTTTTGCTTCAATACAAGGCTTACAGACCAATTAGGAGTTAGATTTCTTTTGATATCTGGAAATCTTCCAAGATGGTAGTTGTTAATTTGCCAAATGCCTGGTTGTTATTACTAAGGGGTTACTCTCAGTCATTGACCTAAAGTTACACTTCCCACTTACTAAGGAATCATATCTCGTCCACAGCCACATCAAGATTCACTTAAAACCAAATGTTAAATTGGACTTGCAAATATTTCTGTAATGACTAACTTTGAAAACAATTTTTGATTTTATTCTAAAGTCTAAGCTTAACTTAGCCTTTGATGAAGTAATTAACCGTTAAGTACAAAGGTATGAGACTTCATTTATGAAGATACTAAACAAAATGGACTGATTTTTCCTACCAAACCATCCCTCTTCCAAAACTTCTCTATTTCGCTTGAAGGCACCATCATTCCTCAAGTCTCCTAGATTCATAACCTGGCAGTTATTCTCTATTTCTCTCCTTCAGTCCACATATCAATTCACTTGCCAAATCTTGCTATTTCTAACTCTACCTCTCATTTATCTGAACCTCTCACCAAATTATTGGGAAACCAACAAGTACCTCTCTCCTTTAGTCCATCCACAACACTGCTGACAACTATTTTTCTTACCAACTTAATCATTTCCTGTGGCTTCTTATTACATCTAGAATGACATAAAAACCCATCTATGGACAGAGTGCCAGGCCTGAAGTCATCTTCCTGAGTTCCAATTTGACCTTAATAACCGTGTGATCCTGGCCAAGTCACTTAACCCGTTTTGCCTCAGTTTCCTCATATGTAAAATGAGCTGGAGAAGGAAATGGCAAACCACTCCAGTATCTTTGCCAAGAAAACCCCAAACGGGGTCATTAAGAGTCAGACAAGATTTTTTTTTTTTTGTGGGGCAATGGGGGTTAAGTGACTTGCCCAGGGTCACACAGCTAGTGTCAAGTGTCTGAGGCCGGATTTGAACTCGGGTACTCCTGACTCCAGGGCCAGTGCTTTATCCACTGTGCCACCTAGCTTCCCCTATACAAGATTTAACAACAACAAAAAAAGCATGTAGTCGTCTAAGAATACAGAATATAACTTTTTCATCAACTATTTCCCATTCAGCAACCTATTTCTAATTATATTAAGCCTACCTAATCCTAAATTATTTTAAACCTAATTATGTTTTGCTTAGTTGGAGCTGCTTTGCATTACTGAATGTCTCATCTCTTTAATGCATACTGCATTACATTAATGTTTCTGTGTTCCCCTTTGTAGGCCTTTAGTTTTTAGCCTAGTGCCAAAATGGATACACTTGTGAGTTAATGTCTAAAGCCAACAGGTTGGTCAATGGTACAGGATGCCAAGAATAGAAAGCCAACCAGGACACAAATCTGCCAGCACTTGATGAATCAAGATAAGTCAGTCAGTCAATAAAACATTTATTAAATACCTAATTTGTGCCAGATACTATGCAAAGCAATGGGGATAGATACAAAAAGAAGCAAAACACAATCCTTGCCCTCAACAAGGTCATGATCAAATGAAAATATTTTTAAATCATCTGCAATACTGCACTAAATCAGTAGTCCAAAAAATCTTAAAGTAGTCATTACTTCCTATATTCTTTCCTAGTGTTGACTTTGTGCTTGGTGCACAAGATAATGAGTCTACTCTAATTCCAGCTGTATAATCAAATAAAGAAAAATATGACAACACCTTGTAAAAATTTTAAAACAATATTGTAGGGCAGCTAGGTGGCATAGTAGATAAAGCACATATTATCCACATGTTATCAAGGCAATTCTTGATTAAGGGAACAGGTAGGCTTTTGTAAGAGATATTCTATAGCATACCACATTGGATAAATCACTGTTAATATCATACGGGGCAATCCTGATTGACATAAGAGAATTTTGTTCCAATGTTATTTAAATCAAGGGAGGAAAAAAAAATTAGGATGTATATTCTCCAAAGGTGTTTGCTATTGTCACATTGGATTCCAGTGATGAATTCAACAGGAGGAGCAGTTTCTTAGAGTTAAGATTCTCTAATCACTCCAACATCAGAACACTTGCATTAAGGCCTGGAATGCTACTGAATCTGCCCATTGAGGTCCAGAACCATTCTAGGGTTTGTCATAATGATGCTGGTGGATAAAATGCCTATTATCCAGGCCATGAAATATATGGTTAGATGTACAAACCCTGAAACTATCTTGTGCCTTTACATCTATCGAGGATATATGTTGTAGACAGACAACAGCTCAACAGGAAGATGGAGGTGGGGGAGACCATTACATTTGGAAAACTACACTTCTCCCTCAAGCTTCTCCCCAAAACAAGACCCACCTTTTCAAATCAATATCCTTTTAGTGTTGCTATATTTCTGTGAATCATGGAATAATGCAATCTCCAAAAACAAAAAAACAAAAAAAAGACTATGAGTTGCCCAAAGGGCAAACAGCAAATTGATGGCAGTAAGTTACCTAGGATAAATGGTGTATTAGGAGTGGTGTAAAAAGTTATCAGAACTGCATGACCAAAGCAGGAACTGGACCAGTAATGGAGCAAGAGAAAGGATAAGAGATGGCCAGTGTAATGTTAAAGGGATCTACTGGCAGGAACCCAGTAAGTTCAATGCACCCCTTTTGAGAAGATTTCTGGGAGGATATAGCTAAGAGTTGTAAAAGGTGAGATGACATGAGTGGCAATCTGCATCACTGGTAGGAGAGAGGGGGTGCCCTCAAGGAGTTTATAATCTATAATGTAACACAATATGTACACATAATAAGCATGTGTGAAATAAATACACAGTAAATCTAATTTATGGGAGCAAATTTGAATCAGAAAGCTCTGAAGGCAGTTTTAAGGTATTTCTCAGAGTTGAAGGAGTGACAGAGTACAATGCAGAGATGAGGGTTAGCTTGTACAAAGGTGTGGAGACTGTAGATGGAGGGATATGTGTGAGGCCTGAGTAGTAAGAAGGCTAATTTTTTTCTAGACTATAGAGACTGTGAAGGGGAGTAATGTATAAAAAGACTGAAACAAGGCAGCCAGACAGAGAAGTTTGCATCTGACCCTGGAAGTAACAGACAGCCAATAGGGTTTACTGAGTAGTGGGGTGGCACATTTGAATTGTGCTTTAGGAAAGCCACTGACCACTATGGAGATGAAAAACTGGAGAGAATGTCTTCAAAAGCTCTAGTTTGGTTAAAAACAAATAACAAAACCATGACTGGGCTGTGGACATATCCTTGAAGACCAAAGGAAATAATGGAAAGAAGTAGGGAGACTATGGGTGTGAAATCCTGAATGACAGACTTTTTCAACACACTGATTTGAATGGTATTCTTTTTTTACTCATTGCTATAAGGCAGGGTGGAGTTTTTAACCTTTGTTATCTCAAGAACCTCTCCACCCCTATCTGCCTTGGCAGATTGATGAGGTCCATAGATCCCTTCTTAGAATGATACTTGTTGCCAGAAGCCTGTACATGTAACTGTACAACTTGCTATTTCCTCCAAATATACAACAAATGTATCATGTAACCAAAAAAAACCCCAAAACAAACAAGAATACTTGTTGCCTATATTCATAATTGAAGAAAATGCTAGATTCCATTTAGATATTAAGTGAAAATAAAGATGTACTTTTTTTCTATCCAAGTTCACGAACTCTCTAACCAAGGGCTATGAAGCCCACGATAAATACCTCTGTTATAAGGGGTGGCTCTCTGTGATGGAAAGCAGGTAGGATACGATAGAAAATGTAAATAGATTTAAATAATTTTTTTTCTGATAACTTTTGTTTTTTACAAGAAAAGATCCACCTGACTATTATAGTAATCGAAGATCCATTCTCCATTTGACCCTAATAGATCCCTGTCACCCCTATAATCAAATACAAAATGTTATGACATTCAAAACCCTTCAAAATGGAGTCCCCTCCTACCTTTCCAGTCTTCCCATAACTTAGGAACCCCACACCAGACTCTTTTTTTTTTTTTCACACCAGACTCTTTAACCCAGTGACACTGGTTTCCTTCCTCTTCCACCAACAAGACACTCCATCTCCTGGCACCAGGCATTTTCTCTGGCAATCTCCCATACCTGGAACTCTCTCTTTCCTCATTTCTACCTACTAGCTTTCCTGGCTTTCTTAATGTCCTATTGGAAGCCTTCTCCAACTCCTAACTCCAGTGCTTTCCCTCTTCTAAGGATTTCCTAAGCTGTAGATACTTGTTTGCTTATTGTCTTCTCCATTAGATTCTGAATTCTTTGAGGACAAGAATTGTCTTTTACTGTTCTTTACATCCCCGACACTTAACACAGTGCCTAGCACATAGTAGGTAAGGATTAATAAATGTTTATTGATTGATTACTTGTATTTTTTCCATTAATATCGACATTCCACTGCCCTTAAATCACTGTCACTAGAATGCCAAAAAACACATTATAGTTCTGATTCAAATTAGTTTCTGTTTCCAGCCTAGACAACATCTGCTGTACCTTGGACGACATGTCTATTTGTGGGATATAACATGTTTTTCCCATGTTTGCAATTTATGTATTGTTTATAATTTTAAAATTGTATACACATTAATAGATACCTTTCTTTGTTCCTGAGCCATTTCCAAACTATGCCCCTTCCATTCTATTCAGCATCTTCATTCTCCTTCCATAGGGACTTGCACTCTGACCCCTAAGACCCTGGGCTCAGATAGGCCTTTGCCTTAACTTGACTTAGGTCACCACTCACTTCCTAGAAGTTTCTAAACCAAGCACAGAGCCCTTCCCTTATGACATTAGAAATGTAAGCTCCCTGAGGGTAAGCTTGCTAGCTTGAATTTGTATCCCCAGCATTCATCACACTTAATAAGGACTTTTTCATTCATTCATAGACAAACATAAAAACAAAAAGACAACATTATCCATGAGAATTATAACCCAAATCATAACTGATTCAGCTTTCAAACTGCACACACAAAATAACAAAAATATGGTTCATGAAACATTTTAGTTAGTTTCTAACCATTCATTCATGATAATCTATCACTACTTCAGCAAGGAAATGTAGTACTTAGGCTCACTGCTCCATTCTTTTTTGTTGTTTCTCTTTTTGAGTCCTTTGGAATTCGTGATAAAGCAGGATCATTTAAAAATGAAGATTACACTATTATAGGTTTGGCTAAAAGTGTTGAGTCAATCTGATTAGAAACAAAGATACCAGAGCATCCTTAAGTATAAAGGAGTGAAGAAAAAAAAAACACCACGAATTATTCAGGTGCTGGTATAATTAAGATTTAGTAGATGAAATATACTAATCTTCTGATAACTATTTTTTAAATGTTTAACAATTAAATTTGATGAATTGTTTTCACATTAGAAACCCTTGGAATCCCCAAACATTCTTCATGATTTCAAATACTTATCTTTATAATATATCAACTCCAGCTTCACTTTCAAGCTTGAATTTCAAACAACAGCATTGATTCTTATCAAAACATCATAAGAATATAAGAGTGGAACTTAAGTCTCAGTTTTTCCACTCCCAATGTCACCACCCTAGGCCAGGCCTCAACCAGGTATAAAGCCCTAAGCCTGGAGTCAGAAAGACAGACTCGAACTCAATCCAGCCTCAGACACTGTGTGATCCTGACCAAGTCACTTAACTCTTATTTATCTTGAGGACAGGGACAGGGACAGGGACTGTCCTGTTACTGTTCTTTATATTCCCAAGACTTAGCAGAGTGCCTGGCATATAGTAGGTGCTTAATAAATGTAAAGCAGGAATAATAATAGCACCTGTCTTGTAAGGGTTATTTTTAGATCAAATGAGACAACATTTGTAAAGTGCTTGGCACAATGCCTGGCACCTAAGAGGGACTATATAAATGTTAGATATTATTTTTCCTTCCAGTGGCTGGAGAGTGATATACTTAAGAGTCAAAGAACATGGGTTCAAGTTCTGATTCTGGTGCTTACTAGCTTGTGCTCATGGGCAAGTCACAATCTCTTATGACTGTTTCCTCTTCTCTGAAGTAGAGAATACTACTTCCATGACCTATTTCACAAGCTGCTATGACTAAACTGCTTTTCATAAGGTACAAATAAATCTAAGCTACAAGTATTTCCATTTGCTCTACTTATCAGAGCAATATTTCTAATGGCACAGCCCCGAATGTGACACTCCAACACCTTCTGTAGGTCCCCACGGGTTACCAAACATCTTAGTCTGGCACTGGAGACAGATACATTGTATCTTCACCCTAACTGTCTAAGCACACGAAGGCTTTTAGATGGAAGAGCAGGACTAGCCTGGTTCTGCTCTGTCCCAGAGGACAGTGCTAGGACCAATAAGTTATAAGAAAATGTATCTTAACATATCTATCTCCAAACCGCAGTGCCTCAAGAAGAGATTCCATGAAGCAGAGGGTGGTAGAACATTGAACTGTTAAGGAAGTTAAAGGACCAGACAGCCACTACCAAAGCCTCCCTCAGATGGAGGAGAGGTAGGATATTTTTCTTTTCCCACTATACTATGTTTCAGACAAACTGGACTTCACTGCTGCTCCAACAGGCCCTGAATCTGACCACTTCTGTGCTTTTGTACATTCTGTGCCTTTCAATGACTTCTTCATCACATTCGTGCTTATTAACATTTGATTTCTTTAAGACCCAGTTCCAGTGTTAGCCCTACTTTTCTTCCCTAATCCTCCTCTTGATTTCTCAATGAAGCTCTCACAGATTTATCCTCTTTCATGAACACATTTACCTATATATCTATTCTGATACTCCATACTAGACTGTATATTTTTGGATGATGAGAATTTAGTATTTCTGAATTCTGCACGTAGGTCTTATTTTTTTTTTTAAACTTAGCTAAATCATACAAGAGCATCCTATTTCTTAGATATTACTCTACGCCCAATCCAAGCTTATCTGTAATATTCCTTAAGTTTGTTTTTTTTTTTTTGCTTCAGTGAAATGTATTTAAGGTAGTTAAATTCTATTCTATATTCATACCCACAGAAAGTAATGGTAATATAGGAGACTTTACAATAGAATTTTGGAGCTAAGAGGGGCTCTGGAGATTATTTGGCTCAACCTTTTCATTTTACAGAAAGTTGAAGTTATTTGACCAAAGTCTTGTAGGTACTTGACAGCAGACGAAAGTTTTCCAAATCCCATTAGGAGCTCATCCCATCACATCATTTCATCTTAAAAGACTTATGAAAATGAAGAAATTAAATAACAGAATATCAGGCAAAAATGAAATTTGGTGGAGGGATATAACAACAGCTGATTTATCATTTTTTGTTGTTGTTATTCAGTCCACTCTTCATGACTCCATTTAGGGTTTTCTTGGCAAAGATACTGGAATGGTATCTATTTTATAGATGCTCATTTTACAGATGAAGAAACTGAAGCACATAGGCTTAAGTGACTTGCCTAGGGTCACACAGCTAGGAAGTGTATGAGAAGTGTATGAGGCCAGACTTGAACTCAGGAACATGAGTCTCCCTGATTCCAGGTCCAGCACTCTATTCATTGAGCCACATAGCTGCCCATTATTATTGTTAGACTAGCCCTATTTTAAATACAGTATGATATCAGCTCACAGGGAACAAATCAGTCAGACAAGCTGGGTTTGGATACTATCCTTGTAACTTTGGAAAAATTCATTTAACAACTAGAACCCTCCTGATGAGTAAAATGAGTTGGTTGGATATGATAATCTTTCAGTTCTAAAGGTATGATCTTATGATCTTCTGGGGTTTTAAAGTACTTTGTGGCAAAACAATTTTAATACTTGTTATCCTAAAAGAGCAAATAAATACTTATAAGTGCTTACTATTAGACAAAGGTGACCTCCCACACAAACAGAACTGTTACTATAATATAGTCACAGTATTTTATGTATAAAATACTTTATGATTAGTTTACAGCACAATAAAATATCAGGTTTCATCCACTTAGAATCTATCAGTCAAAACATTTAGTATATTATTTAGAAACTAGCAACAAGACTAGAATCAAACATTAAAAAAGCTCAAAACAATTAAACTTTAAGATTCTCCATAGAAGTTATATATTTGTAAACTTTATAATAATGAAGCATTTACAGACAAACCCTTTCTAAAATGAATCAATACTAAAATTTCAAGAATACAGACGGGTGATTTAGAATAAAATGAAAGACTACATGACTTGATGAAGTCTAAAGCATAATTGTCTTTTTTTAAATGAGAAAAACAATTTTATTTCCAAGAATTTAGTCTTGCTTTACTGACTAGATAAATTTGTAATTATCATTTGTAACTTGTAATTGATAAAACAAAGCAGTTCTGGCTTTTGACACTGTAATTATATACTTATGTGTAAATGGATACTTCAAGTCCTTAAAAACACTTTATTTTCATAAGCACACAAAACCAGACCCCTCAGCTTCTTATTCACACTATCTATTTACTTGACAAGCCATTCTTCCCCGTACCCCACCCCCAACAGGTTATAAGTAAACTTCAGTTCAACCCGGTTCAAATGATTATAAATCTCCAATTAGAAGGATGTTATTTAAATGAGGTTTTAGTGTAAAACAATATGATCAGTTTCTAGCATCAAAATTATGCTGTAAGTGAAGCCATTAACAAAACTATTATAAAGTCTCTAGAATGCCAAGTTTTGAATCAGTAGAGAAAATATGCTGGGGACTGAGGGGAGGGCTATGCAGGAAGGAATACATTCAGGAATGAATGTGATATAAAAGCAAAAGGCATCAATAAAAACTAGTAGAACATAAAGCTACAAAGATTTTTTTAAAAACCTACAAATATAAAATACTTTAAGAAATGCTTTCCTAAAGTATCTCATTTGATTTTCACAACTTTGCAAGATTGTTAGTGTAAGTATTTCCATTTTATAGATGAAAAAATCTCAGAAACTTGACCTGCCTAAGATAAGTGGCAGAGCCCCCTCTCAAAACAATGCGCTTTTGCATATCACATTGCTCCTCTAAAATGCAACTAAAAGAGAAATATTTTAGCAACAGCTTAAAATGTATTAAGTTTATAGGCAGGGGGCAGCTAGGTGGCACAGTGGATAAAGCACTGGCCCTGGATTCAGGACCACCTGAATTCAAATCTGGCCTCAGACACTTGACACTTACTAGCTGTGTGACCCTGGGCAAGTCACTTAACCCCCATTGCCCCCCCCCCCACACAAAAAAGTTTATAGGCAGAATCCTAAGATATGTTAACAGTTTGTCTTTGGAATAGCTACTCTAAAAAATATACCATATTTTCCCCAAACATTTTCTTGTATCATTTGCATTAGAAGACACATGACTTGCCAAGACTATTTAAAATGTGTCCATTAGGAATATAAATAAAGAAGTATTTGAGGGCAGCTAGGTGGTGCAGTGGAAAAAGCACTGGCCCTGGATTCAGGAGGACCTGAGTTCAAATCTGGCCTCAGACACTTGACACTTACTAGCTGTGTGACCCTGGGCAAGTCACTTAACCCCCATTGCCCTGAAAAAAAAAAGAAAGAAAGAAAAGAAGTATTTGATCAAAATTTCTTCTGTCACCAAAAATACAAATATAGATTCATCAGAACACTTTCAAGTTTATTGAAATGGATTTCCAAAAATATCTCTTTAGTGATGAGGAAGGTGAGGAAAGGACAATAGGAGTAAATCATTAAGTCAATCAATAAACATTTATTAATCACCTACTATGTGCCAGGCCTTGTGATAAACTCTGAGGACAAAAAGTCAAACAAAATATAGTCTCATTTTCCCCATCTTCCAGGAGTATACAATCTGGGGGTGCGGGTGGGGAGAGAAAGACAATATACAACTATGTACAAACAAGCTAGATAAAGAATAAATAAGAAATAATCAACAGAGAGATGGTCCTAGAATTAAAAAAGATTGGGAAAAGCTTCCTATAGAAAGTGAAGTTTTATCTGGGATTTAAAGGAAGCCAGTAGGCAGAGATGAGGAGGGAGAGAGTTCTAGGCATGAGGGTCAGCCAGAGAAAATGCTTGTAGCTAAGAGATGGAGTTTGATAGAGTTGAGGAACTTCAAGAAGGCCAAGCATCACTGGGCTGGAGTGCAAAAAGACGGGAAATTTGGGGTGGAGGACTAGGTGGGAAGGGTTTTGAATAAACAGGTTTTCATATCTGATCCCACCAGGGAGCCACTGGAGTTTACTGAGTGAAGGGAAACACGTTTGGACCTGCACTATAGGAGAATCATTTTAGTGGCTGAGTGTAGAATGAACTGGAGAGGAGACACCTGCAACTGGCTAGCCAGCAGGGGATTGCAACAGTTCAGGAGTGAAGAAATGAGGGCTTGCACCAAGGTGGTGTCAGTATTTGAGAAAAGGGGAATGTATTCGAGAGATATTACTAAGGTTAAATTGACAGGCCTTGTCCACAGGCTGGATATGGCGGGGTATGAAAGAGAATGAGGAGTTGAGGATTAACACCTAGATTGAGAACCTGAGGAACTGGGAAGGATGGTGTTGCCCTTAAGAGTAATAGGGAAGTTAGGAAGGGAGACAAGGTCTTGGAGAAAAGACAATGAGTTCAATGTGAGCATGTTGAGTTGAAGATGTCTATAAGACATTCCAGTTCAAGATGTCTAATAGGTAATTGGAGATGGGAGACTAGAGAGGTTAGGGTTGGATAGGTAGATTTGAGAATCCTTAGCATAGAAATGATAACTGAATCCATGGGAGCTGACAAGATCAAGTCAAATAGTACAGAGGGAGAAGACAGTTTAGGTCAGAGCCCTGTGCAACACCTACATTTGGCAAACATGACCTGGATGAAGATACAGCAAAGGAGAATGAGAAAGAATGTTAGAGGTCAAATAGAAAGAGAACAAGGAGGAATATCTAGAAGAGGGTGACTGACTATGTCAAAGGTTTCAGAGAGGTCAAGATGGAGGATTAATGAAAGGTCATTGGATTATAAATGAAATAAATTCCAGTATAAAGCAAGTAAAGTAACTGGTATTTACCCATTTCAAAAGAGCTTCTAAAAAGATGCTCAATGAAAGTTAATTAACTGCTATAGGTAAATCCATGCTTTTAGTTCTATTCTCAGCTGAGTGTTAACACTCTCATTAGCAGATTACAAATGGCTACACAGAATTCTAATACAGTTCTAATTCTAAAATTCAATTATTTGGCAAAAAGTTTCCATTTCTGCATGTAAATAAAGTGAATTTAATTTTAAAATTACTACTTTTTTTATAGAAATAATGGTAAAGACCATCTAATAATTTAAACTAGAATTCTGTGAATATGAAGTGAAACAAAGATATTATTATTGAACTATTATTTAAATGAAGTACTCTTTCACATTTATGCAGATTCGAAAATATATTTGACTTGGCTGAAATTTCTTTTTTCATCCAGAAGTCCATAAAGGTCTGGAAGAAAAATAAAACAAAACAAACAAACAAACAAAAAACCCCACCATGCAATCAAAATTCTTAAGTGTTGATTTTCTATTGACCTCTAAGTCATAATTGCTAAGTGAAGCTTTCTCACAAAGTAGCTTCAAGTTAAAATCACGTAAGCAGTATTTAAATTAATGCGAATGAAACAGGATTGAAAGATATGAAGCCTTTTGGACATTTTACAAGTCTATTTTTATATACTGAAAGTTCATAGGCTGGTGAGCTTTAGAACTGATAGGATCTAAGATGTCCCTTAGTTCAACTCCTCTATGTAGATTTTTTTTAAGTAAAAAAAAAAGTAGAGAAAAGATAATTGACTTGTTCCAGGTCAAAGGTAGTATGCAGAAGTAGAATAGAGGCCCCACTGACTTCAGTTCAAGTGCCCTTTCCACTATATCCTACTTTGCAGAAAATAAACAAACATTTGATAATTTTTGTAATTTTCTGTGGCCTGAGACTATGAGGGTTAACTAACAAAGAAAACCGAGGGAACAGGATTTTACTATGTAGTGCTCAAAGTCTAACATGAGTCTATTTTTCCTCCTTCATATACAAAGGCAGGAGTTGAAGCTGAAACATGGGTAATAGGACAGGCATTAATAATTTTTATCCAAGGTTTATTGTGTTTGAAAGCAATCATTTTTTCAACATACCATTTTAAAGCCAATTATCAAGGAGGGTAGGATTCAAGTTACACAGAGCTGCAAAGTCTCTTGCATTTCAATCAACAAATCTTTCAAAAAGCAGCAGCCCCCAGTTTGGGCCACTGTGGAGGAGAGCAGAACGACACTTTCTGTTGTACATACACTTATATGAACATTCGTGCACAGAGATTCTTTTTTTGTTTTAACCTCCAAATGTAAAAATCGACATCCTCACGATGTTCAGAACCAGGGAGAACCCACAGAATTCTTATGATGCTCACCAGACAACTTCAGACAGAATTGTTAGAAGTTGTTTTTTTCAGCCTGAGCTCATAGCTGCTGTAACTTGAGACTAGACTGAAGAAGTTGACCAAGTTTAAGTAACCCCAAGAGGAACTGTTTCCGGCTTTTCAGTTAGAACAGCTTACAATGACCTAGAGTAACACCGCTGAGCCTGAGGTTACTATCGGACATTCAGACGTTTAGGAGGAAGACGTCCTAGCCACCCAGAACTCTTTACAGCACAAACACTAGCGTTTCATGTTCAATCCTGCTCTTCAATTAAGTTTTCAAAGAACTAGAAACACTCTCTAGCTCCCGTTTCAGAGTTTCTAAAATGGACCAATTAAATATACTCAGCAGTCCCTTCCTAACCTCGACAAAAAGTTGGACAGTTGTGAATTTCCAGCTAATTAAAACAAAACAAAACAAACTCATTTTTTACTTGCTAAATAAATCCTGTCCAGAAGTAGATGAGATACAACATATCTTATCTGGGTGAGGTAGGATGACTTTAGTACAACAGCATCACAGTCACATTTCATATTAGTTTATTTTGGCTTCATTTTACCTAGTCTGCTCCTGTAAGATGAGATGTGGCTCCACGAAGAACTTGACTCTTAGTTTGAGTCTGTAAGGGGCCAGCCCATCCATCTGCTGGGAGATTCGGTTTCTCAGATTCAACCATAAACTCTCTCCTTTGCTACCCGTAAACTGCAGTCCAAAATAATCAACTTCTATAATTCCCAATCTTCTGCAAACCTAAAACAAAAGATGAGCACATCACTTAAGCAGGAGGATGTGTTGCCCTACTAGGTCAATGTCATTAAAAGTATAGATTACATGTAAAAAAACAAACAAAAAACCAAATCCAGAATCTGTACCCACCCTGTCATGTTTTGCAGCTTGGGAGAACTCCTAGTGCTAATCGGGGAAACAAAGCTGCAAGACTCCTGAGATTTCAGGTATGGCACTTGAACATAGTGTGCTTGATCTAATACCTAGGCAAGCTTGCCAATAACCCTCAAAAGCAGCTGAAAAGTCACTGAAGCAAACCACTGGCTATTTTCCATTTGACTCCAATCACTGGAACTCTCTGCACCAGTACAATCTGTACAGAGGAATTTTCAGTTCAGTATCTGGGTGATTTTAGCCATATGGACACTTAAAAAAAAAAAAAAAAGAGCCAAGCCAGGGAAACAAACAACTCTACAAGTGTCAGCTAATCTCTCCAAGAGGTTTCTCAGACTTCTCAGGTCTTGGGATTTGGAGGTAGTTGTGAGTTTCCTTAGGAGCCAAACTTACCGTCTGGGATAAACTGTACCCTATTCTCTCCCCCCTCCCCTTTTCTTTCTTAAAACTTCCAAAGGCAGAGATGCCAAAAATACAACAGACAGGGCTGAGAGATGGGGTTGTGTGTGGGGCAGGAGGCTACCCAAACCACTGACAGTTCTGCAAAACATTTAAAACCGATGACAGATGTTTGGAAAGCAGGACACGTTCAACAAAGGATCCTCTTTGGCATCTCAAGGACAACAAGGGGACTAAGGGACAACTGGCCCCAAATGGGCTGGTCCATGGCACCCGGGTTGGGTCTTGTAGCAGAGAGGAGGGGGCGGTATCAAGAAGACACCTGCCGCAGGTGCGCTGCATTCTTGGGAACCCCCTCCCCACCTTGGGCGCTGACGCCCCGGGCGTTCACGGACAGACAGATAGACACAGACACGCAGCCCCGTTCTCCCCCCGCAGCAGAAGGAGGAGGGGGCGGGGGCACCTCCACGCGCTTCACGCCAGCAGGGGAACCGCGCGGCACGCGGGGCGCGCGGCCAGGAGGCTCCGGCGCGTTCCCCAGGGCGGCGGTGGCGGCGCCGGCGCCGCTTCGCCGCCCTCCTTCTTCGGGCCGCAGTGGCCGCCGCGAGGCCCGCCAGCGGGAGCACGGAGGAGGGCCGCCCAGACGCCGCGCCGTCCGTCCGCCCTCCGGCTCCGCTCTCACCTGGTTGAGGCAGTCTTCGCCGTTGGCTTTCGCCTCCACCTCCACCTCCATCAGCACGGCGTCCGGCCTCGTCACATAGCACAGCATGTTGGGGGGCCACCGCGAGCTCCTTTTTGGGGTGGGTGGTGCAACCGCTGTCTCCCACAGAGGCTCGGACCCCGTCCCCCGGCTGGGCTACAGATGCAAAGCGAGAGGCAAGAACTCCAGCAGACCCCTCCCCGCCAGCCCACCCGCCCTCTCCCGATTTCTCTCTGGGGGCCCGGCTCCGCCGCACTCCAGCAGCTTAACTGCCTCCCCCTAGTCAGTGACTCCCTCTGATATAGCGGCCCCGCCTCCTCTGGATGGGGCTTCGACCAATCACGGGGCTCCGTTCCTTCCGTCCTCTGCCCCCATCGACCAATTGCGGAGGCCGGTCCCGTCTCCAGGCCGGAGCCTGAAGCAGCCGGGGCGCCTTACCCCCGGCTGGCTGCTCCCGGGCGCCTCGCGGTGGGCTAAGGGGAAGGCCGCTTCATCCTCATCCTCATCCTCATCCTCATCCTCATCCTCATCCTCATCCTCATCCTCATCCTCATCCTCATCCTCATCTTCATCCTCATCCTCGGGAAGCGGAGAGTGCAAGTCTCGAGCTCCCTAGGGTGATACTGTAACCACAGGCTAGGAGGCGGAGCCCTTTCTGCTTAGAGCAATAAATTAAAACACTCCTACTGTCGGGTGCTTGCACTGAACCTAACCCAGAGTTGCCACCAGGCCACTCTACAAAACCGTTTTCAAATAAATGCGAAGGGAAGAGGATAGAGCCAAGCCCTGGAAGAAACCGCAGTGCATTTTCCCAGCTCTTGACTTGGCCAAAGGTGAGCTTTGGTCCTCGGCGTTTTAAAAAGTTTTTTCAGATTAGCAAAAGAATCATCCAAACTCTGCAGCACCCTGGTCATTGTCCCCCATTGTGCTTTAATGTTATTAGTCTACCTGATCTAACGGACCTCTTATTTCCTGCTACAGTCCTGCCAGTATCCTTTACTTGGGTCAAGCAGGCATTCTTCCTGTCTTTACACCACTTCTTCCAGGATTTAGAGATGTTCGGAGTTGAAAACACTCGAAGGAGTGGGTTTTGTTTGTTTTTGGTTTTGTTTTGGATATGCAACTCTTTACTCAATTCCCATGACAGTAACTTCCCAGTTGCATATTGTTCAACAGTATCCTCAAGGCCAGGAGAGTATCATCTTATGTCACCCACCACTACCTATATTGACTCGATCTGTTCTTTTCCAGGATGCTCTTATTTCTGATGACTTATTCATTACGGTGGCCCTACCCATTAAAGTGTTTCTCCTCTATTGAATCTCTCTTTACTACTCCATAAAAATTTATTAGTCCCGAGTCATTACGTCTGGGTTCTTCTGTATTTTCCTATAGACACAACTAGTTGTTAAGAGTTAGTATAGACACTGGACTTGTAATTTTATTGATGTAAGAGCTCACTGGTGAAAAAACTCCTTCTACCAGTGTAAATTGGTACCTCCTCGGCAATGTGTAGTTTTAGAAAGTTAAGTTACTTAGAGCACTAAGACATTAAAAGCTTGACTGGTACATGGTCAGTATGGGTCAGAGACAGGACCTAAACTGAGATCTTCCTGACTCCTGGGCTGTTTCTCCATGTACTAAGACAAATTTCCCTCTCAGGAAATAATTTATGATGGTAGGAAAACGTATCTTTTTTTTTTTTAACAGGTAAAAGGAAGGTAATCTCCAGAGCTTTATTTGTCTCCAATTACATGTAAAGATAGTTTTCAACATTCACTTTTGTTTTTGTGAAGCATTGAGGGTTAAGTGACTTGCCCAGGGTCACACAGCTAGTAAGTGTCAAATGTCTGAGGGGGAATATGAACACAGGTCTTTCTGAATCCTGAATCCTGAATCCTGAAGCTGCCCTTAAGGGCAACTAGGTGATACAGTGGATAGAGCACTGGCCCTGGATTTAGGAGGTCCTGAGTTCAAATCCGGCCTCAGACACTTGACACTTACTAGCTGTGTGACCCTGGGCAAGTCACTTAACCCCAATTGCCTCACCCCCCCAAAAAAAAATTCCAAAAAAACAAACAAAAAAACCCATTTACTTTTGAAGGATTTTGATTTCCAAAATTTTCTCCCACCCTCCCTTCCTTTCCTCCTCCCAAAGCCAGCAAGCAATCTTATATAGGTTATATATTACAATCAGGTTAAACATATTTCTATGTTAGTCATGTTGTAAGAGAAGAATCAGAACAAAATGGGGAAAAAAACACAAGAAAAAAGAAACAACAACAAAAAGCAACAAAAAAAGTGAAAATAGTATGCTTCAGTCTGCATTCAGACTCCATAGTTCTTTTTCTGTGTGTGGAGAGCATTTTCCATCATGAGTCTTTTGACTTTGTTTTGCATCATTGTATTGCTGAGAAGAGCTAAGTCTATCACAGTTCATCATGGATGTTGTTGATACCATGTACAATGTTTTCTTGATTCTGCTCATTTCACTCAGCATCAGTTCATGTGTCTTTCCAGGTTTTTCTCAAATCTGTCCGCTTATCATTTCTTACAGCACAGGAGTATTCCAATACATTCATATACCACAACTTGTCTAGCCTTTCCTCAATTGATGGACTTTGCCCCAGTTTCTGATTCTTTGCCACCACAAAAAGAACAGATAAAATATTTTTATACATGTGGGTCCTTTTCCCTTTTGTTATGATCTCTTTGGGAAACAGACCTAGTAGTTGGGCTTGGGTCCAAATTGCTCTCCAGAATGGTTGGATCAGCTCACAACTCCCCCAGCAGTGCATTAGTGTTCCAATTTTCTCACATTGTCTCCAACACTTATCATTTTCCTTTTTTGTCATATTAGCCAATTGGAGGTGTGAGGTGGTACCTTAGAGTAGTGTTAATGTGTATTTCTCTAATCAGTAATGATTGAGGACATTTTTTTCATATGACTAGGATAGCTTTAATTTCTTCATCTGAAAACTGCCTGTTCATATCCTTTGACTATTTCTCAATTGGGAAATGACTGTATTATTTATTTGTTTGTTTGTTTGTTTGTTTGTTGTCCCTCCGGGGGCCCCCACCCCGCCCCCGACCCATCCCGCCCATGGCAATGAGGGTTGGGTGACTTGCCCAGGATCACACAGCTAGTAAGTGTCAAGTGTCTGAGGCTGGATTTGAACTCAGGTCCTCCTGACTCCAGGGCTAGTGCTTTATCAACTGTGCCACCTAGTTGCCCCAATTCTTATTTATTTGATTCAGATATGAGGTCTTTATTTAAACACTGTAAAAATTGTTTCCCAACTTTCTGCTTTCCTTCTAATCTTGGTTGCATTGGCTTTGTGTAAACTCTTTTTCATTTAATGTATTAAAATGATCCATTTTGCTTTTCATAATGTTCTCTATTTCATTTTTTGGGGGGTGGGGTAGGGCAATGAGGGTTAAGTGATTTGCCCAGGGTCACACAGCTAATAAGCATTAAGTGTCTGAGGTCAGATTTAAACTCAAAATCCTCCTGAATCCAGGGCTGGGGCTTTATCCACTGTGCCACCTAGCAGCCCCCTCTCTATCTCATTTTTCATAAATTCTTCCCTTCTCCATAGATCTGACAAGTAAACTATTTCTTCCTTTTCTAATTTTCCTATGGTATCACCCTTTATGTCTAGATCATGTACCCATTTTGACTTTACTTTGGTGTTCAATGTAAGATGTTGGTTTATGCCTAATTTCTGCCATACTATGTTCTAGTTTTCCCAGCAGTTTTTGTCAAATAATGAGTTCTTATTCAGGAGGCTAAAGTCTTTGGGTCTATCAAATAGGAGATTGCTTTATTCATTTACTGCTGTGTTTTGTGTACCTAACCTATTCTACTGATCCTCTTATTTATTTCTTACCCAGTATCAAATAGTTTTGATGATTGCTGCTTTATAATATAGTTTTAGGTCTGGTATAGCTGGTTACCCTCCTTTGCATTTTTTTTTCATTAATTCCCTTGATATTCTTGACCTTCTATTCTTCCAGATGAATTTTGTTATTATTTTTTCTAGCCTTATGAAGTAATTTTTTTGTAGTTTGATTGGCATGACACTGAATGAGTAAATTAATTTCAATAGAATTGTCATTTTTATCATATTAACATGGCCTACCCATGAGCAACTGTTATTTTTCCATTTGTTTAGATCTGATTTTATTTGCGTTAAAAGTGTTTTGTAATTGTTTTCATATAGTTCCTGGGTTTTCCTTGGCAGGTAGACTCCCAAATGTTTTATGCTGTCTACTGTTTTTTAATCCATTCTACTCTCCACTTCCATTTTATAGAAGAGTTCATCCCATTCACATTCACAGTTATGATTACTGTCTATTTCCCTGCATCCTATTTTCCCACTTGTTTATACTTTTCTCTTTCCTTTTCCCCTGTTCCTTTTCAACAGGGCTTAAAAATATTATTACTTTATTTATTTAGAATTTTCTCCAAGTTACATGTATAAAGAAATTTTTACATCGATTTTTAAAACTTTGTGTTCCAAATTCTCTTCCTCCCTCCCCACCCCCTTAGGAACTCAAGCAATTCAATATAAGTTATACATATATAGTCATGCA
Source organism: Dromiciops gliroides (assembly GCF_019393635.1). Classification (NCBI taxonomy): domain Eukaryota; kingdom Metazoa; phylum Chordata; class Mammalia; order Microbiotheria; family Microbiotheriidae; genus Dromiciops; species Dromiciops gliroides. The sequence goes on along the minus strand of NC_057861.1, from coordinate 178,930,698 downwards.
AAACATTTCCACATTACTCAAGTTGTGAAACAAAACAGACAAAAAACTTTAGAGAGAGGAACTAACAAAAAAATTATACTTCAGTCTGTATTCAGCTACCATCAGTAGATGTATTGCATTTTTCAGATAGCATTCTGCTTATCAGTTCTTACAGCACAATAGTGTTCCTTCCTAATCTCATCCCACAATTTGTTCAGCCTTTCCCCTAAGTGATGGGCATCACTCCAATTTCTAATTCAACTTTTAAAAAAAATCTCTTTTAGGATCCCAACCTAGTAGTGGTATTGCTGGGTCAAAGAGTATGCATGGTTTTATAGCCCCTTAGCCATAGTTCCAAATTGCTCTACAGAATGTTTGAATCAGTTTACAACTTTACCAAGAGTGTATTAATGTCGCATTTTTCCCATACCCCCTACAATATTTGTCATTTTCCTTTGCTGTCCTATTATCCAATCAAAAAGGTATGAGGTATCAACAGGGTTTTGCTTCTGACCATCACCTCCCTCAATCTACCCTCCCTTCTATCAGCCCCACCTCCCTTTTGCCTTTTCCCCTTTGGCCTCTTAGTTTTACCCTTCCCTTCTATCAGCACTCCATCGTTTTCTTTACCCTTTTCCCTCCTGCAAGTCACTTAACCCCTGTCTGCCTCAATTTCCTCAACTGTGAAATGGGTATAATAATAGTTTCTACAGGAGGCAGCTAGGTGGCGCAGTGGATAGAGCACCGGCCCTAGAGTCAGGAGTACCTGAGTTCAAACCCGGCCTCAGAAAGAAGTTCCTACAAGGGTTGTTGTGAGGCTCAAATAAGATATTTAAAAAGCAACTAGCACTTAGTAGGTACTTAATAAATGCTTTTCTTTTCTTCCTCAAAACAGTTAAAGAACAGATAAATAAATGCTTTTTTTAATTTGAGGAAAATGTCCCCCTTTTTTTGTTGTGGTTGTTTGTTTTTGGTATTTTTTGGCAGGGTAGTGAGGGTTAAATGACTTGCCCAGGGTCACACAGCTAGTAAGTGTCAAGTGTCAGAGGCTGGATTTGAATTTAGGTTCTCCTGAATCCAGGGCAGGTGCTTTATCCACTGAGCCACCTAGCTGCCTCCCCTTTTTTGTTAAAGATAAGAATCACTAGCTTTACATTGGTGAGAAGGGAAGGGAATAAGCATTTATTAAGCACCTATTATGTGCCAAGCACTGCTAAGTACGAACTTTACACAGATGGTATGCTTATGCTGTATAATCTCTATTCTGGCTTCTGTAGTTGAGAGAAGCTATTTTCTCCTTAAGAAAGATAAAGGGAAGAGTTTTAGGTAGTGAGAGTGCTGCCTTCCAATGCCTAGATGCCTAGGTCATTGAGAAAGCCTTTGGTGGGGCTATATTTAGGAAAGGCAAAGCTAATATTCTATAAGAAAGAGTACAGAGGTGAAGTTGGAAGTTGAAGCTTCAGCATTTCATAAAATCTCCAGACACTAGCTCCAAGTTATCAGATCCTGGGTGAATTAGGTCATCTGAAGACAGAAGATAGAAATTGGATGAAATAGTCACAGTAGTAAAGAACCTAGTAGTAGCAGACCTAGATGAAATATTGCTCTGAATTTTCGATCATATCATCTTTAACCAGAATTATTCAATGCTATTTTTAATGCATAACCTTAGTCCTTTGATTGTAGGAAAGCAGGATTGTTTAGGAAAATAGACTGATCTCATCTCTGGCACACCTAATTATTTAGATTATGTCGCCATACCAAAGCACCACTCTCCATAAATTGCTAAAGTATAGTAATTACTACAAAGTACTTAAGAAACAAAGCCTCTTAAGGGATGGCCATGCAAACTCAAACCTATAAAATCATGGCAAGAGGCCTTGTGGTGTGATAGGAAGTGTTTGACTTGGAGGCAGGACACTTAGGTTTGAATCCCAGCTCCAATGTGAACCAGTTTCATTTCTTTAAATCTTAGTTTGTTGGGGCAGCTAGGTGGCACAGTGGATAGAGCACTGGCCCTGGATTCAGGAGGACCTGAGTTCAAATCCAGCCTCAGACACTTGATACTTACTAGCTGGGTGACCCTGGGCAAGTCACTTAACCCTAATTGCTTCACCAAAACCAAAACCAAATCTTAGTTTGTCATCTAGAAAATGAATTCTTCTTCTTCATCTTATTATTATTATTATTATTTTATTATTATTTTATTTTTTTGAAAATTAATTCTTGTACTGCCTCCATCACAGGGCTCTTGTGATGAAAGAATTTGTAAAATTAAAATTCTGATATAGAAAGGGTCAGGTAGTCACCCACCACTGAAGCAGTCATTTACCAAGCCTACAAATAAAGCCCATTCCTCTTTAACAGTACCTCTACACTACTTTTCTCTTCTCCTGGTAACACAACTGGCAAACCCATTACCATATTGTTGGTACCTTATTTAGAGGTTAAAATATAGGCCTGGGTATTGTCCTGATTCATTACTCACTTAACTTCTCTTCTCTTTTTAACCTCACAGAAATGTAAGGTAAGTAAAATGTGAACCTACTTTGAATTTTTTCTGAAGAAAAATGCTTTTTCCTCTCCCCAAAAGATGGTTCTCTTTCTAAAATGTACTGTGATGTTAATACTAAGTGATGGAGAGGGAACAACAATTGGCAACTTTATTGTCTTTCTGTTTATACCTCAAATCCTTAAATAATGGTTTATGTCGTGATCAAAAATGTCATCACTGAAAGTGCTGACTGACTTCAGATTCCTAGTTTGAACAAAGAATTCTGAAATCCAAACAGGATTGGGAAAGGCAAATAATTTCATTTACTCATGACCTATAATCAAGTCAGAACCTGTTATCTTAAAAAAACAAGTAGGTTGTTTAAAGGGTAAAGATAAGGAATAAAGATAATTCATGAATTAGCCTAAATCTTTATTGCTCCTAGACAGTAAACAACCTCAGAGCTAAGATTGTTCATTTCCATTACATCTTTCTCATAGCCCTTTGAAGTTTCTATTTACATCTGATGGAGTCTCAGTAATTTGTTGGTAATTAAATACTATATATTAATTCTTTGTCAGCATTTTGGGATTGCAAGAGACTGTTGGTAACTCATCTAAATGTTGTCACAAAAGGCCAGTCAATAAAATTATCTTAAAAATTCCTTTTGAGGCTATTGCTGTTGTCTTTGTTTTGTTCTTGTGTCCCTTCAGAAATGCTTTTCTTTAGGTTTGCTTTTCTTCTCTCTTCTTTTTCTCTCCCTCCCTCATTATATTTTCAGTAATTCTTACAAGATAGCTTTTTTTTGTGATATTCTCTTTTTATACCATAACCACATTATTTGGCACTTGGTTGTGAGATTCTCAGACCATAGGTAATCAGGACAACATTACCAGTTGGCATATTTTATGTAATAATAGTAATTTTATGTGTTGTGCTTTTTCTATGAAGATAATGTACTATGAGGGGCATCTAGATGGCACAGTGGATAGAGTTCCTTTGCTTGGACTTCTCTTCATGAGTTTAAATCTGGCCTCAGACACCTATTAGCTTTTAGGGCAAGTCACTTAACCCTGTTTGTCTCAGTTCCTATCTCTAAAATGAGCTGGAGAAGGAAATGGCAAACTACTCTAGGATCTTTGCCAAGAAAATCCCAACTAGGGTTGTGAAGAGTTGGACATAACTAAAATGATTAAACAACTGAACAACATATCATAGGAACTGGCCAATGAGTATCCAGTCTTTAGAGCATGTTTGGATTGACTGTTCTTGATGCTTGTATAAGAGCATGTACAATGATTCTCTGCCTGGTTTTAATCCAGTATTTGGAGGGGCTTACTGAGCTTACTCTTGGCCATGATTATTACTGATATCAGAAGTATATCATGGGCCTTGTTTTGTTTTGTTCTTTGTAGTAGTGGTGATTAATAGGGGGCAGCTAGGTGGCACAGTGGATAAAGCACAGGCCCTGGATTCAGGAGGACCTGAGTTCAAATCCCTCCTCAGACACTTGACACTTAGTAGCTGTGTGACCCTGGACAAGTCACTTAACCCTCATTGCCAAGAAATAAAAAACAAAAAACCCCAAATAAACAAAAAAGCAGTGATTAATTTGTGATGACCCATTCATGTTCCTCTTCAGCCATTTTCATGCATTGTGGGAGTTTTGAGAAGGAAATCTGTGGCCATGGCATAGAAGACATCGAATCCATGAACTTGTCATTAAAATGCTTCAAAAATTTAAAACACTATTCAAATGAAAGCCAGTATCACTATAAACTGAACTACCTTACATTGTTTTGAATAACATATGATAATGTAGGTTATAACAAGAAAACAAATGTGTCTTTTTATACTAATTTTTTATAAGTATTTTTTATTATACTTTATGAGCAATTAGGTTGCATAGTGGATAGAGTACTAAGCTTGGAGTGTGGCTTTTGACACTTACTAGCTGTGTGACACCCGGGACTCTGATACTCTGATGACTCTAGAGGAGAGAGTGAGGCTGATAAATTCTGCTATTTCTCTTCCTCCTCCTCCTCCTCCTCCACCTCCTCCTTCTTTTCCTCCTCTTCCTCCTTCTCTTTCTCCTTCCTCCTCTTCCTTCCTTTGCCACATGTGGTCCCTCTCTCCACTTGGGGTGTCATACCCTTACACGTGTGTGCTCTGTCCAAAGAATATAATTTTTGATTGCTTTTATTTTGTAAGATATCTTGGGGTTTGAGGACTAGGTTTAAATTTTTTCTATTTATTGTTTTTATTATCACTATTATTATTATATATTTTTTAAAAATTGGGACAATTTGTTCTTTGTCCTGTGAAGTTTTCATTTATGATTTCTTAAAATATAGCTCTGAGAAAATAGGCTTTAAAAAAGTCCATTGTTATTCAAGTGGAGCTACTTGACAATGCTTTTAAACCCAAATCATACTGGTTTTTATTGAATGGCCAAAAATAGGCTCTAGCCCAAGCCTCAGGTGCTTGGGTCTTCATAGCTTAGAGTGAGTGTAAATAGCAATTGTTTTCTGTTCTGGCCAGAAACTCTGAGGGTCTTTCCCTCCTAGACTGATATTTTTGCAATGGTAAACTACGCCATTTTTTGTCTCAATTTTTACCTAGTTCTCAGTCATTGAATGGGCATTGCCCCAGACAAAATGAGGCCTGGGAAAGATCTTAATTCAAAAAAGCCAAAGTTACCAATTGCAATGTGGGCCATTGCCAGTTGTCTTTGACTTTTGTCTTGCCACTGGACTCTGATGACTCTGGAGGAGAGAATGAAGCTGATGTCATTGGTCCCCTTCAAGAACAAAGGGTGAACAACAATCTGAGTGACCTTGGGCAAGTCACTTAACCCTGTTTGCCTCAATTCCTCATCTGTAAAATGAGCTAGAGAAGGCAATGGCAAACCACTCCAGGATCTTTGCCAAGAAAACCGCAAATGGGGTCAAAGAGTTGGACACCACTGAAAAACGACTAAATAACAACAACAACAAAATCTGCCTTTATGCAATATACTCATTTGACATAAGTAAAATTACGACCTTTAGTTATTACTCTATGAAGGTTTGAACTGAGTATGAATCTTTGCTGTGAAATATTCTACCCACTTGGTAAAATGCCAAGTACTCATTCCTTAGGAGAATGGGATCATAGACTAAGAGCTGGAGGGAACCAGTACAAACCCTTCAGTTTATGGATGAGAAAACTGAGGCCCAGGGAGGTTGGATGACTTACCCAAGGTCACAGAGGTAGTCATTATTAAATGTGAATGGACAATTCCCTTTTAAAAAAAAACTTATGCTGTGTGACCCTTGGCAAATCACTTAACCCTCATTGCCCCACCAAAAAAAAAAATAAACTTATGGATAGCAGTGGTTTAATTAAAGAAATAATTTAAAATTACAGTCAATGATTAGCTTTGACAAAGAAGTAATGGATTGCTGCAGCTATAATCTCTAGCTTGTATCAGAGACATGCTGTTAAAGTCTTTGATAGTAGGATATTTGGTTCTATTACCCAATATTTTGATTTAAAGCACCATGGAATAATTACAAAGAGGAAATGTTGGCAGTGTTCTTATTTGGCAGCTTTCCCCTCCAAATTCTCCATATGGAAATTTACATTTCCTTTAGAATAATGGAAATTAGGTCCCATCTTTAAAAAAATCTTTATCTACTCTCTTATCACATCATCCCATTTCCACTCTTCACTTTCAGAGTTGGGTCATCAACTGTGGAAGACTACTAAATATAAAAAACACTAAAATAAAATAAAATATAAACTATTTTATCTGCGTATCTAATTTAGAAAGGTATGGATTAGGAGAGGCAGTGTGGCATAATGGATAGAGTACTACTCACTTTGAGTATGGAGCCAAGGTTGGGATCCTATCTCAGATACTAGCTATTTGATCATGGGTAAGTCACATTACCTCATAAACTCAGCCTCTTTGCTTTTATTTATTTATTTATTTATTTATTGGTGAGGCAATTGGGGTTAAGTGACTTGCCTGAGGTCACACAGCTAGTAAGTGTTAAGTGTATGAGGCCGGATTTGACCTCAGGTACTCCTGAATCCAGGGTTGGTGCTCTATCCACTGTACCACCTAGCTCCGCCCCCCCTTTGCTTTTAAAATGGAAATAATAATGCTTATACTTCTTACCTCATAGGGTTTTTGTGAGGAAAGTACTTTGCAAACCTGAAAACCTTAAATAAATGTGCATTATTAGTATTACAAGGTCACGATCAACTTCCTTCTGTATTACATGGAGAATATGGTTCTTTTCATGGGAATGAGATACCTATTAAACCAATGCCAGTCATCTTGTACTGTGTTTAAAAGAAGTAGTTTACTTCAGTGGTTCTCAAAGTATGCTCCACTGGAGATCCCCAAGACCATTTCAGGGGATCATCAATGTCAAAAACTATTTTTATAATAACACTAAGATGTTTTCATTTCTAATATGGTAAATATCAATGGATATAACCCACATAAACAAAAGTTCTTGGTAGTGCTGGGGAAGAGAAGAGGGAACTGGGGAGTTCAGTAATTATTAAAAACTTAAGAGGCAAAAACAAAAACAAGAAAATCTGACCTTTTGGTGCCTTTAAAATGGATTAAATTAACCTATGCTTTATTAGACATTTCATCAATGGTTTAAGTGTACTCTTACACGCAAAAAACTGAGTCACATTTTTTTCTCCCCTTTCCCCCACTCGTATACATATTATGATTACTCAGTTCCCATGATCTGTTTCTTTTAATAACCTTTGGTCATTTCTAACAATGTAACCCTAATTAGCTAATAACATTTTTTATTTCCACATCAATATATTTGCTTGTATACTTTCATTTATGATTATAGGATTTTGACCCAGAAGGGATCTTAGAAGTCATCAAATATAACTCTCTCATTTTACACATGAAGAAACTGAGGCTCAATGTGATTAAGTGACTTGCCCAAGGTTCCAATACTAATAAATAGTAGTCAGAATTTAAATCCAAGTCTTCTGACTCTAATGTTATTTCTACTCTATCCCTGCCTTCCTTTAACAGCTAATGTTCTGAGAGTAAACAATTTCAAAACACTTTGATCATCAAATGAATGTGTAATGAGACTAGTAATTCATTTGACTTTTCTTTAATATGCTTAAAAGTAACTGTGCTAGATAGTACAATCCCTGTCTTTGAGGAATTTACAGCTTAGTTGGGTAACCAAATATATTTGTGAAACAGTAATCCCAATGCAAAACACAAGCAAGTACAATATAGTACTTTGTGCTCACATGTGTGCATGATGTTGTTCAGTCATTTAAGTTGTATCCAACTCTTTATGACCCCATTTGAGATTTTCTTAGCAAAGATACTAGAGTAGTTTGCCATTTCTTTCTCCAACTCATTTTACAGATGAGGAAACTGAAGCAAACAGGGTTAAATGACTTGCCCAGGGTCACCCAGATACTAAGTGTCTGTGGTCAGATTTCAACTCATGAAGATGAGTCTTCCTGATTCCAAGCCCAATACTGTGTCACCTAACTGTCCTCTTAGTGAAAATGTGTTGTTGTTCAGTCATGTCCTGGCTTTGGCTCTGCATTCTATCTATTGTGCCACCTATCTCCTTAGTGCATATGTATGTATTAACATAAATACTCATATCTCTCTATATCCCTGTAAATTTGTATATAAATATATATACATGCATGCTGAAGGAATCCAAAATAAGGTGAAGGGTAAAGAGAGTCAAGGACTGTTTTGTGAGGTGTCTGAGTCTTGAAGTGCGTTTTAATAGAAATATAGGGTTTGCGTTGGTGGAAGGAAATAAAGTTGGGGAAATCATTTCACAATAAACTGACTACCTCCTATGTACTTTATATGGTGTTGTACACTTTTCAGGAATTGTAAGGAAACTCCTTTAGATTACAGGGCCAGGGATGACAAGTGAGACAATTTAAGTTGGACAGAATCCCCTAAAAATGCCCTATCCCTGCTATAATCTACTAGCACATCTGGGGTTCCACTTCTCCCATGCACACATCTGCCTGTCCTTGCCTTCTTCCATACAGTGGGGCAGAAGACAAAGGAGCCCTGCTGTTTACTACCCGGGTGACTCTGATTAGATCATTTCATTTCTCCTTCTCTCAGCAGCCTCAGTGCTTAGCAAACAGTAGGTGCTTAATAAATACTCGTTAATTGATCTATATAATGGAAGGGAAGAACTAGGTTGTCTCCAAGGGACCTTCAAGCTTGAGAGCTCTTAAGGCCCCTGCCCAGAGATCAGAAGGCACAGTGTTGTTCTCTTGCCCTGTCTTGACTTATTCTTCACTAGACTTTGGATTGATTACCTGTCTTCTTTCCACTACCTGAGCAGTCTTTCCCCTGAACCTTGGACTTGCTTACTTATCTGGACTCATTTCTTTACCTTTAGAATCTGATACTCATTTGCCCTTTCTTAGAATAACTGACACTGCCATTATCTGCAAAGACTCATGGGGGTTTATTAAATTTTTCTTCCACAGTTAGATTCCCATTGCTGCCCAGTATGATTGCCACAGAAATCCTAATACTGGGGCCACCCTAACTGGTGGCATTACCGCCTTGTAGTCTAAGGCTGTTTGGGCATATTTGTTGCACCGGCAGACCCACCACCTCAGCTGAAACAGTTTGAAAGGCTCTTGAAAACTGGATTCTTCAAGCAGCATTGTTTACTTTGACACACCAGGCCCCTTATCTCACTGCTGTTCTATAGTTTCCAAAAGGTTTTTTGATATTCAGACTCCTTCATAACCTAGCCCCCTCCTGCCTTTCTGGTCTTCTTATACCTTATTCCCTAACATACTCTTCAATCTCCTGACCTCCAGGCTGTTCCATGAACAAGGCACTCTGTTTCTTGGTCATTTTCTCTGGTTGTCCACTATGTCTGGAATGCTCTCCCTCCTCTGCGCCTACTATTGACCTCCCTGGCTACCTTTAGTCCTAACTAAAATCCCACCTCCTACAGGAAGCCTTCTCCAACCCCTTTGAATTCCAGTGCCTTCCTTCTGTTAATTATTTCCTTTTTATCCTCTATGTAGTTTGCTTGTACAGATCTGTTTGTATGTAGTGCCCTATATTAGATTGTAAGCTCTCTGAGGTCAGGGACTATCTTTCAACACATTTTGTGTCCCCAGGGCTTAGCACAGTGCCTGGCACCTAATAGGTACTTAATAAATATCTACTGATTGATGGAAAAGATGAGACCTCAACCCAGTATATATCCGACAGAAAGTCCATAAGCCAAAAATGTTGTGTGCTTTTGTTCTAAGCTACCAACCCACTGGTAATGTTACTGATCGATCCAGTCCAGAGGTTCCTCTAACCCTAAAAAGAATACACAGTCCAAAAAGGGACCCCAAAAGGACTCTACATTCTAGAACACACAGAAGACAATATACTCATCCTTAACCATCTTGCTACATGGGGCTGGAAAGAAGTGGGCCACTTAATACTTCTGGGGATGAGTTAGGGACAGGGAGGAGGTTAGAGGATCATGGATTCTGCTTTGGAAGGAACTTTATTGATTGTCTGATTAAGTATTTTGGAGTCCAGGTCCCCCAAGTATGTACTCTCACTTAAAGCAGAACAATTCTTTGGGAAAATTTTAGCAGCATTGTCCTGTTGCTGGCTTTATGGTCAGGCCATACAGTGACTTGAACTGTTGCCTTGTCCTAGTTTAGAGGATTTAGAGCTACTCTTTTCATTCCCCCACGCTGTCTTCTTATGAAGCAGCACTGCACTAGAATAGTCCTAACCAAATGATTGAATGCCACTTCTATTCATATAAGGTGGCTGGTGGTTCACCTATGCCAATCATACATCTGTTAGGCCCCTCTCTACCCTTCCAAATAAAGCTTTCTTGTACAGAAACCTTTCTTAGCTACATCTCCTCTACTCCCCATTTTTGTGAAAATTAAGAAATTCAGTGGAAGGGTATAAGTTAATTGTTGGTTTATTATTGGTTTTGGTTGTATTAAGTCATTTTCAGTTGTGTTCAACTCTTCATGAAGCCCATCTGGGGTTTTCTTGGCAAAAATACTAGAGTGTTTTTCCATTTACTTCTCCAGCTCACTTTACAGATGAGAAAGCTGGGGCAAACAGGGTTAAATGATTTGTCCAGGGTCACACAAATAGTAAGTGTCTGAGGCCACATTCGAACTCAGGAAGATGAGTCTTCCTGACTCCAGGCCTGACACACTATCCACTGCGACACCTAGCTTCCCCTGATTGCAATCTCTAACTACAATATGACCCCTATGGAAAAATGCACACAACTTAGCTTCCTGAAATGCATTATGCCAAAAACCAGGGATGAACTGTGTCATGTAGACTTTGATGCTAGATTCAATATTACTTACAGATGGCATTGTGGTCTTGATGCTGAATGTTTTGGAAGAGGAATGAGAGAACACTTTTATCCAAAATTAGCAAAACATTTTGCCAGATTGTCTTTGTGAAGACCATGTTGTAACTATCAATTGAGCTTAACAGCCAGAGACCTAGAAGCTTGCAGACTGCTTCAGAGATAATGGTGTATCACAATGAACAACAAGATGGAGCTTGGGAGAAACAGATCTCTATCTAAAAAAGGGGAAGAACAGGAAAGGATGTTAGGTCCAGAGAGGTCAGTCAGCCATCAGAAAAAAAAAAAAAAACCAAACCCAAAACAGTCAGGGTCCAGAGTATGAGAGATGAATGAGTCAGTTAAGAAGGGTCAGCCTCCTGTTAGAACAGAGGTTGTTTGTGTTCTGCTTTTATGTTATGCTCTGCCTAGGTATTTGGTGATCTGGGTCTGTAGCTGCTGATCATAGTGAACCAGGAAGAGGTTTTTGAGAGACAGACAGCTGAATCCAGGCACCACGAAGATGAGGATTACTTAAGTTAGAGAGAATGCTTTCTTGATTTAATATGTAACATTAACTTGAGTTATTGAATGAGTTTGAAGAAATAATTGAACCTTCTTAGAGTGGCTTATAGTTTAAAAAAAGGCATTTTAAGGGAAAGGAGCAAAAGAATTGTCATAGACCTCCAGAATTAATAGGCTGGAAAAGACACAAAGAAGTAATTAATCGCTATATTGAAAAATAAATATAATTATTTTATCTACCTGGTATCAAGTAGCAATTCAGACTGCTTCTCAAAGTAATATTTATCAGATTTAAGTAAAAATTACAGAAAATTCTGGTTGTCTTTCTAGTCTGCCAGGCCATTATAATGCTTATTAAAACACACACACATACACATACATACCTGAAGATCTTTTAAATCTAGCTAACTATAATAGCACTAATATCTCTGGGAACAGATGTTAAAGCTAAACCATTGACCTTATTTTTTTCTTCCTAGAACATTACACTCAGTTTTAAAAATAGAAAGAAATAAGAGAAAATCTAAATTGAAGTTTAGAATAAAGACATGTCAGACCACATAGATTTTCCTATAAAAGGCCACACACACACACACACACACACACACACACACACACACACATACACACACACAGAGAAAACATATATTAGGGATTTAAAAAAAAATGTTAGAATTAGCTCCCTTTTGTGAATATAAGTCATCAGGTCCAGAAAAAACTATATCCCAAGTTACTGAAAGAATTGACTGATGTGATTGTTGAGCTGCTGTTGGTGATCTTGAAAAATCATCTAGAACTGATCTGAAGCAGTGGCATGGCCCAGTGGATAGAGCACAGGGCCTAGAGCCAGGAAGAACCCCAATTAAAATTTAGCCCTCAGACACTTAACTTGCTATGTGACCTTGGACAAGTCACTTAACCTCTATTTGTCTCAGTTTCCTCATCTGTAAAATGTAGATGATAATAGTACCTACCTCCCAGGGTTTTTGTGAGAATCAAATAAGATAATATTTGTAAAATACTTAGTATAGTGCCTAGCACATAGTATTTATATAGCACAGAGGTGCTATAAAATTCTAGCTGTTATTATTATTATTATTTGTTATTACTAACTGGAGATATGCCCACAGTAGTGGAGAGGGCAACTGTTTCCCCAGGTTTCAACAAATGGGAATATGTAAATTATAGGTCAGTGAAATTGATATAATTTCCTAGTAAAATTTTGGGATATATTATTTTTTTTTAAATTTTTTTAAGTGAGGCAATTGGGGTTAAGTGACTTGCCCAGGGTCACACAGCTAGTAAGTGTTAAGTGTCTGAGGCCGGATTTGAACTCAGGTACTCCTGACTCCAGGGCCGGTACTCTATCCACTGCGCCACCTAGCTGCCCCGGGATATATTATTAAAAACCTGGTTAGTGAATATCTAGAAAAGGAGGCACTGATGTCAATAAATGAGCCTGGATTTATCATATTTTGAAGGAAAAAATTTCTAATTTATTTATTTGAAAAAGTGGTCAAGTAAAATTACAGGGAATGAAAGATCTCTTTAAAGTCTGAGAAGTCAACCAAATGTAAAACGGTCAATTGGAGAATGCTATGGATATAATTCACCTAGGTTTTTGCAAAGTACCTAGCAAATATCTCATATTCCTGTTATAGACAATATGGCAATATGTGGACAAGATCACAAGTGAATTTAGAATTGGTCAAATGGCCAGACCCAATAAATAATCATTAGTTGTTCATTGTGGACTTTGAAAAAGAAAAAAAGAATCTGTTCTTAGCTCTGTGCCGTTCAATATTTTTTTTTCCCCACTTATTTGGATGAAAGCATAGATGACATGTTCACCAAATTTCAGGTGACATTAACCTTGAAGAGACAGCTAGCAATTAAGATGGTGAAGCCTAGATCCAAAATATTTCAGTAGATGAGAATGATAGGCTGAAACGAATAAGATTAAACTTACTAAAGATAAATGTAAAATCATAGAGTTAGGTTCAAAAAATCAACTTCACAGGAACAAGATGCAACTAGATGGCAGTTTGAATAAAAATATTTTTTAGTGAACTGCAAGGTTGTATGAGTAACCAGTGTGAAATAGTAGGCACATACCCAGAGAGAGAGAGAGAGAGAGAAAGAGTACCCTCTCCTACCTGAACATTGGCTGCATTAAGAGAGGCATAGGCCATGGAGCTAGGGGGAAGGGGTGGGGGTAGGGTGAGGCAGGTAACATTTCCATTATTCTTTCCTCTGCGTAGACCATATCTGTATTCAGTTTGGGATGCTAAGCTTCAGGAAAGACACAAGCTGGATAACATTTAGAGGAAGGTGATCAGTACAGTGATATGAGGATTAGTTGGAGAAACTAGTGATGCTTAGCCCAAAGTAGAGAAGACTTAGAGGAATCACGATAGTTGTCTTCAAATATTTGAAACGCTGTTGTGATAAAAGGATTAAATTTGTACAGTTTGACCTCACTGGGGAGAACAAGGACCACTGGGTGGAAATTGAAGATTTAGGTTTGATATAAGTAAAAACTTGCTAACAGTTAAAACCGTGCAAAAGTGAAATGCATGGATTGCTTTGGAAGGTTGTGTGTTCCTTCTCACTAGAAGTGTTTAAAATGAGGATAAATGACCCTAGGTAAGTTCCAGAGGTTTACCTATTCTTAAAAATTGATAATTACAAAGAACCAACTCTCTGAGTCAGTAACTCAAAGGAATGTATTTACTCTGAAGTCAATCAACTATTGCTAAATAACTCAGATTACTTATCAGTAGGATAGATAAGATTGTAAACAGATCTTTTCCATCTTATCCCTTCCTTTTCCCCCCTAGCAAATAAGTTGTTGTTGTTGAGTCTTTTAAGTCCAGTCTGGTTCTTTGTGACCCCATTTGGGGTTTTCTTGACAAAGATATTGGAGTGGTTTGCCATTTCATTTTCTTGGCTCATTTTATGAGAAAACTGAGGTAAACAGGGTTAAGTGACTTGCCAAAGATCAAACAGCTAGTATCTGAAGCCACATTTGAACTCAGGTCTTTTTGACTTCAGGGAAGCTAGGTGACATAGTGGATAGAGTTCCAGGCCTGGAGTCAGGAAAATTTATCTTCCTGTGTTCAAATCTGGCCTCAGATATTTTCTAGCTGTGTAATCCTGAACAAGTCACTTAACTCAGTTTGCTTCAGTTTCCTCCTCTATAAAATGAGCTAAGAAAAGGAAATGGCAAACCACTCCAGTATCTTTGCCAAGAATTCCAAATGGGGTCACAAAGAGTGGGACTGAACTGAAATGGCTAAACCACAAAAAAACAACTTCCTGACTTCAGGCCTGGTACTCTATCCACTTCACCTCCTAGCTGCTCCCTACAAATAAGTAGGATTGGTCAAAAGTTTGGAAAGTGTTTTATGCTCCTGAATATAAGATCAGGTTTTGATTATTCAGACCCTTTTAGTTCAAAGCTAATAAGAGTTTTTAGAATCTTTTAATATATAATTAACAAGATAGCTACACATATATACAAACATACATGCATACCTATCTATGTATCTATCTATAAACTGTGGTGAGTTAAACTATAGGTGGTTGCCTTATTTCTATCCCAAGTTTGGGGAAAATTAGCTGGGGTTTCTAATATATTGCTACTGTGGTAAAATAATGGAATTTGGCAGACACCTAGGGGTCCGACCTGATTGATTTAGTAGTGTTTGAATTGGGTGTGAATGAGAAACTACTAAGTACCCACTCAAAATGATTAGATTTTTAGCCACCTAGTTGTCCAACCCTGAGAAGGAGTGTCCTCAGAGGCTGTAGACTGCGTCATTAACAGAGAACCAGTCTCAGCCACACTACTTGAAGGACCTCCCCTTTGGAGGAGAGAGAAAAAGGGACCCCAACAGGAAGTAACACACTCTTGGTCTCTCTCTGGCCTTAGAGGAGCATTCAGAGTATACTAGAGACTGGCTGCTGACTCCTATAGAAATTGCAGACCCTTGGGGGTGAGTTAAATCCAGCCCTTTGAATTAGCTGAGCTGAAAGCGAGTTTGGGTTTGAGACAGCCCTTGCTAGAGCCAGGGAGATGATCCATTTTCCTTTTTCTCTATTCCCTTGTCCTTGACTTTATTAATTTCACCTTTGCTGTGTATTTTGTTCCCATTAAATAAAACCTAATTTGTTTGTGGAAAAGAGGCTGTTAATCCCCTTTCTTATTGGCCTGGGAGAAATATCTAAAAAGGCAGTCTGGAGGGGAGGGAGCTTTGGACCTAGAGGTCCCTCATTATTTTCTGAACCCCAATATTTGATGAGCCTCCCAATTAACTCTCCCCATATTAAATTTGGCCCCTACACTTCTTATAAATTAGAAGCTTTAGCATCAGTTTGGGGGCATTAAGCATTTATTAAAGCATATTAGGTATTAGTAAAGATAGAGCACATTGCCCTGAAAGTTAGGAAAGCCTCACTAGGATATAGGGAAGAAGAAAGAAAAAAGGTGCTTTCACCCATGAGTCTTAGGCCAAAAAAGAACACCTGGGTCAAAAAGTTAAGAAAAGGCCTATCTAGCCTAGAGCTCAGCCTGGCCTGCTTCTTCCTTTTCCAAGTCCTCCACCACCAGCCTGTCCCGAGAACCAAACTGAGAGTGGAAGTTTCCTCTGGGTCCAGAGGAGAGGTGGTCCTTACACACTGGACTTGAGGGGGTCCATGAGCAGAACGTGCTGAGGTCAGAATTCAGAGAACACAGCCCTTGAGGGCCAGGCCTTCAGGTAGGTGTGGTTAACTCCGAGTGAGTCAATCAGCAAAGTCAATCCAATCAATCCCAATATTATCCTCTGGAGTGGTGGGTCTCTGGGTGTCCCAAAACCCATTATTTTCTCACAGTATCTATCTATCTATCAACTATCTGTCTATCTATCTAGAGAGAGGCAAATAGGGAAGGTACAAATGCTAAATAAATTACATCAGCATATTTTTGTATCTTAAAGAAAATTACGGAGTTATATATTTGACAGAATTAATATAGTTTTTCATGGTTTCAGATTCAAAATCATGCAGAAAATTGGTGATTTTTTTTCCTGGTGTACAATATCTGTGTAATTTCAGTAGTGTCATGTCACAAGTTGTCTTCAAATTTTAGTGGATAAGAGGGACCATCATATATAAAATAAACTGGGACTGAGTGAGGGTGGATGTAAATTAGGATTATTTGTGATTTGAAAGAAAAGAGGCAGCAATGTAAGTAGCAATGACCAAGAAATCTGGGTTCTAGTCCTAGCTAATCATCTGACTCTGTACAATCACTTAATTCTCTCGATCTCAGCTTCCACATCTGTGAAATGAGAAGGTTGAACTAACTTGACTTTTAAAATCCCTTCTATAATAGGAGGCCATTGTAGAAGAAACCCTTTTCCCAGTATATTTGTAATGTAGTGGTCATTTCTTGGGAAATGATAGAAACTCAACATTTGACTGGTGTGTTCTAAAAATCCATTATCCATAAAACATCACTGAAAAATCACATTTTGATTCTAACCTTTTCCCTCATATTCTCTTAGATATATTAAAAATAAAAATGTATTGGTCATTTTCCTCTGTTACCTCCAGGATCCAATATGATGTCCTCTGCCTGGCTTTTGAAGTTCTTCATAAACCAGCCCCTTCTTCCCTTTCTAGACTTCTCATAAATCACTCCCCTCCATTGACTGCAATCTGTTATATCAGCCTCCTTCCTGTCCCTCAAACATGACACTCCATGTCACAATGCTGTGAATTTTCACCAGCTACCCCCATGCCTGCAATGTTCTCCCTCTTCATCTCTGCCTCCCCAACTTCCTTCAGATCTCAGCAAAATTCCACCTCATGTAAGAAGCCTTTTTTCAGTCTTCCTTAATCTTAGTGCCTTGCCTCTGAGACTAACCTCAGTTTATCCTGTATATATCTTGTTTGTACACAGTGGTTTACATGTCAGATTCCCTATGAGGCTCTGAGCTCTTTAAGAGAAGACACTATATTTTGTCTTTTTATACTCAGTACTTAGCACGGTGTTTGGTACACAGTAGGTGCTTAATAAATGTTAGTTGCCTTGTCTTAACTTTTGATTAGTAAACACTATCCACTATCTACAGTTGTCCTCAACTATGGCTCACCTCGATAATCTTTGTCTCATGGCTGTTGTGTTCTATCAGCATTTTCTGACATGGGTGCTATAATTCATTCACAGCATCAAACTATTACCACAATCTAGGGTAATGTAGCAGCTAGTTATCAGGGAACCACTTTCTCAAAGCATGTTCTAATAATCTACTGTTAAGATAGTGGCAGATATTCAAGAGCTGACTAGAGTTTTAAAGCAAGGGCTATCTTTAGGTTCTTTTCTTCTAGGCATATGTGACTACTAACAACAACAAAAATTCCCTAATCTATGTGATGTTGCCAATTCTATTACTGTTTGGCATCGATAAAAGTAGACAGAATGTGGCTTTTAAAAAAAATATTTAAATCTTCTGGCATAAAAGTAAAATAGGTCTTTGAGAAAAGGATTTTAAACTGTCAAAACTAATCTTAAGAATGAATTCAGTATTTTAAATTATACCCTGCATTTCAAAAGTTCTATCTCTTTGGTGTTTGGGGATGGGGGAGGAGGCACAGAGGGAATCCTTCTATTTTTATTCAGATGAACACTTTCAATGCAGTGGATGACAGTCCTTCAGGGCTTTCACTCTTCACTTCTCTGATTGCAACTTGAATTACACACTACATAGGTTTCCTATAGGGAATACCATAGAATCCACCAGCAGATAGTTCAGAGACATTTCAAAGTGTTGTTTCTTTAGGTGCTGGGGGGAAATTGACATTTTTCCCCCCACCTCTGTAAAAAAAAGTACCCAATAGCATGACATTTTTCCTAATGGGAGGTTATTTTCCAGGTCATCAGTTCAATTAACATTTTATATTCTTTAATATGCTCAGTTAGGATAAAAGCATCACTGATTGTTATTATTAATATCTGCAGTTTCATAATCTGGTACCTTTTATTTCTGAGCAAAACTTTCAAAATTTCTATCCCCTAGTCTTGAAAGGCCAAATGGCATATAACTTTTTTGTTATTAACAGCACATGAGTTTTTATCAAGTCTCATTCTTTGTTCAGTGAGACAAATTTATATTTCACGCTGTGGTCAAATTTCGGAGGATGTTACATTTTTTAGTAATCTGGGTATTGTCCCCAGACCCTAAACCTCAACCATCCTACCATTCCATTGCAACTTCCAGGCAAGGCAAAGTTTTCGAAGATTAACATCAATCTAATCTTTCACAAGCAGGGAATTGTTAGTCCCAACATTCAGCTCAAATTTAGCAATTATAGCACATTTCTCCTATCTACATTTTCTTCATCTTTTTTACTAATTACAACACATGCTTCCTGTCCTAAACATTTTGTATAGAAGCTATATGCAGTTTGCAAGTTGTTAGCAGCCACCTTGCACCCAGAAAGATATTTCTGCATCTACTCTCCCTGTTAAGATGTCTTCTGTGCTACAATAATATAGCAGGAAGCATTTTCAAAATCAAATAAGTAAAATAAGAACAGTTAAATTGCTCATGCTTTTGTTTTATAAATGGTGAATATTTGTGCAAATATAGTTTTTTGCTTTTTGTGTGATGGTGCAGATTTATGCAAATTTATAAAGATTCATTATATTTACCCAATGGGGCAAATATATCACTCAGTCAACTAATAGACATTTATTTAGCTTCTACTCTGTGCCAGACAATGGGAATACAAAGAAGAAAATAAAACATTCTTTTCTCACAAGGAGTAAACTTTGTATTGGGGGAGATATAAATATATGCCTAGAATAAATAGATGCAACATAAATACAATTTCCATATACTCACAAAGTATTTAAATAACAAGGTAGTTGAGGAAGGAAGCTTAGGTCTATTATCATTTTCCAAAAGCATAGTTACCCATGACAGTAGGAGTTTGTCTTAAGGTAGGAACAGATCTAGAAGTATCAGCATTTGAATGTTCTTCCAGGTATATCATTGCAGCCTAATGCCCAGGTATTAGTAGCTAGAAAGCACCTTAACACAGGACGTGGACTCTAAAGCACAATGTATCATTCCAAATAGACATATGCAAAGTATCTGGAAATGGGGTAGGGTATTCTATTTTATGGGATTTTTTGGTCACACCCTTGCTCTTTTTTTAAATTTATTTTTTAAAATTTAAAATTTTTAATTAATTAATTTATTTTTACACCCTTGCTCTTACATAGAAAAAAATTAGGAGGGGCAGCTAGGTGGTGCAGTGGATAGAGCACTGGCCCTAGATTCAGGAGGACGTGAGTTCAAATCCAGCCTCAGACAGTTAACACTTACTAGTTGTGTGACCCTGGGCAAGTCACTTAACCCCAATTGCCTCACCAAAAAACAAATTAAAAAAAACAAATTAGGTACAGTATAAAACAATTCCTCAAATCACTAAATTTGGTAATCTTTCCTCATTTCAATTTGTGGAATTAACTATTAGTTATAAGGGGCAGTTAGGTGGCACAGTGGATATAGCTTCAGGCCTGCAGTTAGGAAGACTCATCTTCCTGAGTTCAAATCTGGTCTCAGACACTTACTAGCTGCATGACCCGGGACAAGTCATGTAACCTCGTTTGCTTAAGTTTCCTCATCTTGCAAGCCACTCCATTATACTTACCAAGAAAACCCCAAATGGGGACACAAAGAGTTGGACATGACTGATATAACTAAACAATAACAAATGAATTTAAAAAGATGCATCTTCATTTCCAGTTCAAGGTCTCTTGATAAACTCAGTTTATCTTTATGAGTGTATCTCCATGTGTATTTTATGTGAAGTGTTTTAGTCCCCCATTGACTCAAATGTGCTCCTTTCTTACCATCTCCTCATTGATTCTTTACCTGTCTTTAAAGCATAGCTCAGGTGCTTCCCGTAATATCTAGTTATTAGCATACACCTCCCCACCCCTGTATTTTGGATACCTTTGGAATTTACTTGTGTATTTCTTGCATCTCCCTACCTTCACCTCCTGTTCCCATTGAATGTAAATTCCTTGAAGGCAGGATTCTCTTATTTTTGTCTTTGTATTTTCAGACCCTAGCCCAATGCCTTTGCTCATGGGAGATTCCTTAATAAATGTTTGTTGAATTAAATACCAGAAGGCCTCCTGTAGAGCCAAAGACCTAAGTCTTCCCCAGCCTTCCATACATATTTAAATGCATGATTATGTAGCTATCAATCTTTCAGTACCTAAGACAACTCCCTAACTAACTGTAAATTATGGATGGAGTATATGGGGTGTTCAGGGAGGACTAGCACCTCTGGTGTGAGGGCTTGCCCAAACCTTTTCAGGCCTGCTCATCCACCTTTGATGTCTACTTGTCACCCAACTTTCACTTGTGGCTCTAAGAAGCTATAGTATGTTCAAAGGCCACACCTGGGTTTAGACTGATGGGCTCAATCAAGTTGAGGGTAGCTGCCAGGCCTTAAACCCCTGGGTGAGTTAGGGGGATGTCTACCCCAAGTATGTAAAGATTTTCCCCATGTGAAAATGAGAACACTTTGTTCCAATGGCCATGAAGGCAGCTGAAGCAGGTGCTGTGGAGCACTTAGAGCTTGGTCAGACATTGAAGATGCCAAGGTCATGCACTGCATCTCAAGCCATCACTAGTCATCTTGACTTTTGTCCTGCCACGAGACCTCAATGACTCTGGAAGGGAGAGTGAGATTGACTTTGTGTAAATCTGCCTCACTTAAAAACCAATTCATGCAGGAGTCAAGACCTCTTTGAAATTGAAGGACAAGTTACAGATGAGTTGCCAATCTCCATCTACACTGTGACTTCCTCCCCCCTCCCCAACTGGTGGAATCCCAGGTCTGCACCAAAAAAATAAAATAAAATAAATTAAAGATTTACTTATACACTTGAACAAGTAGTTCAAGATTAAAGGCTTAGAGAGCTCTTGCAATATAATCAAATAGTTTCTGTAATTCTTAAGATCCTCAAGAGATTCAGTTTCCTTTTCATCATAATACCATACATTTCTGCTCCCTACCTGAATTTACAATGAAGTGCAAATACAGCCTCAACCTCTCTTATCAAAAGACATGAAATAAACATTTTTGACATTATGCTGGTTAAAAAAATGTATCATTTAAAATTTGAAATCATATATTTATTTTAGCCAAAGAACCCAAGGGGTCTAGCCTTCAATATCTGGGTTATCTCGTTCTATTTAGTTCAGTTCTTATTATATGGTCCCATATAAGATTCTCAAACTTCTAAAATATTGTGTGTATATATATATATATATATACCCTGCATTTCGTCTAATACCTTTAATTTCATAGAGAATAAAATAGATGTTTAATTTAGATGCGTTGAATCATATATTTAGAGCTGGAAAAGACTTGAGAGACCATCTAATCCAACCCATTCATTTTCATGGAGTATGAGGAGGAACAGTGTGTGAGGAACGGTAAGAAGGTCAGTTTTCAGGAAGCCACTGAGAAAGTAGAAGAAAGAGGGGAATGATGTATAAAAAGGTTGGAAAGCTGGGTACAAAAGATTACTACAAAGAAAAGAGGGAAAATGGATATCATATAAATTTCAAAAATTAGAAGACACACAGAAACACAGATTTTATTTTTAAAGCCAGAGCAGTGTGGCATAGAAGGAAATAATGGCTGCAATCCTACAATTAGAATGGTTTATAGCCATCTTAGCCTCAATTCTGGAAGTGACTTTTAATGAGCACACTAAGTCTTGATGGAGAGAGTACACCATTGGGATGGATGATTTATTGCAATTTGCAAATAATACAAATTGTAAAAGCAAACAAACAACATTGTGTTGGGGAGATGTAATGGGATTTGGGCCATTTTAATAACTAATGCAATTCTTCACAGATGCTGAGATCACAATCAATTATTTTGTGCAATTTGTGGTTGTGCTTTACAGATGTGTATAATATCTCTTTGGCAAAACAGGTCAATATATTTTTTGCTTATTCTGGTGGCTCATTAAGATATGTGGGTGAACAACCACTATGTGCTACTTATTTAATTTATTTATTTAAAGTATATAATACATTTAAAATATTACCTTCAAACCTGTCCTTCTTGTCTGTGATTACTACTGGCTTTTCTTCTGTTTTCATCTGTCTTTTCAAAAGTATGTTTCAATTACTTTCTTTCCTTTCTTTTCCTTTGTTTTTTTTTTTTTGGCAACCTTTTCCATAAGCACCCTTTTCTTCCCACCACTCCCAATAAAAGAAAACCAGCAACAAAACCAAAAAACCCTTTGTTACAAATATGCATAGTCAAGGAAAACCAATTATGAAAATGAGTCTGAAAATGTTTGTCTCCTTCTGCAACTTGAGTCCATTATCTCTCTTCCAGGAGGTAAGTATCATGTTTCATTACAGGTCCTCTGGAGACATGACTGGTCATTGCATTGATCAAAATTAAGACTTTCAATGCTGTTTCTCTTTACAATGTTGTATTATTGTATAAATTGTTTTCCTGGTTTTGCTTACTTTATAACACTTCTTGTAACTTTTTCCAGATTTCTCTGAAAGTATTGGGGGGAGGGACATTTTTTCTAGCATAGCACAATTTTCCACTACATTAACATACCAAAATTTATCCAGTCATTCCCCAATTGATGAGTGGCTCATTAGCTTCCAGTTCTTTACCATAACAAAAAGAAAAGTTATAAATATGGATCTTTTCTCTCTTTCTTTGCCATCTTTGAGGCATATACCTCTATAGTGGTATCACTGTGTTGGAGAGCATGCACAATTGAGCAACTTTTTGGATATGTTCAAGTTGCTTTATTTTTAAAGAAAATATATTTAATTAAAAAAAATTCTAAACTACATAATCACTAAATAAAAATGAGCATTTCCATGTATGTAGTACATGAAACCATAAATCTCCATCACATGGAACTTTGTTTTTCAAGTTCCATTTAACATGTAACTGTCAAGTCTGTCCTGATTGATTACTTGTGGTATTCCATCTGTTCTCTCTTTGGGGGGCTTGGGAGGGGGGTAACTCTATCCTTAATACTCCTCTCTCTCCCTGCCCTAAGGCCATAAATTATAAAAGAAAAAAAGGTAAAATTCTTGTAAAAATATGCACAGTGAAGCAAAACACATTCTTGTATTTATCATGTTCAAAAATGTATGTCTCATTATGCATGCAGAGTCCATCTCCTTTCTGTCAGGTGGGTATCATACTATATAATCAGTACTTTAGAATTATGAATACTCATTACATTGACTAGAGTACCCTTGAAAATGGTCTTTACAGTGTTGTTTTTATTGTATAAATTATAGTCTTGGTTCTGTTCACTAAATTATGTATCAGTTCCTATGTGTTTTCCTAGGTTTCTCCAAAATAATACTTATTGTCATTCTTATTGCACAGTAATATTGCATTACATTCATAAAGCATACTTTTTTTCCAGCCATTCTCCAACTGATGATATTTCTTTTTAGGCTTTGATTCTTTGCTATAACAAAGGGAGCTGCTATAAATATTTTTGTGCGTGTGTCCTTGTCCTTAACTGCCCTGATATCATTTTCCTCGATTTCTCTTATAGGTCTAGTAATGGTG
Source organism: Dromiciops gliroides (assembly GCF_019393635.1). Lineage (NCBI taxonomy): Eukaryota > Metazoa > Chordata > Mammalia > Microbiotheria > Microbiotheriidae > Dromiciops > Dromiciops gliroides. The sequence goes on along the minus strand of NC_057861.1, from coordinate 178,906,671 downwards.
CTACTGGGCAAAAGGTATGCACAATTTTGTGACTTTTTGAGCTTTGTTCAAATTAATTTCCAGAATGTCTGTACCAATGCACAGCTTCCCCATTGGTATATTTGTATACGCTTGCCATTTTCCATTTTTTTGGTCATCTTTGCCAATCTGATTGGTGTAAGTTAGAACCTCTGAGTTATTTTAGTTTGCATTTTTCTATTATTAGTGATTTGGAACATTTTCTCATATGGTTGATGCTAGCTTGGATTTCTCCCTTTGAAAATTGCCTATACATATCCTTTGACTATTTTATCTATTGGGGAATGGCTCTTGTTCTTATAGATTTGATCTAGTCCCTTATATATTTTGGAAATGAAATCTTTATCAGAGAAACTTGCTGCAAAGACTTTTCCCCGCAGTTAACTGTTTCCCATCTAATAATTTTTAAGTGCATCAGTTTTGTTTATGTGTTTTATCTACTGCACTACCAGTTGCCTCTGTGCCTGTCATATTGCAAGCACTTAATAAGTGCTTGCTAGTTTGACTTGACTGTAAAATGTTACTTTCTTCCAAAATGGATTGGCATCCTTTCAGCAAAGGTTACTATGTGTTATGGAATTAAATATAAAATAGGAACTAGATGAGGAAAAGTTCAGAAATTAACTGGTTTTTTTCTTCCTCTGAATAGTTGTGTAAAATAATTCCTACTCAACCATTTAGTGATTGATGACAGAATAATTTTACACACCTGATTCCCTGTATAGTCCCAGAACACAGGAAAACCACCCTTGCTATTGTCTCCTTCTATCAAGTACTCCTAATTTACTTAAAGAAATTAGCATTTGTCTAAGTTAGAATAACCAGTGACAGGAATAGAAAGATTCCTGTCAACCATTGAAGTATTAACTACCTTTTCAATTTTCTAGAAAGAAAATCTGACAGAACTTTGAGATACATATTTGGTTTCTGAATTTATAGAAATCATTACTCAGAAAATTTTTAGAAATGATTTTAATTTTTATTGTTATTTATAATTTTTATAAATAATAATTTATAGAATTTATTAGAGAGCACTCATAATTTCTGCTGGTTAAGATAGAATCACAATGCGATCAGACTCTTTTGTATTAACACACACACACACACACACACACACACACACACACACACACACCACAGTTTGAAAACATCCATGCCCTGAGTAACAGGTGGCTCACCACATTCCTTTTGAAGGCATCTGGTGGAGTGCTTGACTTGGATACAGTACCTATGGAAAGAGCAATTTAAAAAGGAAAGAGGATTTAAAATTTTGTCATTTTTGTTTCAAAATATAAAAAAACTGAAGAAATTATTTTTTAACTTTGATTCTTTGGTGCTTATCACAATTCATCTGTACCTTCTCATTTTATGTAATGTGTCCATAGCCTCCTGTAACTAATCTACCAGGGGGTCCCCCCAAAATGTTCTTGGGTCTTCCTCTAAAAGAGGGCTTCCTAATCTGTTTTTTTAATCAGAACTTGCTTTAAAATATTTTGATAACTGTTTCTCAATATAATTAATTTGTTTCATTATATTTTATACATATTATGCACAGATTTTATGTGTACTTAATTTTATACATTTAAAATATGATTCTTTGAAGCGGTTCATAGTTTTCACTAGACTACCAAAGGACCCCTTTGTCATCCTTGACACACCAAAGAATCTAGAGCTCAATTGGTTGATAGTGCGACTACTAGAGGTCTCTTCATGCATTACCTCACTGTCACTGCATGACTGGTCTACCTCCTTTTGGGGTCACACATTTTTCTGATGTTTTTTCCTATAGAAATAATTCTGTTGATTTTCATCTAGAAATATTGCCATTGGTTTCTCTTCTCTTCCCAACTTCTCTAGGGTGGTTCTTTGTTGGTCTCCATCATGTGCCTTGCCATTGCCCTTTGGGTGAATTGCATTCTATTACTTGTAGCTATACACATCATTGAGACAACACTGTTGTTAAAAAGTTGGCCTTCCCTTAGGAATTTATAAAAAGACAAATTTAAAAGAACATAGGAAGTCTTATACTAATTTACTCAAAGCAAAGAAAGTAGGATCTAGAGAAGAGGTAATGATAATAATGTCAATGAAATGAATTCTAAAAGACAACAGAATTCAGATCAAATGCAACAACCAGGATACTTGATCCTGTTTTTCTCAGGTACATCACTATTGCAGATTGTACTCTCTGACAGGGGCAGCGTCGGTCTGTTGTTGTTCAGTCATTTTTCAGTCATGTCCAACTCTTTTTGACTCCATTTGGGGTTTTCTTGGCAAAAATATTGACTCCTTTTGCCAAAATGGTTTTCCATTTCTTTTTCCAGCTCGTTTTACAGATGAGGAAACTGAGGCAAATGCAGTTAAGTGACTTGCCCAGGGTCATATAGCTAGTAAGTGTCTGAGACTGAATTTGAACTCAGTTATTCCTGACTCCAGGCCTAGGGCTCTATCCACTGTACCACCTAGTTGTACTGATAGGCACCTGTCTTCACACACTGTTTCTCATTAATGTCTGGCATAATGGTCAGCTGCAGCTGTATCAGCTGTATCAAATGGTTTTGTTTAACATTTTCTTTATGGCTATAAAAGGTACCATGCATAGGGTAAGTGAAGTGTTGTGTAGTAATCGTGGTTTTTTTAAAAAATGTTTATTTACTTATAGTTTTCTTTTAAAATTTTTATTCATTTTGAACATAAAACAAAAAGACAAAAAAGCATTTTTCATGTACACAGTACAACATAAAAAGAGAACATGAATTTCCATTTCACATTATTTACTTTTTTGAAAAACCATATAATAGATATTCCACATTGTTTTCTGTGCTTCCAGGTTTTCTTTTTCCTCTGTTCTGTACTTTTTTCTCCCTCTCTCTTCACCCCACCCTAGGGAAGGCTACCATAAGACACAAATATGTATACACACACACACACACACACATATATGTTAACCATACTACACATACTTCTATTTATCAGTTCTTTGGGTGTGAATAACATCTTCCTTCATAGGTTCTTTGTAGTTGTTTTGAGGATTTATAATACTCAAAATGACTTAGTCATTCACAGCTGTTCTTAGAACAATATTGCTATCACTGTGTACAGTGTTCTCTTGTTGTCTTGGTTCTACTCATTTCACTCTTCATTATTTAATGCAAGTATTCCATGTTTTCCTAAAATCAACCAGTTCATTATTCCTTACAGTGCAGTAGTATTCCAGTTGGATAGTAATTGTATAAATGAATCAATAATACTTTAATTTTTTTTGCCTTTTTTTTTTTTGCAGGGCAATGAGAGTTAAGTGACTTGCCCAGGGTCACACAGCTAGTAAGTGTCAAGTGTCTCAAGCCGGATTTGAACTCAGGTGCTCCTGAATCCAGGGCCAATGCTTTATCCACTGTACTACCTAGTTGCCTCCAATAACACTTTTAAAGAAAAAAAAAGTTGGGCTTGTGTTTCAAGAGGGGCAACTAGGTGGTACAGTGGATAGAATGTCAGGCCTGGAATCAGGAAGAATTCTCTTTGTTTGTTCAAATCCAGCCTCAGACATTTACTAGCTGTGTGACCCTAGGCAAGTCACTTAACCCTATTTACCTCAGTTCTTCATTTGTTAGAAAATGCTCTAGAGAAAGAAATGGCAAAGCACAATAGTATCTTTGCCAAGAAAACCCCAAATGGGGTCTTGAAGAGTTAGACATGACTGAAAATGACTAAATAACAAGATAGGAAAATGGGGGTAGATAGGGTTGACATATCCTAATGAAGAGCAAATGGAAGTTTTCCCTTTTCAAATCCCAAATGATAATTTATAGTTTTAAATTGTCCAAAAATACACCTTGGTGTAATATTTCTGTGTTAGCTACCACTGACTGTCTACCTGTAGTCAATATCTGTTTTAACTACTCGGTGGACACCTTTTTACCCTCTTTATAAGATACCTGCATATCTCTATCTATTAAACTTCATTCAAATTCAACTGTAGAATGAAGCCTTGAATTTTGCTACCACCCTGTCCCAGACCCCCTCCACACCATAATCTTAGACTAAAGGAAGAAGCAAACTGGTTTTACTTAAAAAAAAAAGCAAAGGAAGAAGTGTGGAAACCCATATAACTAATTCAACCACATTCCCCCAGACATCTGAAATCTGTATTTGTATAAGGACTATGAATTTAAAGGGTCAAGGAAAGTAACAGTTTGTTACACATGCTTAGTATTCGATAGCAGTCACTATGTCCTTGCTTCGTTTGGGCCACTTTTACTACCTGTCTTCACACACTGTTTCTTGTTAATGTCTGGTATAATGGTCAGCAGCAGCTGTACCAGCTGTCAGATACATTCAGCCTTTTCTAGGGAAACTCCATAATCTGGCCTCATTATACCAGAAATAAGTGCTCAGCCCAAGTTTTCAGGAATTGAGATAAGGACAGAATTATTTATTCTTTAATTTGCTCAAAATAGCCAGTGAATGTTTTGCTGTAAATTTGACTTGGTATGAAACTTGGGATTTTTGAACATTAAAAAAAAATTATTTGACTAAATGCTTAAGGAAATAGAAGACGATGGAATAGCATTCCAAAGACACTTATTCTGTGTACTTTCTATTTTCTCTTTATGATTGAGATGAAAAGATAAACTGTTCTGACAGTATGGTTGTAGGCCAGCAGAAGTCAGATAGTTTTAGGGCTCTGTGCCGTACTGGGCTTTCCTGAGACAAAAGCCGCACTCACAAATGGGATGGTTTCCCTGATTAAATTGGCAAGCTTTGAACTCCTATGTTAATGTCTGAGAATGAGTTGTCTTCTATAAGGAAACTGCCTGAATATGATACTGACAGCTTTTGCTGATTGACCAGCAAAATGCTGCTTCAGGGTTCTGACCTCCAGTTCCAGGTCCCTGCCATGTGGAGAGTGTAATGAGTTAAGAAATGATTACTCCTTTCGAGTGGCAAAATCATTCAGATATTTTAGATCCATGGTTCCTTTCTAAATAGGTTTATAGTTATTTTTATAATATGCTTAGAAACAAATAACTAAGAAAAATTCTCCTCCCCTCTGTCCAAAAAGGAAAACAAAAAACCCAAACCCCTAACTAATGAAACCATACCAAAAACCCAATCACTGGGTGAGTAGTGGCCATTAGATTATATGATGGTATAATCTAGAAGAGAAGCAGGATGACATAGAGGGTAGTGATCTAACCTCAAGAAGACCAGGTTCAAGTTTGACATATATAATCCTGGTTTTGTTACCTTGGGTGAGTCCCTGCATATCTCAGTAGTTAAGACATTAAGTTGTAAAGGAGGTGCTGACCTGAATTGGTAGAGAAATTTCCTCACCTGGGAAAACCCAGTTGCTGTTCATGACCTTAATCTAGAAACCTCCTTAATCTAGAAACTCAATTACCCTGAATTAAATTGCAAAGCAGATTTTGAACAAATAATATGTAAAATGCTTCATCTTAATTGAGAAGGGAAGAGGTGTGGCTACCCTAATTAAAGAGAAACTCCAAAATGAGTTGCACCCTGCTTTATAATCTTCATCCCTACATTAATCACAGCAGATGATTTGGGAAAAGGTGGGAAAAGGAATAAAAAGGAAGCATGAAACATCAGCAATATTTTTACCTTTCATCTTCAGTGACATTTTAAATTCTGCTTGTTAAAAGATGAAATATGAATGATTTAACCGCAACACTTGAAATGAACAAATTGGCTCAAGCTGCAGTGTGTCTGAAGGCCCAAAGCATATTGAATATTCTCTGTTCTCCCTCTTATTGCCTTCTTTTCTGGTCTTGTTCCTCCCACCAAACTCCTGGGCCAATGAATCAGATACAGCCTATATTACTTCCCAGATAAGTCTCCCAAAGTATTCGAGTATCACCCTCAGAGAGCTCTTTCTGAAGGATTGATTCCAAATAGTGCTCAAAACCCAAATGTCCCGCGCAGATAGAGCACTCCTATTCTCTGGGTGCACAGGTGGCAGATTTATGCCTATTCACAGAGTCAGAGGGATTACTTATTTATATTAAGTGTTTTATTGAAAATGTAATATTGAAGATAAATATAATTAAACTTACTTAGTATTTACATTTAAATGAATGATCTTCAGTGCTGAAAGCATCATAAGAACTTCTCATTCCTTCCACCTGAATCACTCTTCAGCCTTTGTTTCTCCATTTATTCTCATTCACTTTTTGTTTTATATGACTCTACTTCATTGGAGTTTCATTGTTCTGTTTTCACGTTCCATTATAAAGCTCTTTCTAGATTTCTTTATGTTCCTCAGATTTGTCCATCTTGATTGCACTTTGCTATTCCATTGTGTTTATGTTCACCAATTTATTTAACCTCTCTCCCTGTTGTTGGGTTTGTGGGTTGTTTCCATTTTTTTTTTATTTGGTTATATAGGATTATAGATTTAGACCTGGGAAGGATCTTAGAGATCAAATCCAAGCCTCTCATTTTACAAATGAGGAAATTGAGAAAGGTTAAATCACTTGCCCAGGATCACAGGTCATGTGAACTCAGCTCTTTGTTGACCCCAAGTCCAATGCTTTATCAACTGCTACCCCCCCCCAGCATATGGGGAGAGAATAAGCATTTATTAAATGCTTATTATATGCTGGGCACTGTGCTAAATGTTTTGCAATTATCTCATTTGAACCTCATAACAACCCTGCAGAGTATCTGTACTATTATTATGTATATTTTGCAGTTGAGGAAATGGAAGCAAACAGAGATTAAATGACTTGCCCAGGGTCACATAGCTAGTGTCTGAAACTGGATTTGAACTCAGGTCTTCCAACTCTAGGTCTACCTTTCTATCCACTGAACCATATAGGATACTATGAAAATTTATGAACTAGTAGATCTTTGAGGGAGGGAAATGTTGCATAACATTATCAGGCCATAGTATCTAAAAGAGAATTATTGGCCAAAGGATAGGATAACTGTCTCATCTTGCCTCACTCTGCCTTGTCCCACCCCTCTTCCCTTCTTTCTCTTTTACTGAGCATTGCCAGTTGTTGGTTTTTTGGGGTTTTTTTGTTTGTTTTTGTTGGGCAGGGAGAGAAGGAAGAAAACTAGTTGAATTTAATCACTAATTATGCACAGAAGAATATACCACATATATGTATAAACATATATGTGTGCCTACCTACTGCCCAGATGCACAGGCACGATTTACTCTGGTTTAAACTACTCCAAATAAAATATATGAGCAGATAACTGCTGAGGGTTAGGATGGTGACTTATCTTTGTCTTAACTGCCATCTTGAACATAAACATTCAAACATAGGAATTCTGTTGCTTGGAAAATCAGTTATTCTGAGGGCTCTGGGCATGTCTGACGACCCACTGAATGGCCTGCAAACATCTCTGAAATCCACTGCTTCTGTCCTCCTGCTCTAGGATATGGCAATACCCCAGCCTTGTTCCTCCACTCATGATGTTTGTAAAGTTTTTAGACTCTCATCTATTGTGTTTGTGTCAGTGTGTCTGTGTGTTCAACAGCATTAATCTGTATTGTTGACTAAAGAGAGACTCAATGGTACCAGCAACTGGAAATAATTTCTGTGTCACTGCTCAGGACAACACTTGGCCTACTTGGCTTTAGTAATGATAAAGGAGGAGGCATTGCAATCTTTTAGAGTTCTGTGTTAGCAAGAAGCAAAACTGAACATTTTGATGTGCTGTTCAGTTGTTTCAGTTGTGCCTGACTCTTTGTAAACCCATTTGGGGTTCCTTTGGCAAAGATACTGGAATAGTTTGCCATTTTCTGCTCTAGCTAATTTTACAGATGAGGAAACTGAGGCAAACAGGGTTAAGTGACTTGTTAAGGGTCATACAGCTAGTGTCTGAGGCTGGATTTGAACTCATCTTCCTGACAACAAGCCCAGGGTGCTAACCACTGCACCACCTAGCTACCCTAACATTTCAATTACTCAAGTACTATGTGTTTTTAAAATTTCTGTATTCAGATAGGTTTACACCTTTTTACCCTGAGATATGCAGCGAATTCCAGCTCTCCCAGGGGGATCTTTGACCTAAAACGTTGTAGATGCAAGTCAATGTCTAAAAGGAGACATTTGCCTTTGGGTTTTTTTGGTCAGCACCTCTTCAGGTGGGCCCCTTCCTGCCTTTCCACTCTTGCTATCCTTTACTCCCAATCCCACACTCAGTAATTGCTGTTCCTCCAACATATTGCTCCCTCTGAGCTTTTGTAGTTGTTGTTCCCGATGCTTCAGATCACTGTCTCCTCATTTCTGCCTCTTAGTTTTCCTCACTTCCTTCACGACCCTGCTGAAATCCCACCTTCTACAGGAGGCCTTTCGTAGTCTCCCTAACTTTTGAACCAGTCAGTCAAGGAGCCAAATCTAGCAAGCACATAACATGTACCAGGCGCAGTTTTAAACTGTTCATGCTTTCTAGTCTTCCATCAACTCTACCTACACCTTCTATCAGCCTAGTTTCTTTTTTACACAATGAGAGAGATATGTTATCTCTCCCAATAAAATGTAAACTCTTGGGGGGCAGCTAGATGGCGCAGTGGTTAAAGCACCGGCCCTGGATTCAGGAGTACCTGAGTTCAAATCCAGCCTCAGACACTTGACACTTACTAGCTGTGTGTCCCTGGGCAAGTCACTTAACCCCCATTGCCTGCAAAAAAAAAAAAAATGTAAACTCTTGGAGGGAAGGGATCATGTGTTTTATTTGTTTGATTTTTAACTTTCTTTGCATCCAAAAGGATTAGCACAGTGCCAAGCACACACTTAATAAATGCCTGTTGACTAACTGACCAGTTCCCTTTTGAACCAGGTCTTTCCATCCTGGTCTTGCGCTTTAGATTTCTCCTTTAACCCCAACTCCATTGGTAATTATTAACATGAACAAGCCAATAATTGGACATATCCTAACCTGTATCTGCCTTGCCACGGTGAACTAAACCCTGTTTTAATGGAAATTCTAGAAGAAATTGTAAATTTGGGAGGTATTTCTTATTTTTACCAAATATAGCATTGCTGAAAACATCCAGATGTGAAAAAATTATGATATCATTTTCACTTGAATTACTTTGAAAATTACTCACTCACTATCTATGATGTATTTATAGAAAGTACTACGATGCACATATACCAAATTGACTTGAATGATAGGTAGATGTAGTATAGTAGAGAGAGCACTGGTCTTAGAATCGGGAAGCCTGGTTTCAAACCCTTATTGGCTGTGTTTTACCTTCTAGTTTCCTTGTCTATAAAATGGTAATAATGGTAGAGAGCTGACAGAGTTGTGAGGAAATCCCTTTAAGCATTATAGAAATCATCATATTGATAGCTAGAATTTATCTTGTTGTTCAGTCGTATCTGACTCTTCGTGACCCCATGGACCATACAGTCCATAGAGTTTTCTTGACAAAAATACTGCAGTGAGGGGCAGCTAGGTGGTGCAGTGGATAGAGCACCGGCCCTGGAGTCAGGAGTACCTGAGTTCAAATCCGGCCTCAGACACTTAACACTTACTAGCTATGTGGCCCTCGGCAAGTCACTTAACCCCAATTGCCTCACTAAAAAAAAAAAAAATACTGCAGTGATTTGTCATTTCCTTCTCCAGTAGATTAAGGAAAACAGAGGTTAAAGGACTTTCTCTCATAGCTAGTTAGCATCTGAAGTCAGATTTGAACTAAGATCTTCTTGACTCCAGACCCATCACTCTCTCCACTAAAACACCTAGTTGCTTCCTAAAATCTATATATAATGTTATTTCTATTGAATTTATCAAGCATTTATTAAGTACTTACTAGTATTTACTAGCCCACTAGGGCTTATGTGGAAACTGGGCATAAAAAAATAAAAACAAAACCAGCCCCTACCCTCAAAAGGCATATATTCTGGGTGTTTTTTTTTGGGGGGGGGCATGGAGAATGGGATGAGAGGGGATATAGATAAGTAAATATAAAATATATTCAAAAGAAATTTGGAGGTGGGGGCCACTAACAACTAGGGGAATGAATAAAGGCTTCATGTAGAGATAGAATTGAGCTGAGCCTTGCTTCTTGTAGGCACCTAATATAAGGAAATATCTCTATAGCTTTATAGATATTTATGCAGAGAACTACTCTTTGAACTATGTACTAATGTAGCTTTGAACTGTATACCAGTGGTGCTTTTTTGCCTTTACACTGTACTTTGAATATCCTATTCATTTTTTTTTAATTGGAAAAAAGGAAATCAGGGAATTACTTGGCAGTTCTGCCTGCCAAAAAGACAGTCTGTCATTACAACAGAAGGAGAGGATTCTCGTTTTCTGGGTCAGATGCACTCTCAAGGCCAGAATGGTGAAATGTCATTCTCCTTCTACTATAAAATTAATGGTTCTATTAATTGGCTTTTTTCACTTTAGTGCACATAGCAAAGTAGATTGTGAATATTTATGTTCTAATATTTATTGAAATAAGAACAGAGTTCTTTTACGCAAATAAAAAAATAGGTATAAGGTCATGTTAGTTACCAAATGACAATGTTTTCAGAATTGAACTGAGCTAAAAGGATTTCAGTGGAGGTAATGGAGAAGGGAGATTTCTTTTATGCACACTTTGAGACAATCTCTTTATAACACAAATTAAGGTGGAAATTTGTTCAGTTTGATTGACATTGAGAATCATACTGGAATACATGGTCCTAGAGACCTTTGCTAGGACTTGAATTACTCAAGGTGGCTACGTATACTGATTGAATTAATTGATTAATTGACCAACTCTATTTTGGGGAAAGGGAAGGGGCAACAAGTATTTATTAAGTGTGCCAAGATCTGTGCTGAGTGTTTTACAAATATTATGTCATTTTGACCCTCATAACAACCCTGTGAGGTAGGGCTATTATTATCCCAATCTTATAGATGAGGAAACTGAGGCAGACAGGTTAAATAACTTACCCAAGGTCACAAAGCTAGTGTCTGAGACAGAATTTGTACTCAGGTCTTCCTTACTCCAGGTCCAATGCTCTATTCACTGTGCCATCTAGTTGCCATTTTGGCAATGAAGACAGTCACCTAATTTATATGGAGGAACCTTTTCTTATCATGGATATTCAGGGTACAGTGACATCTGGGACACTATCTGACAGAGCAAAGTTTAGGGAGGCATTTGGAAGTGGGACTGGGGCCACCAAATTGCGAACATTTTCATAGCATTTACTATGTACAAGGTACTATGCTAAGCATTTTGTAATTGTTATCTTGTTTGATCCTCCAACAACCCTGAGAGTTAGGTGCTATAATTATCCCCATTTTACACATAAGGAAACTGAGACAGAGGTTAAGTGACTTGTCCAGGTTTACACAAATTTTGTTGTTGTTATTCAGTCTTTTTCAGCTATGTCCAATTCTTTGTAACCTCATTTGGGGTTTTCTTGGCAAAGATACTGGAGAAGTCTGCCATTTTATTCTCTAGCTCATTTTATAGTGAGGAAACTGAGGCAAAGACAGTTGTGACTTGCTTAGGATTACACAGCTAGTATATACTTACTTCTATATACTTACTTCCAGAAGTAGCCCAGAGGTACTGTCCTGGAGCACCAAAGCTGAGGGGTAGGTGGTTGGTGGGAAAAGGTAGGCGAAAAAAAAAAGCAAGGGTGTGGTGGATGTTGGAATTGGTATCCGGAGAAATCTGGGTTCAAAGCCTTCCTCTGACCCTAGCCACATGACTCTTGGCAAGTTTAGTAAACCTCCATGAGCTTTGGTTTCTGTATCTGTCAAATGCCACCATTAGCTACCTTACTGGATTGTTGTGAGGCTCCCACAAGAAATTGGATGGAGAATGTTAGATAAATGCCAATTAATCTTATTGAATGTTAAAAAACTAGATGATATGTTATTCTTTTTGGACAAAAGATTTGGAATTCCTACCATACCACTTCACTAAGCTTGGGGGTCCTATACCTCACAAGACTGTTGGTTATCTGGCACTAGTTGTGTTTTGAGAGGGATAGAGTTCCATTATTTCATTTATGCTTGAAAGATTCTTAGTAACTTCAGAAGGGAGCAAATATCATAACAATTATCTTCACTTTGCTAATGAAAAGTTAAGGCAACAACTGAGAAATTCAAAGAAATATGAAGATTTTCATGAAAGGATAAAAAGTAAAGAAAACAGAACCAAGAAAACAATATACAAAATGAACAAGGCTAAGCCCTGATTGGTGTGAATAATGAATTCCTTATAGTGGTTGCATTATTTTAATTTTTACTTTTTGAAGATATTTGTATGTAAAATATGGTAATTGATTATAGCCTAATGGAAATATGTAGTGAAAATGTTTAAAAATAAAGCTTTTAGTGTTTGTTAATATAACAGCAAAGGATAAGAAAATACATTTCTGATTTGTTTAGCTATAGAAAGCACATTTTAAAAAATTACTGTATATTGTACCTAAAGGATAAGCTGAATGACTGTCACATGATGAAAATGTTGTTATTCTCATTTAAAATATTTTATCAGTGTAGACTAAACTTTCTTCTCTTTCTTTAAATCTTTATACATATCCTGGTAAATTCAGAGAGCTTTATACACATTTTGGAGAATTTGCAAGGTCACATTCTCATACAGTGAACTAAATGTAATTGCATAACCTGGGACATTATGTAAAATCAATAATACTTTAAACATGGTATTGTTGTCTTTGCAATATTTTTCAACAGCTGGGCTAAAATAACTTGAAGGTTGTTATTCAGTCATGCCTGACTCTTCGTGACCCTATTTGGGGTTATCTTGGCAAAGTTACTAGAGTGGTTTGTCATTTCCTTCTCTGGCTCATTCTGTAGATGGGGGAGGAGGCAGGTAGGTGGCTAGAGCACTGGCCCTGAAGTTGGGAGGACCTGAGTTGAAATCTGACTTCAGACACTTAATAGCTGTGTGACACTAGGCAAGTCAATCCCATTTGCCTTAAAAACATCCAGGACCATTTCTAGTCATCCTGATATATGTCTTACCACTGAACCCAGATGGCTGTGGAGGAGAAAGTGAGGTTGGTAAACTGTACACAGCCCTCCCTCACTTAAACTCAATTCACTGCAAGTCATGACTATCACCTGGTCCTCTTCAAGAATGAAGAACAAACAGCAACAACAACAATAACACAGATGAGGAAACTGAGGCAAACAGGATTAAGTGACTTGTCCTTCTGCACCACCTAGCTGCCCCTATAAATAACTTGAAAACTAAGTTTCAAAAACAACTTTAGTCACCCATGCTTTCTTATTCAATTACCAAAGAACTGGAAGGCATTGAAGGTTGAAGCTTCTGAGTATGAAGATTTTGAGATCTATAAAGGAGCATTGGTTTTCATCTAAAAATCTCCTTCTGCATTTCTTCCTACTAAAAGTGCTAGGTGATCCTCAGACACTTGAAATCCAGGTTGATTTTTTTCTTTCTTAGAAATGTGAGTTTGGAAATATATCCTTTTAAAGAAAAAGCCAGTTCCAAACACATTAAAGATTTGTTGATCCATGTATCCAACTTCCATCCACATTAAAGATTTATTGATCAGCTTGTACCTTCTCCAGTTATTTTATTCAGAACATTGGGATTTGAAGCTACCATGTACTCATCTACACTGGATGAATATTTATCTATTAATTCTATCCATCCGCATCTGCTACCATGTTCTTGCACAAGTACCTTCCCTGGCCTCTTCCTTTTCAGCACCCTTTGATGGTTAGGCCCACATTAGAATATAAGCCCTTTGAGGAGAGGGACAATCTTTCTTTTTGCCTGTTACACCTCCAGTGCTTTGCACAGTGCCTACAGCATAGTGAGTGCTTTAATAAATGCTTGTTGACTTGACTTGTGGTGTAGAAGAAAGAGCACTTGGTTTCCAATGAAAAGATCTGGATACTAATATCAACTCTTCTATATCTGTAACCTTGGTCACTTCATCTCTCTGGGCCTGAATTTTCTCTTTTTCAAAATGAGGGAATTGGACAACATAGATGACCTCTAAGCCTATGTCTGGGGTGGAGACTATTTCTTATGTGTCTTTTTTTACTCTGGTACAGAGAGACAGTCTTGTGAGCTTTTGAAAGGTAGTTGGCATTCCACCCGCTTTCTGTGAAGAGAAAAGGAAGCAAAAAAGCCTGAAGGAGAATAGGGGATAAATTTTTTATTTTTATTTATTGACTGGCTGACAGAATTAAGGATAACTCTAAGGTCGTGAACCTTGATAACTGACTGATAGGATGGTGGTGTATTTGACACAAATAGAAAAACTAAGAAAGGAATGAATATGAGAGAAAAGATACCCAATTCTGTTTTGGCTATTTTGATTTTGACATGTCTTTGGGAATACAATTTGAGATGTCCAACAGGTAGTTGGTGATAAAGGAATGGAGCTCAGAAGGGAACTTTAGACTGGTTAGATAGCTCTGAAGTCATCTGCATAGAGCTCCCAGGAGAGAAGGCATAGATAAAGGAGAATGCAGATTAGGACAAAGCCATGGGGATATACCCACAGTTAGTAGACAGAACGTGGATACTGATCCAGCAAAGAAGCCTAATATGAAGCAAGAACAAGGAGAGAGACGTGTCCAGAAAACCTAGAGTGGAGAGAGTATCCAGTCAATCAACAAGCATTTATTAAGTGCCTACTGTGTACCGGGCCCTGTGCTAAGTGGTGGTCATACAAAAAGAGGGAAAAGACAGTCCTTGTCCTTAAGGAAATTACAGTCTGATAAGGGAGACAACATGTAAACTTATACAATGCAAGCTACATACAGGAAAATAGGAAATAATTAATAGAGGGAAGACACTGGAATTGAAAAAAGATTAAGGAAGGCTTTGTGTAGAAGGTGGGATTTTCGTTGAGATTTAAAGGAACCTAGGGAAGTTAGTAGTTGGAATAGAGGAGGGAAGGCATTCCAGGCAATGGAGACAGTCTCGGAATGCCTGGAGCAGAGAGATGGAGTGTCTTGTCCGTGGCATGCCTTGGAGGTCAGTATCACTAGATCTAAGAGTACATGGTAGGGAAGAAAGTATAAGAAGACTGGAAAGGTAAGAAGGGACTGGGTTATGAAGGGCTTTGAATGCTCTTAGAGGCAATAGGGAGCCAGTGGAGTTTCTTGAGTGTGTGGGGGGGGTGGGGATGGGGAAAGGAGTGACATGATTAGACCTGTGCTTTAGGAAAATCGCTTTCATGGTTGGATGGAGGTTGGAATGGAGTGGGGAGAGACTTGGAGCAGGAAGACCCACCAGTAGGTTATTACAATAATCTAGGCACAAGGGGATGAGGGCCTGCACTAGAGTGGTGGCAGTGTCTGAGGAGTATCAAGGAGAAGATGATCAAAGGTATCAGATGCATCAGAAAGGTCATGGAGGATGAGAACTAAGAAAAGGCCATCATGTTTGGTAAATATTGGAAAAGTCCAGTTTCAGTTGAGTGATGAGACTGCAGAGATGCAAGAGAAGAAGTGAAAGTCACAAGTATAGATAACTTCTCCCTAGAAATTTAGCTGCACAAAGGAGGAGAGATAAAGGATAGCTTGAGAGAATGGTGGAATCAAGGGAAGGTATCTTCCTCTCTCCTTCCTTCCTTCCTTCCTTCCTTCCTTCCTTCCTTCCTTCCTTCCTTCCTTCCTTCCTTCCTTCCTTCCTTCCTTCCTTCCCTCCCTCCCTCCCTCCCTCCTTTTTTTCCTTCCTTCTTCTTTTCTTTCTTTCTTTCTTTGGATAATTTTAAAAAAGATAACCTTCAATGTGTCTGTAGACAGCAGGGAAGAGAGGAGCCAGTAGATAGGGAACATTAGAGGAAGGAATTATGTTTTGTGAGGGAATTTTCTGCTGAAGAAGATTGAAGGGGATGGGATGAAGGACAGAAATGGAGGGTTGGATTTGACAGAGTGAAAGTCCACTTTTTCATCTGTGATTTGAGTAAAGGAGGAGAGAATGTTGGATGATGATAAGGGATTTTGAGATGTAGAGAAGAGGGAGCTTGTAGCAAATGACAGCAATAAAGTAACGCTTACTTTACTCAGATAACATCTTTTAGATACTGAGAAAGTTTATGGAAAATTAATGTTTCTGTCTAAGCTGGCCCAAATTTTCCCTTGCTTCTGTCAAGTGTAAATTCCTGGGGAGTTCCAAGAGTCTATATATTTGGAGTGGGATGTGGATGTATGGGGAATGGTAGAAGGCATTTTGACTTGGTTGAGAGGAGTCATTTTACTCTGGCAGATTAAGAATTGACTTTCATTTAACTTTTTAAGGGATAGGATGAAGTGGGCTTGATTCTCCTCTATGAGGTTAAGATGCCTTGACTATATTTAAGCCATTTGACTATATTTACTATAGGATATAGCCATTCTAAGAGTGTACTCTGAATCCTTCACTTTGGAGGATCCCTTTGCTACTATAGTGGTGAAGCAGTTGAGTTTGCTAAGAGACACTGGTATGGGGAGAAGATATGGGGCTACCAGCATTGGCAGAAATATAAGCTATAACCATAAATGACAAAGGGGAAGGGCAAATGGTAGGAATGCTGCCTGGTTAGCATGTACATCCTCTCTACTTCCATACACATATCCTTCAGATAGCAGGTTGCTTTTTTGTATGATATTTCCCTATTTTTCACTCAGGTTTCCATTTATGCTCATGTTAGACCAATTTCAATGCCTCTCCACTTTCAAGATTATCAAGGAGAATGAAGTGCTCCTTCAGTTGACAAGAACAACAAAATAAAAACAGAAGGGTTTTGATGTGAAAACAAAGAAAAAGGTTCTCAAGAGGCAGAGGATATTCCTGACCTATGTCATAAGGTTAGAGAGTGAAAAATGTCTTCAGAGGAAAGAGGGAAGAAGATACTAATGAACCTTCAAACTAAAAATAGCTATGAAGCTCTTTCCAGAGAGGATGAGGCTAGATGCTCTGGAGGGGGCCCAGTTGCTTGTCCTGCAAGAAATATTGATCTCCAGTATTTGTCAAGTAAAGGTAAAAGGAAGAAAAGATAAGTAGTACTGACTGATGACTCTTTGCTAAGGGGCAGTTGGGTAGTTTTTTGTCAACCTGATAACAACAATAGGGAAGTGTGCCACTTTCCTGGGACATGTACCCAATATGTGACAGAGGACCTCTTAAGATTTGTCAAAATGGATGATTTCAAACTACTTGTGATTTGTGTGGATACAAATAATACCACCAGAAGAAACCTAGAAAATGGCTAAAGATAGAAAATATCAAAGGACAAATGTCCTTATTTTCAAAAAATAAAAGTGATTAAAGTCTTCAAAGTATAAGCCAGTGATCAACACTTAACTGACCTTGGAAAATCATAGAATGAATCATTAAAGACATAGTAAACACTTAGGAAAGGAGGTTATAAAGGTCACAAAGAGCCAGAACAAAGCACTGTCAAGAATAGGTCATGTCTATCTAAATTGATTTCTTTTTGTGACATGATTTCTAAACTGATAGATGAAAGGAATATTTTTGAAACAATTTACCTAGATTTTAGCTAAGCATTTCATAAAGTATCACACTAATTTGGTAGAAATATAAGGGTCCAATTATATGGATCTAGAGCTGGTTATTGTTGTTTATCCCTTGTTTTTGAAGAGGATCCATGACATCATAGAGTAATGTCTTGACTCATATGTGAGTTGGATATAAGTGAGGTAGAGTTGCACAGAGTGGTCAGCTTTTCTCAGAGTCATTGAAGTCCAGTAGCAGGACAAAAGTCAGAATGACTGGCAATGGCCTGGGATGAAGTGGATGACCTTGGTATCTTCAATGTATGACCAAGCTCTAAGCATTCCACAGCACTTGCTTCAGCCTCCTTCATGGCCATTGGAACAAATTGTTCTTTTCCATCTCTTCCATCTGGGGAAGTCTTCACATGTTTATTGACTAGGTGTGTCCACATGGGTCTGTCTAGATTTGATTTTCAGGGAGGCAGGAATATATATAAATATATCAAGAACATCCTTCACCCAGCCCTCTCCAAGAGAGACTTAGATTCCTGCCAGTAAGGGAAGCAGGAGATTAGGACCACATGGTTGGCCACCTTGCTTTCTGTAGAGAGATTGGGTGCTGGGGCAGAATTACATCTTTCCCCGCCTTCTCCCCTCTGAAATACTGTTAATCTAGTTGAAATAACTTGTAGGTTCAAGCTGCACTCCCAGTCGCTATCCTTTGCATAGAAGAAGACTTCAGGGCTGGGGGAGGAGTTGGGGGAGAGGTGATAGCCAATATGGTAGAATAGAGAAAGCACTCAGCTAAGCTCTCCCAACACTCCCCTCCAAACAACTTTAAAATAATGCCTCAAATAGAATTCTGGAGTGGCGGAAGCAACAAAATGTTAAAGATATTCTTCCAGCACAAGACAACTTAGGAGATCAGAAAGAGGGATCAGTGACATGGGGGTGGAGTACCCTGGGAGCCAGATATCTTAGCTCAGACAAGAGAGGGAGAGTGTGTGTCCCAGATCTTACCCAAGCAGAAGTTCCCCAGAATCACTAGTGTGGTAAGCTCAGGATAGGCACGTGATCAAGGTGTTGACACATCTAGATATTAACTTTTTCTCAGTCTTCCCCTCTCTCTCCAGGGACCTCTCCCTGAAAGTGATCTGGAACCACGTATCACTTTTCTTGAAGCTGGAAGCCAGAAAACAAGTTTTTTTTCTCTTTTCAAGCTCACACAGCCATGGAACCTTGATTAATCTCTCCACCAGTGAGAAGAGTCTTATGCAAATAGGCCTGGGTCCCTAGTTACACTTATGAAATAAAATTCAATAGGGGAAGATATTTTGGGGTTCCCAAAATAAACTTCACAAGTAGAGGTGAAGGGGTGTAGGTAGGTGGCAGATTATCTAAAAGAAATCTGGTATCTTTGGTGGACTGAAACCTCAGGATGATGACTCCTACTGAGTGTGATGTGGCAGCCAGAGAGCTATAGCAATCTTGGACTGCATTAAGATAGTAGTAGCTTTCTGAAGCAAGGCGGTGATAGTTCTTCTGTACTTTGCCTTGGTCCCACCACATCTGGAATATCGTATTCTGTATACCACAGTTTAAGAAGGGGGAAATTAGGATGGTGAAGGGCCTTGAGTGAGATTATGTGAGAATCAATTGAAAGAACTGAGAATATCTGGCCAGAAGAAGACTCGGAGCATGATAGTCAACTGTATTAAAATATTTGAAGGACTGTCATGTGGAAGAGACAGATTTGTTCTGTTTGGCCCTAGACGGTAGAACCAGAAGCAATTGGTAGAAATTGCAAAGAGGTCACTTTAGATTTCACATCAAGCAAACATTTCTTAATAGATAGAGCTGGATAATAGTGGAAAGGGCCAACCTTAGGAGGTGATGGGCTCCTCCTCCTTGAAGGTCTTCTAGCAGAGGCATGATGACCACTTGTCAGGTATGTTGTGGTGAAATTCCTTTTTGCTGCTGAGGTTCCTTTGAACTCTGATTGATTTTCTGATTCTCTGATTTAGGAATAACAGACTCTTTTTGGCTAGGGATGGACTTTCCCTAACAAGGGCAGAGTATATTTGCCTAGAGTCTTGCAAATCTAATCAAAAGAGCTTTAAACTGAAAAGAAAGGGGGAAAGAGAAAATGGCCTACATATATCTACCAAACTAGGTACTGTAGAGACAAATGTAAGGGGAAGATTATTAGTAAGTATACTAAGAATTTCATAAGAGACAAAATCCAAAAAGTGCACCAGTTAAATAAACCATGGCCACAAATATGCATGTAGAAATGCAGAAAATATGGGTAACAAACAAAATGAACTAGAGATCTTAACTCAAGGATATAAATTTGACCTCCAAGGTATCACAGAAATATGTTTGGATGAGAATCATGATCAGAATATGGCTGTGGAATTGGAAGGGTGGATGGAAGAATAGCATTGTACTTTAATATACATTCATGTGAGGAAATCCAGGAATTACAGGTGAGAAGCAGGAGAGGCAGTTTTTGTATGAAGATCAATGAAGAGGAATGATATTGTCACTGGAATATATTATAGATCATTTGGACAGAAATTAATGAGTTCAGAAAAGATTGTGTGCCTGCTACAGAGGCATGACAGTAATTACGGAGGACTTCAGTTATCCAGAATCTACTGGGGAGTTCTCTCTCTCTTGGTGCCAGTCACTGAGGGTACAAAGATAAGCTTTCAAGAAGCTTATTCTTTCTTTCTTTCTTTCTTTCTTTCTTTCTTTCTTTCTTTCTTTCTTTCTTTCTTTCTTTCTTTCTTTCTTTCTTTCTTTCTCTCTCTCTCTCTCTCTCTCTCTCTCTCTCTCTCTCTCTCTCTCTCTCTCTCTCTCTCTCTCTCTCTCCCTCCCTCCCCTACTCACTCCCACTCCCCCTCTCCCTGCCATAAGTAGACTGGCTAACAATTTCTTGACTTGCCTTCATAGTAATTCCATCCTTCAAAGATGGATGACCCAATAAGGGAAAAATCTATTCTGCATATGTTTCTCACCAACAACAAGTAACTGCCTACAGGGTGGGAATGATTGGAACCTTTCAGGGAATGGATCACTCCATCTTAGAATTTCTAGGAAAGAAGGAAAAGAAAGCCCAGAATAGTTTGATTTGCATCCTAGGTTTTGGGAAAGGATATTTCAAAGGGTTAAGAGAAAGAATCATTAGGATCTCATGAAAGACTGCCAAGGAGGGAGAAGGTCTAAATGATAATGCAAAAAGATCAATTCATGTGATGAGGGAAGAGTATAAAGAGACTTTTGTGAACTGGGAGCTACCCGACCAATGCAGATTTATAAAGATTTACAGAAGATGAAAGCAAGGACAGGTAATGGAGGATGAACACCCAAATGTGACATTATCTTGTAGGAACAGGGTCAATTAGTCCTAAAGTTTAGGATGAGTAAAGGTTGGCAAAGAAAGCTGATGGTAGCATAAAGAGGACTTTTTATTTTGCCTTATTAGAGAAAGAGATGAAGAATGGATAGGACCACTGCTCAAGCTGATAGTAACTGAAAATGGAAATACTTAACTCTTATCAAGCTTCTGGTTTTCTTACAACCCCCCCATGTCCCCACCCTAAGAAGAATGACTTTTGGACTGGAAAGTACAGAACAAAAATGATTGGTGGGGTTTTAATACTCGAGTAAGGAGATAGTTAAGAGAACACTTAGTTGTCCTTTAAAGTTGTCACAGTCAAACAAACTATGTTCTAGGGTACCAAAAGAACTGGCCCATATGCCTTTTACCTAGTAGGTACTTAATACACAATTACTGAATTGAATTCAATTGCTGAGCCATTGTCAATGATCCTTGAAAAATCATAAAGATGTGGAGAGTTACAGGAGGGCTGGAGAAGAGCAAACTCCTAAGGTTTATTTGTTTTGTTTTGTTTTGTTTTGTTTTTGCAGGGCAATGAGGGTTAAGTGACTTGCCCAGGGTCACACACCTAGTAAGTGTCAAGTGTCTGAGGCTGGATTTGAACTGAGGTCCTCCTGAATCCAGGGCCTGTGCTTTATCCACTGAGCCACCTAGCTGCCCCCCTAAATTGTCCTAATGTTAAAAAGGTCGGGGGAGGAATGACATCTGTAAGTTATAAGGCAGTGAGCTTGAATGATACCTGACAAAATCCCAGAACTTGTTACTTAAGAGATGATTTGGGGGCAGATAGGTGGCACAGTGGATAAAGCACCGGCCCTGGATTCAGAAGAACCTGAGTTCAAATCCGACCTTAGACACTTGACACTTACAAGCTGTGTGACCCTGGGCAGGTCACTTAACCCTCATTGTCCCACCAAAAAAAAAAAAAAGATGATTGGTGAACATTTAGAAAAGGAATCAGGTATCACAGAGAGGCAGCATGACTTCGTGTGTGTGTGTGTGTGTGCGCGCGCGCGCGCGCGCGTGCATGTGGAGACAATGTGGGTTAAGTGACTTGCCCAGGGTCACACAGCTAGTAAGTGTCAAGTGTCTAGAGCTGGATTTGAACTCAGATACTCCTGACTCCAGGGCCGGTGCTCTATCCACTGTGCCACCTGGCTGTCCCCCAACAGCATGACTTCTTGAAGAACACATAGGTTCCTTTACTAAAATACTACCCTAATGCCTTGGGGCCAGTGGATAAAGCACTGGCCCTGGAATCAGGAGGACCTGTGTCCAAATATTACCTCAGACACTTAATAGCTGTATTACTCTGGGTAAGTCACTTAACCTCAGTTGCCTCAAACATCCAGGGCCATCTCCAGTCATCCTGATATATATCTTGCCACTGGACCCAGATAGCTCTGGAGGAGAGAATGAGGTAGGTGACTTTGCACAGCTCTCCCTCACATAAATCCAATTCAGTACAAGTCATAACATCACCCAAAGTCATGGTCCTCTTCGAGAACAAATGACAACTCTACTGCTGATTGTGACACAGAGCTGATCCTGTTTCTGAAGGTTATGGCAGAACCAAATTGGCTCAGGTAGGTTTTTTAAGCTAGAAAACCTTTTAGTATAAGCTTAGGAACAGAATGGTTTAAGGATGAACCTAGCTTAGTTGGCAAGTGTTTATCACCAGTTTGACCAGAGGTGACTTTTTTGGGCCAAATGGTCTCCCAGAATATCTATTGAGTCATAGAAAGGTTGAAACCTGTATTGGAGTACCCACACCAATGAAGCAGATTCTGGAAGAATTGAAGTAAACATTTGAATGGGGTTTCTAGGTTTCTGCTTTCATGGAACATGCAGTTTAGTTGAGGAGAAAAGATATAGCCAAATGAAGAATTAAATAACATTGTAAAACAGCATTATACAAGAGGTCAGTTCTTCAGTTGTTTTTCAGTCATGTCCAACTTTTTGTGACCCCCATTTGGGGTGTTCTTGGCAAAGATACTGGGATGGTTTGCCATTTCCTTCTCCAGTTCATTTGACAGATGAGGAAGCTAAGCAAACAAGGTTTAAGTGACTTGCCCAAGGTCACACAGCTAGTAAGTGTCTGAGACCAGATTTGGATTTAAGAAGATGAGTCTTCCTGACTTCAGATCCAACATTCTATCTATTGCACCATTTAGCTGCATTATGGAGACAAGAGGTTACAAAATAGTAAATGATCAAATGATACAGGAGTTCTGGGAAGGGAGAAATTATTGTTGGCTGGAATGGTCAGGGAATGTGTCTCAGGAATTTAGCTGGTCTTTGCTGGATAGGTAGTATTTGCTTTTTTAAGGTAACAGGTACCTTTTAATGTGCATGACAGCATTCAGATGACTAGAAAGAAAGACTATGCTTTCTAGATAGCCTCACTGACCTCTGTAGAGAACCATGAACTGAGTATATGGCTCAAGGATTTATAGGCTTCTTAATGCACTTTATGAAACCTCATTAATCTGGGCTTCATAAAGACAGAATTTTGACCATTTGCCCAAGAGTCAGATTAAAGTTTACCTTTGTTTAGCAAAGATTGCTTTTTCAAAATGAATAATTAATGTTGTAGAAAACTTTTGCAAGAAAACTTTTTTAATTGTTGTTGTTGGTTTTTTTTTAAGTGAGGCAATTGGGGTTAAGTGACTTGCCCAGGGTCACACAGCTAGTAAGTGTTAAGTGTCTGAGGCTGGATTTGAACTCAGGTACTCCTGACTCCAGGACCGGTGCTCTATTCACTATGCCACCTAGCTGCCCAAGAAAACTTTTTTTTAAATACTTGAGAACTAATTTCTTAAAGACCTCAGAAGTCTCCATTTTCATATAAATAATACATTAATAGTTGCAGTGGCTATGACTGACCTAAGGCTGTGTTGTGCTAATTACAAATGATGTTTTTTCTATTAGACATTCTATAGTGCAAGAATATACCACAACTTGTTATGATCAATAGGTGAAAGTGTTATGATTTTCTAAAATTTGGTTTCATTAATTTACACTGACTTTTTCCCCAATTAGTCCAAATTAAAGAGACTTTACTTGTTAGTAGTGTTTTAGTCTGAACTATTAGCATATAGAGGGCAGTTAAGTGGCAAAGTGCATAGGGTATCAGGCTTGGAATCAGGAAGACTCACCTTCGTGAATTCAAATCTGAACTCAAACACTTACTAGCTGTGTGACCCTGGCAAGTCATTTAACTCTGCTTGCCTCAGTTTCTGCATCTGTCAAATGAGCTGGAGAAGGAAATGGCAAATCACTCTAGTATCTCTGCCAAGAAAACCCCAAATGGAGTCATGAAGAGTCAGACACCACTGAAAAATGACTGAAAAAACCATCAGCATATAGGCAATGGCTGAGCAGCAAGATTCTCAGTCTCTGTTTTCACTGAAAAAATAGACTTTTTGCTCCATGCAGTAGAACTGAACTGTATAATCACTTCATTTTTCTAAAGAAAATAAAAGAGCCCCAAGCATCACAGGCTATGAATTGCAAAAGAGCCAAATCTTGGTTTTGCAAGAATTAGGACAAAGCACAGAAGGGTAAGGGGCTATTATAAAAACTGAAATGAGACTGGATATGGGGAAAGGAGACAATTGTGTTTGTGTGTATGGCTTTATTTCCCCCCAAATAAAATCTAGTTTGACTAGAGAGTTTTTGTGAGGCATGAAAATGGAACACAGTTTCCACATGTGAGCTCACAAAAAGGAACTCAGCAGAAATGGCTTGCCTATTTAGTTTTTGTGGTCCATTTGTTCTATAATCTATATGAGTTCATGACCCCTTGCTCATAGAGGGGACCTTACAGAATAACTAATAAGAGCGGGTTTTCTTAAAGTGCTTTATTTCCCTAGTTAGTGCTGCTTCTTTGTTAGATGTGCTTTCTTGGGATCGGATTTTATTTTTTGTTTCTCTCTACCAGAAGGTTCATGATTAGAAAATGGTGCATATTCATATATTCAACTTGTTCTGTCAGATGATGAAACCAAGCCTTGTTTGTTAGTAGTGAAGTGGAAGGAATCACTTCTGTTGCAGATATAATTTTCATGGAGGAAAAAAAAAGAGGAACTATGAAAATCTACTCAGCTGTTGCCCAAAGGTCAAACTGCAATTTATTAAAAAAAAAAAAGCTTTTCATTTCTGAAATCATCATAGTAATGTCCTCTGCACCACTGTCCCAAACAGAAATCCATAGTGGAACTGGGCAAAAATATGACCCCATGGTCATGTACTCCCTACAAAAGAACAATATGTCAAGAGTAATTTGCCCCTAGAAAATGTCTTATTCATACCAGCAACTTTGTAAAATGCTGGTGCAGGTGGTCTTCATAGATATCCCCCCTTTCTATTAGACACCCATCAGCACCTGCTCCAAGAATGGCTCTTATATTTGCTCCTGGATGTTGCCCATTCCTTGCTGCCCTAGTGTCTCCTGCTGCTTGGAGCCTCCTGCTCCCTGGCACCCTAAGGCCCATCCCTCTGCAGCCAAGCACTCATATCCCTGGCCCCCTGGCCTTTTCTGTTTTACTTCTTATCCTAATGGATAATTAAAACTTAGCTTCAGTTAGGTCATCACAGCAAGGGGAGAGTACAGTCAAACTCTGTAGCACTCAATCTCTATAAGTTGTGGGGGGTGCCTAATTCCATATAAGGAAATATTTAAATATGAATAACATTTTAATATCACAAAGTATGTATAAAGATGCTCAGAATGTTTTTGAAAACTAAATAAAGTTTAACTAGTATAAAACACTTTTTTTTCATTAATACCTCTTAGGAGTTGTATAGACAACTGCCCATTTGATATTGATATGAGACACTGTTTACATGATGATCATGATGATGATGTTAACTGGCTACCACAGACAATTTTTTTTTCTTTTTAGTGAGGCAATTGGGGTTAAGTGACTTGCCCAGGGTCACACAGCTAGTAATTGTTAAGTGTCTGAGGCCAGATTTGAACTCAGGTACTCCTGACTCCAGGGCAGGTGCTCTATCCACTGCACCATCATCTAGCTGCCCCCACAGACTAATATTATGACAAGGAAAAAAATTCATATTATCCTCTCAATATGGTAGTTTTGTTGTTGTTGTTGTTGTTGTTGTTGTTCAGTAGTTTCAGTCATGTCCAACTCCTTGTGACCCCATTTGGGGTTTTCTTGGCAAAAATATTGAAGTGGTTTGCCATTTCCTTCTCTAGCTCATTTTACAGATGAGGAAACTTGAAGCAAACAGGGTTCAGTGGCTTGCCCAGGGTTACAGAGCTAGTAAGTGCCTGAGGCCAGATCTGAACTCAGGAAGATGAGTCTTCTTAATCCCCAGCCCAGCACTCCCTCTGCTGTAATACCTAGCTGCATGCACTGTGACAAATGGGTCTCAGGTGATTTCTGTCTTTTTAAAAACAAATTCATTTGTTATGTCAAGGAGATGTTATTAACTAAGAAATTTATCTAACATCTAGTAAACAGAGAATGATCTCTCTGGTCAATATTAGGAGAGCCTTCCAATTAGATGATTAGATTGTAGTTTCTTTGAAGTCAATGTGGGTATTCTAGGCACCTGAAAAATCTGTTACCATATCCCATAAATTAGGATAACTGATTTCCAAGGCTTTTCCTGCCAACTATCCCTGATGCTGTTATAATTCAACTTCCGACCACGTTTCCCATTAATCCCAACAGCAGGTGAGTAGAAGGCAATGGTCACGGAGCAGAGACCTTGAACATTCCAAAGAGTTGTTACAGAAACTCACTTTCCTGATCCCCTAAAGGTTTGCCCCCTGAGGCTTCTCACAATAATGCTGTTATTTGGCCCCAAACAGGTTCACTTTATTTTTAGTCAGGTGATGTTATAAGACATGAAAAAATTAAAAAAAAATGCATATGCAGCTTTACAATGCAAAATGTTGCCTGCGCACTTCCCTCATGCAGGCAACAGCAGTCCTGCTGGTGGTAGATGCTATGACTAATGGGCTGGGGATTGGGGGTGGGAATAAGCATTTACACAGCTGTTATTCGGTCAAGCACTGTGCTAAGCACTTTACAAATATCTCATTTGACCTTCATAACCGGGTGCTATATTATTTTCCCCATTCTGCAGTTGAGGAAACTGAGACAGAGTTTAAGTTACTTGCCCAGGGTTACACAGCTAGTAAGTGTCTGAGGCTGGGTTTGAACTGAGGTCTTCCTGACTCCAGCATCAGCATTCCATCCGCTGAACTACCCCAGCTACCTCAGGTTGGGGAGAGGGGAATGGAAAGAGAAATCCTCTTCCTCTTACAGTTATATAAATGTAACATGGTAAGAAAGAGGGTCCTCCCATTCCCAGAGGTCACACCACCTTGAAGATTTTTAGTCAAGGAGCTCGTGTGTGGCCCTATGGGAAGTTGCCCAGTCCAGAGGATCAGCCTGGCCCCTCTGATTACCCTGTTCTATAAATGTAAGCTCCTATAATAATAATGATTAGTGCCCATCCAGATGCTGAGTGGAGAACAGAGCCCATTGTATTTAAAATACATGGCCTTTTCACATTCCCTTGTTCCCGAGGGCTCTAGATCAGCTGAGCAAATAGGCCTGAGAACAATGCTCCCCTAGTCTTTACTAGCAGAGTGGCATTGTGAGGACTGGGCTATTGCTAAGGCCGCACAAGACAGAAGTGACTCCAGATTTGGCCACTGATTGACCTGCCTGTATACAAGGAAGTTCTTATGTACTGGAAAGTTCCTTTCTACTCAATAAGTGGCTTAGCAAACTTTTTCTAGGCCAGGTATGTAAAGCAATGATTTGTGGTCCACAACAGGGGATTGAGATTAGGGGACTTGGTGACTGACTGTCCCTAAGTTCCCTCTCCCACTTGGTGCCTATGAATCTGCCCGGCAATTGCGATAAAATATTAGGAAAGAGATCCAGAATTCTGGGTTCTTGACTGGGGTAATCATCACAGTGCTGTGGTTGCCACTTGCTAAGCAGCTTTTCAAGACTGAGAGGCTATGGAACAACATGTTTGCATATCTGTAAGTGATATTTGTGCCCTAAGTGCTCATGTTCTTTCCTGGTACCTCACACCCACTGTATCCATGTGCTGCTGAAGCATCCCTTCCTGATCAGAAAGGAGGTCTGAGGTGGAATGGGTGTCAGGGGAGGCAAGAATAAAGAATGGGATGGTGGTGACTGTGGGACCAGTGCACCACAATCCTGAGCACTGTGGTGTCCTGCAGATGTGAGTGGAGGGACAGGTCTAGCCTTGGGCTCTGCTGAAGGGTTCTTGATAGTTCTGACTGAAGCCCTGCCTTAATGTCTTCAAGATGGGGGCAGAAAGGATCATAGAGTAAAAACCAAGTCCTTTAAGGACTCAGAAACAGGAGGCAGGTACCATGGCTTTTAACACTAGTTAGTTACCAGTGTAGAGAGCATGAATGACAAGGCAATTAAGAGCCTGAGGCAAGAGATGAACTTAGAGGATTTTCCAGAATGGTGGGTCAACAATAAGACATCAGTGAGAACCAAGGAAGAAGTGGGAATAAGGACAGGTTTCAGGTAAAAGAAACAGATCATTTATCGAGGTCTGAGCTTGAGCAAAGTAAGTTAGTTCATGCATAATCTGCTACTCTCAACAAGGCCCATGCATCTGTGTATATTTAAGCTTGGTCTTCTCAGAGTAACCCTGCCTTCTTTGTTTCTCCAAAAGGACTTTAGCTGCACAGACAAATCCTAGCCATTGCTTCAATTTCCCATGTGGGAAACAGCTCTATGTGAACAGTGGTTGACAGTGACTGTACTGCACATACATGATTTATGATCAAAACTCTCATTCTAGCAAAATTCCAGATTACCTGACTCATTTTGGCTTTTTAATTAGTAAGGTCCAAATAATAATAAATCTATTCATGAAAAAGAATGATTTGCTCACTATCTTAGTTTTATAGATTTGGAGCTAAATGGGAAGTCAACTAGACCAGGGCTTCTTAAATTTTTTTCCACTTGTGACCCCTTTTTGCCCAAGAAATTTTTATAGGACCCCAGCTATATAGGTATATAAAACAGGTAGACATTATTTTTTACTGTTGCCAAATTTTTCATGACCTCCACATTCAGTTACTTAACCCCGTATGGGGTCACAACCCACAGTTTAAGAAGCTAGACCGATCCCCTCATTTTACAGATAAGGCAACTGAGGCCTAGTGTACTAATGTGACTTGCCTATGGTACACTAGAATGTAATAAAGCCTGGATTCAAATTAATAATAATAATAGTTACAATTATATGGCAATTTGAGGCTTGCCAAACACTTTATGAATATTATCTTGCTTATCTTCACAACAATCCTGGGAGGTAGGTACCATTTTTTCACATAAAGAAACTGAGACACAGAGAGATTCAGTGACATAAGTTTTCTCTTTCTGCTCCTCCTATGTGGAAACCCATTCTGTCTTCTCTCTCACAGTTCCTATTGTCCAATCTCAAAATTTCAGGATTGTAGATTGACATTAAAGCTCATCTAGGGGGCAGCTAGGTGGCACAGTGGATAAAGCATGGCACTGGATTCAGGAAGACCTGAGTTCAAATCCAGCCTCAGACACTTGACACTTAGAAGCTGTGTGACCCTGGGCAAGTCACTTAACCGTCATTGCCCCAGCAAAAAAAAAAAAAAGTCATCTAGTTCAACCTCCAGGTTCATACAGCTAAGAAGTAGCTGAGGAGGGATTCTGACTCAAATCTTCCTAATGCCAAGTCCAGCATGCTATGTGTACTATGCCCAAAATCCAACCCACCATGCCAAACTACCTGGGTTTAAATGGGTGTACTCACATATATGATTTGTATATCATTGTGCCCATTTGGTTCTAACTTAGTGTCAATAATTTTGTAAATTTCTACTTGACCTCCTCTCATATTTAGACTCTGTCTAGGTGGCTCAGTGGATAGAGTATTGGGCCTGATGTCAGAAAACTTCATCTTCCTGTATTCATATCTGGCCTCAGACACTTAGTAGCTGTATGACCCTGGGCACGTGGCTTAACCTTATTTACCTCAGTTCCTCATCTGTAAAATGAGCTGGAGAAGGAAGTGGCAAACCACTCCAGCATCTCTGCCAAGAAAACCCCAAATGGGGTCACTAAGAGTAAGACATGACCAAACCAAAAAATATGTATCACAATCAGTAGCAAACTTGTACAATAAAAAATGGAAAAGGTAGATATATAGAATGTGGATTAAAGTAATTTTTTTAAAAAAAGGTTTGGCCATTTAAATTCCTGACAAAAATAAGAAGCAAAATCTCTTTCTAGCCATAGGCCCAAATAATAGTGGTGACAAGAATCCTACCTTGTTGCTGATACTGACAGAAAGCTCACTATGAAATCTGCTGTGCAGCTTGGAGACAAAAAAAAAATAGTTTAATGTTGCTGCGGCTTTTAATGGGAACTTGAAAGGTTATTGAATCTAGTAAGGCAAGATTTCCTGGCAAGAAGAATAATTCTGATGAGAACTAGTTTATAAAGCTGATGTCACGTGAAAATCCTTGGTTGGATTCCCTCAGTTTTTTAGACTCTGTTGAGGGTTTTTGATTTCAGTTTACACAAATTGGCAGCAAGAGGTCTGGAGAGGAACTGTTTGTAGCCCCAGAACATTCTACATATCCTTCTGCATCCTAAGGTTGCTTGTGAACTATACTTGGACTTCAAACGAGGTGACACACACTTGTCTAATTCATAGGATCAGATTTAGAAAAGGGATGGAACTTAAAAGGTTAATAAGTCCAACCCCTCTCCCCTATTTTATAGATAAGGAAAATGAGGCCCAGAGAGATCTAGTGAATTTCCCAGATTCATCTGAAGCAGAATTCAAACCTTGGTCTTCTGGTCTCCAAGTCCAGAGCTCAATCTACGGTACCATATTACCTCTTAGCCAGTCATCTTGATAGAGATGGGAGAGAACCTAGACCTTGTAGTCATGGCTATATGTTGTTTAGTTGTTTGTTTGGTTTTTTCAGTTATGTCCAACTCTTTGTGACCCCTTTTGGGGTTTTCTTGGCAAAGATAATGAAGTGCTTTGCCATTTCCTTCTCTAGCCCATTTTACAAGATGAGGAAACTGAGGCAAAGGGGGTTAAGTGACTTGCCCAGGGTCACACAGCTACTAAGTATCTGAGGCCAAATTTGAACTCAGGTTTTCCTGATTCCAGGCCTGATGCTCTATCCACTGTGCCACCTGTCCTCTCTCACAGCTGTATACATGAAAGGGAATGATCAAAAATATTTGAAAACCCTTCTTTTTTTTTTTTTTTTAACTATGCTTCACTCCTTTCATGTACTTGTGATCTAACTGATGGGAATTCTACCACCAATGGCAGATGGTAGCCCTTCCTCCTTTCATCCTATGCCATTCTTTCCACATCCTCTAGAGATCCCCTATAGAGGATCTACCCGTTGTAAAGGAGGCATTCCTCTAGGTTAAAATAGGTCATATGGATCATAGTAGATTTTGTGTTTATTGGTGCAGCACTCAGAAGAACCATCACTCAAGCTCTGTGACAAGCCCATTGTCTTTTGTGATCATAAATTTCCTCTATGATACTCCTACTGACATACAGTATAAAGGTAATTATGGGAAATAGGCTACAGTTTATTGGCATCCATCACGTACCTCCCCAGTGTCCTTTGGGTCACCAGTGACACTGATTCTTCTGAGATTGTGGTGGTCTAAGATCTGAAACATCACCAGGAGAACATTTGCGCATTTTTAAAATTACTTTTGCTTTGTTTTGGTCAGTGAGTAGTTCAGTCATCAAAAGCCCAGCATAATTTCCCACATGTAATCTATATTATTCTTCTATTCAACTTTGGGCCAAGTCCTTTGTCTATCTTCAAAGCTTCTCTTAAATATGCATATTTATATGCTAATTTGAAGGTCTGTTCTTTCAAGTATTGTCTAGACAATAGTATTTTTTCATCCACTTGTGTTTCTTTCCATGAATGGTTAGGTTGATCTTTCCTGGTGGAAATGTTAATGATCTTTAAGGTTCCTTCCAGCTCTAATACTCTATGTATCTATTATTGCTGTAGTATAAATAAAGGAGATGCTTTTAATTAGCACAGTGCCTAGCACATAGTAGACACTATTTAAATATTAGATATTGTTATTGTCATTAATTTTATGAGTTAGAAAAAACAGAATGGGTGCGTTCATTTAATCAATTTATCTGATCAGTCTTATTTAATCATCCTTACCTGTTTTCACTGGGCATGAGGAAATGCACTATTACTAAATTCTATGCAATAACTTTGAAAGTTAACCAAACTATGACTTAAATTCAGAATTCCAGGGGACCAATCATACTGTGTGCACCCCACTTTCTGACAGAAATTATGGACTCAAAGTGCAGAAAGAGACACATAATTTTAGTCACAGAGAATGTGGGGATTTGTTATGCTTGACTATGCACATTTGTTACAAGGTTTTGTTTTTCTTGTTCTTCCTTCCTTCCTTCCTTCCTTCCTTCCTTCCTTCCTTCCTTCCTTCCTTCCTTCCTTCCTTCCTTCCTTCCTTCCTTCCTTCCTTCCTTCCTTCCTTTCATTTTTTCACTCTAGGAATGGGGAGAAAGAGAAAAATGAAAGAGAGAAAATTAACTTTAAAAATTAAAAAAATAAATATAGAAGAGAAAGGCAGATAAATGCTCAATTTATTTATTCCTCATCTAGGATAACACATTCTCAAATTGGAGAGAAGAGAAACCTTTTTAATTTCGAGTTTTTTATGTTTATAAACAAGGTGTATGCCTGAGAAGAAGAGTCAGCTTTTTTCAAAGTAATGTTTCAGGTTTTCATTAAGCAGGATATATTCCTATTTCTTTACAACAAGGCCCAATGCTCTCCCACTATTTCTTTTCCCCATCTCTTTTTATCCTTTCCTTTCCAGCACTGCCACCAGGGTCAGCCACCAGTCAACCACTAGTAAGCCAGCCAGGGTGAAAGAAAGAATTCTGGGAAGGGCTGAGCAGGTGAGAAAAATATTATTTAAAAGTGCCAATAACTGATTAACCCTTCAGGTCTCCTTAAATAGACCCTGGAATCTCAAGCAAGGTGCTTTTGAGTCTCCCCACACACAAAAGAAACCTTGATGCTTCTGAAATGGTATCCCACAGAGGGAGGCCAAGCTGCTCAGGCAGATTTATGACAAGAACAAATGCCTTCTTTGGGCCCTGCTTGGTAAAATTGATGAGTTACAGCAGAGCAGCAGGGTTGCAGAAGTAATTTATTAGTGAAAAACGTGCAAACCTGGTTAAAAGAGGCTTCCAATGTCCAGGGAGCAGGAATCCAAGCAGCAGCCTGTCAGATGCCACATGTCAGCTTTTGATGAGCAATTTTCAAAGAAGCATAAGGGAACCAAGGCATCTTTGCTAGGGTGGGTGATTCAGGGCAGGGAATTCTGAGATGGAACTATGATCCATTGTAACCTGTTTGCCATTACCCAAATTATTCAAAAATAAGATTCTTTTCTATAGGAAAAACATCATCCTGGACTAAAAGCTGTTTAAAACATCCAGAAGCTCACAAACTCAAAATAAATGGCCATAAGGATAAGTTGAGTTAGTGAAAGGCCCAGATTATATGATCTAATATTTCAAACCTCTATCCATATAACACCCCCATTGCTTTATCATGATTTGGAGCCGATCTTAAGCTTCTCAAAGACTCTGCCAGTGGAGTTCCAACTCTAGCAGGTCCCACTAAGCTGGAATGATGTGAGTATTTAAATACAGGTCTGGAAATGGGCAGTATGATTCTTGTCCAAGAACCACCCTAGGGGCGGCTAGTGGATAGAGCACCGGCCCTGGAGTCAGGAGGACCTGAGTTCAAATACGGCCTCAAACACTTAACACTTACCAGCTGTGTGACCCTGGGCAAGTCACTTAACCCCAACTGCCTCACTAAAAACAAAAACAAAAACAAACAAACAAACAAAAAACAAGAACCACCCTAGCTGAATTTGGAAAAGGCTAACCACCAGGTGATATTTTTTGGGGGGCGGGGGGAGAATGGAATTTGTGAAGACTGTACTATAGCAGGGCAGAATTGCAATCTGCCTCTATGGAGGGCATGCCCACATCAAGGACACATGGATCTTTTGAGAAATTACTTTTTTTTTTTTTTTTTTTTTTTTTTTTTTTTTTTTAGTGAAGCAATTGGGGTTAAGTGACTTGCCCAGGGTCACACAGCTAGTAAGTGTGTGTTAAGTGTCTGAGGCCAGATTTGAACTCAGGTACTCCTGACTCCAGGACCGTTGCTCTATCCACTGTGCCACCTAGCTGCCCCTGAAATTAAAATATTTTAAAAAGAAATGTAGTTTTAATCTATAGCTAAGTGAGGGTGAAAATAAGTGTACATATAGCTATACAC
This sequence comes from Dromiciops gliroides, assembly GCF_019393635.1. NCBI lineage: Eukaryota > Metazoa > Chordata > Mammalia > Microbiotheria > Microbiotheriidae > Dromiciops > Dromiciops gliroides. Next base: position 178,872,385 of record NC_057861.1, on the reverse strand, counting down.
TGAAAAAAATAGTCATTCAGAATTAGAGGCTTCTTGGATAGAGAAGGCTGCTTGTGTAGAGTCAGAAATACCTAGGTTCCTGTTCTTCCTTTCTTAACTGTTGCTCTTGTATCCTTTGGCTAAGTCATTTTAACCTTGGAAGGTGTCAGTTTTCTTATCTCTAAATTGGAGGGTGGTTGTGGAGGTTGGAATAGATTAGCTGTCCCTTTCAGCAACTCTAAATCTATTATCTTATGGTCTCCTGTATTGAAATTACTTTGATGGAGAGAGTTGAACATGAGGAGTCACCCCAGCCAAAGACCAAAGGCCAAAGGGCAAGGACTTGCTGTGGCCACAGTAATTGTAGTACATCAAGACTATCGATAATTTCATAGGCCAGAATTCAATGGGGCCGGTGGGGTGGTGGAAGTAAGGAAAAGATTTGACAAATAGGATGTCTGTGTGTACTTGAACCCTGTGGCCTTCTGCTTTCTACCAAGGGAGGCTAGAGATGAGGAGTATACAAGCCACTTGGAATGCAATTATAGGCCTCATTCACATATAGTTCAAGCCAGATGTGGGACAAAAATGTGACCTACATACAAATATGGCATTTATTGAGTGGATGCTATATTCCAGGGACAGTGCTGGGTTGGAGCTTTAGTGAATATGGACTGAGATATAAAACATACTTAAGGTTTATTAAGGGAAAGTTATAAGGAAACATTTTTAGACAAATAAAATCCCTACCATCATGTACATTATATTTATCTCATGTAATATTTAAAAAATATATGTTTTTCCTATTCGGAGTCTATATTTTAAATTTCTTAACTGCTTCCCCATCAGTCTCTTTCTTCCTTTAACGAAGATTTTGCCACATCTGAGCTGAAGGACCAGTATGTCCAATGGAAGTTTGTAGGATCATAAATCTAGGGCTTGATGGAACTTTAGACATTTTTACAGTCCAACTGCTTCATTCTACAGAATGAGGCCAGATAGGCCTTGCCCAGTTATAAAAGTTGTAAGTGTGAAAACTAAATCCAGGATTCTTTCTAAAATAGAATGGTTCAGCATCATGTTGGGGATGGAAAGGGTAGTGTCACAACATAGTCACGGGCATGTTCCATGGGGAACCACTCTGCTTTTGTCACAGAGGTAACTGAAGGTGAGCAATGTAGAATATGGGAGCCAAAGACAAAGCAGTTCAGCTAAACCATAGCTCCACCTGGGATGTCTTCTATAATCCTTGTCCTTCCTGGTGCTCAAATGCCAGAGCCACTGCTGTCACTTTTAGTTCCTGGGGCACTTCAGTTGAGTCAGTCTGTTGCTCAATATACATTTATTAAGTGCCCTCTATGTGCCAGGAGCTGTGGAAATATTCCATTTGATACCTTCCTATTGAAACTAATTATTATTTCTTTTTTTTTCTTTTCTTTTTTTTTTAGGCAATGGGGGTTAAGTGACTTGCCCATGGTCACTCAGCTAGTAAATGTCAAGTGTCTGAGGCCGGATTTGAACTCAGGTACTCCTGAGTCCAGGGCCGGTGCTTTAACCACTGCGCCATCTAGCTGCCCCCAAAACTAATTATTATTTCAACCTAGGTGCTAAGGTGGGGTGTTTCTGTGATGCAGAACTCCAAGTTATTTTAAATGAGATCTTCAAGGTTCGACTCAAGCATACCTTCTTGCCAGAAGCCTTTCTTCATTTCCATAGTTATTAGTACTTGGATAATTATTTAGTAGTTCTTGAATATATTGGGGCAGCTAGGTGGCATAGTGGATAGAGTGTTGGGCCTGTAGTCAGGAAGACTTCTCTTCCTGAGTTCAAAATCTAGCCTTAGACACTTATGAGCTTTGCAACCCTGGACAAGTCACTTAACCCTGTTTGTCTCAGTTTCCTCATCTATAAAATGATCTGGAGAATGAAAAGGCAAACCACTCCAGTATCTTTGCCAAGAAAACTCCAAATGGGGTCATGAAGAGTTGGACAGGCTGAAAAATGACTAAATAACAAATTGAGTCTACTTCTTTACATGCATGTTATTTCACCCTATTAAGATTTAAGCTCCCTGAGGGTAAGAATGATTTTGCTTTTGTCCCTGTACCCTTAGCACCTAGCTTGGTGCCTGGCATATATTAGGTGTTTGTTGGATTGAATTTCTTTCTTTCTTTCTTTCTTTTGTTTGTTTGGTTTTTTTTGCAGGACAATGAGGCTTAAGTGACTTGCCCAGGGTCACACAGTGAGTAAATGCCAAGTGTCTGAGGCCAAGTTTGAACTCAGTTCCTCCTGAATACAGGGCTGGTGCTTTATCCACTCTACCACCCAGCTGTCTTGGATGGAATTTCAAATGCTATCTGCACCATTTAAATTTTGGTACCCTGGAACAAAGCCCTCTCCCCTGTCATCCTTTTGTCTCCTATTTGATTCTTCCTGAAGCCTTTCCTGAAACAGTCCAACCCCCGCCACGCCTCCCCCCCCCCCATGGAATCCTTGTTCAAATTCCAAGGAACTTAGTCAACAAGCATTTATTAAGCACTTGCTTGAGTGTCAGTACATCATGCTAAGTACTGGGGATATGAAGACAAAAGTGAAGTAGACTCCTGTACTCAAGGAGTTTATAATCTATGGGAGATAATATGTACATATACAATTATAAGCAGACTACATTCAAAATAAATACAAAGTAACTCTGGCAGGGGGTAGCTACTTGGGGTGGAGGGGGAATCAATGTAGAACGTGGTGTTGGAGCTGGGTTTTCAAGGAAATCAGGTGCATCAAGAAGGTGAAGTGAAGAAGTGTTTGAGGTGGATGTGGAGGGCAGGGGAAACACAGAGATGAGAGATGGAACGTTGTCTGTGGGGAACAGTAAGGAGGCCAGATTGGCTGGGTGGAAGATTATGTAGAGGAGAGCGATGTGTAAAAGGCCTAGAGAGAAAAGTCATTCCCTAACAAATACATTTTAGTCAAAATATATGAACAATTCCAAAAAGAATTGCAAACACGGGCAGCTAGGTGGTGCAGTGGATAGAGCACCAGCTATGGATTCAGGAGGACCTGAGTTCAAATCCAGCCCCAGACACTTAACACTTACTAGCTGTGTGACCCTGGGCAAGTCATTTAACCCCAATTGCCTCACCCCCCCCCAAAAAAAAAGAATTGCAAAGAGTCAACTATATGAAAAAATGCTCCAAATCACTAAGAAATGCAAACCATAACAATTTTGAGATTTCATTTTTATCCAGAAACTCGGTGAAGATGACAAAAGATAAGGAATGGTCAATATTGGAGGGACTATAAAAAGACAGGCAAACTGATATAATATTGGTGGAGTTGTTCGTTGATCTAGCTATTCTGGAAGGTAAGTTAGAATTACACTAAGAGAGACACTAAAATGTCCATTCCCTTTGACTCAGAGGTTCCATTACTGGGCATATTCTTCATTGTGGTCAATGATAACAAGAAAGATTCCAGATATACCAAAATATTTTTGTATCACTTTTTACAGTGAGAAAGAACTAGAAACAATTGCTGAGCCAAGTGGTAGCATATGCATGTAAAGGAATGGTATTGAACCATAGGATAATGGGAATATGATGAATACAGAAAAGCATGAGAAGACCTGAACTGATACAGAGAGAAGTAAGTAAGCAAAACCAGGAAAAGAATGAACACAATGACTACAACAACATCCATAGAACACTAACAACAACACAATTGAAACAATGCCCTGAATTTATTGTGAGCAAGCTTGGCCCCAAAGGAGGGGCCAAGGAGCAAGAAGGGGTTGTCATATGGGATGGCAACCTCTTCCTTTATTTTCAGAGGTAGTGGGCTATGGTCATGGAAAACTACAGGTGCCAGACTTTTTCAAGGTGTTGGTTGTACCAGTTTTACAAAACTATTTAGTTTTACTAAACTATTTTTCCTATTTTTATTCTTTGTTATAAGTGGCAACTTCCTAGGTGGAAGAGGGGAGAGAGAGAGAGAGAGAGAGAGAGAGAGAGAGAGAGAGAGAGAGAGAGAGAGAGAGAGAGAGAGAGGAGAAATGCAAGTGATATAAAAACAAACTATAACAATACAATTTATTCAAGTTTTTTAAAATGCTAGAAAGGTAGGGAAGGAATCAGTTTGTGAGGAACTTTTCAAGGTGACTAATAAGGGGCCACTGAAGTTTGTGGATGTGACCTGGATCTACACATTAGGAAAATCATTTAGAAAGCTTTGTGGAGGATGGATTTGAATGGATAGATGTGAGGCAAGGATACCAAATAAGAGGCTATTGTAAAAGTCCAAATGAGAAGTCATGAGGGCTGGAACTGGGGTCATGTTTGTGTGAATTTAGAGAAAGGGATATGTGCAAAACATGTTATGGATCTAGAAAGACAAGATTTGGGAATTTATTATATATATGAAGTAAGTGAGAATAAGAAGAGGAGAATAACCACAAGTTAATGAATCCAGGATGTTAAACAATGGTGGTGCTCTCATCAATAAGAGGGAAGTTCAGTAAAAGGGTGGGTATGGGGGAAAGAGATGAGTTTTGGGGGGATATGTTGAATGGAGTGCTGGACTTGAAATTAGAAAGACCCAAGTTCAAGCCTGGCCTCAGATACTCCCTAGCTCTGTGACCTTGAGCAAGTCCCTTACCTTCTGTCTGCCTCAGTTTCCTAATCTGTAATATAGGGTTAATAATAGCATCTACCTCCCTGTGAGGATAAGATGAGATCATATTTGTAAAGTGTTTGGCAAACTTTAAAATGCTATGGAAATATTATAATCACTCATTTGGCCTTTCTGTTAGTTGTTCTTTTATAAGCATGTCTTTTTCCCCCCAATAGACTATAATGTCCTTGAGGACAGGGAAAATTAATTTTTTTCCCCAAAGTTCTTGGCACATACTACTTTGCATGTTACAGTAAAATGCTCATAGCAAGTCTTTCTTAAACACTTAGTAGTCAAATTTGGAGGTTTTTCGGAGCAATCATGTTGTGAGTTCCTAGATGTTACTGCCTCTCCTCCGCCATCTTGGCCTACAGTTACTTTAAATGCAGAAAGTTCAATTCTTTTTTTTTTTTTTTTTTTGGTGTGGCAATGTGGGTTAAGTGACTTGCCCAGGGTCACACAGCTAGTAAGTGTCAAGTGTCTGAGGCCGGATTTGAACTCAGGTCCTTCTGAATCCGGGGCTGGTGCTTTATCCACTGTGCCACCTAGCTGCCCCCAGAAAGTTCAATTCTTAAGGAAGTTCTAACCTTGTTTTGAGACCAGTCTAAGAGTACAATCTTGGTAGTCAAATTGATGATGTGGAAGTCATAAAAATATATTGATGGAAAATTTAAAAAAAATTTTTAAAAAATTTCTATTGATGATGGCATTTTGAATAAACCAAGCTCAAAGGAAGGGGAAAAAAGAGACATATAAGAGATACTGGACATAACAGAATCAATGAGGATGAGGGAATCCCTAAATAATATATAGCGTAGAAATTGCCTCTACTAGTTCTTTTTTTATCATCTGTTCTCATTTGAGCATTGCTAGTCTAATTGTATAGACAAGTACCTCTATATCTTTTATTTCTCTTATGTCTCTGTATGCCCATGTTTGGCCAGGTCTATAGTTTCTCTCAGAAATACTTGAAAAGATTTTGAGTTTTAAAATCATATGACAAGTATCTGTATCTAAGATATCTATCCATCCCATGGGGAAATCTCCTATTAGTGAAGGCTGTCATGGGCTGTCCTTTGATAAGGAATGGGGAAATGATACCTTTGATTGTTATAAGTAAAGTCATAAATATTCCTACTCATGCTCGTTTGATACCTATGGATTTCTTTTGTAATGGAATAAATTACCAACAGCAGAACTTATTTCTTTTGTGAAATATTCAGCCTATAAGCACTTAAACTACAAAGCTGTAGCTTGCAGTTTCGTCTTTCATTCTCTGGGGTGTTATCAAGCATATGATGTTATTTTTAGGCCATTTAGGATACTGATTCCATCTTTGTTGTGTATGAAACTTGGCTCTCTAAAGACTGGCTAGCAAAATACTTCTTTGTGCATTTAGGATATTTCAATGGAAATATTGCTGGTTCTAGGATTAAAGAACCTGTGTTCAAATTTCACCTCTGATGCCTAGAATTCTTGAAACCTTGGGTAACCTTCTCTGGGACTCAGTTTTCTCATCTGTAAAATGAAGAACTTGAACAGGATGACAGTTAAAGTGCCTTTCAGCTCTATGGCCTATATCAGAGTAATTTAAAATAGAGAATGACGTTTGGTATCTTTAGTTTAAAGCTTTTCTTCTTTGTATCCACATAGCAACAGTTAAAGGATCTCTCATTTTTGTTTTGTTTATCCCAATGTAGACATGATGCTTGGTGCTCTTGGTATAATTTATTTTGAGATTTCCCTCTCCTGAACGCTAAAACAGCAACGGGGAAAACAGATAAAGCAGAGATGCTTGAAATTCACAGAGGGAATTTAGATGTTCTGGGCATAGCCATAATTTACTGAGGTAAAAAAAAAATCATTGTGAGATGTACTGTTTAGTCTCTTGGCTCCAAAGTAAAATGCTAAGTTATACATTAGCTGTTGAATAAATTTGCATATTGATATATGCAATGCCACCCAATTTAATAGCATCACAGATTATGAGAGACAGATGCACACAAGCACTCGAAGACTGACGTTTAGAAATTCACCATCACAGGAAAGACATGGACAATAAAAACAGGGGTAAGAATTGTGCTGTTAGGGCAGGGAGGGCTTTCTTGGAGGTCAGAGACTGGTCCAACTCATCTTTGTATTTCTGATGTCCATTATGGTGCCTCCATCTGTACTTTGATACTGAACAAAAAAAAATAAAAGCTCAACAATTGCAATTTCATGAGTGCAAATACTTCTGCTCCTGTTAGTCGTGGTCTCTCCATGCTTAGTAGATGGTCTTCTTGAGTTTGTATGGCCTTTACCTGGGTTGGGGGAAGCAGCCTTTTGACTTTGGGGTCCAATTCAGTCCAACATGCATTTATTAAGCACCTACCATATGTTGGGCACTATACAAGGGACTGGGGAATAAAAGGACAGAAATGGCAGAGCTCCTGCCTTAAAAGAACTTCTGTTCTATGTGAGGGAGACATTTGGGGTAAGGGAAACAATATGGTAGAGAGTGATAGGCACTGGCTCTAAAACCCGATGATCTGGGTTCTGCTTTGACTTTGGGCAGGTCTCTCAATCTTCTTGGACATCGTTTTTTTCACCATGTCAGCCTAGCTGAAACATCAGGACACCTTGATGGGGAGATGGGAGTCAGCATGTTCCAGGCAAGTCAAATCATTATTGCTACTACCATGTTGATTATCATCTTGCTTTGAATCTTGATAGGAACAGCCCAAGACCCTGAACCCAAGAGCCTTGGGAATGTCACTGTCCAAGACCCTGAACCCAAGGGCCTTGGGAATGTCAATGTCCAGGACCCTGGACCCAAGAGCCTTGGGAATATCAGTGTCCAGGACCCTGGACCTAAGAGCCTTGGGAATATCAATGTCCTTCAAACCATTAGACCTGTTTCCAGACCAGTCCTTAAAGCTATCACTAAGGGGGAGAAATCATTGTGAAGAAGTGGTTCACTTACTCAGTACCACTAGAAATAATTTCAGAACAACTGCCACCAATAGGCAAATAAACACAAGAGTCCTGGGAGTGGCAGCATCCCCCAGAGTAGTGATCCTGTTTCTAGCTAAGGCCTCATAGCCATCATCTGACATTCACCAGTAAAACAAACCAGCCAGCCTGCAGAAATGTGTGCCAAGCAGGTCAAACATCACCATCACCTTTTACACCATAGACTCTCAGACACTGATGGAGACAGCCCAGGACCCTGAACCCAAAAGCCTTTGGAATAGCAATGCTTCCAGCCCAGTATCTGTAGCCATCATTCTGGGGAGCAACCTCTGTGGAGGCTTCTTGCCAAAACCCTTGGCACTGTCAACCAGCTTAATATCAGAAACCGATATGATTTTATCAGTGGAAGTGACATTAAAGAAGAGGTATTACCATCTGCTTTAACACAACTTCTTTTTTTTTTTTTTAATGAGGCAATTGGGGTTAAGTGACTTGCCCAGGGTCACACAGCTAGTAAGTGTTAAGTGTCTGAGGCTGGATTTGAACTCAAGTACTCCTGACTCCAGGGCTGGTGCTCTATCCACTGCGCCACCTAGCTGTTCTTAACACAGCTTTCTAAGGATCATGGGATCATCTGGTCTTCAGCCAAATTTTTCTTTGTGTTTTCTTCCTCATTAAAATGTGAGCTCCTTGAGAGCAGGGATTATTTTATTTTTCTATTTGTACCCTCAGGACTTAGCACAATGCTTTGTACATGGTAAGTATAAAATAAATGCTTCATTCATTTATTCATCCATCTATCCATCTGTAAAGTAAGGGAACTGTACCAGAAGGCCTTTGAAATCCCTTCCAGTTCTAAATAATAACTGAAGTAAATGCAAAAATGCATTTAACATAAGAAGCACTGTCAGTGTTGATGGGTATATACTAACAATAAAGCTTTATTTTGCCTTAGATGCATAGAAGCATCTTTTCACTGCTCAGTTTCTCATCACTATCTGAATTGCTCTCTTTTTTTCTTTTTGATGAATTTGCATATTGAATACACTATTCAACTCTAGTTCTTTTTGAAGGAATGCCCTTAGTTATTCTTTAGTTTGGTAAATATCTATTTTCCCCCACTGACAATTAGATGTTAGATAAAATTTTTTAGGATGTATTATTTAGATATGTAACCTAAGCTTTGCTTTTAGGAAAATCATGTATTCCAATGATTCCTTTGAATTCTGGGAAATGAGGATGAACCATTTTCCATGAGGCTTTTCCCCTAGACATTGTTGAAAATACACTAACAAATTCTTCATCACCAGCTTTCCTTTTTCTAGACTCTAATAAAACATTACCTTTCCATTTGCTTTGGTCAAAACAATGTTAGCCTCCCTCCCTTCCTCCTTCCCTCCCTCCCTTCCATCCTTCTTTCTTTCCTTTCTGTGAACAAATATTGATTCCATACTTAATCTGTTGAAGTCACTATACTATGCACTATGAAGGGTACAAACTAATATAAAATAGAATCTTCATCTTTAAGAAGATTTTAATCTAGTAAGGGAAATAAGAAATTTATACAAATGAGTTAACATGTGAAGCATCATGAAAACTTTAAAGCTCTATATAAATGCTAACTATCATTATTATCATTCCTAACAAAATAGCATGTGATTTTATTTCAAAATTATGGATTGCTTTTTATTGATTGAAGATGGCTCGTTCCTGATGTTATAGAGAAAAGCTCATTGAACTCATCAATAAGCTAAGACAAATTACACTAGAGATTATGTGTAGGAAGGTTCCCTATGGTTAGTTAAGCCAGTAAATTAGCCTTAAGTAAAACAAAATCTTAAATAAGGGGAAGAACAAGAGAATAGGATAGAGGGAAATATGTAATTTACAATCATGAATGTGAAAGGGATGAATTTACCTATGAAATGTAAGAGAACAGATGAGATTAGAAAGTAGAATCTAACAGGAATTAAAAAAAAACAACCAAGAAGTACACTTCAAAGATGCAAAAAAAAGTTAAAATAAGAGTATGGAACAAAATCTATTTGCTTGTGCTGAAGAAAATATTTGATACCATCCATAGTGTGTGGATTCTTATTGGCATCAGTTAAAGAATTATGTCTTCCTTGACTGGTCTTCTTTCTGACATTATCTCCAGTTAGCCCTTGCTCTGTATTTGGAGCTCATCTGACTATGAGACTTGCAGCTCTCTATGACTGACTGCACGGTGGTGGTGGCACTAAGCAAAAACAAAAATGAAGCAATCCCTTCCCTTAAGGAGCTTACATTCTACTGAGGAATTATAATATGTATATGTATAAACAAATGCAAAATATTTACAAAAAAAATCAAGGAAATTGAAGAAAGAAAGCATTAACAATTGGAGGAATCATGAAAGGTCTTACACAGAAGGAAACAATTATAGCTATGCTTTGTTTCGTCTAGGAGATAAATATTGCTAGTAGGCATTTTCTATACATAGCAAAGTTCTGAAGTCCTTTGATGTAGCCATGCAAATTGGCACAGGTTAAAAAAAAAACAAACCTCCAAATCCAGGAGAAATGAGACCTAAAAATACCTTATGACCGAATATAGATTTTAGTAGAAATGAAAAATTCATTCAATTTAACTTGAACCTTTTGAGAAATTATGAATGTTAAGGGAAGGCTACCCCAATGTTGGCCCCAAAGTATCTCCCAAACCCTTCTTTGTACAGAAACTGAAAAAAAATGGTCTTTGGTCAGGGAAGGAAAAGGGAACAGGACTTGTAATTTTCATTGGTGTAAATAATTCTCATTATGAAAACTTCCTCTGAAAATACAAATTAGCAATCTGTTTGTAGTTTATGGTCTTTGTCTTTGGAACTCTGAGCAGATAAGTGACTTGCCAGAGTCACACAGCTAGTATTCGACTAAAGCAGGTCTTGAACTTTGTTTTTACTGATATATGTACACATGTGTGTGTATATCTATATGTACATACATATATCTATATACATGTAGATGTATACACATATACAATACACACACATACACCATACATACATACATATATAGTACATGTATGTATGTATGGGGTAGACAGGAGAACAAATTGATTGAGAAAATTTATTGGTCTAATCCAGGACTCTTTCTATCATCTTTTGCCTAATAGTAACTCCAGTACCATTCTTCAATCCACTCTACCACTCTGACTGTCCCACAAAAAGTTTAAATGCTAGGAAGAAATAAAATAAGATAAACTTTTTATTCCATTGCAAAAATGACATGGTCTTCCAATAATTCACCATTAGGAATATATTTCATGACCATCTAATCTACATACACACACACACACGAAGTATTCTCTTTTAGCCAATTCTGTGTATTTTGCTCATGTTTATAATAGATGGAAAAAATTAACTGTTACAGCACAGACTACTCCAATTATTAGTGTAATGAAACAAGTTGCTAGCAAGACTCATTAAAGGAAAATGCCAGCATTTTTGCTTTTGGGGGGGTGAAATTCTTTCCTTGCTTGAAGATACCAGAACTGTAATTATACAATAAGCCTGCATTTTGTTGCTCTGAAAGCTGCTAGCATACCCTATGGTTAGGAAAGTGACACTATGATTATCCTCGTAGTACCTGAATTTAAATCAAGAATTTTTTAGAGCCAAGCAAGAGTTATAGAGTAAACCCAAAACCCTGAAAAACAACCCTCCAAAACCATGTGCAAACCAGGAGGCTAATTTTGTAGATTTGACTATAGTTCATGGGAGTCTATTGAGCATTGTCTCTGCCAGCCTCAAAATATCTCCCAACCCCTTCTATGTAAAGAAACTAAAAAGTGGTTGGGGGTGGGGGGAGGGGGACTTTAAGATTATAGCCAGCATTAGAAGGCACAATATACAGGAAATAATTCTGTAGCCAGGCACCTCACCCCACATTCTGCAAAGGGACAAAACAAAATGAAAATGAGAAATACAATCTAATTGTCTCCAATATGTTTCAGCTGGCCCCAAGAGCTCAAAGAGCCAATTTTGCTGAATCCATTTGATTATATTGATTGATTTGATAAATTTGCTGAATCAAATTGATATATAATCAAATATATACACATAAACATATAATCAAATTGATATCTATATATCTATATAATGTGTGTGTAACACTATAGCTTATTGATATAGAGAAACTCCTTCTTTACAGTTAGAGTAAGAAACAAAAAGGCAAGCCAAAATGCTAACTTCTGATACAGAATGCAAAATAAATAAACAACTTTACAACCACCTCCCCAAAACCCCAAACCATAGGTGATTTGCTGCTGCAGACCCATATGCTGTATTTTCAGAGTTGATCAAATGCCAAGATTCATTTTAAAAAAGTATATCTGTTTGAAGAACTGAAACTATACTGTCACTGCTTTGGGGGGAGGGGGTTAAGCCAAAAGCTAACTCAATTAATTTCAACAAGTATGTAGTGGGCGAACAGAGAGGAGAGAGGATGGCATTCTGGGATAGTTGAGTTACAAGAAGAAAGGCTTAGTGGCTAGGGTGGAGGGCAAGGAGGGGACTAAGTTGACTAGAGTAGAGAGCCCATAGTAGTGAATACCAAGAGAGAAAATTGGATTCTAGTTGAGGCTTGATCTTAAAACACCTTGGTTGTCATGCAGAGATTTTGGGGGTGGATTCTGTTGTCAGAAGTGAGCCATTGGATTTTTGAGCAGTAGAGGGAAATGATTAAAGCGTTTTGGAAAGACAAATATGACTTTAGTTCACAGTATATAGTAGATACCTAGACTGTAGGCAGAGAAACCAGTTAGATTATCACAATAGTTTAGGTGTTAAGTGATGGACATGTGGATTTAGGGACAGAGTATCATATCTGAGAAACAATGAGGGCTACAACTTGATAAGACTTGCTTAAGATATGGAGGTAAATTATCTTAACAGTAAGATCTCTTCAAATAGCAAGTGAAGAGAGTGGTAATCATTAAATTAAAAAATGAAAAAAATCCCACTCTCCCACAATTTAAATATTCTCCCCTCCACCTTTTCCTGTTCATTTTTCAAGTTTAGTTTTCATTTGCAAATCTAGTCAAGAATCTTGTTTCTCCGAGGGGTAAAAATGTTTCCCAACCTTTACCCCCTTCCCTACTTCTACCTGACCATACATGTCCAGAAGTCTTGAAAAAGACCCCAACTGGTCTGATCTAACAAAACTAGTTAGGAATTATATATGCCAAAACCCCTTTTCTTACTTAAGCCAAGCTACACAACCACTTAGCCTCATGTTTGCCTAACACGGGGAATGAGGCCCTGGGGTACATGTAATATTCATTAGGAAAGTCTCTATAGCTAGAGGTTCATAAAGTTATAACATTTTAAAGTCAAAGGGGACATTATTGGTCCTTTAATCCAACCCTCTAAATTTACAATGAGGAAATTTAAGCCCAGGGAGAGAAGGTTACTTACCTAAGGAACCAAAAAATAGCTGGTTTCTTATTCAAATTTAATCCGTGCAGATGTGCAATCTGTCTGGTTCTTTTCTTGGATTGTAATAATTCAGGGCCCCTAAAAATATTAGAGTAATGATAGATTTTTAGCATTTCCTTGTTAAATATTAAGGGGATAGTTGCTAGGAGAATTTGATAATAAAAAGCCTGTAAGTTTATTTAGCTTCCATATCCCTTTTAAATTTTCTCAGTAAACCACCTTAATAAAGCATTTATAGTGCCCTTGTTTTTTCCTTACCCATTCTATTCTTTATTGGTCTAGCCACCAGGCCTTCAGCCTTATCTTCAGCCACTTATTAGATTAGTTTTGATGATTTACCAAAAAAGTCATGGTTTTGTCACTTAAAAGAAAATAAGCACATTTGGTAGGGGTAGCCCCCCCCCCATATATAAGCACATTTGGTTTATGTTTACAGGTGAATCAAGTTCTCTTTCTATGTTCTATTACTATTTATTTAATCATTTACAAAGTGATTAAGACATTTCAGCATACATTAAATAATGAAAATAAGTTTATTCCACTTGTACACAGTGGCTGTCAACAAGGAGAGCAAGGAAGGTAACACACATTTTGTTAATAATCTTGGTATGTGCCAGGCATTGTGCTAAACACCCAGGGCATAAATACGTGTATAAATAGATAGTCCCTGCCCTCAAGGAGCTTACATTCTAATGGGAGAAGATAATACATAAGAAGAAGCTGAATAAAGCACTGGCCCTGGATTCAGGAGGACCTGAGTTCAAATTTGCCTTAGACACTTGACACGTACTAGTTGTGTGACCCTGGGCAAGTCACTTAACCCTCATTGCTCTGCAGAAAGAAAGAAAGAAAGAAAGAAAGAAAGAAAGAAAGAAAGAAAGAAAGAAAGAAAGAAAGAGAAGTAATTGTTTGTTTTTAAAAGAGGAAGCTAAAAAGGGAAAGGGAAATGGTTGGGGAGCAGGGTGAGGGAGAACCATAGTGGTGAAGTCCAAAGAGTCTGGAGCACAATTGGGAGGGGAATGGGGCATAGATGGCCTGGACCAGTGCCCAAAATGGAGGCCCCAATAGAAGGGGAGGGACCAGCATGGCAGGGATGTTCCAGGTTGAGAAGAAGACCTCCAGGGGGCAGCTAGGTGGCACAGTGGATAAAGCACTGGCCCTGGATTCAGAAGGACCTGAGTTCAAAATCCGACCTCAGACACTTGACACTTACTAGCTGTGTGACCCTGGGCAAGTCACTTAACCCTCATTGCCCCACCAAAAAAAAAAAAAAGAGAGAGAGAGTGAAGAAGACCTCTAGCCCTGAGAGAAATTATAGGATGAGAAGGAAGCTGAATTACAGTGACAAAAACAGCATAATGTTGATTCCAACAAAGTGGAGGTCTAAAACAAGACCAAACAGACTGACCAAAGACCATAGCCTCTTTCACCTGATGTTTTCTAGTCTTGAGAAGGTCAACAGGTCACTCTGCAATGTGTGAGGCACAAGCTAAGCCCTAGAGATAGAAATAAAGGGAAAAACAAACCTTACCCTTGGCTAGCTCACATTCTAATCTTAGGAGACATGAAATAGAGTCAAATAGCATGAGAGGATATAAATCGCTTTGCAGTCAGCATCAGTATAGAGAGTGTTCATATTGATGAGATCACAGGTCTATTGAAAGATCAAGGAAAGACTGACAAAAGATTCAGAAATTAGAGATCAGCCTTGAATGGTAATAGTAGTTTCATGGAAGTTTCCACTCATCATGTACTTTGTCGGATTTCTTTCCAGTTCAAACATAAAGATTACAACCCTGTTTTTTGCCTAAGAAGCTAGGACAAATTGACAGGCACAGCTGTGAAAAGTTCATGGTATTTATGGGTGGTACTTCTGGAATCTTGAAAACATCAGCCTTTTAAAAATTTTATTTTTAAATTTGTGCTTAGTTACAACCAAAGGAATCTAAGCCTTTAACATGAAATGCTCATGCTGGAATGAAAATTCATTGTTCTATTCCACGTAGGAACAGCTCTTTCCCTGTCTTCTTGTATATCTTCCACAGGGGCAGGAGGGCCTTTCCAAATAAGAGTGAAGGGATTTTAGTTTCAGTGTGAGCATTGCTTGCTTAGGGCCTATGGATACTTTTACCTGTAGGAAATAAGAAGAGTAGAATGAAAGATCTGTTCAGTTACAGGAGGATGTATGGCAAGACGGCAAAATGATTCATGATAGCCTGACAATGGGGAGGGCCCAGGCAAGTTTGCTACAAGATACTCTCTTTTCATACCACTGGATGATGACCATTGGGGCCTAACCATTAGAGGCTCTATTTTTTTTAAAATTTTGCTTTTTGAAAGCACAATAAATTGTTGTTATACAAGAAGGCAATTATTGCTATTGTCTAGTTGTTTCAGTTATGTCCAACTCTTTGTGGCCCTATTTGAGGTTTTGGGGTTTTTTTTGCAGGGCAATGGGGGTTAAGTGACTTGCCCGGGGTCACACAGCTAGTAAGTGTCAAGTGTCCAAGGTCAGATTTGAACTCAGGTACTCCTGACTCCAGGGCCAGTGCTCTATCCACTGTGCCACTTAGCTGCCCCATGAGGTTTTCTTGACAAAAAACTAGAATGTTTTGCCATTTCCTTATCTAGCTCATTTCATAGATGAGGAAACTGAGGAAAACAGGGTTAAGTGACTTGCCCAGAGTCACACAGCTAGTAAATGTCTGAGGCTGAATTTGAACTCAGATCTTCCTGACTCTAGACCTGGAGCTCTATCCACTGTGCCACCTAGTTGCCCTCAGCCAATTATAAACTACCTAAAAGGTACTTCTTACTGTGTGATAACATAAGTGTGTTCTCATGGTTATATGACCTGTGGGAGGATGGCAAGGGAGAGAAAAGGGTTAAGGGTTTTTTCAATACAAAATATCAAAGGGATTATTGGTCTCCTCCTTTATTAAATGGGAAGTCCAAGTGTCTCCCAATTCAAGCCAATCTGATAAGTCTATATTTACCAGACTTAGAAAAACTTTGCAATGTGATCATAGGACTTTTAAATAATAATTACCTTCGTGGGCTTTAAATGACCAATCTACCAGATGTGGCTTGAACACTTCTTTTTAGGAATGCCTGAATCATATAATATGTGAAATGCTTAAAGTGATTTTTCTTTCTGGGTTATCATGGAAGTGTCTACCATTCATACCTTCTGCCAAATCTCAAAGCCCAGATCTTTAAGAAAAAAATTGGCAAGACTATTCTATGTTTATGACATTTTCTTTCTCCTGTTCAGAGAAGTTGAACAATGCCTTAGATACAAAATGCAGAATGAAAATGTAGTACTAAATGCAATCTAGGTACACCTTATTTTTTTCTGCTATATCTTCAAGCATATGAAATATGACAATTTTATATTATTAATATATAAATACAATACATAGGGGGGAGCTAGGTAGCACAATGGATAAAGCACTGGCCTTGGATTCCGGAGGACCTGAGTTCAGATCCATCCTCAAACACTTGACACTTACTAGCCGTGTGACCCTGGGCAAGTCACTTAACCCTCATTGCCCTGCAAAAAAAGTACAACACATAATAAATTGCATTATTAAAATTATAATGCATTGAAAACAGTATATAATATTATCTGGTGTTCATATACAATTATGTATTATGTATATTATGTATATATAATATAATTAATATTAAAGATAAATGGCCATGGCTATACAATTATGGTAGAAGCAATGGAAAAAAAGGCCCTGCCTGGTTATATTAGTTATGCCATCAACTGCTTCCAAAGTTCTCCCATCTCTTCTTTTGAGGGATGCAGAAAGATATACCTGCCAAAACCTCTGAGAAAACTATGAGGACAAAAGAAAGCTAGTGATAATTTATGCATGAATTGCATTAAGCCCAATAAGACTACAAAACATCCTTAGTAAAACCATTTTTATTAGAAAAAAAGGTCAGTTTAACCATTCACACTGTAGAAGGAAACAAAAACAAAGTAAATATAAAACACATTTTATTCAGATTTTTATATATAGCTGCTCAAGCAGCCCATTGAATTAGTCTTTGGTTATATGAAAATAGTTTCGATAAGTGCCAAAGATGGACAACAAGTTGGGCTCAAACTTGGGTTGCATAATAATAGCTGTTGTTGTCGTGTCATTTTTCAGTTGTGTCTGACTGTGACCCTATTTGGGGTTTTCTTGGCAAAGACACTGTACTGGTTTACTATTTCTTTCTCTAGCTCATTTTACTGATGAGGAAATTGAAGCAAACAAGGTTAACTTGTCCAGGGTTGCAGAGCTTGTAAGTGTCTGAGACCAGATTTAATCTCAGGAAGAGGAGTCTTCCTGATTCCAGGCATGGTATTCTATCCACTGTGCCACCTAACAGCCCATAATAGATAGATAGATAGGTAGATAGATAGATAGATAGATAGAAAGATAGATAGATAGATAGATAGATAGATAGATAGATAGATAGATAGATAGATAGATAGATAGATTAGACAGGTAGATAGATAGATTAGACAGGTAGATAGATAGATTAGATAGACAGGTAGATAGATTGATAGACAGGTAGATGATAGATAGACAGATAGATTAGATAGACAGGTAGATGTATGGATGTATGGATAGATAGATGGATGGATGGATAGACAGGTAGATAGATATATGGATGTATGGATAGATAGACAGGTAGATAGATGGATAGATAGATAATAGACAGGTAGATGGATAGATAGATGATAGAAAGAAAAAAGAAAGAACATATTAGTATATATATATATATATACACACACACACATACACATATGTGTATAGCTCTTGAAGATTTACACAATTCCTTACACATATTTTTTGTCTTTTGTTCTTCACAACAACCTCATGAGGTAGGTGCTATTATTATCTTCATTTTACAGATAAAGAACCTGAAGCTGAGAGTAACTTGTTTAGGATCACAGTTAGGCAGAATTTGAATTCAGTTCTTCCTCACACGAAGTCCAGCATTCTAACCACTGTACGACCTAGCTACCTCCTGGGAGGGGAACATAGATCACATCAGTGGAACCATTCAGTGCTTTCAAGGACATCAAGCTACTTGATGCCAAAAAAAAAAAATCTTATTTCTTTTTAATACTGATCCCCCTTCTGTGATCTTATATGGCTGCAAATCAAAAAACACAGTTTCGTTTACCACTGAGCCAGTCTTCTGGACTTCAGGATGTCCAGTACAGGTCCGGTTTTCAGATAAGAAATATGGGTTGATTGAAATGTATATTTGTGAGATCTCCCCAAATCATTGGACATTAATGATCATTTCTTTCAAAAAGAACCCAAAGAAAATGTCCAGCACATATGGTGCATCCTCTGTGGAGGACTCATGGAAGTCCATTAATGAGAATTGCACAGGGATTATGATCTACACTGGTAGAAAGAATACGCCCCGAGGAGATCACAGATCCAGTTCAATTTATTTATAAATATCTGGTTTTAGAGCTGGCCTTTTTATTCCTTTCAACAGCCACTAATATCAGACTCATTTTCTTACTTTCCCCATAAACCCATGCCTTAGTGGGAGCTAAACATCCTTTTCTCTTCCCCATTCCTTTCTCTCCCTTGTACCACCCAGTCAGTCACATGCTCTCATTGTACTGACATGTATATATGCTGAGATTACAAAGAAATTCTTCTCAACAGCCCTTAGATTTTCTCTTTTGTTTTTAGCTGGAACTAGTAAAAGAAAAAAATCCCTTGCTCTAAGGCTTAGTTTGTTCAACTGCAAAATAAGGGTGTTGTGCTTGTGCTCGATAGAGTTTTGAACCTGAATTCTGTGAACTTTTAAAAAATATATTTTAAAAACTGTATTTCTACATAACTGGTGTCCTTTGAAATATTATATATGGCATGTAGTGAATTTTTTTTCTGAGGAGTCCATAGACTTCACCAGACTGCCAAAGGGGTCTTGGACATAAAAAAGGTTAAGAATCCCTGTACTAGATGATCCCTATGTTCCTTTGTGATTCTCATATTCTCTGAGGCTATGAATTGTCAGATCTGAGCTCAAGCTAGGTATGTGCTAGAGCTGGTTGTTAAATTTTCAGTGTGAGCATTTAACATTTCAGAGATTACTGAGAATCAGAGCTTTATTTATTGTTTTGGTGATTGCTTAGATTTAAGAAATTGATGGTATAATATTAATAATGAAGATTAAACTTGGAAGTGTGTCATGTATATGTGCAAAATAATTACATACATTTGTGTGTGTATGTGTGTGCACATACACACACACACACACACACAAATGTATGTAATATATTTTTCCAGAGAGCCAATTGTTAAACATTTACCAGCATGACCCTGGCCAAAGCCTTTGGTACAAGGTGGCGTGCACCGAAATTAGCAGAGATAGATTCTGATCTAATCCTAGCACTACCACTTTTAACTGACTGTTTTAGAGAATTCCCCTCCCAGTGAAGTGGAGATAATCCCAGAAGCCATATTATCCATAGCTGGTCTCATTCTTTGTGCTGTTAATCATCTCAGAGGGGACCCCATTGTCCTCCAAGAACTAAAATCCATCAAATAGCTTCCTAATTACAGCCTTGGAAGGCTCCGAGGAAGCTGAAATGGAATGGTAACACTTCTCAGAAAAGTAGAAGGTTGCTCTTAGGTCCTGGGGTGGCTCCACATTACCCCCATTCAAATAAAAGCTGGCAAGATTCACAACTGACAGCATGAAATCTTGAAGTCAATCTTGCATAGAAGAAAAATAATTGATGTTTAATGTTGTGTTGAAACTTTACCCTTGGAAAAGTCCTTCGAGTCCCCCTTGGCCTCAGTGTGGTTGGATTTTGTTGTTTTTGTTTGGGGTACTGGCTGCTCCCTTTTCCCCTTCCTTACATCCCTGGGTAGATCATGGAGCCCTTCCCACATTTCTGTCAAATTGACTGATTGACCATTCAGAACAGTGCATTATTCCATTCGCCTTCCTGAAGGATTATTTTCTAATAGCATCATATTATAGGATTTAAAATCAAAAGTGACTTTATATCTCTATTCATTCAGCTCACTCCTTTTTACAGAGAAGTCCCCAGATTTCTCCACTGTGCCTCAGCTGCCTTCTTACCCTGAAACATCTCTCCATTCCTTCTCCTATTGATGAATTCCTTCCAGAAATTCCATTTTGAGGGAGGGTCCCAGGTCAGCAATTCTTAGTTCCTCTCCCAGTTCTGACTTTGAACTTCCAGACTTTACTACCATGCCTCCATTTGGAT
Organism: Dromiciops gliroides; assembly: GCF_019393635.1. NCBI lineage: Eukaryota > Metazoa > Chordata > Mammalia > Microbiotheria > Microbiotheriidae > Dromiciops > Dromiciops gliroides. The sequence goes on along the minus strand of NC_057861.1, from coordinate 178,852,040 downwards.
ATTTCTCTGTGTGTGCTCCCCCCCACACCCAATTTTAAAATTCCCTTTTATGCATTGTCTTCCTTTATTAGAATGTAAGCTCTTTAAGGATAGGCACTGTCTTTCTTTTTGATTGTATTTTTTTTTTGCTTACTTTTTTCTAATTTCCCTGGCAATTTGCACAGTGCCTGCACATGTAGGAAAACATTAACTGATTCAATGATTAAGGACATTGAGGCTTAGAGAGATACACCTTGGTCAAGGTCATTCAGCTACAGAAATGGTTATTTAGTTTGGGTTTTTTGGAGGGGTTTATCATTTATTTAGTATTTTATTTTCCACCGATTACATGTAAAAACAATTTTTAAAATTAATCATTAAAATTTTGAGTTCCAAATTTTCTCCTTCCCTCCCCCTCCATTGAGAAGGCAAGCAATTTGATATTGATTATACATGTGTAGTCATGCAAAACATATTTCCATATTAGTCATATTGTAAAAGAAAACAGACAAAAAACAAGAAAAAAGTTTAAAAAGTATGTTTCCATCTGCATTCAGACACCATCAATTCTTTCTTTGGGGATGGATAACATTTTTTTTATCAGAAATGGTTATTCTGAAGATTTGGAGGGATTTGAAGATGTTGTGGTTGACTTAGGTTTGTGAACATTGAAGCTCTCAGAAATATGAAGGACAGACTGTCATAGGAAAGAATGAAAAGATAGTCTGTATAGTTCCAAAGGATGAGACATGTATTAGGACAAAAAGATGGAATAACATGGAGGCATATTTGAGTTCAGTTTAGAAATGATTTTCCAGCAATTAGGGTCAACCTACAGTGCCATGGGCTGCCTCACTGGGCAGCAAACTGCCCATTATTGTAAGTGAACAAGCACAATCTAGATCAAAGCTTCTTAAACAGTGGGTTGCAACCCCATATGGGGGTCACATAACTGAATGTGGGGGGTCGCAAAAAAATTGGCAACATATATGCCCAGGGTCATGTAAAAATTTCATGGACCAAGAGGGGTTGTGAGTGGAGAAAGTTTAAGAAGCCCTGGTCTAGATGACATCCAGTTAACAGTTTGATAGAGGGAGAGATGACCATAACATATGAGAGTTTGAACTAGATAATCTTTGAGGGTTTTCCAGCTTTGTTGTTTGTTTGTTTGTTTGTTTCAGTCATGTCTGATATTTTGTGACCCCATTTGGAGTTTTCTTGGTAAAAATACTGGAATGGTTTGGCCATTTTCTTCCCTAGCTCATTTTACAGATGAGGAAACTGAGGCAAACAGGGTTAAGTGACTTACCCAGGGTCACACAACTAATAAGTGTCTGAAGCCAGATTTTAATTTAGGAAGAGGAGTCTTCTTGACTCCAGGCCAACCACTCTATCCACTGTGCCACCTAGCTTCCCTCTTCCAACTTTAAGAAGGTATTTTATTTTTGGACAGTTGAAGTATCCTTTCATCTCCTGTACCAACAGAACTTATTTGTACTAACCGTTATGCAAACCCCATTTGTATACTATGGCCATAGAATGATTCCATGAGCAATTCATTTATATGATGTTTTCAGTTTCTGGGACTTAGTATCATTTCTAGGATGTGTGATTACAAGTCCAGGATTAGCCACCTTTAAATTACTTACAGTTCCAGTGGTAACTAACAGGTAGGTGGAAGAGTAGGAAGGGAAGCCCTGAGTTCAAATCCAGATTCAGACACTTAGCTATCTGTGTGACCCTGGGCAAGTTACTTAATTGCTGTCTCCCTCAGTTTCCTCATCTGAAAAATGGAGATAATAATAGCACCTACTTTTTAGGGTAACTGTAAGGATCAAATGGGATATTTGAATAGCTCTTTGTAAACCTTAAAGTGTGACCCTGGCCAAGTCACCTAACCCTCATTGCCCCACAACAAAACCCAAAACCCAAAAAAACTACTATATAAATACTAGCTACTATTATTTTTATTACTGCTCTATCCATTGTGAGTAATACCTTTTATATGAGACAAAATAAACAGATATTTAATTGTTTAATGTAAAGCAGAGTACTAGGAATTTTGGAATGTCTTTTTAAAAATCTGATAATTGGTTTTAAGAAATAAGATTGGGGCAGCTAGATGGCGCAGTGGATAAAGCACCAGCCCTGGATTCAGGAGTACCTGAGTTCAAATCCGGCCTCAGACACTTGACACTAGCTGTGTGACCTTGGGCAAGTCACTTAACCCCCATTGCCCCACAAAATTAAAAAAAAAAAAGAAATAAGATTATTTGGCAAATGTCATTGATAGAAATATCAAATCATCAGCAGGTCTACTGATTCAGGGACAGAAATGGAGTTAGACATTAAAAATACAGTAATGTTTTTTTTTTCTTTTTTGCTGGGCAATTGGGGTTAAGTGACTTGCCCAGGGTCACACAGCTAGTAAGTGTTAAGTGTCCGAGGCTGGATTTGAACTCAGGTCCTCCTGAATCCAGGGCCAGTGCTCTATCCACTGTACCACATAACTGCCCCAGTAATAATGTTTTAATCTACAGATCATATTTCAGTCAAAATACAGACCATTTTTCCTTTTTTTTCAGACCTCCTTACATCCGTGCTCATGTAGGTGAGGTAAGGGCAATCATATCCCCTGCCCCATGGAAGAATTGAGAGGCAATTGAATATTGGAGGATAGCTGGCATTTTTTACCTTCCAATACTCCCAAAATTTGAGTCCTCTTTCCAGGTTTTCCTTTAATTCCTTTGGAATATCTACCCTTAAATGGGTTTCTCAAAAACTACAGGACCTTTTTGGATGCTATTTATGATTCTAAACTTGCTGGGTCACCAGGAAGTAATTGTCCATCCTCTCAAGATATGACTGGGTTTTTTTTTCCCCAACTAAGAACATAATGTTGGTATGCCATGTGAACCAATTTGTTGGTCTAAAAGATGCCTAAGTACTGATATCATCATACGTATGAATACAAAAGCAGAATAAGCATTCAGTCTTTATGCCATTGAGAACATTATGTTGGAGATAACTTAGGCAACACAACTTATAGTGCAGTTTGTAATTAATAACCAAAAACTTGGGGGGCAGCTAGGTGGTATAGTGGATAGAGCACCAGCCCTGGAGTCAGGAGGACCTGAGTTCAAATTTGACCTCAGACACTTAACACTTACTAGCTGTGTGACTCTGGGCAAGTCACTTAACCCCAGTTGCCTCACCAAAAAAAAAATAACCAAAAACTATTAACTACTTTTCTAATATTATTTATGCTATAATAATTGAATGTTGAAGAATCATTAAGAAGAAGTATGGCTCTAAAGAAAAGATAACAGAAGACATTCCTACCCCATTCTTTTGTTATATTGAATGTCTGGTATGTTCAAGAGAGGGATGTTTGGGGAAATTATAATGATATAAAAAACAAAGGTACCAATAAAAACTTATATTAAAACATACAAGGAAATATTTCCTAACAATTAGAGCTGTCCAAAATGGAATGGACTGACTTGGGTGTTAATAAGTTCTTCATCAATGGAAGTCTTCATGTGGAAGTTGGCTAATGCCTTCTCAGAGATGTTGGAAAGGGAATTCCTGCTCATATACAAGTAGAACCAAGTGATTTCTGAAGTCCTTCATAAAAGCTAAAGATTTGACATTCTTTGAAAGAATATTCAAGTGTAGAAAAAAGAATACAGCCTTAGTAGTAAAAAGAAAAAACAACCATTTCTAATATAAATAAAATTAATTTGCTAAATAATAAAATACTTATTCATTTCAAAACATGAGGGCAAATATTTACGATTGTCTATGTTTTCTATATGCTGTTTGTAACAATTCACATTGATACAAAGTTCAACAACCCAGTGAGGTAGGAATTTTAAGTCTCATCATCTCCATTTTTCATAGATAAGTAAACTGAGGCTCAGAAAGGTGAAATAACTTACTGAGGGTCACATAGCTAGTAGGATTCAAGCCAACACTCCCTGGCTCTAAATTGAACGCTCTCTCTACTGTGTTATTTCTATTTTTAGATATGGAGTTATTACTTGCAGTAGTTATGCTTGAGTGTACATAATAATAGGAGACAACAGATTTAATGGCATTAATAAATAATAACTGTTCATTCCAGCCTTTAACTGATGGGAGATAGGTATTTGGCACACACAAAAACGTAGCAGCAAGGCTTGATTGTTAAATAACAGAGAGTCCTTGGGTAAGATATATAGTTGTGTTTGCCTTTATAAGGTAAGAGGTTCAAGAAAAATACAGTTAAGACCTGAATGCCTGAGCTACTCAGCTGTGACATTGGCATTCCACAGACTACTTGCCTGTAGTATTATCAATTTCACACTTCCAAAACAGTTCTGCTATTACCATGCCAAGATTATACTGAGCCCCATTTTCTCACTTCTGTTTGGTGAATAGAGTGAACAGTACCACCTGATGTGGAAGACACAATTTATAATAAGAGAAGATGGGAAATTTTATACTCGGGAATAAAAACATACAATCAGGGAATTCAGCTCATCTATTTCTCTACCATCTATTTCTCTGACTGTTCCTGCTGCTTCTGTTTCCATTCCAGCCTTGGGGAAAGTGACCAAAGGATGCTAGAATCTCCATCCTCAGTCCCAAAGCCTCCACTCCGTTCCAGCCTTTCATTTTACAGATGAGGATACTGATACAAAGAAAGGTTATGACTTTTCCAAGGCCTCATAGCTAATGCCATAGCCGCTCTTTCTCCTGTGTATTTCCAAGACGATCCATTCCCCTTCCACTCCCATTATTCTTTGGCAGTATACAATGTGTCCAAATTAGAGTTGGTTTATGGATTATTTGTGTATTTGTTTAGTGGCTGATGGAGTATTTCTTTTCATTTTCAGTGAGGACAGAGAGGGAGAATTATTCCTTTTCCTACCCTTTCCTAACGTCTTGTTTTTACAATTTGGAGAACCGTCTGACCTCTGTAGGGTGAGCAGCAGGGTATCCACTCTATTTGTGATCTGGCTTTTAATCAATACAGCATATTGTCATTAAGATGCTTTCACACATTTCTTTGGAGGAGCTCATCTGTTTATTCATTAAGCATCAGCAAAGCAAAGATACTCACCTTGACTAGAACCCTGGACTTCAGTAGATCCAAAAAAGATCATCACCATCAGCAATATATTAAGAGGTGAGAAAAGAACAACACAGAAGTGGCAGGTTTGCAGCTTTTTTTAAAGACTTAACAAGGGTGGATTTTCTTTAATAATTAGAACTATCCAGAAATGGCAATTTGTTGTTGTTGTTCAGTCATGTTTGACTCTTCCTTTGGGGTTTTCTTAGCAAAGACACTGGAGTGGTTTGCCATTTCCTTCTCCAGCTCATTTTACAGATGAGGAGACTGAGGCAAACAGGGTTAGGTGACTTGCCCAGGATCACACAGCTGGTACGTGTCTGAGGTCAGATTTGAATTCAGGTCTTCCCGACTTCAGGCCCTGGTGTTCTATATACTATGTCACCTACCTGCCCGAACAACAATACTAGACCTCAAGGCAATGTAAATCTTTATGCAAAGACTGGTGGCTCCTTGTTGAGTATGTTGTGGGGTAAGTTCTTGATGATATATAGGCTGGACTAAATGACTGCTAAGATCTCTACAAACCAGGAAATTCTGGGATCTCTGAGGAGTATTGGAAAGTTTGTTTACTAGATCTCAAAGGCAGCTGCTGCAACCTACTGTCATCACTACCACTCACCTGTCTCCAAAGATTTTCCATACCCATTGGTATTGCAAGATTTCAGGAAAATAAAAAGTAATTCTTATTCACAAAAAATGTTAGAGACCCCTGTTCTTTTTTTTTTGTTGTTTTTGTTTTACGCAGCAATGAGGGTTAAATGACTTGGCCAGGGTCACACAGCTAGTAAGTGTCAAGTGTCTGAAGGCTGATTTGAACTCAGGTCCCCCTGAATTCAGGACCGGTGCTTTATCCATTGCTCCACCTAGCTGCCCCCAGGTACCCCTGTTCTTTAGAATTATTTTAGATCTGAAAGCCTCACCATTCTTCTGACCAAGTACATCAGAATGACCTTGCTTTATGTCATCAAGAAGGGGCCAATTATCATTGTCCTGAAATCTGTTCACTTTCTACATGAGATTGATCCCACAGGGATATAAGGAGGACATCTGAAGCACAGCTTTGGCTGATTCTAGAATCAAATCAACAATGGGGGAGAGAACTTCTCTCCTAGTGCCTTAATTTAATATTTCTAACTGTCTCTAGGAGACTATTTTCAGCATTGACTAGAGATAGGCTATGACAGCTATGAGATTATAGCACAAGACCTTTTGTCTGTTCACACAAAACCAAGGACCCCTAGCAAGAATTAAATTTTTATCACATCTGATTTCACATTCTGGAAAAGCTTGTGGCAGGAAAACCAAATTAGAACCTTGTACTTAAATACTCATTTTGTTTCTACAGAGAAAATCAGTTGGGATTGAACGAACATCAGCCAATGATCTGACTTACAAGAATCAAAACAAGAAGTCTGAAGGTATTTTCGTGATTTTTGAACCAAACAGATAAAATCCAAGTTGAATCATAATCTGTTAACCTGCCCCATTTCACATGCTAATTAATGGTACAGATTTGGTGCAGGTTTGAAGTTTCATAAGAGGACTTAATAAATTCATTGAACTTTATATGATATTCTCAAAGTCATTTCAGGTTTGCTATTTCCAACTATGAAAAATGTTCTAGATGGAACAATGTACTTCTTCATTATGCAAACTTGTTGTATGAAACATTGATGAGAAAAAGAATCAGGGAATAAAAAAGTTAGAAAGAACCTTAGTCACTATCAAGTCCAAATGCTCTGCCAATCATGAATCCTGTGTACAAAATCTCTGACACAGTATCTATCTAGCTTTCACTTGGAGATCTCTAGTGAAAAGGAGCTCAGCTCTTAAGAAATTTCTTTCCACATTTTTGGGTGGGAGTCAATTCAAATGACTAGGAAGTTTTCACTCACATATACTGAGGATCGAACCTACTTCAGGATATTTTTTTTTTTGTGGGGCAATGAGGGTTAAGTGACTTGCCCAGGGTCACACAGCTAGTAAGTGTCAAGTGTCTGAGGCTGGATTTGAACTCAGGTCCTCCTGAATCCAAGGCAAGTACTTTATCCACTGTACCACCTAGCTGCCCCCTTCATTATACTTCTTACCTATTATTCCTAATTCTGTCTTGTAGAGTTAATCAGGCATCTAGATGGCACAGTGGATAGAGCCCCAGGCCTAGAGTCAGGAAGGCTTGAGTTCAAATCTGACATCAGACACTTACTAGCTGTGTGACACTGGGCAAGTCACTTAACCCTGTTTGCCTCAGTTTTCTCATCTGTAAAATGAGATGGAAAAGGAAATGGCAAATCACTCTTGTATCTTTGCCAAGAAAATGTCAATTAGGGTCATGAAGAGTTAGAAATGACTGCACAACAACAAAAAGAGTTGAGCTGAAAAAAGCCCAATCGTATTTACAAATTTTACCCTTTCAAATATTTGAAGACTCTAATCATTTCCCCATTTAGTTTGCTCTTCTCTAAGCTAGCCATCTTCAGTTCCTTGAACTGATCCTCCTATGGTATGATTTAGAGTCTCCTCATCATTCCAGTTAGCTTCCTTTAGAAAAGCTCCAGATTTTCAAAGTCTTTCCCTAAATAGGATGCCCAGAATAGAACACCATATTTCCAATGGGGAGTTCTGACTGGGGCAGAATACAACAAGACTCTTCTTCTATTGATGCAATGTATAATTGTATTCCCTTTTTGCCTGCCATCTTGCTTCCTGAACTAAAGTATATTTGGTTTCCAGTCCACTACAACTCTATAAGATTGAATATAACAAGGATAAGCATAAAAGGCTTGGGTTTTTCCCAGAAAAGCTGCTTTCTAGTCATATCTCTTATGTCCCCATTTGTGCAGTTTATCTTCTAAACCCAAGTGTAGAATTTACATTTATTATTATTAAGTTTTATCTTGTTAGCATCAGCCCATTGGTCCAGCCTGCCAAGATCTTTTTGGATTTTGATTTTGTCATTCAAAGTTATTAGCTTTCCTTCTTAGCTTCATATCATTATCAACCTGATTTTTAAAAAGTAGCATCATTGAAGTCACTGATAAAAATGTTGGACAGAAAAGGACCATGGACAGATTCCTCTAGCTCCCCTATAAAGACCACTTTGCAGGTTGATATGTATATATTAATTTGTAGTTTTTTGGTTCTTATACAATTAGTTTCAACGCCACTTAATTGCACTACTCTATAGTACACACCTCTCCATCTTGTCCTCAAAGATAGAATGAAAAACTTTGTCAAGTCCTTTGCCTGTATGCCTGTATGCCTGTGCACATGCATGTGTATTACATGCATACATGTACATATGTGTATACATGTGTATGTATGTGTGTGTATATATACCATGTGGCATTCCTCTTAATACCTTAGCAAAAAATGCAAAATACATTTATACAAATACAAAAGCCAAAAAATACATATACACCAATATAAAAAATGTGAAATACACATTTACAAATACAAAATAATATAAAATACACACATAAAATGTGACATTCCCCTGATTTAGCCTAGCAGCCCTTTCAAAAAGAGGAAATGGGTATATTGTGTGTAAAGAATTAATTGTGACTTAGAAGCCCCAGCACGGGCCCGGCCAGGGTTAACGTGCCCTGCCTCGGCTCTGGCGCAGTGCTCCACCCATCTCACACTGATGCCTACATGGGCCAGGCCAAATTATAATGATGGGAAGCCAAGTGAGGGCAGTCAGGTGACTTTCGGCATGTATAACCTGGGAAGCTGGCCATTCTACAAGCATCTGTTAATTCTGTCAATCAAGGCTGCCAGCCAATTAGCTTCGGGCTGTGTGTCTGTCTGCCCAGTTTCCTGGGAGTGAGGGGGTTGCTGGTAAGGAGAAGGGAGGAGATTCGCCGTTCTGGCATTTGAACTGGAAAGAGACAGGAAGCAGCTGCATGTTCTGCTGAGCCCTGGGTAGTGGTATGATTCAGGCTGTATTATTTTCCTTCCCTCATTCCTTTTTTTTTCATTTCCCTTAATTCTGCTGATCTTATTTGTGTTTTTAAGTTCATTCTTGTTAATAAACCCTGTTCTGTTTTTGAAAGAGGCTGTTAATCTCCTTCCTTGCCCCAGTATTGTGGCAAGCCGCCTAAATAACACGCCCCAATTAAAATTTGGCCCCTACGTGTGGTAGGATTTGTTCTTAATGAATTCATTATGCTACTGTGAAGTTATTACCTCCTACCTTTCTAAGGGCTGAGGAACTGTCCCTTTAAGAATTTATTGAAGAATTTTATCCAGCATTGATGTTAAGTTCATGAGCCTGTAGGATCTTAAGTATCTTCTTTCTTACTCTTTTTGAAGACTGGGATTTTGCTTGTCTCTAGTCCTGTTACTTCTTTCGTTATCTTTCATCCCTCAAAGGTTACTGACATTAGTTCAGCAATCAAATGCACAAGTTTTTTGTTTGTTTTGTTCCATTCAATACTGTAGGATATAGTTATTAATATTCTTGTAAATGTTTAACAACCAGTTCTCTGAAAAATAATATATACATATACATACTTTTAAGTCTAATTTTCATCATTAACATTTTCTCCATTACTTAAGCATTCCTGACACTATTCTTATAGATACTTAAAAAATAATAATAAACATTTTTATTTAAAGTTTTGAGTTCCAAATTCTCTCTCCTTCCCTCCTTCCCGCCTCCCCCCAGGTGGTAAGCAACCAGAAGTAGGTTTTACATGTGCAACTATGTAAAACATTACCAAATTAGTCTTTTTTTTTTGGTAAAAGAAAACTTGAATCAAAGAAAAAAATAAAAGAAAGTGAAAATAGCATGATTCAGTCTGTGTTCAATCAATATCAGTTCTTCCTTTGGAGGTGGATAGTATGCTTCATCAATAGCCAATGTGCCTCCTATAATATGACACTCAGAACTAATCACAAGACTCTGAATATTGCTTGACCAGGACAGATTTAAGTGGGAATATAATTATCTCCCTCATTCTGGACACTATACTTCTGTTAACACATAGTTATTATTTATATGAATGGGGCGGGTAGAGTTAGTGAATGTAGGAAAAATAAAAATGCATTTATATGATAATTTTCCATATAATTTATCTTATTCTTTGCAATAATTCTGTGAGGTAGGTATAATTGCCTTTGCTTTACAAAGGAGGAAATGAAATATGGAGAGAGGTTGTGACTTATTTAAAGCAACACAGTAAGTGGCTGAGCCAGATTTCAAGGCGGGGTTACACTGACTCCTAGTCTGGTATCCTTTCCACTGGGCCAGCAGACAATGTTTACTATGAATTGGAAAGAACAATGGGAAATCAGACTGGAAAGATGAATTAGAGCTACATTATGGAGGGTTTTGAATAGGAATTATGCTACACACTTAGAAATTAGAGGAGAGGAAGACTAGAGCCTCTATCAGGATGTCAATTATAAATACACTTGATCTAAGATAAGTGTCAACAGGATCCCAGCAAAGATCCTCGAGGCAGGAGGTGCACTGCTCTTATAGAAGCTAACTAAAATCTTTTGGGTTATATGGCAAGAGGAGGAGGTTATTCCAGAGTTTAAGGATGCCTTCATTGTCAGTCTCTATAAAGGAAAGGGAAGTAGGTTGTCATGTGACAATCATGGAATGGGGGCAGGGAGGAGGTTCTCTCTTAGTCATTGCTGGTAAGATTCTTGCCAGAGTGCCCCTTAGTAGTCTGATCTTTCACTTGGAAGATGGTCATCTACCCCAGGGCCAGTGAAGCTTCTGAAAGGACCAAGGAATAGTCAATGTGATATTTGTTGCCCAATAACTCCAGGAGAAATGCCAGAAACAGAACAGAGATCTGTAAACAATGTTTGTTGACCTGACCAAGGGCTTGATACCGTCAGTCAAAGGACTTATGGAAAATCATGGTGAAATTTGTTTGCCTACAGAAGTCTATCAGTATTATATACCAATTCCATGAATGCATGCTTATGTGGGTTCTTGATAATGGATGATGCTCTCACACTTCCCCAGTCACCATTGAAGTGAAGCAGGGCTGTGTGCTTGCTCCCATGCTTTTTAGCATTATGTTTTTTGCAATATTGTCAGACACCTTCAATGAGGATGAGAACAGCATCAAGGACAACTACCACACTCATCATTAACTACTTAAAATGAAAAGGCTGCAAGCCAAGACTAAAGTGGAGGGAGAGTTGGTGCTCAATGTTTTGTTTGCAAATGACTGTTCCCTCAATGCATCTTATGAGACTGAGATGAAACACAGTATGGATCATTTCTCTGCTACTTGTACTAATTTTGGCCTGACAATCAACATAAAGAAAACAGAGCTTATCCACCATTTATTTTTGGAACTATTGGTTATAGCAAATGGAGAAATTTTGAATGCTATAGATAAGTTCATTTGCCTTGGCATTATACTTCCCAGAGGTGTACATGCCGATCATGAGGTTGGTGCACCAATTGCCAGAGCTAGCTGGTGTGGTGTTTGGGAAGCTCTGAAAGAAAGTGTGGGAGAAAAGAGGCATTAGTCTGCCTACCAAACTTAAGGTCTGTGGAGCCATTGTAGCACAATGACCTCATTGTTGTATGCCTGTGAAACTTGGACAGTCTACTAGCACCATGCCAGAAAATTGAACTACTTCTTTTTTAATTGTCTTGGGAAGATTTGGAAGATCACCTGGCAAATTAAGGCACTGAACACTGAGGTCCTCTCTTAAGTTGAACTGCTGAAAGTTCCAACCCTACTGAAGAGAGAGCAACTTTGACTGGCTGGCCATGTTGTTCAAATGGCAAACATGTTTACTTAAAAGACTGTTTTATGGAGAACTTTCCCAAGGTAAGCATTCACAGAGAGGTCAGAAGAAGTAACATAAAGACACTCTTCAGGTCACAGAGTGAAGAACTTTAGTATCAATTGTAAGACATGGGAGATGCTGTCAGAAGGTGTTATACTCTCTGAGCAAAGCAGAATTATCGTGGCACAAATGAAATGTGAGATGTAGAGACATCTATGTAGAGACATTTCTATCCCAAAGATTCATACGAACTATTTGTACTCAACCAGTGGTAGAGCCTTCTGAGTTTGTATTGGATTGATCAGCCATAGATGAATATACTGTGCCTTGACCTCAACATCCTGATGTCATTGGTCCTTTTGGAGTCCAAAGGACAGAAAGCAATAATGTAAGTAGGAAATCTTCCCCAGGAGTGATCATTAACAATACAAGTAAAATAGTATGGTAATATTTTATGGGTATGGTGGAGGTCTTGCCTTAAGGTAGAAATGTGGAAATTCAAAGCCATGAGTCATCAGAGAGTCTAGAAAAAGAAGAAGAGAGGTCAAATTTGGCTGTGTGTACTTAGTTTGGGGGTGAAGGTGGGGAAGACAGAGTCAGGAGACAGAGACAAGAGAGACAGAGAAGTAGAGACAGAATCTAAGAGGGAGAAAAACACAGAGAAACAAAGACACACCAAACTAATTAGAGGGACATAAATATCTTAATACTAGTAAAGTGAATTCTTTATAGCAGAAAGAAAGTGTTAATAAAACTCTGACATGATTACTTTTTCATTTCCTTCTCTGAAATTCCATGACTCTCTCCCTGGGAGACTGAAAGGTTAAGTCCAAGGCCATGTAGCCATTATATGTGAAAGATGGGAGTTGAACCCAGGTTACCTTGACATCAAGGCTGGCTCTCTATCCATTAAACCAAGCTTTGTTGCTGGTTAGCCATTTTTAGTTACATCCAACTCTTTGTGATCCCATTTGGGGTTTTATATACTAGAGTAGTTTGCCATTTCCTTCTCCAGTTCATTTTGCAGATGAGGAAACTGAGGCAAACAGGGTTAAGTGACTTGCCCAGGGTCATATGGCTAGTAAGTATCTGAGGCTAGATTTGAACTCAGGAAGATGAGTCTTCCTGACTCCAAGCCTGGGCAAGAAGACAAGATTTTCCACTCACATGATGAGGTTATCTAAGTCTAAGAAGTAAGTGTGTATGACTCAATTCTATTCAGCTCATAGAGTTGCAGAATATCTGTATTGAAAGAGATACCATACCTTGGATGCCACCTACCTGCCCAGCTACCTCTACTTAATCTATAATAGTGTACACTTCATTTGGACCTGGTCATCTCTAACTGAATTTCTGAGAGAAACAAGTTCCTGAACCTCCAAAGCTGAGCTCGTTGTCTAGGAGCAGTTGTGACAACAGTCAAATCATAGTAGCAATTTTCCAGGTTCTTTCCAAAGTCTGTCATCCTGTCAATATTATAGCTTAATTATATCAGGTGAAATTTAATACAAAGAACTATGGGAGTTAGAGTATTATATTTGCCTTTCTGATTATGTTTTGCTTAGGTTTACTGATAGATTATAAACTTCTTAAGGGCAGATACTATTTAATTTTTGTCTTGTACCACCGCACCTACTATGATGTTTGACACATAGTAGGCATTTGATAAGTGAATTGAAATTGAATATCAAAAATAACTTGCTAGGCAGGGAGGAAATGGAACATACAATTGTCCTGGAATTTTAAAAATACAAGTGTATAATCCATAACAAACAGTAGAAAATTGACATTTAGATTTTAGACCAGGAGAGTCCAATGTTTTTTGGTCTTCATATCCCTGCCAAGGTTTCAGTAAACTTTCCCATACCTCCTATTTAGTATCAAAAGAAATAAATACCACAATTTGTCATGTGTATCCACATAAGAAATTAAATTAATTAGTTTTCAGAAGAAAAATTTTATTCCTTATATAGCAACACTTTTTAATATCTTATAGTTGTTATGTTTATCAGAACATACAAAAATTAATAAGGCCCTTGATTCTATTTTTTGTTCACCAACAGTTTTATTCACAGTATAGTTTTTGAAACAGATAACCCCATAATGTGTTTAACCTTCAGTTTGGTCCTTGCTTTGGATTTGAGAGGACAAAAAAATCTTGATCCACAGTGATAAGCTGTTATAAGTGGAATTAAGGCCTTATGAATATATTTTGTAAGAATGCACTGAGCTTCTCCAGTTATTGGATTCATAACTCCTGCCCCTGGTCTCTATGCCACTGGCATAGAGTAAGTTCTTAATAAGTACTCGATTGACTGATAACCTCATTGATCAGTAATCTGTTTAGAATTTCTAGCTATCATGGAGTCAATTAGCTCATATATCACTGGGCCTTTGCCCATTTTTTCCAGCTCAATTTGAAAAAGGTTTCATATCCAGAGCTCATTCATTTGATTTTGGTCAATAGGAATTAGATCTTCAACTTTCAAAATGTTTAAATGTGCTATTTTTTATATGGTCTACTTCCCATCCAACCTCTTAACTGTTCTCTCTCCAATCCATAAACCTTTTCAATAATACTACTATTTTTGAAATATTTCAATAGGATAGCTTAGTTTTTTCCCAAATATTCCCCATCTCCCCTTGACATCCTTCTTGTGCCCCTTGGAGAGCACAAGGTATGGTGTAGGTGTACCCCAGGTTAGGAATACCTGATTTGGACTGTATCACCACCACCACCACCATCATCATCGCTAACATTTATATAGTGCTCATTATGTGCCAGGTACTTTTACTATATTTTCCAATTATTATTTCATTTGATCCTTACAACAATCCTGGGAGGTAGACACTATTATTATCTTCATTTTACAGTTAAGGGAACTGAGGCAAACAGAGGTTAAGTGATTGCCCAGGGTCACCTAACTAATAAATATTTAAGGACTGGATTTGAACTCAGGTATATACTGACTCCAGCCCAGCATTCTATCCACTGCACCAATTACATTTCCCACTCTTATTGTTCTGTTTTCTGACCAACTCTTCCCACTCATAACTCCCTGTAATTCATTTATCTTAAAATCTGACCACTATGGGTTTTTTGTTTTGTTTTGTCTTTAGTGAGCCAGTTGGGGTTAAGTGACTTGCCCAGGGTCACACAGCTAATAAGTGTCAAGTGTCTGACACCGGATTTGAACTCAGGTACTCCTGACTCCAGGGGCCTGTGCTCTATCCACTGCGCCACCTAGCTGCCCCAAATCTGACCACTATGACCAGAGACCAAGGTATCTAAGGGAGGTAATGAGACTGGCAGCTGTGAGAGCTGTCCAGCTGAGGGGATTTCAGGAGAAGTTGAGGGTGAAGGTCTAGTTACCATACAGAGATGTGGAAATGAACCAACCCCCTTAAAAACAAAACAAAACAAAACAAACGTAATGTGTCATTATTTGCTATGTGCCAGGATAATGTTGAATAAAACTAATTAGGATTTTCTAAACTTATTCACTCAGTACCAAATTCCCTTAGTTTCTGAAATTCCTGCCTCACTTCTCACTAGACTACCTGAATTTGATCATGCCCCTGTTTTGTATTTGTGTGTGTGTGTGGGGGGGGCAATAAGGGTTAAGTGACTTGCCCAGGGTCACACAGCTAGTAAGTGTTAAGTGTCTGAGGCCAGATATGAACTCAGGTCCTCCTGAATCCAGGGTCAATGCCTTATCCACTGTACCACCTAGCTGCCCCATGCCCCTGGTTTTGACTTAGGTCTCTTCTTCACTCATTACTACTCTTTCAGGTCTATTCAGCTACATGATAAATAGACTTAGCCACTAACATAGACTTCCACTTCAGCTATCACTACTGTTCACTAGTACACTATAGTGTGTCTCTTAGTTCCAAGGCCTGACTCCCTGTCCACTGATTCCTCGGCTAGAATGTTTCAGGTGAACCATCTTCCACTGCTCTGTGGGAAGGTTTCTATCCAGTGCTATGGAACCCACACAACCAAAACAGAACAAGATTTTCCACTCACATGATGGGGTTATCTAAGTCTAAGAAGTAGGTGTGTATGATTAATTCTATTCAGCTCATAGAGTTGCAGAATATCTGTATTGAAAGAGATACCATACCTTGGATGCCATCTAGTCTTGGTTAGTTGATTCCTGTGTGTTCTAGATTTTGCTTGAAAATTTCTAGTGAAAAGGAACCTAATACTTCTGAGATATTCCACTTTCAGATTGCCTTGATTATTTGTTAGCAGTTTTTTAAATGTATTTTTATTTTTAAAATATCTTAATAATTATTATAATCAGTTTTTACTGATAGAGTAGTACACTGGAGAGAGCACTGGACATGGAATAAGGATGATATAAATTCAGATTTGGTCTCAGACATGCACTAGCTGGGTGACCCTGGACAAGTCACTTAACCTCGGTAGCCTCAAGTTTTTACATGCATAAAATGGGGATAAATAATAGCACTCATCTTCCAGGGTTGTTGTGAAGATAAAATAAGATAATATTTATAAAGCATTTTACAAATTTTGAAGCACTATATAAATGCTGTAGTAGCAGCAGCAGCAGCAGCAGCAGCAGCAGTAGTAGTAGTAGTAGAAGTGGTAGTAGTAGTGGTGGTGGTGATAGTAGTAGTAGTGGTGGTGGTGGTGGTGTTAGTAGTAGTAGTAGGAGTGGTAGTAGTAGTGGTGGTGGTGGTGGTGGTGGTGGTAATGGTAGTAGTAGCAGCAACAGCACAAACTTTCAACACCAGAGCCTAGTTTTGTCCTCTTGGACCAACTAAAACAAGTCTAGTCCATCTTCCACATGATAGCTTTTCAAATACCTGAAGGCAACTATCATGTCCATCATAAGCCTTCTCTTCCCTAGGCTAGACAACCCTAATCTCTTCAACCAATCCTCTAACAGCATGATCTTGAGGCCCTTCACCATCCTGGTTGTCATTCTCTTCATGATCTCCATCTTGTCAAGGACCCTTCCTAAAATATGATGTCTGGAACTCAGTACAATACTCTACATTTAGTCTGACCAGGTGAGAATTGATCTAGAATATCACTTCCCAGTCCTGGAGAAAAAGTCTCTCTTCTTTGGTCCAATATTGCTTTTATTTGTGTTTGTCTGGGCTGCCATATCATGTTGAGCTTGCATTGTAGTTTACCAATTTCCTTTCAATTCAGGGGCATAGTAGAAGGAATGGGTAATTAAATAAGTTGTAGAAACAAAACCAGTTCTCAGAGTGCTGACAACTGGGTAAAGCTCACAGGATGATGACGGTCAGTCAGTTAGTAAACATGCAAAGTATACAAATACTCATATTCAATGGCAGAATTGCTAAGATGCTATAATAGAGATACAATGTGGGAGATAATGAACCAAGACAGTCAATATGTGCTCGAGAGTCAACAGGAAAGACTTTATGGAAGAGATGGCATTGAATCAAGGACTAAAAGACATAGTGGTGTTTCTATAAGTGAGAAGGAAGAATATTTTTGTTTTTGTTTTTGTTTTGGCAGGGCAATGAGGGTTAAGTGACTTGCCCAGGGTCACACAGCTAGTTAAGTGTCAAGTGTCTGAGGCTGGATTTGAATTCAGGTCCTCCTGAATCCAAGGCCAATGCTTTTTCCACTGCACCACCTTAGCTGCCCCCATGGAAGAATATTTTTGACAGAACATTATGAGCAGATAATGAAGGTGGGAAGCCTAGGGGAACGTATTTAAAGAGCTGTTTAAGTAGTGTATAAATTATTCATAGAAGGAAGTTGGAGTCATATATTATGGAGGGTCTTGAATATCATGCTGAAGAGTTTGAAGTCTATTCATTAGTCATCAAATTCATGTCAATTTATCTTTGTTGTAGGTTTTATCTGATTTTGCCACTGTACATCATACCAAGGTATGGCATAAAATAATGAAGCAGACTATAGATGGCATATTTGTGGCCCAGGTTCATTTATTTTATAGCCATGCCATGTCTTTCCAGCCTTCATAGTTTGTACATTGTACCTTAGGGTTGTCTATTGACAACTTATTTAAAAAAACAGAGGAAACATTGGCCACAAGACTGTACACTTGAGAGAGCAACTTTCCCCTCACTACCAACAGCTTTCCATTTGATCCTGTCCCCTGTAAACCTTCCATTTTTTCTGCTTCCAAGTTGAGTCAATAGCAGGGCTTTTATTTCCCCTACTCTTACCTAGTGCTAATACTTCATGCAGTCCACCTTAAGTGTTAGCTAGGCCAACAGAGTTGTTTGTTAGCAATTTTCAAAGCTACTATGAATGACATATAAGATGATAATTGGATTTGGCCAATTAAAACTTTGTCAGTGCTGCCTGTTGGGCTAACAGTCACTACACGAGAATGAAGAATCTTGCTGCCATAGCTTATGATTTGAATTTGTTGTTGTTGTTCACAACTTGGGTTATGAATTTGCTCATGAAGCAGTAAACCAATATACCTTCTATTTACTTTAAAATGCCAGGGCAGATGGAACACTGAAAGGATAAATTGGAAATTAATACCACAATTAGGAAGTAGAGTAGCTGAAACCTTTGGAACGGAAGGTTTCCTGTTATTTCCCCTGGCTACTTGTTGCTGCTGCTGCTGCTGCTGCTGTTGTTGTTGTTGTATGTCTGACTCTTCACGACCCCATGAACCATAGCACACCAGGCCCTTCTATCCTTTATTATCTCCCAAAGTCTGTCCAAACTCACCTTTGTTTTTTCCATGACACTCTCTGTTTATCTTGTCTTCTGCTGTCCCCTTTTTCTTTTGCCTTCAATATTTCTCATCATCAGGGTTTTTGCCATCTATCGCTAAGTAACCAGAGATTTGTGGTGGCAAAATACTTAAATAATACCATTTCTGGAGCCTTTTCCTATTTGTTGGAAGGGAGTGCAGCAGTTTACTTCAGAAGGTACTAACATTTCTGAACCATAAGGGTATCATTTATAATAACTTACAATAACACTAGTTAGTATTCACATAGCTATTATTTCATTATTTATTATTTTGCAACTTGAAGGTCTCCAAAGCCCTTTACAAATATTATCTTATTTAATCTTCAAAACAACCCTGGGAGGTAGGTAATTCCCATTTTACAGGTGAAAAAACTTGAGGCAGACAGAGATTAAGTGATCAAATGATTAAGTCACATGGATAGCAAGTGTCCAAGGTTCTATTTGAACTGAGCTCTTCCCTACTCCAGGTCCAGCACCTCACTGTACTCCCTCACTGCCTTAGCTAATAGCACCTTAAATCCCTTTGACAGAGATAGGAATTCTAACATTACTACAATAGGGCTTGAGGTAATAAAAAGAACTGAGCTCTGGACTAACCTTGAATACTTTTTCTCGTTCCTCCTTGGGAACCACCTGTCAGTTCATTGAAGTTCTGAAGGAGAAGAAAGAGGCAGAGAAGAGGGCAGAGGAGGTCAAGGAAGATGGCAAGGATACTTGAGATTCATTTCCATTCAGATTCCTGGGACCTGAAAAAAGGCATTACAAGAAGAAACAAAGTGCTCTTCTCTCTAAATCACATCAAAGCTTAGTTCTGGAACCAAAAGTATTTCATTAATGTGTAATACAACATGGTTATCCAGGGACATCTTCAATAGCCAAAGTAGGGGAGAAAAGAAAGAATACCGAGAAATGATTCCATCATTGTCAGTTCCTCAGAGGTCAGAAAGTGACCTATAGTGGGAGAACAATCATCTTGACATCAGAAAACCTGAGTTTAAGACACAGCTCTGCACTGGGACAGCCCTTCTCCAAAATGTGGGCAATAATGCTCATATTCCCCACCTCACAGAGTTGTTGTGAGGCTAATACTTTGTAAACTGTAAATTGCTATATAAATGTGAGCCGTTATTATTTGTTAAGTGAACATATGGCTGGTCCAGCTAAGTGTTGATAAAAATTCTGAAGTGTGGGATATTGAACTCCATGCCTCATTCTGTGTTTGTAGCAAGTTGATAATAAGGAATTCCCTGCTCAATTTGGTGGGTTTATGGAGGGATGAGCAACTGCCTATGGAAGACGTGGGTGTGGTTCTTGGTGATTATTGGAGGATGAGTCTTGGTAATCACAGGTGAATTGGTTGGTTCAAATTCTGTTGGGATGGCATTGTAAGAGGGGTTACTCTACGTGATGGTTTATAAAAGGGAGTCTTCCCTGAAGACTATTTCTTTTTGTCCAATTCACCTTGTTTCTGAGAGGTTGAGGCAGATCTCAGAGCAGATCCAAGTCGTGATTGCTTTCAGGAATTCTTGAACTTGAGTTTTCTAAGGAGACAGTCCCTGAGGTTTGGTGCTTCCAAGAACATCCTCCATTAATCAATAAAAAACTAAACTTGGGGGTGCTTCTCACAAGATCTCCCAGGGCAATACTAGAAACTTTAGTATCTGACACAATTTATGCCTCTCAGAAGTGCCCTTAGCTCTGAATGTGAGTATTCAGGCTAACAAAAGCATTAAACAAAGAAAAGTTTCTATTCACATGAAGTACCCTCTCTGGGCTCTCTCCTCCAATTTGCCCTGGCAGGTTAGTTCTGGAAGAGGTATGTCTGCTACCTCAGATTCTAGGGGTGACAGCAGGGGTTGCCATCCTCCTGATACTGCAGCTCACAAATTCCCACTGGTATGTTTCCCCTTAACAATCAGCCAGTAGATAAATTAGCTTTTGTTTTTGTTTTTTGAAGAAAAGGCATCTATCTATTCAAATCAAATAGGAAGCATGGTAGTTACAAAGCATTTCCTCACAAACCCAAGGTATACTCTCCCACAAATACACATTGAGTCTGAAGGGGCAAGAGTTAGCACAAACATACTATAGTGCTAGTGAGGCACACATTATGGAACACAGCTGGCTAAGGAACCTCATAACTCTAGGCTTTCAATGGCCTTCCTTCCTATGACAGCCCACAAGGAATTCATGATGGAGTGGCACAGCACAGTAGCAATGCATGAGTTACTCAGCTCCTCAGTTG
This sequence comes from Dromiciops gliroides, assembly GCF_019393635.1. Classification (NCBI taxonomy): domain Eukaryota; kingdom Metazoa; phylum Chordata; class Mammalia; order Microbiotheria; family Microbiotheriidae; genus Dromiciops; species Dromiciops gliroides. Next base: position 178,831,178 of record NC_057861.1, on the reverse strand, counting down.
GGTTTGCTTCTCTGAGTCCAGCATCTTTGCTAGACAGAAAGACCTGCTGCTGGCCTAGGCTGAACAGGTGGCTTGGACACTGGGTTGTCTTTTCACTTTTCAGCAGATGCTGGGCTGGATCAAGAAGGTTGCTCAGCTGTTAGGCAGCTGTGATCATACTGGACCAGACAGACTCCTCAGTCATTGGGATGATGGGTAAAACAATCCACTGCTCTCCCTGGGCTCACCCTTCAATGGGCAGCTGCAGTTTTCACTAACGCCCACCTCATCTTTATAGAGATATAGATCTTTATAGAGTTGATTCCATGGAAGCCCAAGCAAAATAATAGAGAGAAGAGGAACCCAGGAGAAAATTTTGATTAGCAGTTATGACCTGGATAAAGATTCATCTGAGGTGACTGAGGGGCTGTCAGACGTAGGAGCAGAACCAGGAAAGAGAAGTGCCATTAAAACCGAAGGAGAAGAGTTTATCAAGGAGAGGAGGATAATAGTGTCAAAGGCTGCAGAGAGGTCAAGAAGGGTGAGGATCAAGAAAAGGCCAATGAATTTGGTGATTAAATGATCCAAAATTAAGAGAAAGGAAGGATGGGATAAGCTAATATTCAATCCTTAAGACAGATAAGAAAATTCTCCTTTTTCCCCATAGAGACCTTCTATAGCCCTCCTGACTGATAGCATTACCCTGTGCCCTGTGTAGTATGGGGTCACTACAGCATTAGAGAGGGGCATCTCTCTACCTCACCTGGCCCTGAAACAACACAAACCCATAGTATCAAGGAATGGCAAGGTCTTGGTTGGCTCTGAGTTTCATTGGCACTTGGTTCAGGTCCTTACTTTGGTCATCAGTTCCATGGTTCCTGACTGCATCGATCTTTCTCCTATTTGTATTAGTAGGTGTTTAATAAATGTTTATTCTTTTCTCCTTTCCTCTTTCCCCTTTGATAGCTCCCTTCTTGTGCATATATCCTGAGAGTCCCTTTGCACTAGTCAGGGTTGGGGATGGGAAGGGGGAAGGCTTACCAGATTCCTTGTAATATATGTTTAATCCTACTACAAAATTTTTGTTGTTCAGTCATTTCAGTTGTGTCTGATTCTTCATGACCTCATTTGGGGTTTTCTTGGCAAAGATACTTGAGTGGTTTGCCATTTCCTTCTCCAGCTCATTTTACAGATGAGGAAACTGAGGCAAACAGGGTTAGTGACTTGCCCAGGGTCACACAGCTAAGTAAGTGTCTGAGGACACATTTGATTGAGTCTTCCTGACTACAAGCCTGGCACTTTATCCATTTGCCACCTCAATCCCTCCTATTATAGCATACAGCTCCTCTTTTAAAGATTCAGTTGAGTTTTAAAAGGAGTTATTGAGCACCTACTATGTGCTTACCACTGTGCTAGGCTAATTCAGGAAAGAGACACTCAAGTAATTTTAAGCATTGATAGAGATACCAATTTCTTACAAGGTTTCAAAAATCCATCTATAATCATCATCCCTTGTAGGTACTGCCACCAAATATTTGCATAAACCTAGGCTGATAGCATAGGCTTTTATAGCCCTTAGAGAAACGGTGCTGTAAAAATCCCCACTCAAATCAATTAATTTCCTACTATGGTCCCAGAATGCCCAGCATGTATCCTCGGTATTCGATATTCACAAGCTATACCGAAATATCTACTGTGCAATGAGGAAGGAACCAAACCACAAGGCAATGAATACCTATTAATCTGCAAAATATAGCCAAGGTAGCTTGATCCTCATGAATCCTTTTAAACAATACCAAACTCCAAGGAGCCATGGACAGCCTAATCACATAGCAGGGGAACTTTTCTCCTGAGAGAAGCTGTTGTGAAAATTAGATAGTATAGAAAGTTTCAGGCTTGGCTTTAAATCCACACAGCAAATGCAATACAGTGTATGCCTGGCTCTCTTCCCTCTAGCTATTCCTACTGGGTTTGATTACTTGGTGGGCTGCCAAATGAAGATTCATCTCCCACAAGATATTTTGTAATTCTTTGCCTCATTGACATGAGCTAAGGACATCCCTTCCTTCACCTTTAGATATCATGTTAATTAGTGGGTTCTGTGATCCCTTTAAAATGTCCATGGGATTGTGGGTATTAGAGGTGGAAGAAATTTTAGAGATCTGATCCACTGGATTTATTTTACAGATGAGAAAACTGAGGCGAAGAGAGAGAGAGGTGGTGACTTACCTACCTAAGGCCACATAGGTAATATTAAATAGCAAATCCAGGAATCAAATTCAAATTATTATTTGACTCTAAGTCCAATGATAAGGATATCAGTGTGGAGATAATATTTAATTCAGGGAAATAAAGCAAAGTTTTTATTAGGAAAAATTTTGCCTGTATCTAGTGAATTTATTCATACTTATTAGATACATTGATGTGGTGGGATGAATATCCTTTCTTCCCCATTTTGTATGTACAGAAAGTCTCCAAATTATAATCCTGTTAAATGTTTTCCAGAGAAACAAAGTTATATATGGGTGTAATGCACCCAGACTAACCCTTCAAGAATCTATTTAACTCATAACGTAGGCAAAAGACTATTTCAATGAAAAATGGCAAATTTTCTTTCGCAATATTAGCAATGAAAATGGAAAAATAAATAAGATCAAATCAGTAAGGCATTTTAAATACCATTGCTTGAGGGGGAAAAAGAGGCAATATCAGGCAGTAGAAAGAGTTTGTAGTCAGGAAGACCAGTATTAAAATTTTGCCTCTGACCCTAGATATGCTACTCTAAACATTTAATTCTGTTTTTTCTCAGCCAGCACCCCAGGAGCTATGTACAAAGGAAGAGGTGTCAAACACTCTGCAGCTTGCATGTAGCTCACAACTCTCTTGAGTGCAGCTCAAACCAGATTAAAATGTAATTGGGAAATATTTAATAAAATAAATAAAACTATAATAGAAAATAAGATGTTAATATGTGGTTTTCTTTTTTCTTCTTTTTTAATATGTGGTTTTCTAAGTCAATATGTGATTCTTATGCATGGTTTAGTGACCTTCCTCCATTTCTTGGGTTTTTTTTGGTTTTTTTTGGTTTGTTTGGGTTTTTTTGTGGGGCAATGAGGGTTAAGTGACTTGCCCAGGGTCACACAGCTAGTAAGTGTTAAGTATCTGAGGTCAGATTTGAACTCAGGTTCTCCTGAATCCAGGTGCCACCTAGCTGCCCCTACCCTCCCCCACTTCTATTTGAGTTTGACACCACTGTCCTAAACCATACACCACTTGTGGGAAGTTCCCCAGCTGATGAAATCACAGAAAAGGCAAATGGAGGAACTAGATGGAAAAATTTAGAGACATATTGAAGATTCTTTAACTACTTTGGGGGCTTTGAAGTTAACAACAGTGTTTTTTTATTATGTTAAATTTCACTTCAAGACATATGATTTTCATTTTTCTACATAAGGTTATTTATGTATATGTATATTTGGGTGTATATATATGTATATAAATATCTCCCTAGCGCTATTCTCATGCATATTAGCATTGATTAAGGAAATGTTTTGGCTTATAAATAGAACCAAAATCAGAAGAGAGGAGAAGCAAGAGAGAGGTGGAGAGGGGGAGAGATGGGATGACAAACACAGGAAAGAAAGGAGGGAGAGAAGGAAAGGGAGACAGAGAGGGGGGCGGAGAACACCTTTCAGGTGTTCTGTGACTGTCTGCTTTTTATTAATGACTTCCCCTTTTCAAAATAGGAATGGACAAGGGGCAGCTAGGTGGCACAGTGGATAGAACACTGGCTCTGAATTCAGGAGGACCTGAGTTCAAATACAGCCTTAGACACTTGACACTCACTAGCTGGGTGACCCTGGGCAAGTCACTTAACCCTCATTGCCCCACAAAAAAAATAGGAATGGACAAACCTATCAGATGTGCCTCTTTCCCTTCTAATGTTTTCCCCAGCAATTCCTTAATAAGGTATAAATTCTCCTTATCATGAGAGACAACATGCTGTATTCCATAGAGCACTAGACTTGAAGTGAAGAAGACCCAGGTTTAGATTCTTCCTTGATCTTTTGCTAGTTGTTCACCCCAAGTCATCTGACCTTCTTCACATCAGTTAGATGTAATAGATGACCAGCTATAAATCTAAGTTGCTAGGAGATCTTGTTACCCTACTGATAAGGCCTTTGTTCTGAGGCTCATTGAAAAAGAGGTGAGAGGTGACCAGACTTTATGCTGGGGGAAACACATAGATAATGAATGACAATTTGTGGTTGGTTCAGACATCCTAGTTAAGCACCTCTTCTGCACAGGAGTTTACCCTGTCTTGAGACATGGGGACACAGAGGATGTGTCCTTTCTTCCTTCACAGAATGCCAACATTGGAAAGGATCTGATAGGCCATCTTTTCCCATTCATATCTGAGCAAAAATCCCCACTGCAACAGCCCTGAAACAAATCTTCAGCAATCCAGACTCTATTTGAAAATTTTCAGTGAGGGAGGACCTTCCAAAGCAGCCCATTTCACTTGTAGATGAATCTAATCACAAGGAAGATTTCCTTGTATGAGGCCTTCATTTGTCCCTGAAACTTCCACCAATTGCCCTAATCCTATTTTTGGGGGGGGCTAACAAGAACAAATCTAATCCTTTTCATATATGATGCCCCTTCCAATCAATTCTTTTTTTTTCTTTTTTGGTGAGGCAATTGGGGTTAAGTGACTTGCCCAGGGTCACACAGCTAGTAAGTGTTAAGTGTCTGAGGCCGGATTTGAACTCAGGTCCTACTGAATCCAGGGCCAGTGCTCTATCCACTGTACCACCTAGCTGCCCCTTCTAATCAATTCTTGAAGGCAACTATTGGGTTCCTCTTTGAGTTCTTCTTTCTCCAGGCTAAGCATCCCCCATTCCTTCAAGTGAATCTCATATGGTATGGTCTGCAGTGTTGGCCCTCAGTGTTGCTTAACCTAGACTTCAGTTCGTGTATGTTCTTCCTTAAAAATGATGCCTGACACTGGGCTTAATACTCTAGATGTGGCCTGATTAGGGTAGTAGGGCCATTACCTCTCTCACTCTGGATGTTATAACTCTCAATGCAAAGTCCTCATTAGCTTTTTCTGATTCCCATACTACTCTGTTGACTCAGGTTGATCTTACACAATTCCGATTCTTTTTTGAAGAAAGTATTCATGATGCATTGGAGTGAGGCTTCTTGTGTATCCTGTGACACTTTGGCCTCCCTCATTTCTTATTCTCAAACCAAATCTTCCAACATTTTTTACTGCCCTCATGTAGGCCAATCTTTGCATCGAGGTCACAGAAAATTAAAGGATATGTTGATTTAATTTTAAGAGTCCTATTGACTTCTTCATAAAATTTCTCTACCTCTTCGTCTTCTGAAAAGGATTTTGGCCTTAAGTCAGTTATTTTTATGGTATTCTTTTCTCAAACATTTTATCATGATCACTGAAACAAAAGATAACTAAATGTCCCATGAAATGACATTTCTTATTGCCATTGGACAAGCTATAAAATGAATTCCACTCACCCTTATTTGTCTCTCCTAGAAGAACCTGCAAGTTACCCTCAAATTTAGCGGTGACTGGAGATCTTTTTTTGAATGTCAAAATTGATTCAATACACTCCCTGTAGTAGTATGTCCACTTGTTGGTCAGTAGCTCCCATTTAGAATAACAACAGGTGAGTTAATGTTGGCCTAACAATTGTGTGATTCTTTGTGCTCTCTAGTCATTTTTCCTCAAGTGACTCAGTCACTGCAGAAATGAAAGGGTGCTCTAAACAACTAAAGGTCATTTTATAGTATTCTTTGTTCCATGGGTTTCCATGGCCAAAAATTCATTACCAACTGGCTAGACTACTGGGATGAGACTCCATATCAAGGTAAGCTGGTTTCTAGAAGCAGGCATCTGTTGCCAGGAAAATTTTTGAAGTCTTCTCAGCATAGCACGTGCTGCTTGAGTTTGCACTACATTATGATAATATTTAAGAATTCAAAGCCATTTTTATGTCACAGTGAGGACTTTGTAGAGGAATACTGAGTTTAAGTCCTCCAAAACCCTCAGGATTTGGTTTGGTTTGGTTTTTCACATGAACTGTCACCTCACTGTGGCTCCCTCATCTTGCATTTGTGAAACTGACTTTTTGAACCTGTGTAAGACTTTATATTTATCTCTATTAAATTTCATTATTATTTGATTTATATCATCTTATTTGATTGTGGAAATTTATGTGGATGCTGACTTTTTTTTTTCTAGCAACAAAGATTTATTTTATTTTCCAGTTACCTGTAAGGGTAGTTTTCAACATTCATTTTCATAAGATTTAGAGTTCCAAATTTTTCTCCCTTCCTCCCTTTCCTCCCCCCTGCACAAGATCGCAATCAGGTTATATATGTACAATCCACAAGTGTTCTTTTTATCAGTTCTTTCTATGGGGGTTCATAGTAAGCTTCCTCATTATTTCCTTAGAATTGTCTTGGATCATTGCACTGCTGAGAGTAGTTAAGTCATTCACAAATGCTCATAGAACAGTACTGCTGTCACTATGCACAATGTCCTCCAGCTCTGCTCACTTCACTATACATTGATGTTCATTAGTCTTTCAAGGTTTTTCGGGGATCTTCCTGTTTGTCATTTCCTGTAGCACAAGACCATTCCACTACAATAATATAGCACAGCTTTTTCCATCATTCCTCAATTAATGGACATTCCCTTGAATCTCAATTCTTAGCCTCCACCAAGAGTTGCTATAAATATTTTTTGTACAATTTTTCCCCCTTTTCTCTTTTTCATGATTACTATTGTTAACTGTTTCCCTTCCATCCTATTCCCTTACCCATGATATTTATTCTATTATCCATCTTCTTTCATCCTATCACTCTTCAAAAGGGATTTGTTCCTGTCTGTCCCCTCCCCCACACTCTGCCCTTCCTTCTTTTGTCCCTCTCTCTTTATCCCCTTCCCCTCCTATTTTCCTGCAGGGTTAGGGAGATTACTCAACCCAATTGAGTATGTACATTATTTCCTCCTTGAGCAAATTCTTATGAGATTGAGGTCTTTGAGCCAATTCTGATGAGTGTTAGGCTCATTTATGGTTCTCTAGGGTCTTGTATTTGAAAGACAAATTTGCCATTCAGTTCAGGTCTTTTCATCACAAATATCTGAAAGTCTTCTTTTTCATTAAAGTTCCATTTTTTCTGCTGAAAGATTATGCTGAGTTTTGCTGGGTAGGTGATTCTTGGTTGTAATCCCATTTCCTTTGCCCTTTGGAATATCATATTCCATGCCCTCTGGTCCTTTAATGTGGAAGCTGCTAGATCTTGTGCTATCCTGACTGGGGCTCCACAGTACTTTCTTTCTTTCTTTTTGGCAGCTTGCAATATTTTCTCCTTGACCTGAGAGCTCTGGAATTTGGCTATAATATTCCTAGGAGTTTTCCTTTTGGGATCTCTTTCTGGAGGTGATCAGTGGATTCTTTCAAGTTCTATTTTAGCTTCTTCTTCTAGAATTTCAGGGCAATTTTCCCTGAGAATATCTTGTAAGATGGTGTCTAAGCTCTTTCCTTGACCATGGTTTTCAGGTAAACCAATAATTTTCAAATTATCTCTCCTGGACCTATTTTCCAGGGCAGCAGTTTTCCCCAGAAGGTATTTCACATTGCCCTCTATTTTTAATTCATTTGGATTTGCTTTATTGTGTCTTGGTTTCTCATAAAGTCACTGGCTTCAATTTGTTCAATCCTAATTCTTAGGCAATTATTTTCGTCAGAGAGCTTTTGTACCTCCTTTTCCGTTTGGCCAATTTGACTTTTCAAGCTGTTGACTTTTTTCTCATGTCTTTCCTGCATCACCCTCATTTCTCTTTCCATTTTTTCCTCTACCTCTCTAACTTTATCTTCCAAGTCCTTTTTGAGCACCTCTATGGCCTGAGACCAATTCATATTTTTCTTGGAAGCTTTAGATATAGGGGCCCTGATGTTGACATCTTCCTCTGAGGGTGCCCCTTGGTCTTCCTTGTTACTGAAGAAACTTTCTATGGTCCTCACCTTTCTCTGTTTGCTTATCTTGCCTTTCTTTTACTTGCCTTTTAGCTACTTAAAGTGGGGCACTGTTTCCAGGCTGCAGTATCCCAAGCTTAAGAAGTCCCAGGTGGTATGATTTAAGGAGAGTCAGGTTCTTCCCTTGCCCAGCCTGTTCCCTGGTCCTTAGATGACCCCAGATCAACTTGCTAATCAACCAGCTTTGTGTGTTGTGGTTGTTAGCTCTGATGAGCCTGTGCCCCTCCCCTATCTGGGCCACTGCTACTCAAGCCTATCTCCTGGTTCTCATCAGGGGTGTAAAATCCAAGTTCTGCCTTAGCACCAGCATAGAACCCTGTAGTCTCCCCCCTGCCCAGGGCTCAGCCCACTCACCAGAGTGTGAGCTTAGTTCCAGACAACACTGATACTTCAGCTGATTCAGAGGCTCTGGGGGTCTCCTTCTCTGGTGAGGCCTTCCTGGGACTGGATCTGTGTCAGTGTGACTGTGGGGTTGAACTTGACTCCTGTATTAGCACAGCAGCTCCCTCCTTCTGACCTTCCAAGCTGTTCTTGGTTAGAAGATGATTTCAGCACGTTCTTCTGTGAGTTTTGCTGCTCTGGGCATTTTCCTATGGTGTTATTTGGATGTTTTTTGGAGCGATCCTGCAATGAGTTCAGGAGCTCACTGCCTTTCCTCTGCCATCTTGGCTCTGCCCCAGAAGTCTCCTGACTTTTCGATTAGTAGTAATGAAAGGTAGAGAAAATTGACCACATAGTCCTAGTCTGAGAAATGTGTTGGGTTTGGGGGCTGACAATAGAATAACACAACCAGTATATATTTTGTTTAGAAATATAGCTAAGCAGCTAGTTGGTGACTCCAGGCTTGGAGTCAGGATGATCTGAGTTCAAATCTGACTTCAGAAACTTAATAGCTATATGACCCTGGACAAATCATTTAACCCCTATTTGCCTCAGTTCTTCATTTGTAAAAGGAGGACACACTGGAGAAGGAAATGGTAACCACTCCACTATCTCTACCAAGAAAACTCCCTGGACAAAAGGTCGAATAGAGTCAGACATGAACAACAATGGAACATTGAGTACCACAAACCATAACTGGTCAGAAAGGGAAAATTCTACTGCAATTTTCTGTTTCCCACCATACTGCCAAGCTAGTATGTTTACCTTTCATTCATTCATCCAATCAACATTTATTATCCCCCTACTATGTGCTAGGCACTGTACTGTGTTAGGGTTACAAAAAGAGGCAAAAGAGAATCCCTACCCACAAGGAGCTTACAGTCTTATGGGAGAGACAACATGTATGTGTGTGTGTGTGTGTGTGTGTGTGTGTGTGTGATATTAATAGGAAATAATTTACATTGGGAAGTCACTGGAATTAAGAGGGGTTGGGAAAGGCTTCCATTAATAGATGGGGATTTTAGTTGGGATTTGACAGAAGCCAAGGAGATCAGAAGGTGGAGCAGAAGAGGGACAATATTTCCAACCCTGTGCAGCAGCCAGAGAAAATGCCTGGAACTTAGGGATGGAACATCTTATTTGTGGAATAGCCAGGAAGCCAATGTCACCGGATTGAAGAGAACATGTCAGGAGTAAGGTATAAGAAGACTGGAAAGGTAGGACGGGGCCAGGTAATAAGGGGATTTGAATGTCAAATAGAACATTCTGTATTCGTATTTTCATTCCAGTGAAAGGTAAACAGTTGCCTATTGTGGAAGGTGATGAAAGTACACAGTTGTTCACAGCTTCTAATTATAGTAGGATATTGAGGAAGTGGCAAGACTTATTTCTTACTCTGGTTTTAGAAAGGATGTGGTGCCAGACATGAGTCCTGAGGTATGTAGATTTGGTGTACAAAGCAGTTCATGATTGGGTTCCAAGGTATAAATTGGGACAATATCTGGTGAGGAGTGAGTCATAAGAATCTGGGAGAAGTATAACTAGCAATTTTGGTGCCTTGGTCAATCAGCACAAAATGTGTTCTTGTCAAGAAACTTGAAGTATAACCTCAAGTCAACTTTGTAATTCATGATGTAGAAGTAACTAATTAGGACAAATTTAGTTGAGTGGGATGGGAAATTAGTTATTTTGTGGCTTAGAGATGGAGGTTAACAATAGTTACAATCCTGAAGCATCCTTGTTTTAAGTAATTATTCATGCTAACTAGATAATAAGCTCAGTTGTTTTTTATTCCTGGAGTAAAACTTAAGGGTTATTTTTTTTTCTTTGACACCTTCAGCATCTACCACAGTGCTTGGCACAGAAAAAGTGATGAATAAATGTTTGTTTGCTTGAACTAATCAGAATTTACAACCTAGAGAAGTGAGATAGGGTGGGATACATAGACAGATAATTTTAATTCACAATAATTGATTAAAAGTACTGCTGACACTGCTGAATACAGTGAGCTTGGGAAGACAAAGCTTTTAAGGATCAGGAAAGTTTTGTCTTTGTTCTGGGACAAATGGACCTAGTCCAAGGACAGAGCTTTTGGGCCTGCCTTAGGCAATATGGAGAAAGCCATATTTATGCCTAATTTTTGCCATAGACATTATTGCCACTAGGGTTATTCTGTGCTTTGTGTCTTCTCCATAGCTTGACTTTAAAGAGTTCTTACCCTGAAGTCTGTAAACCTGTTTTCAAAAAGTTTTTTGAACTATTTCAAAATGCTTACTTTCCTTTGTAATCACATTTATTTTCTTTTATTCACTTAAAAAACATAAAGCTTTGTCTTTAGACTCCTTTCACTTCCCCTCTTGGGGCATCTCTCCCCCTTTATGATGCCTCTCTTACATTGTTCATGATCTTCTACTAGACCTTCCTAGTCGGTTCTGCATGTGTTGAATCTATCTCTAACTCCTCTTCCCTGTCAAAAATCCATGTTCAACTAGTCAACTCTGGAAAGTAACTAATAAACAAATTCACAGGTGCTACTGACCAATAAAGCTATTTGATGAGTTGTCCTTACTATAAGCAATACACATTAAAGCCTTAGGTCAAAGGGCTGCAACCCTAATGGTGAGGTGGTATGGAAAATATTTTGAGGGGGAGAAGTGTTTAATTAGTGATGCTCATATTAGATTACCTAGACTTAAAGTTCCTCCTGGTATCCCCCAGAGATAGAGTCCTAACTGCATAGCCCTGCAGATCTGGTTAGGGTATGTCCTAGGTAAGCTGGGAGTGGGACAAGAAGCACAGCACCCATACACGGGGATGTATATGGCCCTTGTGGGAAGCCAGAAAACACCAGGCAGGCAGCACAGTATGTAGTACAAACCAGGGAGAGCTGGGCATTTGCCTTCCCTCCCTGTATCTCTCTTGTTCATACACAGGTTTTTGCATATTGTCTCCCCCCTTAGATTGTGAGCTCTTCAAAGACAGGCACTGTATTTTGCTTTTCGAGTTCCAAAAAATAATTGTTTGGTAATTTGATTTTGTCCATACCTCTCTTATGCCAATAAACACATGCTAATGTGGCACCAGAAGGTTTGTTTCAACCCCTTTGTCTGTTGGCATCAGTAATACTGGATTTCGTTATGGACTTGCTTTGAAGCAGGAGTACAATGACATTCTGGGGGGTGGTTTACACTGATTAAAATGGCTATTTCCTCTACTGGGCTAGACTTTCCCCTGTCATTGAAGCCACTCACTCACCTGACCTTGAATGAAATTGACCAACCCCATGTTCTCCCTTCCCACATTACCTCTGATCAAGGTATCTAGTATATTACTCACATTCTTATTGCACTACTTGATGGCCTTCTACATAGGAGTTCACTTTCTCATAGTCTATCTTCTCCAGTCTCATGGACACACAGAGCAAATAAACAATGCACTAGAATATGTTACCACTGGCTCCCATGGGAGTCTATTACATTTCGGCAGTTCATTCATTCATCCAGAACATGCCATTATGTATAAAATATAGTTCTTACCCCAGGATCTTCATTTTATTCTTCCCCCTACATCATGTTTCCTATCATTGATAACAACTGAAAGAATTAGAATCTGACTGCATTGACCCACAATACACCCTTACAACAAGCAAAGTTCTATGCAAACAGGAGTCATGTCATTTTTTTTTAGTTTGTTTCTTTGCTGTTGTTTTTTTAATCATTTTTTTTGGTGGGACAATGAGGGTTAAGTGACTTGCCCAGGGTCACACAGTTAGTAAGTGTCAAGTGTCTGAGGCTGGATTTGAACTCAGGTCCTCCTGAATTCCAGGCCAGTGCTTTATCCACTGTACCACTTGGCTTCCCCCTTTTTGGTTTGTTTTTTTTTAATGTGACCTCTTTTGTGGGGCTTTCTTGGCAAAGATACTGGAGTGGTTTGCCATTTCCTTCTCCACCTAATTTTAGAGAAGATTTAGGCAAACAGGGTTAAGTGACTTGCTCAGGGCCACATAACTAGTAAGTATTTGAGGCCAGATTTGAACTCAGGAAGATGAGTCTTCCTGGCTCCAGATCCATCACTCTATCCACTGTGTCACCTAGCTGTCTTGTCACCAGCTCATCCCTTAGGGTATCCTTAGGCATAGGTGATCCATTTGGTGACTGCTAAAATTTTGTTCCTTACGCTGCTCTGTTTGGCTTTCAAGTCTCTTAATTACCTAGCTTCAGGGGTATGCTGGAGCCAGCTCTAGCCCACTTTTGAGAGCCTATTTTAAAATTTTCAATGTATTTACACCTCAGAAACTGGGCAATTGTTACAAATCAAGGTTGATTTTTGTTGTTGTTGATTGCCTAGACTTAATAATGCAAATTAAATTTAAAGTATATGTGCATATATTTTCCCCTGGAGATCCCTGCTGTTAAACAGCATACCTCTATTTTGCTCTATAAACATTGTTTAATAAGCTAATCAGACATACAATAGAAGCCTCAGGCAATGAATTATCAGAAGACTGGAGGCCTGGTGCCAGGGACTTTACAATGATCTCATTTGAACCTTCCAATAATAATTCTGGGAGGTGAGTGCTTTTATTATCCCTGTTTTCAGTGTCAGTGTTGTTTTTCATGTCTGACTCTTTATGACCTCTTTTGGGATTTTCTTGGTAAAGACACTGGAGTGGTTTGACATTTCCTTCTCCAGCTCATTTTACAGATGAGGAAACTGAGGCCATCAGGGTAAAGTGACTTACCCAGGGTCACACGGCTAGCAAGTATCTGAGGCCAGATCTGAACTCAGGAAGATAAGTCTTCCTGTCACCACGCCTGTTACTCTATCCACTGAAGCACCTAGCTGCCCTCCCCCCCACCCCCACATTTTACAGATGAGGAAACTGAGGCAAACAGAGACTTGCCTAGGTTCACACAACTAGTAAGCATCTAAATCTGGATTTGAATTCAGGTCTTCCTGACTCCAGGTCCTGTGCTCTATCCACTTTGCTGCCTAATTTACCTTAGCATATAACAATAACTGGCATTTATAAAGTTATTTGAAGAGCTTTACAACCATTATTTCATTTGAGCCTCCTGCCTGCCTTTCCAGTCTTCTTATGCCCTGCTCTCCCGTATCCATTTTATGAGCCAGTGACAATCGCTTTGCTGTTCCTTGCACACAGGGCTCCATCTCCGGACTCTGAGCATTTTCACTGGTTGTTCCCTATCTCTGGAACTCTCTCTTTCCAGCTTCCTTCTAGTCTCAGGTAAAATCCCCACCCCTCTGCAAGAAGCCTTCCTCCTTCTCCTTAATCTTCATGTCTTCCCTCTGAGGCCACCCCCAATTTATCCTGTAATATCTCTGAATGGAGTTGTTAGCATGTCATCTCCCACATTAGACTATAAGCTTCTTTAGGGCCAGGGACTGTTTCAGCCTTTCTTTGTATCCTCAGCACTGGCTGAGATTTGTGATACATGGTAGGCATTTTTAAAAAAGCTAGCTGAATGATTGACTGATAGCCCTTCCTAGAAACTAGTGGACTATGGAGTAGACTCCTTATCCAGTTATATAGATAAGAAATCTCATGGATTATTGGCTATGATTTTCCTACTCGTTATCTTTTTTTCTTTTTTTTTTGTGGGGCAATGATGGTTAAGTGACTTGCCCAGGGTCACACAGCTAGTAAGTGTCAAGTGTTTGGGGTCAGATTTGAATTCAGATCCTCCTGAATCCAGGGCTGGTGCTGCTTTATCCACTGCGTCACCTAGATGCCCCCTCCTATTCATTATCTACCTATGCCAGTTTCTACCAGTTCTTATAGTAATGGGCTCACAAATATTTAAGTGAGAGAAATAATTACTTCTCTCTTATATTAATAACCAATTATTGAATTAGGACTAAGGGTTTTTTTCCTCTTTTCTACTTCCTCATTCAGAAATCATCCCCTGTAGGTTATTTGAACAGCCTTTGAAGTACAGGGTTGATAATGAGAGAGAAAACTCAGATCTGTTCAAAAAGTAAAGAAATTTTTGTTTCAGTAAATTGATGGATTTCTGGCTAATTGTGTATTATTCAGACAAGAAGGGAAAAGTGGATTCTCCTTTTTGTCAAGATGGGATGATATGGATATAGATAAGTCTCTTTGACCTAGACTGAGTGATCAGAGTCACATCCCCCCATACCTTCATTAGAATAAGTCCATCTCTCATTATAATATCCATTCTCTCATTACTTGTTAACCAGTCAGAGTTGATTTTTCACCCCCAGGAACACCCATTCTTCCAGTGTCCTATAAGCACTGAGTGAGCTCCATGAGGGGTCTTTAGCATTCAAGAGTGTCACTGATCTATTTATTAATTATATGCTAGCATGATTAATATTAGCCCCAAACTATGTCTCTTGAACATTTTATATATTTTAAGGGCTATCATGAGGAAAGGGGACCAGGCTTTGTGATAAAGAAACTTTACAGCTCTCTGATCTCGCCTTCTGCCTTACCTCTGAACAAGGCCCCTGTTGTTTCTGGACTACACTATTCACTTCCCTGCAGGCAAAAAGTCACCTCTATGCATCCTATCTTTTCTGGTATAACATAGAAAGCTCAGAAACTTGATTCAAACAGCAGGTCAAATGCCACTCATCATATCAAGATAACTTGATTCACTGTACTGGTTACCCACAGGTGAATTCTGCTAAGGTAACAAGATACTTATTTTCTTATCTACCTATAACATTCCCTTTAATACAAACTACGGTTTCCAACCCCAATTCTTTCCTACATTCACTTATTTCCTTGTGGTTACATCTTCAATGATTACTTAGTGGAGATGGACACATCTCAGGCCAACTTGAAACATACCCACCAGCTAGCCTCACTTGTGTGTCAATAGAAACCTCACCATCTCCTGATGAGGCCTTATATGTCAGATATCAAATCTGGGTGATTGTTTGAAAATCATCTCGGGAGCTACCCTCTAGGAAAATGGCAGACTGAGTGAGAAAGAGTAGTAGAGCTCCATGGGCTATTGATTAGAATTATTTGCCTTACTATTCTACCTAATGAACCCATTTTCTATCAGTTCTTATTGAGACAGACCCACCTCAAATCTATACAGCCCTCACCCAGTCCCTGTCCACTGAAACTAATCCAGGGCACAAATAAGATAAATATGGAACCCAATTGATCTTGGACTCACAGAGAGAGACATGCTGGGACTGCCTCTAATGTTGACAAGCAGGTGTGCTTTTATGTAAAATTGATGGGAGGCTTTCCCCCAGTGACATCCCACAAAGGCATGGTCTATAAGCTCTGGGGAGCTTCCCTCCAGCAACCATAAAGTCATGCAAGCATGGTCTGATTATTTTTTTTTCATGGTCTGATTCTTTGTAAAAAACAAATTGTCATGAATTGAATCAATTGATTATTTCCTCTGTTTCCTCTGTCTTCACCCTTCCTGCATCCCCCTAGCTTTCGATCCAAAGCTCTTACACTCAGCGCATGTTCTCTGGCCTGGCTCCTTGGATTTATACCTTGTGGATTTCTATCTAGCTCTTATTTTTTTATTCATTACAATCTGCTCTCCTTGATCCAGTTTGGTGTAGTGGGTAGAGACTTAATTGGTCTTGGAGACAGAAGGACTTGGCTTCAAATTCTGCCTCTCATACTTACTAGTTATGCAACTTGGGGACCATAATTTAACCTCTTTGCCTCAGTTTCCTCATCTGTAAAACAAAGGGATTGGACTTGATGTCTCTAAATTCCTTTCCTCGTTTAAACCCATTTCCATGACTTATAACTGTCGGCTTATCGTGCACAGAGAAACTCACCCTCATTTCCATGGCTTTGCTTTGCTGATTCTTGCCCCTTTAAATCACCCATCAGTCTCCAACATATGGCACACAACAATGTAGCCTTTTTGAAATAAAAGAATCCTGAAACAAGAAGGAATTATATTTGGGACTCTCTCAAGCTTTATCTGGAGATAAAGATATCTGGAGTAAGAGGAAATCAGTAAGTTTTTTGCTATTGTTGGAATATTTGTACTTGTGTACCTGTGATCACTTGTCTAACTAATAAATTATTCTTATGTTATTCTCCTCACTTTGTGTAGGAAAATAGTTGTTATTGCACTCAAGGAGCCTAGCCAGACTATGCTGCCTTTGTCATGAAGGGTATAGGAGATTATTGGGTGACTGAGATTTTGGTCACAGAGCAAAGCTCCCTAAGGCCTAGGATTAGGGCAGCTGAGGCTGAGAGCCAGCAGGCATCTGGCTCTCCTGCTGTTGCTGTAAGGATCTTTCAGCAGAATCAGTATCTTTTTATCTAAAAAAAAATCTAAACAACCTTATAGAAAAGACCAGCTAGTAGTCTCAGCCTGAAGCTCTGGGGAGGCCTTAGAGTTTAGACACAGGTACAACACATCGTCTTAATCACCTTGGTGTATTTGGGGGCATTGTCCCATCTGGGCATGCAAAGGACCCCAACTGAAATGTCCTCCCCTAGTCAAGTACTTACAAGGTGACATGAGACATAATAACAGCATTCCATGGATTGGGTAGCCCCACCCTGAGCTCCTCCAACCTTTCTAGAGGAATCAAAAATCCCCCTGAATCCACAGCATGCATGCTTTCTTGTCCTGAATCTGCAGACAGGGGATGGAAGGGGAGAGCAGGGAAGGGTGCTTCCGGCATCCCCCAGCATTTCTGCTTGCCCTGGAATTGGCTGGCTAAGCTGCCAGCTAGCGTTAGGAGAGCCAGAATAGTATAACACAGAAATAAAATAGTCACTGACTAGCTTGATTCTAAGTGACAGCTCAACTAGCCAATGACACTGGCAGAAAGAGGGACAGAGAGTGGTCCCCTCCTCCTACATTTTGAGGTGATCCCTAACTATTTCTATGGCCTCATTATTACATAAATCCTACTCATGACCCTGGTATAGAAACAGCCGAGTCCTGCTGGCTGGCCCTAGGCCCATTCCTTATCTTAATAATGGCTGACAGTTATATAGCACCGTAAGGTTTGCGAAACTACTTGACATCATCTCATTTACTCCTTATAGCAACCCTCTGTGGTAGAGAGGTTAGTATAGGTATTATTGCCACTTGACAGGTGAGAAAACAAAGTCTCAGAGAAAGTGACTTAGGGACAGCTGGCCCTAGTCCTGTGATTCACCAGCGCCAAAGCAAACAATCTTTTTTTTTTTTAAGTGAGGCAACTGGGGTTAAGTGACTTGACCAGGGTCACACGGCTAGTAAGCGTTAAGTATCTGAGGCTGGATTTGAACTCAGGTACTCCTGACTACAGGGCCTGTGCTCTATCCACTGCACCACCTAGCTGCCCCAGCAAACGATCATTTCATTTGGAGGTAGAGTCAGGGGGCCTCATTTCAAATCCTGGCTCTGCCATTCACTGCCTGTGTGAACTTAAGTCACTTAAACTCTCAAAAAATCAATTCTCTCATCTGCAAAATAAGGGCGTTGGACTATGTGATTCCTAAGGTTTCTTCAAGCTATGATCCCATAACTTTGTGATCCGAAGTTATTAAGTACTTCCTATATGCCAGTCACTAGAAATTCAAGGACAAGAAAAGAATTGGCCCTGTCTTCAAGGACCTAATTTGAGGGCTGAGAAGACTTAATTGTTCTCTTATAAACTCTTCCCACCTGCTCTCACTTTGTGGAATGAGGGTTTACATCTTGGCATTCTCCTAAGATTCTAAGCACCTCAAAAATAGTCACCAACTACCTTCCTACTACCATTTAAAATTAGCACAGCATTTGAATGCTTCACTTACTCGTACTTAAAATTATCACCTTCAGCAGCCTGAGGTATCAAGGAGTACTTTAAAGGACCTCTCCTGGTCCTGTGTCTCTCAGGGTACCAAGGATCAAACGTTTCTTGGGCCAACCCAACTATGAGTCATCCCCATTCACATTGAACCATGGGTCTGATGGAAACCAATCCATGGACTGGTTACAGATAATTAACTCAGGAGGCAGGTTTTAAAGGAAATTATAAATGTTTTTTTCCTTTCATCCCACCTGCCCCCAACTTTTACAGGTATTTGTGGGTGAACTAGGAGTATATTTCCATTCTCTCAAATTAATAGGTAATGGAGAAAGATAGTACGAGAAATAAAGATGTCAAGGTAAAGATGGGTAGGCATCAATGCCTGGGTGAGTATCTATCTGGATGAAATCTTTTCAGGTTTGCATGTTGCTTAAAGCAAACACATAATTTGCATTTCATCCTTCCTCAGCATATGTTCTGTCTTTATATTTCTGGGTCTCTTATTATTGTTTCTAAACTGAATTTTCCATTACTGGAAGTCACCAACCTATGAATGGGTTGTGTTCCAAAAGTTCATTTGTAGGTTGTCTGCTAGAGATTGAAGAACACAGTCTCCCAGGGAACAATGCTATACATGATGGTTAGGTTCCCAGGTCAGTCCACATAAACATTTTAAACCATAACAAAGCTTGAATAAAATGTTTTTCCCCACCCTCACATCAGAAACATAGTGGCCTGGGAGTATGTCTCACTCTTCAAAATTGAGGGAATCATCCTTATTTAGACCAAAGTACAGTACTCTATTCATATACCTAGTTCATAGGTCATTCATTAGGTGACCTTGAAGATACTTATTTTCCCTAGCTGCCTCTTCTACTCTAGGGCTATATGTATCATTAGAATTCATGGAAGGAGAGGAAAGACCAGTGTTTTTGCTTTGTACAAATGCTTTAGCTGCAAAAAGCATAAAACTTAATAAATTGAAATAACACTCTGAAAGTATATGTGCAGAATACATTAGCAAGATAAGAAATTTTCCAGAGAAAATTAGATGCTTTTTAATAAGTAAAAACAAGCTTTCCCCCCAAAATCATGTCTATGATACCAAGAAAATTACTTGACTTATATTGACTTACAGAATTGCTAAGTGTAAAAAGCCTCACATTGGTGCTATCCATGGTTATTGAAATGATTTTCATATTTCTTTATGACAAATATGGGTTATGTGGGACAATTTTTTGTGAAAAAAGGAACATGTCACTGGATAAAGTATGAGAATCACTAACAGCTAGAATTATCCAAAACTAACTTAACTCACAATTCTTTCTAGGTTGGGAGCCCCATATCAGTGTCCAAATCTCTTATGCCCACCCCCAACCAAGAATGATACATTCCTCCATCACATTCCTGTGCTGGTTTTAGGGTTCACCCATCTGGGTAGAGAAGATTGAATTTATTTTCCTGTTCTACTTAAGCACCTTCTCAGCCCATTGAGAAGCTACCTGGAGGTAGGGAATGTTTTGAGCTCACCATCATTATTACTAAGGAATTACCCAGCTGGATAAATTAAATTCAAAAGGCACAATTAAGATGTCACAGCTGGCACCGTACTAGGTGCTGAGGACAAAAAAAAAAAAGACAAAATCAAAGACAGTTCCTGCCCTTCCAGCCTAGATTTTACTTGAGATTTATACAGATAAATAAGAGATTGTGTGATGTAATGGAAGGAGAGCTGATCTCACATTAGAAGATCTGAGTTGGAAAATGAGGGGGTAGGTGAGACCACATGACTTCCAAGGTACCTTAAAAGCTTCAAAGGAAAGAGTTTTAAAATCCATTTTATTTTATTTTATTTTTTTGGTCATGAATTCTTTTGGCAGTCTGATAAAACCTATGGATCCTTTCTCAGAATAATGATTTGTAAATATAGTGAAAGGAAATAATAATTTTCAGTTAGAAGTTAGTAAACATAAATATGTAACTTTTTCCCCTTCCAAGTTCATGGACTCCCTGAAATCTATCCCAGGTGATCCAGAGGCCCTCAGGTTAAGAACCTTGAATTTAAATCTGTGATCCCAATTAGAAGTGCTAACAGGGGGCAGCTAGGTGGCACAGTGGATAAAGCACCGGCCTTGGATTCAGGAGGACCTGAGTTCAAATATGGCCTCAGACACTTACTAGCTGAGTGACCTTGGGCAAGTCACTTAACCCTCATTCCCCATCCAGAAGAAGAAGAAGAAGAAGAAGAAGAAGAAGAAGTGCTAACAACTATGGAATCAGGAAAGGCTTTCAGTAGAAGGTGGCACCAAAATTGAACTTTAAATGAACCTGAGAAGTAAAGATAAAAATAGAGTGAATTCCAAGCATGGGAGTGAAAGATAGAATGATGAGTTTGGAGAATAGCACGAAAGCCAGTTTGCACGCGCGTGTGTGTGTGTGTGTGTGTGTGTGTGTGAAGGGGATGAAGAGAAGAGAGTGAAGGGTTTTAAATGCCAAATTAAAGATCTTGTATTTTAATCTAGGAAGCTGCTTAATAGCTTAATATTCATCAATAGGATTCTCAGACCAGGCCTTTAGGATGACTACTTTGAAAGCTGGGTGATAAATGGATTGGAGAGAGAAGAGTCCAGAAACAGAAAGAACAATTCAGACAATCCAGGAGCAGGTGAGGAAGGTCTAAACTAGAGCCACATGAGAAGAGAGCAGGCAATGGATAAAAGAGGTTTGGAGGTAGGAAAAAAGACTTGGTAACTGATTGTCTATAGTGGAGTGAGGGAGAATGAGGAGTTCAGGATGACTCCTAAGTTACAAACCTAGGTGCTTGGAAGAGGGGTGATACCTTCAACAGAAACAGGAAAGTTTGATGGAAAAGAAAAAGGAAAGAAAAGTAAGGCTTGGTCTCATCACTTTTAAAGATCCAGGCAGCCAATCAAGGAGGCTGCCGCCACCCATTTGGCAGGAGATACAGTGAGATCCATGTTAGACAAACTGTGCATGCTCAAAGACTGGGTTATAATTGTTTTCTCCTGACCTCTCAAGGGTACTAGTGGAACAGACTGTCTACTTGTCGTCTTTCTCTCTTGCCATGTGATTACCTCATCTTTTCTTCCTATCATATAAGTCCTCATGTCCTATTCTACTTCTAAGTTTCTCCTTGGTTCCATTTTGCAGCCTGCTGAGACCTACCCTATACCTCTCCATTGCTTTTTGTGTGATACACTTCTTTACTTCTTCAGAGGCAGTGGTCTCCCATGTTTCACTGACATTTAATATCTGATAAAGATGGGTTTCTGAGTTTTACAATTTCTGGAAAGCAGCCCAGCCCACTCTCCTTTTCAGCTCTGGGCCTAGCTTATTGTCCAGCCGTACTGTTTGTCTCAAAGACACATTCTGTTAGACAAGCTGTCTAAAATGTCCATCCATTATGGACATATGCCAACATACCACAAGATATGAGCACTAATAATTAAGCTTTCACAATAATGTGGTCAGAGAACAAAACATATTCAAAATCTACTCCAAACAAAACTATTTTTCTTTGTTTAGAAAGGAAATAGCCAACCTTTGGTTGTACGTAAATACACTTCCTTTTTTGGCTCAAAATGTCCCTTAGATTTCAAAACAATCCACTGAAAATGCCATCCCTAGCTAGGACATTGTTTGTTTAGTTAGATGATTTCCTTCCACTAGTTCAGGGCAAAGGTTAATACCATAATAGTAATCTCTCCAAACAAACAAAAAAGCTATCGGGCCACTCCTATTCTGTAGATTTCCCAATGACTATTATGATTTAATTTGGAAAAGGAGAGCTCTTACGGTGGGGTGGGGATGGGGTTAATGATAGAACCACTTGTTAACTGAAAACCAAAACAGACTGGCCTGGTTGGCCAGTCTTCATTTACTTCCAAACATCCTAAAGGAGATTTCTATAGCTAGTAATTGTTTCTATTCCCTGGGCCCAAGTACTGTATGACTAGAAATCACTGCATTGTTCCCTATCCTGTGGGGATTTAGAAAAGGTGGGAAAACTTCATAACACCTTTGCCTTAAGCCCTATGAATATAATAAAAAGAAAAATATTTACTAAATGTACAAATATTCTGTTTTTTTTTTTAAGTGAGCCTGTCAGCTTGGGCAAGCAATTATTACTATGGGAAGCCATGATAGGGGAGTTGGAAATGTGTTATTATGGACTCTTAGAAGCTGGAAGGGACGTTAGAAATGTCCTTATTTTTCAGAGAAGGAAATGGAGACCTAGAAAGAGGCAGTGATTTGTATGCTGTGCATCTTCAGCTTTTCATTAGGGGTTTTCTTGGCAAGATCCTGGAGTGGTTCATCATTTCCTTCTCCAGGCCATTTTGTAGATGAGGAAATTGAAACAAACAGGGTTAAGTGACTCGTTCAGGGTCACACAGCTAGTTTGAGGCCAGATTTGAACCCATGAAGATGAGTCTTTCTTAACTCTAGGCCTGGCATTCTAGCCACTTCACTGCCCTTTCTTAACTCTAGACAATGAATAAAACAATAAAATAAAGCCCTGATTTGTAACTATTGCCCTATTTCTGAGGTGTACATGTTCATACTGAAAATTAAACAATGGGTTCTCAGATGCTGGTTAGCACTGGCTTCAGCACAGCCCTGGTTGTACTCATGAACCTCTAAGGTTCACTTTAGCTCTAAATCTATTATCTTATGATCCTAATAATTGACTTGAAATACTTAAGAATGAATTTAAGAGCACAGGTCCCAGTGGAGCCATAACTAGGGTGGTATAAGCAGATATTTCTTCCAAGGCATCAAAATTAGGGAGTGTCATCAGTTGTCGTACTTCTTCATCAGGTAGAAATAACTAAATGCTAGTACCTAATTAGCTAGGTACTAGTTAGCTGGTAAATTAGGAAGCTACCAGATAACAAGCTTCCTCCTCTGATCTAGTCACATTCCCCTTTCCCCCATCCAGTCATTAGGTTGCCTCCTGACCCTGCCTCCCCTGTTCCCTCCCCCTACAGAGGTGGAATCCTTTGCAGTTGGACCATGGGGCAGTGTCTCAGAGTCTCTCCCAAAACTGGGCTTTGTATCCTGAGGTTTGGGGTCTCTCTCCATTGCCCTTTCCCTACTACCCTACAATTGAATTTGCTTTAAAAGTTGATCTGAAGGCATTTTTCCTGCTACTGGCCCAGGCAAAAGAACTTCTAGTTTTGGCTCTGTGTGTCAGCAGATGTGAAGAACCACTAGTTTATAAGTTTGATCCAACTACCTAAGTTTACTGTATTGCCCTAGATATGATAACCAAAGATGTAAAATGAAGAAGAAAAAAAGTTTAAATTACAAAAAAAAACCCTATATCATCTATCAGATGAAAAATTATATTCTTTTTCCCTTTAGAAGAGTGAATAGTTCCCCTTCTTCCCTTTACTTTCTGCCTTCTGAGTCTGAAGATTATGCTAATGATGCTATAATTTGAGTACAATGATTCTCTAGCAATATCTTGGCATTGTACTAATTGCATTGAGCCACAGGATACTAAAAACCCTCTTCAATTAAATCCATAGTTTTTCAAAACAGAATTATTCTCACTTGAAAAAGAATGTGGATAGAATATTCAGGTTGCCAGATAGTGACCTATCTGTCCTTTGGACAGGTAGCTCACTGAGTCAATCCACCAATTTATGTGTACTGGGCAGATGCTGGCAGAATGTAGGGCTGTGAGTTGGGTCCAGAATTAAACAGAGGAGGGATAGACATTTAATTGATTGATTGATTTGGCTGCAGTGTACTTGCAAAGTGGTCTAGGTCTTTCAGTGATCCCAACCCACTTGATATTGAATAGCTAAATTTTTTAGAACCACTCTTCTTCCAGTAATGTGATATGCCCACAAATCATAGAACATGAGAAGAATAGAAGAATCAAAATCACAGTTGATGGAAAAGACAATGGAAATCAGTAGGTAGGTGGCACAGTAGATAGAGTACAGAACTTGAAGTTAGGAAGAACTAAATTTTAATCCTGCCAATAGACACTCTCTAGCTAGGTGTTCTCTGTGCCTCAGTTTCCTCATCTGTAAAACAGGAATAACAATATCATCTACCTCACAGAGTGATGGGGATCAAATGAGTTAATATATGTAAAGCGCTTTGCAAACTTTAAAATGCTATATAAATGATAACTATTAAATATACCCAGTGAGTGTGATCAGGTCTCTCTGTTACCAGTGATGAGCTGTACATGAATAGTGTTGTAAAAAAAAAAATCATCAAGGAAACTTGCATCCTCCTTCATAACCCAGCCTCCTCCTATCTTTCCAGTCTTACACCTTACCTCCTCACCACATCCTCTTTGATCCAGTGACACTGGCCTCCATGCTGTTGAATGAGCAAGACATGCCATCTCTCAGCTCTGGGCATTCTCTGCGGCTGTCCCCCATGGCTGGAAGGCTCTCTCTCCTCTACTCCATCTTCTGATCTCCCTGGCTTCCTTCAAGTCCCAACTAAAATCCTCTCTTTTGCTGGAAGCCTTTTAATTCCAGTGCCTTCCCTCTGTTAATTATTTCCTATTTATCCTATGTATAACTTGCTCTGTATATATTTGTTTGCATAATATCTCCTCTGTTAGATTACAAGCTCCCTGAGTGCAAGGACTGTCTTTTGCCTTTTTTTTTTTTTGTATCCTCAGTGCTTAGCACAGTGTCTGGCACATAGTAGGTGCTTAACTTATCTTTCTCACTGCTCTCCCCCACACCCATACAATTGGTTGCCAGATCTTGTCAGTTTCACCTCCATAACATATCTTGCACCTCTTTTTTCACTTCATTCACATAATTTCCTATCTAACCTAGGCTGTTACAATAGCTTCCTAGTCGGACTCTCATTTCCATTCAGGCCCCTCTCCAATATACCCTTTACCAAAGTGACTCTTCTGAAAGCAAAAAAATAATCATCATGTATTTTGACCACTTAGGATTATCCAGAGGCTCCCTATTACATCTAGTCCAGGGTCCTTCACACATTTTTGTGAGATGGACCAGATTCCTATTTCAGCACAGTGAACCCTTCTCAGAATAAAATGCATAAAATAAAATATATAAGATTTAAAAGGAAACCAATTATGTTGAACTGCAGCTATCAAAATAACAATTTAAAAAGCAAAGTCATGGACCCTAGGTTAAGACCCTCTTCTCTAGGGGCAGCTAGGTGGCACAGTGGATAAAGCACTAGCCCTGGATTCAGGAGGACCTGAGTTCAAATGCAGCCTCAGACACTTGACAGTTACTAGCTGTGTGACCCTGGTCAAGTCACTTAATCCTCATTGCCCCGCAAAAAACCACACAAAACAAAACAAAAATATTTATAGCAGTTCTAGAAAAGAATAGGAAATCTTCAGATTGGCATTTAAGGCTCATAATAATCTGGTTCCAGATGACCTTTGCAGGCTTACTGCACATTACTCCTCTTGACAAACTCTGTTTCAGCCAAACTAGATTCCTTATGAACCCCAGAACTCAGCATTCTGTTTCCTAGCATACTGTTCCCTATCCCTAGAATGCTCTTCTTCATTTCTGCCTCTAAGAAGCCTTGGCTACCATCAGGTTTTTAATCATGAGTCAAAACCTTTACTGAACTACCCAGTTGTTAGTACTTGTGTCCTAGTCAAATAATCTACTTATGTTTACATGTTATAAGTACTTCCTTATCTCCCACAGTCAGTTATCAATTCCTTGACTCTGGGACTATTTATTGTTTTGTCTTTTTATTCCCAGAGCCTAGGCACAGTGCCTTAAATATAATCAAGTGCTCAACGAATGTTGATTAACTTGGACTGAAGTTGTCTGGGTTGGATTGATTTGGAAAAGAGGTGGGCTCATCTGTCTATCATTCAGTGAGAGTGAGGAGCAGGAGAGGTTAGTGTTGGATGGGTAACCCTGAAAGTATTTAAAAAAACAACAGAAGACTGATTCAAATAACTATTGAGTAGGCCTTCTATGGATGCAGGATTTATAGAAACTCATAGACAAAGATTTCACAGCAAGAGGGAGTATGGATGGGCTGAAATAGTCGTAAGTGGTAGAGTGCCCATCCAGATAAGATTGGGACTTCACAACCTTCCTTTTTATATCTGACTTCTTGTTACAGAGCTCATCCCTAGAACTTGTTTTGTTTTTCAGTTTTTTTCATGACCCTCTTGCATCACTCTCATTTCTCTTTCCATTTTTCCCTCTACCTCTCTTACTTTATCTTTAAAGTCCTTTTTGAGCGCCTCTATGGCCTGAGAACAATTCATATTTTTCTTGGAAGCTTTGGATGTAGGAGCCCTGATGTTGCTATCCTCTTCTAAAGGTGCACCTTGATCTTCCTTGTCACTAAAGAAACTTTCTATGGTACGCATCTTTCTCTATCTGCTCATCTTGCATGTCTTTTACTTGATTTACTTGACTTTCGACTCCTTCTTAAAGTGGGGTACTGGTTCCAGGCTGCACTGTCCCAAGCTTCAGGGGGTCCCCAGTGGTACAATTTAAAGAGGGGCAGGTTCTGCACTTGCCTGGCCTATTCTCTGGTCTGTAGATAACCTCAGGCCAACTTGCTAATTAACCAGGCAGCAAAACTTTGTGTGTTGTGGTTGTTAGCTCTGACGAGTCTATGCTCCTCCCCAATCTGGGCCACCACCATTCAAGCCTACTTACCTGGTTCCCAGAAGGGCTATAACACCCAAGTTCTGCCTCAGCACCAGCAGAGACCCCTGTAATCTCCCCCTGGCCAACCACTCAGCCCTCTCACCAGACTGTGAGCTTAGTTCCAGAAAACACTGGAGCTGCAGCTGATTCAGAGGCTCTGGGGATCTCTTTCTCTGGTGAGGTCTGCTTGGGATTGGATCTGTGTCAGCGTGACCAAGGGGTTGGGCTCCACTCCAATTTTTGTTTTTTTAAATGGCCAGAAAAAACATTTAAATACACAAAACAACTGGATTTTAAAACAGATTTTAATGGCTGCATTACCAATTGTGCCCATATGTTCTTACTCTTGTCTTCTAGGCATTTGAGTATTTCTTCCTTTCTTTCCTAGAGCTATCTGTTATTCAGTCAACAGACATAATAAATGTTTATTGACTATCCATGGTTTGTGAGGTATGGATAACAATGGCCATGCAAGAAGATTAGCTTTAGATTCTAAGAAGCCAAAGGGTGACTAAAGAGGAAGTTGTCACATAGGCTGGATGCTTGGCACTATCAGCCATAGCTGTCAATATAAGGGAAACTACATTTAAAGATTTTCCTTTGGACAAGTAAGGGAGAGAAATAGCAGTGGTTAAGATAGGGGTAGGGGCTAGGGTATAAGAGGCATAGCCAGAAAGACAAAGAGGAAAAGGCAGAGACAAAAGGGGAAAACTGAAAGAGAACCCTGCCCT
The DNA here is from genome assembly GCF_019393635.1 of Dromiciops gliroides. Lineage (NCBI taxonomy): Eukaryota > Metazoa > Chordata > Mammalia > Microbiotheria > Microbiotheriidae > Dromiciops > Dromiciops gliroides. The sequence goes on along the minus strand of NC_057861.1, from coordinate 178,803,575 downwards.
GAATAAAAGAAAGACTCTGAATGTTGGAAGCATAGGGCCTGAATGTCCCATTGATGCCATTAACTTTTTTATTTAAAAAAGAATTGTTTTTCTATATTTAAAAAAAAAACATTTTTCATTTAGTCAATATGGAAATTGAATGACATTTGTACCTCTGGTTGTAAAAACACAATACGACTTTAGTAGTGATATCACCAGAGGTCACACAATAGGAAAAGTAATGTAGCAGTTTATTTCTGTGTACAACTATGTCCCTATGTGTGTGTCTATTTTTATAGGCAGGTATGTCTGTGCTAGTACCTTCCCCTTATGTGTGTCTATTTCTGCAGGTTTCTTTCTTTCTTTCTCTCTCTCTCTCTTTCTTTCTTTCTTTCTTTCTTTCTTTCTTTCTTTCTTTCTTTCTTTCCTTCTTTCCTTCTTTCCTTCTTTCTTTCTTTCTTTCTTTCTTTCTTTCTTTCTTTCTTTCTTTCTTTCTTTCTTTCTTTCTTTCTTTCTTTCTTTCTTTCTTTCTTTCTTTCTTTCTTTCTTCCTTTCTCTCTTTCTCTTTTTCTCTCTCTTTTTCTGTTCCTGTTTCATTTCTGTGTATCTTTTTTGCTGTGTTTATGAGTCTATGTGTTTATGAGTCTATGAGTCTGTCATTATAGGCATAGTTCTCATTATTACAATTTTTAATTATGAAACATTTATTTTTTCTCTCTCCCACCTCCCCCCTCCCCCAGTGGGGGAGGGGGAGTCTAAAAAACCCAGCACCTTGTGATAGAGAAGTGGTGGGCTAAAATGCAGAATGAGACATATTTTTGGACATGACCAATGTGGGGATTTATTTTGCTTGACTAAACTCATATGGATATAATTATCTTTCTGATTCTCCTGTTTGCCTTTGCCTTTTTCTTTTTGCATTTCTATCTCTCTTTCAACTCTCTGTCTTTTCCCCCTTACCCCTCCATATCTCTCTCTTAGTTAGCCATAATCTAGAACTGAGGCTCTCTATATAATTTTATTTGTTGTATAGGGTTTTATGTGGTGTCCTTTTTTCTTTTTTCACAAGGGAAGGCTCATGGAGGGGGTAGGGAAAGGACAGGAATATAAGATATAGGCTTATAATATTAAAATAGAGACATCAATAAAACTTTAAGATAAGTAATGCAAAGTCAAAACAAGCAAGTCAAAAGTTTCATATTTATATCTCCTCAAAACAAAACAAATCAAGTCACTATTTAGTTATGTGTGATCTTTGGCAGATTCCTCCTCTCCACCCTTTGCCAATGATACACAATTAAGTTTTTAAAAAATCACCCCACACTTCTTGAGTCTGGTTTTGGACATGAGACTTAATGGACCACACTGTGATCTCCCTGATTTGAGAGTTGTCTCCAGTGAGGCAAACAAATCACTAGCCCACCTGCTCATCATTCCCTGTGACTCCCATCCATGTGCCTTTCTATTGCCCTATATGTGATAACTCATTTTTAGTTCTCTGGAACTAAAAGTGGTATTCTATGTCTCACTGCCAAATAGCTACAACAGGAAAATATTAGTATGGAAAAGACGGGCCTTTGCTTTCATGGGAAGTTTGGGGTCAGTAAAAGAGCTTCGCAATTTCCTGAAAGCAATTATCTTTGATATTATACCTTTTTAAAGGGGTATAATAAAATTTCATTAAGAATATTAATCCTAATCTGTTGCTTGGCATGAAGTTAACTATGGCTCCCACAATCTAACAATTCTTATCCTAGGAATGATTATAAAACAATAGCAACCTTTGGGCCAATCAGGTTTCCTGTGATTTATCTGCAGTCATTTGTTCCAAGTTTTTTCTTCCTTCAGAGCCTTCCCAGAAATCTTATTCAACTAAAGTCAAAAGTTCAGAGATCCCATAAGAAATATTTGATTAGTCCACACTAGGATTTCAAGAAATGGAAACAGAGCTCTTAAACTTTAGATCTATTACATTCATTCATAGGAAGTGTATCATTCCAAATGGATGAAAAATATAGAAGAGAGATCAGTACCATCTGCTTTTTACTACTCTGGGTCTTAGGTCTGTTCTGGTCCTGAAAGAGATGACAGCATTGGTCTGGGAGAGACCAGTTCTGCCAAGAACTGTATATTGGTGGTGGTTGTTATTATTCAGTCACTTTTCAGTTGTGTCCAACCATTTGTAACCCCATTTGGGGTTTTCTTGGCAAAGATACTGGAATCATCCACCATTTCCTTCTCCAGCTCATTTTACAGATGAGGAACTGAGGCAAACAAGGTTAAGTGACTTGCCCAGGGTCACACAGCTGCTAAGTGTCTGAGGCTGGATGGAAGCTGTAAAAAGGCAATATAATATGAAATGGGCTTCCAGAGGTATTTAATTCCTCTTCAAAGAAGGTCTGCCAACAAAGGCTAGATGAGAATTGCATATTGTAAAGGGAATTACTGTTCCAGCCTAAATATGAAAACAATGTTTTTGTAGAATTGTAAAAGCACAGATTTTCATATTTGGAAGAGATATCAATGGCCATAAACTCCAAATTTTATCTGAACAAGATGAGGCCTCCTAATTCCAAGTCCAATGTTCTATCCATAGGTTCATTAGGGAATATCAATATAAACCAATGCAACTGGAGGTGGTTAGGAGATTGTAACATTTCATGCTCAGAAGAAGCCAGAGAAAACTGACTCGCTTTCTGGAAACACCAATTTGAAGTTTGGAAATTGTCTTGTTTATATCAATATGCCAATTCTCTGCACATTCATGAGAAAGGCATATTTGGTTGACATGATATATTTGGTATACTTGGCTCTGTCATGTGAACTACCATTCACATTTGTCTTGGATTGTTGATGCTTCCCCTTCCTTCCCTATCTATAGAACGGTAGAAGGACTAAGCTTGACAAATCCCTACATCATTCCACCCCCTTACTATCAATATATACAGGAAGAGCCATTGGAGTTACTCGTCTATACATTCCATTCTTTTTCAGGTAAGATAGCTACATCCCATCCCATACCCCAAATATATAAAGAACAATTTCAATACAATATCCAAAATAAAGATCTAGAAAATATGTCCGGAGTATTGATGGAAATACTGTGTAACAACAATCTAGGGACTACTTGAACCAGAAACAAGCATTCCATATAATATTCCAGTGTTGCCGCCACTGTCTTGTTTCTTTGGCCATGATCTTCCGTCTCTGCCACCATTGAAAGAACTCTTTTTCAGAAATGTTTATGTGGAAAGTGCACAGAAAAACTATCCATTCAATACATTACCTTGGAGATGGTGTGGCACAATGGAAAAAACATTGAATTTTGTGTCACAGGACCTGAGTTTGAATCTCAATCTGGCCTTGAAGGGAAGAACCAGGAGCAATGGATGGAAGTTGTAAAGAGGCAATATAAGATGAAATGGGCTTCCAGAGGTATTGAATTCCTCTTCAATGAAGGTCTGCCAACAAAGGCTAGATGACAATTATATATTGTAAAGGGAATTCTAGTTCAGATAAAATTTGGAGTCGATAGCCACTGATATCTCTTCCAAATATGAAAATCTATGCTTTTAGAATTCTACAAAAACATTGTTTTCATATTTAGTGCATCCTTACTGAATTGTACCAATGTCCATTCATTCAATTTTTAACAATAGAACTATGTTGATTTTTTCTCTGATTGCAAAAGAAAATCTAGATATGGTGTGTGTCTATATATATATATATATATTCCAAAGTATTAAATGTTATTATTGTTGCCACAAAGAAAACTTTCAATCTTACCAAACACAAGGCAAAAAGCTTATTGTCCCAAATCTTCCACCAGTGAATCATCTATGAATACTTCTGGTGGTTTGTGAGATGGTTCCCAATAGTATCCCTGCTTAACTCAAGATAGTTTTGGGGACAGCAATATCTCTATTCAGGTGAACATGTAGTAGATTCCCATGGCTTTGGATGAAGAAGTTGATAGGTGATTCATTGTTATAGTTCCTTTCTCAGAGCTGTCTTTATGAACATTCTTTTTGATCTGAGTCAAATAAAATCTTAATACATGAGAATGATGTATAAGAGTAGGAAAACTACTTACTTCCTTGCTCCACCCCTTCTTTCTTAGCTCGATGTCCTGTTTCAGGGTATTATAAAAGTGTCTTCCTATTTTAAAAGAGTTAAGACTCAGATATTTAAATGCATCCATGATCTCACTAGCCTGGTCATCAACTCCATTGGTATAGGTTGCCACCTTTCCTCCCTCACCCCACCCCTGCCCCAAGTCCCCAACATTTTCTTATTCTCTATAATTATTTCCCAGATATTTCTGCATACTCTCATAGGGATTGCCCACTCAATGTGTTGGATAAGGTATTCACAAATTTCTTTCAATATTTGGGGTTTACTGCCACACTGAGTGTATCTATTACTAGTCAACTATATGTATGTGTGTATAAACATACACACACATACACATATATAAATAACTTAATGATCATTAATAAACATTTCTATATACAAAGAACATGAAAGAGAACCATTAGATGACCTGTTCCATTTCACATCTATTTTCCCCTCTTCCTTTCATTTTCATTTACACAGGATCTCAGGATGATTTGGCTTAGCTATGTCCTATATCCAATCCCCTCAACTGCATGATGTTATTTAGTGAGGCAATGCTGCTTGTAATCTTCCGTGATATTCTTTGCTCATGTTTTATAAATATATTTGTACTCTAAAATAATGTTGCCCATTGCTGCCATATCTCTCTTCTTATCAAGAATATCAAATCTTTGCAGGCTGAAATCATTTCTAGTTTTTTTCAGCCTCCTTACTGTAGTGGCTGTTTGGCATTGATTAGACTTCTCTAATAAGTGGTGATAGAATCAATAAATTTACTTTTGTAGAGACAGCTCCCATTTTTGGAGCTGACATCTTGTTTAAACTGATTGGATTGGAGCTCCTGTGATCATACACATTGTCTTTTCTTCTTTGTCACTTCTTGTAATTTAGTGTTGATTTTGGCCTTATGCCTTAGCAAGTCAATGATCTGACTATGCAGTTGATTTTGAGATGACTTTTATATTAGTACTGCACTCCTATCTATGAAATTATAGTCAATTTTGTGTTATTGATCAGTGATATTCATGTTCAGTACCTTTCAATTTTCTTCTTGAAGAAAATGTTCATCTTGTAATAGCACAAGGATTATAACCCTTTGGTCTATTTCTTTTCTTGGTCCCTAACCCCATTTTCCAACATAGTTTTTATACCTTCCCTTGTGCCCACCTTTGCGTTGAAGTCAAGTGTTAGGCTATTTGTTGACATAGTTTGGAAGATCTTGTCCACTTCTTTATGGAATGTTCATAAGCACTACAAGATGCCATGAGTGACTGTCCTATGAAATCATGTTTCTTGCTGCCATTGGACAGCACCATGAAACTGCCTCTTTCAATTCCATTTGGCCCCTATTAGAAGAATCTGCGAGCTAGCCTTCTATTCACCCTTAACTCAGTTCTGTTCATATTGAGAATGTGACTATGGGTGTTGTTTGCTTCCTCTGGTGGCTTGTCACTGCAATGTTAAAGACACACCTGATATTTATAGTGTTAAAAGGTAAAGGAATGATTGTACATGGTGTAGGAACAGTAAGTTTCAATACCCTTTGTTCCCTTCTATAACTCCACCACCACCTTGTACCCCAAACCATTTTATATTTCTATTTGCTTCATAGATTGCCATGGATAAAGAATTCACCACCAATTGGTCAGCCAAATAGTGATGATTATTGCCATCATTTTCATTTCAGAACATTAAAAACATTTTAATTGGTTTATTGGTATTTTCTGTTTCATATCACTTTTCTTTGTGAATATAGTCAGTATAGAGAAAGTGGGACCTACAGCACCTGCAGAAGCAGAAGCCAGGTAGCATCACCAGGAGTTGTATTCCTGTGGCTATGTTACCTGGCTCCTGCTTCTACAGGGACCAGGCCAAGGGTCTAGGGAAACTGCTATTGCTTGGACTCCTGCCTTTCTATAGCAGTTGATGATAATGGTAAGGATGGTTGGCTTCTTTTCCACAAGAGTTGCTCCCCTCAAGTATAACCGCAATAGTCAGACTAGAAACAAGGATGGTAGTCTTGGGCACATAGCAATCCTTGAGCACTTAGACTGAGAGTCTTGGGCTGTCTCAATTAGGATCTGAGGGGAGGTTGTAGTGATTATTTTGCTCATGTTTTATAAATATACTTCTACTCTAAAATAATGTTGCATATTACCTGGAACATGCTGCTTTCTGTGTCTCTTTCAGAATGCCTTGCTGCCTCAAGGCTGACTTGCCTACACCATAGGCACCACTTGGTTGGTAGTTGGTGGGGATGGTCAGCCTCTTCTCTTTAAGAGTTGTTTCCCTCTATTTCAGCTGCCTGGGCCAGGCTAGTAGCAGGGTTGGTGGTCTGGGGGGACACTGCTATTCCTGAGACTTTGGAGCTTACTTGTCTTTTGGTGAAAATTATAAAATAGTGAGGGAAAAGAGTCACAGCCATAGTTCCCTTCCTCTACAAAGAAAGGAGCTATGTAAGTTTTCTTACCTCTTCTGGGGCAGGTTTGTTATTATGATTATATAACATTAAATTTTGTGGGGTTTGTTACTAACAAATGTTAATTATAAAGACCATTCATATAGTAAGCAGGTTCACAAATTTAACTCCACCTCTCTGCTTCCACCTGGGAGTGTCACAGTTTAAGTTAGTCACTTTTGAGTGGTGATACTCTTAAATAATCTTTTATTCAGTTCTAAGCTGAAGAAGCAAACTGGGTTGGAAGGGTTCATTTTTTTTGTGTGGTTGGAGGCAAGCACATTTGATAAAGAGCTCTCCCCTCATTGTCCGTGTTGAAGGAAGAATAAGGGATAAGACACGGAGGTTCTGTCAATTGTGTTCTGAAAAGTCAAGTATCCTTTTCCTGTGACTTGTGGGAATTTTTCCATTGTTGCTATAGAGACCAAGGGAGTCCAAGTTCAACGACAATGGCAGCTAGGTTTTTATTCAAAAGGACATATTTTGAAGAGGCTGCAGTAAGATTTATAAGATAGTAGGCTGACTCAGATTTATATTAAAGTGGCAAATCACTTTCAATTTCTTTGGGTTCCTTGGTGGATGAAGTCCCAGGCAGCTCATATTTTGTGATGGAATCAGAGAAATTAATTAAGCATATTTTCCCCACCCACCTAAAACCTGTCCTTAAAAGCCTCCCTTTTTTCCTTAAGGCTTAAATGCTAAAAATCAAGGCATCAAATAATTCTGTCCTGTATGCCAAATAAACAGATATTTCTTCATCCCATCCCCTCCTACAAGCTGGAACGTCCCAAACCCCATATGTATTAAGAACTGGGCTCTGATTCAGAGTTGTATAGGGGAAAGAACACTGGCCTAGTTCTTTCTAGAGATCTGAAAAACCCATACACTGCCTTATACAGAGGCAATACACAATAAATATTAGTTGAATGGATGCATAGATGACTCAAGAAAGTTCTGTTTAGTCCTATACTAATAGTAATCTCTATGAATTTGAATAAGTCACTTTATCTTTCTAGGTCTCAGTCTCATCTGTAAAATGCAGGAGATGAACTATATCTTTAAGATCCCCTCTCCTCTAAAAGAGTATATTTGTTTTTGTCCAACTTAGATTCTTTCTTCTGTTATTTCAGCCTTCTTGATCATGGAATCCTTCCTTGAGTGAAGTGGGCTAACCCCAGCAAGACCAGAATTCTATTTGCCCACTGTCAAGGTAACTGATCTCTTCAAGATTAGAGTGCATTCCTTTGACTGTGGGAAAAGTCAAACTAATTATGGTGTAGAAATGTAAAGGAATATTATTGTGCCATGAGAAATGAAGAATGCAAGAAATTCAGAAAAGCCTGGGAAGACTTGTATGAACTTATATAGCAAGAATAAACAAAGAAACAAACAAAAAAGCAAAAAAATAGCTGTGTGACCCTGGGCATGTCACTTAGCCCACCATTTCCCTGCCAAAAAAAAAAAAAAAAAAGAAGAAACAGGGAGGGAAGGAGGGATAAAAATTGGAACCCAAAACTATCAAAAGAGTAAACAGTAACTAGGGGAATGATACACACAGTACGTTCAACAATGTAAAGAGAAAGAACATCCATATGATCCTGAATACTGAGAAATTATAGTAACTGACTGTGTAGATGAGATGCAGAAACAATTCCCAATGGTAGAGCCCTGGGGGACTGACTAGTTTGTAGAATGTAGCAAACACCATCACCATTGTTTTTGTTTAGCTGTTACTTTATTACCAGAGAGGTCTCAAGGTGGGGGGGGGGGGTTGAATTGTAAATTCCTATATCCCTGTGAGCTGAAATGCCTGATATATAAACAAAAACCAGTGGTGAAATTTATTATTAAAGAAAAAAATATTGAAGCACATAATACTTCCATAATTGTGTTGTTCTTGCTGTTACCATCATTGTTTTTATTTTGGTCCGGTCAGGTTCAGAAATGACAGCCAGGTATGCCAAACCATCAGTCAGTATTTGATACCACAAAGCTACCCAAAGTCTGCAGTCAGGGTTCACCTTTGACTTTCATGCCTTACTTTGCACTCATCTAATATTCATCCCCCAGGTAACCTATGGCTTACCACACACATGTCCCCTTTGGTGATCTCAGAGTCCTGTCTTCTTTTACTGACTAGATGACCTCTGAGGTCTCTTGTAGCTTTAACATGCTACAGTTCTGTGATCTTATGAAGACACCTGTGTCTATCCTCCATCTCATTTGTTCCCTGTGCATATATAAGTATACATCCCATAGCCCAACACACCTCCTTCCTCTGCACCAGCTTCTAATATCTTCTGTAAACAAGTCAGCAACTACATTCTCCTTTCCCCAGGGGAACCATAGAAACATGTATTTGAGTCAAAGGTCAAAAGAATACAAAGAAATCCAAAAGCCTTGCCCAGAATTGTGTCAGAAGAATTCTAGAGAGAAAAAGAAAATCATTATACAGAGGAAAAGGAAAGAAGACTGTGAAAAGGTCAGGCAGAAGGAATTTAGTAGAAAAGAGCATTGGGTCCCAGTCCCATCTCTGCTATTAACTGACTGTGCAGCCTTGGACAATTCATTTAACCTCTCTACACCTTTCCTCATCTATAAAATCTGATGGCTGAACCAGATGATCTTCACGATCCCCTCTAATTCTAACATTTTGTAATTCTATGATGGTGGGGGAAAGTACAGTGTTTAAATGATCTTCTTCCACTTCCCAGGATTGTACTCCAAGAAAATCTTCACCATAAGCCCTGGGAGACAATATCTTTTCCAGGTCCCTGAGCCCCACAGGAGCAACCAAAGATGTAGCCATGAATAATTAAGAAAGGTAGAAAATGGAATAATTTATGGGGTTAAAGGACTTTCTTCATTGCCTACTCTCTCTTACTTGATTCTCAGCCTTGAACCCTGTTAAATTCTCTATTAACAGGTGATTCTAGATTTGGCTGTGGATGTATCCTTTAGAAGTTGCAACTTACTGTTTAAAATTAGATTTATAAACATTCTTGGTATTACTGGTTACTGAGAATATTATTCAGTGATCTTTGTTTTTAGGTGAAAACAGATTTCATTTAAGTGTCTCATCAGCTGATCAAACCCATGCCAGTTATTTCTCCATAAGTGAGAATAAAAATCACTTGACATTGTAAGAAAAAGAAAGGTTAAAATGTTATGCTAAGGGGCAGCTGGGTGGCACAGTGGATAGAGCACCGGCCCTGGAGTCAGGAGTACCTGAGTTCAAATCTGGCCTCAGACACTTAACACTAGCTGTGTGACCCTGGGCAAGTCACTTAACCCCAGTTGCCTCACTAAAAAAAAAAAAAAAAAAGTTATGCTAAAATTAAAAAAAAAACGAAGTTTTTCTCTTATTCAATTCCCTCTCTAATTCAAATCTATGTTCTGAATGAGAGGCAGCAAAGTATAAAGATGAGTTAAGAAAAATTTACAGTGCTAAAGGGTATGAGACAGCATTCCTAGCTAACCCACAGGTTGCTTTCCTTATTCCTTAAGAAGTCTATACTCAGGGGCAGCTAGATGGCACAGTGGTTAAAGCACCGGCCCTGTATTCAGGAGTACCTGAGTTCAAATCCAGCCTCAGACACTTGACACTTACTAGCTGTGTGATCCTGGGCAAGTCACTTAACCCCAATTGCCTAAAAAAAAAAAGAAGTCTATACTCAGAATTGTTGGGCATAGCAGCCCTTCTGCCTTTGCTGCTACCAGTCCTGTCAAGGCCTTCATCTGAAGAGTGATCCTTTACAGGGATTTCAGTCGTGTGTGTGTGTGTGTGTGTGTGTGTGTGTGTGTGTGTGTGTGTGTGTGTGTGTGTATGAAGTCCTAGTTTTAATTTTTTCTTGACCTAAATTTATTACTTACTCTTCCTTTCCATGCCTTCCATGGTCCAGTCAATCTGTCTTTCTTACTATTCTTCATACATAGTTTACCATTTCCCATCCTGGAGTCTTTGCCCTAAGGGAGCAAAGACGCATAGACATTGGACTTGGAGTTAAGATGACCTAAGTTCAAATCATGCCTAAGGCATTTACCAGCTACATGAACCTGAGCTAATTACTTAACCCCTCTCAGCCTCAGGTTTTTTACCTCTAATAATAACACCTACCTCACAGGGTTGTTGTGATGTTCAAATGAGATAATCTACATAAAGTACTTTGGAATATTAAAGCCATATGTCAATAATACCTATTATTATTATTCATTGCTATACAGTAGCATAATTTTTCTATCAGTGAGGAGTTTGGGATTGCTGAAAATGTTTTGTAATTTTCCAAATATGACCTAGCTTGATCTCTTTCTATTCTTCAATTCTAGACCCACTTTATTGTCTGTTTGAGAGATATGTTAAAGCACAAACTCAATTGCATTTTATAAACCAGGTGATATCCACTCTTCATCCCCTTGGCTTTTTTCCATGTGGATAGCTAGACTAATTGAGTTTGAATTATTATGGATCTCACTGAAGAGGCCCTATGATGTTATGAAGCTTTCAGTCAAAATAATGTCATCTACAAGTAGGAGAAATGATCTACAAATTGGAGAAAGTATCCAGAACTTTTACATCAGTAGGGAATTACTATTCTATTTGGACCTTGCCAGCATCACAGAGGATATCGTACACAAATAACTTTGGTGAAGACAAATGAGATAGATGAAAAAATATCTACAAACCAGACTTCTGCTTTCTTGAAAGCTATTCCCTAGACTACAATTTCTTCACCTGTAAAATTAGAGGATTATGCAAGATGACTGTTAATTAACCATCTCTTACAACTATAATGCAATAATAATAATTTAGCATTTACAAGCTGCTTAGAAAGACATGATTAAGTGGCCAGAATTACACAACAAGAATTCATTTTTAAAAAGATAACTCCCCTCAGTATAAATATGAACCCCAAATATCCTTGAGAGTATCCTGGGAGTAGTGTATCATCACAGACTAATTACTTGGGCATAGCACCAACCCATAAAAATTTAAGAACAAATTAAAAATATTTATCATACATGTATTTATAATCTGTGCCTTCTACTACCCACCCCTGAATAACAACCACAAACCCCCAAACAAATCCTTATTACAAAACCCTCATAATAAACATGCATAATCCAGTGAAACAAATCCCCACATTGGCCAGGCTTCAAAGTCTGTGTGTCTCTCTGCATTTTAAGTCTTTCACCTCTTTGGCAAAAGGTGAGTTGAGTGGTTCATCTTTGGACATCTGGGATTGTGGCTTCTTGTTGAGAACTCTGATCAGAGTTCTCAATTCTTTCAAAGTTGTTTTTCTGCACAATGTTGTGGTCATCGTATAAACCAAACAACAGTATTTTGAATGTGGCACCTTACTAAATATTCCCAATTTCCCAACCATGTGGAATAAAAAGCTCTCAAAATATTGAGGGATCTCAAAGAAGAAATCCAAACCATGTGGGAATAGGCTGGAAGACCTATCACCCATGCCATCAAGACTGTTACTTAAATTAGACTAAAGGTATTTTGAGTGAGCTTGCTGTAGATGAGTCAGTAAGTCAACAAGCATTTATTAAGAACCTATGATGGGGGGACGGCTAGGTGGCGCAGTGGATAAAGCACCGGCCTTGGATTCAGGAATACCTGAGTTCAAATCCGGCCTCAGACACTTACTAGCTGTGTGGCCCTGAGCAAGTCACTTAACCCCCATTGCCCGCAAAAAAAAAAAAAAAAAAAAAAGAACCTATGATGGTGGGGCAGCTAGGTGGTGCAGTGGATAGAGCACCAGCCCTGGATTCAGGAGGACCTGAGTTCAGATCTGGCCTCAGATACTTAACAATTACTAGCTGTGTGACCCTGGGCAAGTCACTTAACCCCAATTGCATCACCAAAAGAAGAAGAAGAAGAAGAAGAACCTATGATGGTTAAAAAAAAAAAAGAACCTATGATGTGCCAGGGGCAGCTAGATGGTGCAGTGGATAGAGCACTGGACTTAGAACCAGAAAGACTACTCTTCATGAATTCAAAAACGGCCTAAGTAACTTTCTTTCTACCTGTGTGATCCTGAGCAAGTCACTTAACCCTATTTGCTTCAGTTCCTCATCTATAGAGTGAGCTGGAAAAGGAAATGTCAAACCACTCCAGTATCTTTGCCAAGAAAACCTAAATGGTGTCAGGAAGAGTCAGATACAATGAAAACAACTGAACAGCAACAGCTATGTGCCAGACACTATGCAAGTCCTGGGAGGGGCACAGAAATAAGAAATATTTTTTCTACATCTAGGCCGTGAAAGTCAAATGGTATATTGCTATATCTGATAAGTCTGGGTAATAGTAATAGTGAGACTTCATTTCAATAGATAGTTTTTCAACCACAAAATACTTACAAAATGCATTGCTTTCAAACAAGCTTTTATATTATAAAGTGAGAACCACAGTAAGGACAAGAGACAGAAAAGGTTAAGTCAATGTTTGCTCAATGAAGCAATCTTATAGCTGTTCCAGGGCTACAAACTTCCTGGACAAAAGGAAAATCAAGGGGTCAAAGCAATTAACCAGTAAGAAGAGAGAACTGAAGCAGTCCACATCTTTCAGGTGACATAAATGAAAAGGACTAGACTCTGACCTTTTGGGTTTTGTATGAGTTTGACCAACCAGAACAAAGGGAAATTTTCTCTAAACACCCTCCATACTGGCACAGGGTCAATGTTAGCATTAAATCATCAATACGTTTTCCACTGGGGACAGAATTACATGAAAATATCAAGTGTTTGAGGCATAAATCACATACTCTATGTTAGCTAGAAAATTAAAGACATAAATGGACTAATGACATGTAATAATCACAATAATAAATCTATAAAGCACTTTAAGGTTTATGAAGCATTTTTCCTTACATCCCTAAGAGGTAGGTAGTACAAGTATCATTGCCCCCATTTATAGATAAGGCAACAGAGAGAATCAATTACTTGCTCAAAGCCACACAATTGGCACAAGTCAGAGGCGGGAGTGGAACCCTGTGGCTCCTGTCTCCAAGTCCCGCATTCTTTCAATATGCCTTTTTAGTGCCCATTTACTGAAATTAAAACAAAACAAACCCACATATATCAAGTCCCTGGGAATTCATTGGTGTGGCATTCCTTTCACCCACATAGATTGCAACCCTTGATAATTTTTAGTCTTGGGAATTTCCTGAAGCTTAGGAAGGTTAACTTACATGCCTATGGTCACACAGCTATTGAGTGTCAGAGTTGCTATTTGAATTCAGTTCTTTCTAACTTCAAGACCAGAACGCTCTGTTCACTATGTTATTATGTATATCTCGGTTTTATATTTATATGTTATTCATTCATTCATTTATTTGTTTTTTAGAATTGTCTTGAATCTATTTGTGTGTTTATTATAGTTATTATTGTATTGCTGAGAATAGCTATGTCATTCACAATTGATCATCATACTATACTGCTGTTACTGTGTAGTGTTCACCTGGTCCTGCTCACTTCACTTTGCACCTATTCATATAAGTCTTTCCAGGTTTTTCTAAAATCATCCTGCTCACCATTTCTTCTAGCACAGTAATATTCCATTACAATCAGATACCACAACTTGTTCAGGCATTCCCCAACTGATGAAAGCAATATCACTTTTTAAAATGGAATTAACCTCTTGTAACAGACAGAAAATGACTACTTTTTGAGGGCATGTGGGACTCATTTCCAAACCAGCAACTGGGTGAAGTTAAATGATTAATATGTTATTCATTTAATATCAAAATATGCAGCACTAATTTAATCAGTGAAGTAGCCTGTGCTGCTGTACTGGATAGAGCACAGGACCTGGAATCAGGAAGGCCTGAATTCAAATGTGGCTTCGGACACTTACTAGTTGTGTGATGCTGGGCAAGTCACTGAGCCTCTACCTCAGTAAATGATGATAACAACAGCACCTACCTCCCAGGGTTGTTGAGAAGATTAAATGAGATAATATTATAAAGCACCTGGTTCAGGGCTTCACACATAGTAAATGCTTGATAAATGCTTGTTTCTTTCTTTCCTCCTTCCTTGCATCCCTTCCTTTCTCCCTGGCACAGAATACCAGTTCTGTCATTGACTGTATGACATTGGGCAAGTCACCTCACCTCTCAATCACAGCTTACATATCTATAAAATGAGAATGAAAATACCTGCCCTGCCTTCTGCAAAGAGTTGTTGTGAGCATCAAATGGACAGCAAAACACCCCAGAACCTAGGAAATGCTATACAAATGCAAAAAAGGAGGAGTGCATACTTCTATTCCCAGTGGACTCCAATTCAGAGCAAAGTGAAGTTAGATGGAAGCCAGTTTCCTTTCAAGAATCAACCATAGACAGTTAGCAGGAAAAGCTGTAACGCCCCAGTGAGTTCTCTGCAGGCCACTTACATATTCTAATGCTTTAAGGCTCTGACATCTGAGAGAGGAGCAAAGGCAGGAAACACATTTAAGGAGACCTTCCTAGGAAAACGCCCAATTCATTGGCTTATTTTTCACTCTGCAAAACAGGCTATCCCCTATCCCTGACAAGACACTGTATGAAAATGATGTGGGATGGAATTTAGGGTCAAATTGCTTGTGAGTGGTCCCAAAAGAATTACAAGACTCAGTGACTCAGTTTCCCAAGTTTTATTGCAATACTGTGATTGACCACAGGGAGAGAACCAGAAAAGTGGAAAGGTATCTCTTGAATAGGGAAAGGAAAGACAGTTATATTTATAGTATGGATAAATTGATTATCAGTCTCATTATAATAATCTCCTAATTTGGAGTTCCTGGGGGCTTGAGCCAACCCCTGATTTAGTACCCTTTTCTGTGGAGGTGTGTTTTGGGGGTTTACACTTCATAAGGTGAATCTGGGGAAAATTTGGCCTTTTCTGCACATGTCACTTTCTGATTTCCATTAGTTTCAAAATATCTTCATTTTTCATCTATTTCTAGTCTGAATTTCTGTAACCTGTGTATCATTGTTATAGTTAAGGTCTCTTTGACCTACCCCTTTATGTTCTTATTATGAATGGTGATTAATGTGGGTAAAAGAACCTAAGCCCTGACTTGTTTCCCAAATCTTAAGTTATCCATTAACTAGGGTCTGAATCCCTTTTAAAGCTCATATCTGAATTAGAGCTTGGGTCTTAGGTTTTTCTGTTAACCCCTTTTTTTGCCTTCTACATCAAAAAGACTGCCTTCTGTCTCCTCTAGTCTCCTTGTCAAGCACTAGACTAAAGGTGAGTGTCTAGCTGACATGTGTTTGTGGGAAGAATTCCTGGAAGCCCAGCCTAACTCATGTGGCAGTTCCCATTCTTTTAAACAGAATGTTGAGTGAGTAATGAATGAGAAGGAAGGGCGGGTAGATGGTTCTGTGGATAGAGCTCTAGGCCTGCAGTCTCTTCCTGAGTTCAAATCGCCGTGTGACCCTGGGCAAATCCCTTCACCCTGTTTGCCTCAGTTTCCTCATCTGTAAAATGAGTTGGGGAAGGAAATGGCAAACCATTCCAGCATCTTTGCCAAAAAAACCTCAAAAGGGGTGACCAGGAAGAGTCTGACAGAACTAAAAAGGACTAAACAAATTGTAATACCATTCAGGTGTTCTAATCCCACAGTTGAATGATAATAGTTCTTTATCTGGGAAATTTGCGATCCCCTTTGACTCAGATTCCAATCCGAAATGGCCTTCTGGGCCTGCCAGTAATTAGGACTGGTGCTTAAGATCTCTCTGAGCCCTTCAGCAGCTCAGTCATTTGAAAGCTGAAAAACCGTATACACACACACACACACACACACACACACACACACACACACACACACACACACACACAATTGTAAAGGCAGAAGAATTGAGAGGGCCTCTTTGTTAATCTCAGGAAGTAACTGAACACCATAGCATTTAGAGCTAGAAGAGACTTCAGAGACCATCCAAAGCAACCCCTTATTTTAAAGATGAAGAAACTGAGGCCTAGGGAGAAGTGACTTACCCATGGTCAGAAAGGCAGTATGGTAGAGCTGGGGTTTAACCCAAGTGGTCTGACTCCAAAACCAGTGTTCTTTTCAAACTGATCTTACATGTTATTATTGGGAGGAAGTGAGATACTTTCTGTAAAGCACTTTGCAAGCTTTTAATCACTGTATAAATTCCAGCTGCTATTATTATTATTATTATTATCATTATTATTTAATAACTACAAGAGGGAATTAGTAAGGTGAATTTAAGCATACATTCAAATACCACATTTCAGAAATATCAAAATGCTGCCACTTCCTAAGGCTGCACAGAATTTAAGTTGTATGCATTTAGAGATGCCAATGAGGGTGCATTGAAGTAAATACATTATGGGTCAATAATAAGAAAATGAAAGCAGATAATATGAAAATGGAAAATTCACCTTACTTGCTTTTCCTCATATAAATTGCATCCTTGCTTATGTTCCAGAAACACAAGGACCCCTGGTAAGCCTTATAAAGTGGGAAGTCTAACCACAGAAACGAGACTAAGGCACTATAGAACCAAGTTGTGATTTGGTTCTACATCAGACATTCTTTCCAAGTTTCATGCTATGTACTCCTTTGCTTGTGTGGTAAAAGATGCCTATGGACTCCTTCCTGGAATCACATTTTTTAAATACATAAAATACAAATGATTATAAAGGAAGCCAATTATGTTGAAATATAGCTATCAAAATATTAAAGAATGAAGCCTCTAACAATTTTGTCTCAAATTCAGTATATTATGCAATAAAATTCTTAAAATTAGCACATATATCCCTCTGTACTGGATTGCCCACTGATCCTGGTATAAAGACCTTCAGGCAGCATGCAGCAGCTCACTCAGGCCTAGCATCTCTAACAGGTGTTCCATGGTGCTTGCCTTCCTGGTCCCAACTACTCAGGTAGTCTAGTCTGTATAAGGTTCTCGTCTAACTCTCACCTGCCATTTAAATTTACCATCTCTTCAGGGTCTGGGAGACCCCGTGCTTTCTAAGATAATAACTATCTAATCTGGCCAACCAACCTTTGTTGATGGATGAAGGTCTAAAGAAGCATCCAGGGTCCTTTCTTAAAAGTGCAAATCATAGAGGCCTGGGTTCAAGACTTGACTCAGCAATTTAGTAGCTACGTGACCTTGGGTAACTTACATATCCTTCCTGGGACTGTTTCCTTGTTGTAAAATCAGATTGTATGACATCTATAACAGAATCCTTTCTGCCTTTAATATTCTATGAGACTATGTATTCATATTTTAGCAGTCACCTGGAAACCGCATCCCTATCTTTGCTCTCTTACCCAAAATAGAAGGCAAGACGCTACAGCAGATGATCTTTTGAAGGTTCATCCTCAGAGATCTGTAATGTATTACATATAATTGTATAACGGTGAGATATTTCAGGCCAAAAAGGAGGGGAGGGTTGGATCAACATACTCCAAAAGGGGAAGAAGGAGAATTAGAACCTTGTAAATTAGGAACATGAAGATGCCACATGGATTGGTCACTGTTATCTCTAATTCTTCCTATATAATTGACACACCTCTCCTTTTCTAAGACAAGTCCTCAATGATGTATCTTATATCATATCTTAAACACATAAAAGAAGTTAGTGGTGGCAGGCTGCTCACACCTACCAATCGACCAACCAACCAATCAATCAATCAATTGATCACCATCCTCCCCACTGCTCTGGTTCAAAATTTAGTAGTTACCCAGGATTCCTCTCTATCTCTCACCTTCAATATCCAAGGTGTTGCTAAGACCTATCGATTTCACCTTTGCAACATTTCTCAAATAAGCCTCCTTCTCTGCTCTGACACTGCTGTTGCTCTAGTGTAGGCCTTTATTACCTTGTGCCTAGATTATTTTAATAGCCTGTTGGTGGATCTGCCTGCCTTTCAAGACACTCCTCAGTCTAATCCTTCTAAAACATAGACCTGACCATGTGGTGCTCATACACACACACACACACACACACACACACACACACATACACACACACACACACACACACACACACACGCACACACCCTTCAATAAACTCCAGCCACTTCCTATCATTTTCAGGAGCAAACACAACATTTTCCTTTTGTTGTTCAAAGTTCTTCATAACCTGGCCCCCTCCTATCTTTCTAGACTTCTTATACTTTACTTCCCAACAAATATTCTTTTGTTCAGCAACACTGGCCTCCTCCTGACTGTTCCATGAACAAGACACTTAATCTCTCTGCTCTGGGCATTTTCTTGGGCTGTCCCCCGTGGCTGGAACACTCTCCTTCCTCCACTCTGACCACTGACCTCCCAGGCTTCCTTGAAGTTCCAGCTAAAATCCAACTTTCTATAGGAAACTCTCCCCAATACCTTTTTTTTTTTTAAGTGACGCAATTGGGGTTAAGTGACTTGCCCAGGGTCACACAGCTAGTAAGTGTTAAGTGTCTGAGGCCAAATTTGAACTCAGGTACTCCTGACTCCAGGGCAGGTGCTCTATCCACTGCGCCATCTAGCTGCCCCTCCCCAATACTTTTTAATCCCAGTGCCTTCCCCCTATTAATTATTTCCTATTTATCCTGTATATAGCTTGCTTTGTATTTATTGGTTTTTATGTTATCTCTCCCATTACACTGTAAGCTCCTTGAGAGCAGGGGCTGTCTTTTGCCTTTTTTTTTTTAACCAAAGTACTTAGCACAATGCCTGGCATATAGTAGGTGCTTCATAACTGTTTATTGATTGATACTATGTGAATAGAAGAATGAAAACTCCTCCAGTGGCTCCTCATTTCTGCTTTGAAAAATCATAAGGACTGAGGAGACATGGGGGCTTCAGCACCATCTGTGGAGCAGACCCTCAATCTTAGCTTTTTTCTCCCATAAAATGGCCTTCCTCCTCCCCTCACATTGTAAATTGGATAAAATTCTACCCTGTCAACCTTGCTTGAAATCTACCTTATCTTTTATCTGAATTCTAAGTTCCTAGCATGCACTGCAGCATGCTTTGACTTATTTTTCAGCCACTTGCTGCAGATATCTTGCCAAAACAATACACTCACAGGTGCTTATTCAGCATATTGTAATTAATAAAGACTTTTGATTAAATCTCAAACTGGATGTAGATGGAATTGATCCCTCCCACACCACAGCGAGGTTGACACTGCCTAGTGGGTTCTTTGGGTAGTCAAGGTCAAGTCATCTCAGTCAAGAGAGTTAACCAAAGATCTTAAGATCATAAATTTAGAATTGGAAGGGACTCTAATCTCTTAATTTTACAAATGAGACAGCAGCAGCTACAGAGTTTAACTGACTTGCTCAAGGCCTCAAAGGTAGTAAATGACAAAAGCAGAAATTGAACCCAGGTCCCCCGACTCTAAATCTAGGGCTCTTTCTAGTGCCAGCTGCTAACAATAAAATTCAATTAGCTTTTGGTGGGGCCTGTAGGGAGGAGAATTTGAGAAAGAGAGGTTTTTCTTTTGAATCACCAATTCAAACTTTTACTTAAAGTTATTTCTCAAACAGGTGACTATTATTACAGTTATGAATGAAGATAGGACAACACAATGGGTAGGGGGAAAAGATAGCTTCATTCCCTTATTCCCCCTCAGAGAGGTTCTTCCAGAGCAAGAAATTGTCCCTTCTGACCCATAAGGCTAATTTAGACCCCAGTGAGAAAGAAGAAAAAGAGGTTTCCACTGAGCCCGGGGCTATGGTGGTAGTTGTTGTTAAGAATTTAGATGCCCTCCTTACTTACCAAAGTTTAGCAGAATCCCAGGAGGGGTTTTGATTTGGCCTGCTTAAAAATACCCAAACCCAGTGGGCTATTGTTTGAAGTGTCTCATCATTCAATTGCAAACTACAGGGTCTCTATGACTGGAGGTACCCTTTACAAGAAATTAGCATCCTGGTTTCTGTCCCCTTTGTTTTCTGGGCCTTTACTAGGAGAACTTTTGTTTATTTCCCCACCTCCTCTGGTTGCTTTTCCTTTCTAGATCTATGGGGCTGATATCCACTCTTCAACCCTTTCCTAGGTGTGCAAAGGGCTACCCAAGATGTTCTGGACCATCAGTGGAATGGGCCAGGGAACTGCAATGTGATTTACTGGAAAGCCATTGGATTTGGAAAATGGATATCCGAGTACAGATCCTGACTTCTCTATTTTACTTGTGTGACTTTAGGTAAGTGGCTTCAGCTCTCTGGGACTCAGTTTACTTATCTGCAAAATGACAGTGATGGGACTTGAAGAGAGCATCTTAACTTGGGGTTTGTGAACCTTTTTGTTTTTTTTTAAGTTTGATTATTGTACTTCATGACTATTTTATTTATAATCCTATAATTATTTTATTTTATTCATTTAAAAATATGATTCTGAGAAAGGGGCCCATAACTTCACAGATTGTCAAACAAATTAGATCTCTAAGATCCCTCCCTGTCTTTTATCTATGAATCTCTTATGTTATGATTTAGTATGTTTTGACAAACTTTTCAAGGCTTAAAATATATCAGCATGTCACTTCTGAAAGTTGTCATTAAATTCTTTACAACCCTTCTGAACATTGTAAGATTGAGTCCTGAGTGTGAACCCTACCTAGCTCTGCTGTTTTTTACCCGAGTGACCTTGGGCAAGTCACCCATTATTTATCTGGCCTGCATTTTCCTCATCTGTAAAATTAGACTGGATTAAACTAGAATTGACATCAACTCCCTTTCATCTATTATTCCTACCGCAACAGGATTGAATCCCAATCTTCAGTAGTCTTCACTGATTCTTGGAATATAGAATATTAGAGAGAGACTTCAAATTCAGAAGTCCAACCCCTGATTTTATAGATGAGGAAACTGAGGCCAAGAGATGACTTGACTTAGCCAAGAGTCCTTACTCTCCCCATTCCAGTCTATCCTCTACTCAGTTGTCAATGAAGTTTCTAAAACACAGATCTATGTTACAAACACACACACACACACACACACACACACACACACACACACACACACACAGAGTTTGGCATTCAAAGCTGGTCACAACCTTGGCTTCCAGTCTTCTTACAGACACTGAAACAAGATAATCCATCTCCTGACTCCCAGAATTGTCACTGGCTGTCCTCCATGCCTGGAACATTCTCCCTCTTCGACTCTGCCTCCTGGCTTCTCTGGCTACCTTCAAGTTCTAGCTAAAATCTCATTTTCTGCAAAAAGTCTTTCCAATGTCTCTTAATTCTAGTGCCTTCCCTTTGTGGATTATTTACAATTTATCCTATCTAAGGCTTGTTTGTACATTACCAATTGCCTATCATCTCCCCCATTAGCCTGCGGGCTCCTAGAGAATGGGGATTGCCTTTTACCCTCTTAATTTTTTGTATCCTCACAGCTTACTTAGCATAGTGCCTCACACATTATGGGTGCTCACTAATCTCTCAGTCAACCAACAAGTTTTGGTTAATTGTCTACTGTTTGCCAGGCCCTGTGTTAAACACTGGGGATTTAAAGACAAATGTGCAATGAGCAATCCGTGCCCTCAATTACATTAAGGACTCTAGGTGGAAGGAACTAACCAGATTCCCAGAATTTTCAGTTGGCAAGTTTAGCCAGGAAGCTTCAGGCTTTCAGATCCCCTCCTCCACTCCCCCTTAACCTGCATTCTGGATGCCAAAGAATAGCACAAGATTTCTAGCCCTGTGGGTGATTGGAAGATAATCTCTCTGCAATTGAATTTGAGTGTTTTCTTTATGAATGCAGTGTGACAAGCCATGGCAGGGTGCCTACCTCAACCCTGCCATACTCTTCCTGCCTCTTCCTCCCACCCCTTTCCCCTTTCCTGCATCCCCCAGTGTGTCTTCATGAGGAAAACAATAACAATCGATTTCTGGCTTGCTTTCCAACACACATGAGAACTCTCACCTAATTACTCAGTCAAATCCCAAAGGATGAAACACGGTTGGGGTGGGCGGCAGGGCTCACAGGCCTTTTCTGGGAAAGAATGATGCAAACCACAGAGGGCCAAGGTGGGGAATAGTGTTGCTCAGGAATCCAGGGTCAGTCAGCTGGTTAGCAAGCATTTATTAAGCTCCTTAATTATGTGCCATGCACTGGGGTGCAAAGAAAGGTAAAAGACAATCCCTGCTCACAAAGTGCTCAACGGTCTAACAGAGACTACACTGCAACATGCCAGATGTATGTTTGTGTGTATGTACACATACACACATATACATATATACATATATATAAAATTATACACACACAAACAAGATATATGCAGGATAAATTTGGTTATCCTCAGTTTCAAGATTTAGGGGGACTGGGAAAGGCTTTTTTTCCCCGGGGCAATGAGGGTTAAGTGACTTGCCAGGGTCACACAGCTAGTAAGTGTCAAGTGTCTGAGGCCAGATTTGAACTTGGGTCCTCCTGAATCCAAGGCTGGTGCTTTATCCACTGTGCCACCTGGCTGCCCCCTGGGACTGGGAAAGACTTCTTACAGAAAGTAGGACTTATGATGAGACTTGAAGGGAGCCAGGGAGCTCCCTGAAGAAGGAAGAAGACTGTCTTGGAGGTGTGTAGACTAGAGTGACCAGAATCTTGAATGGGTGATGAATATGGATTGAATGAATTTCAAAGGTAGGTTACAGAGTGATGGTAGTTGAAGGAGAACCCAGGAACCTAGGAATGGCATTGGGAACCAGGAGTAATGGACTCCCTCCTGATAAGTGGGGGGGGGGTATGAGAGTGACCAATTGCTAGAAAGGGTGGCTTAGGGAAACTGCCTTAAATAATAGAAACAAAGAGGGGAGAAGCCACAAATTTCAGTCTTACAATAGGTAAGACTCAGATAATGGCTATTGGGTTATAAAGGAAGACCAATAATAGTCCTTTATCAATCAATAGGCATTTATTAAGTACCCACTAGACACTTTGTTAGGCACTGGGGATACAAAGGCAGAAAATGAAACAGTTGTTTTTTGGTTTCCAGGGAAGTTATTTTGTCAGGGTCAGGACTTCCCTTACTCCTAAGTCTAGGAAGTCACACAGGATTGTAGTAAGGGAAGAATTTTGTAAATCTCAAAGTTTATATATGTGTGTGTTTAGATACATATACATATATAGACACATACAAATTTATGTGAATATATACACACATATATGTGTAAACATACACATATACACATCTATATATGTACAAATGTAGATGGAGATCTATGTATCTACATAAATCAGGTAAGATGATGATGGTGGTGGTTATGGTGGTCTTCATAATGGCCTTCCCTACTCCAAAACTTTTGAACTATCTGGAAGAGATGCCTGAAATTCTACCATTAGAGATTCTTTTTCTCTTTCTTCCTTCCTTCCTTCCTTCCTTCCTTCCTTCCTTCCTTCCTTCCTTCCTTCCTTCCTTCCTTCCTTCCTTCCTTCCTTCCTTCCTTCCTTCCTTCCTTCCTCTCCCTCTCTCTCTCTCTCTCTCTCTCTCTCTCTCTCTCTCTCTCTCTCTCTCTCTCTCTCTCTCTCTCTCTCTCTCCCATTGCTTTTCCTCTTTTAATGAGCCTGGGAGTGGTAACTCATTGCCACTGCAGTACATTAGCTAATTCATTTGAATTAATTTCAATTGTTTTCTTCAGTGAGACAAATAGTATGATTTACTTGGGGAAGGGCAGAAAGGAGTGGTGGGAAGGTTCCCTAAGCAAACTTTACCAGCCTCACAATTTTGCCTAGTGCCTGGCATAGGACTCTTACAGATCAAGAAGGAGCTGGTTACCTCTTGCTTTTGAGTCCTTCCCAACCATAATTTTTAAAAGAAAATACACAAAGAACAAAATAGGGCACCCTAGAATGAGAATGTAAAAGAATAGGTTTAAATGAATTTTAAAACAATTTAACAAGTATGCTTCTTGCTTTTTTCTGTGCAAGTGCAATAGTTATTGGGGAAAAGTTGAGTTACTTTTGATACTGACCATCAGAAGACCATTTAAATATTGTTGTCCCAGTTTTTGTTCTGCTGTTTCAATCGTGTCCAACTCTTCATGACTCCATTTGGGTTTTTCTTGTCAAAGATACTGGAGTGGTTTGTCATGTCCTTCTCCAGCTCATTTTATAGATGAGGAAACTGAGACAGAGTTAAGTGATTTGCCCAAGGTTACCCAGCTAGTAAAGTGTGTGAGGCCAGATGTTAACTCAAGAAAATGAGTCTCCCTGACTCCAAGTCCAGCACTCTATGCAATGTGGCACCACCTAGGTGCCTCAGCTGCTGTGGTCCCAAGGTGGAATAATAAATCATTCTTTATCTACTAAAAGTCATCTCCTTTAAATGTGAGACCCAGGCCAAATGTTGCGCCCCACCCCCACCCTGCCCCAGGCTCAGCCCTTATGCCTATCATTGGTGTTGGGCCTGCCAGTCTTTCAGGTTCTCTCTGAGAACTTCAGCAGTCACTTAGAAACAGAGAACCTTTGCTTGAGACTGCCAGGGACATACAGGCACTTCCACCCCAGGCTTCTTCCTTCTTCAGCATAGAAGAATCCAGAAAAAATGTGCCAACCTAGTAGAGGGACAGGACCCATATTTGAACCCACATTATCCGAATCAAAACCCAGTGTTCTTCCTTCTACCTCTAGGCCACCTCTAGGCTGTATGTGGGTGAGATGGCGGGTCAAATATGGGAATGTTTATAAGGGGGACTGTACAGGGTCAGAGACCATTTCTGGGCAGAGTGTTGGTTGGGATGAATCACATTCTGGGCTCCTTCTCTTTCCCTCCTTCCCTTTTTATGTGTGGAATCAGGTTACAATCTTGAAGAGCACACTTCAGTTTGGGTTATGGGGAGGAACAGCCTCACAGTCCTGCCATGAGGATTGGAGGATATTTCAGGCTAATCCAGAGATGCTTAGGAGTTTGTTTTGATGTCAGCTGGCAGATGTCAGTTCCTGCCCCTTCCACTGCATCCCTTAAGTCATTGTAGCAGTAGGTTGTGTTTATGTGTGTGTATGTATATGTGTGTGTTGACTCCAAGTATGACTAGGTCTATTGCCTGACCTCCATGTGCACCTAAATTGAGGGGATCAATATCCTTATCCATCCCGTTTTTAGGTAATTATTTCAATATCCCTCTTAAGGAGTGACATTTATAGGTAATTTAGTTTCTAAGTATCGTGGATGAATATAGAATAATAGGACAAAGCCTCCACCACTCCTAGCTAAGGAGAAAATTCTACCTTTTTGGATTCCTTTCTAAAAATACAGAAGACAAGATAATCCTTTTGGGATCTCAAAGACTCTTCACAGTTAAATGGATCAGTATATACAGTGTTGGGTCTGAAATTAGGAAGACCTGAGTTCAAATCCAAAATCTGGCCTCAGGTACTTACTAGCTGTATGAACCTGGATAAGTTACTTAACTCCATTTGCCTCAGTTTTCTCATCTGTAAAATGAGTACACACTGGAGGAGATGGCAAAGTACTTCAGTATTTCTACCAAGAAAACTCCAAATGGGGGTCACAAAGAGTCAGAGGGTACTGAAAACAACTGAACAAAGATTCTTTCTGACTCTAAAAGGACCTACTTCAAGGTCCTAGATTGGATCAGAATTCTAAGGTAGAAGTTAGGAAATACCAAAATTTTTGTGCCCTCTACCTCCAGATGCATGGTATATGCTTGATTCAGGAAAATGCCAAATTATCAGGGAAATTCTTACCAGCTTAAGGCAGCAAGAACTGGGCTAGTACTCTGGATTTGAAATTTTAGGGGAAGCAAATGTGAGGAGAGGCCCTACCAAGTGATTTGGGGATTTAATATTGAATGTTTATTGAAATGTTTGCCACATGCAAGTTAAGGC
The DNA here is from genome assembly GCF_019393635.1 of Dromiciops gliroides. Lineage (NCBI taxonomy): Eukaryota > Metazoa > Chordata > Mammalia > Microbiotheria > Microbiotheriidae > Dromiciops > Dromiciops gliroides. Next base: position 178,777,224 of record NC_057861.1, on the reverse strand, counting down.
AAGATAATAAGCATTTATTAAGCACTTACTGTTTGCCAGGTGCTTTGCTAAGCATCAGGGTTACAAATCCAAGTACAAAGAAAGCCAGTCCCAGCCCTTCAGAGACTTACAGTATAATGGAGGCATTAACAAGCAAATAGATACAAATATGTCACATGCAAGAAATAACTGAGAGAGGGCTGGTGTTGAAGTCCAGAAAGTGAGAAGCATAGCCAGGAGGGGATGAAGGATGGCCAGGCTTGATCCTTCTCCAAAACTGGGGCTCCTGACAGGAGCTCACCAATGGGAGAAGGGAACCAGCATGTTGAAGGGATGTTCCATTGTGAGAAAGCTGTGCTGATGGATGGATGATCCAGGGTAAGGGGGCCTGGGGTGCTGAGGGAGGTTACAATGTGATACTGTAAATGAGGCATACTGTTGAAGTTCTGAAAGTAAGAAACATAGTATGGAGGAGGAAAGGCACTGGAGATACTTTGTTGTATGGTGTGTAAGTCCTTGCATATATATAGATATAGATATATATATATAGATATAGATATAGATATATATATAGAGAGAGAGAGAGAGAGAGAGAGAGAGAATTTTTTTTTTTTTTGTGGGGCTCCTATCTCTATATAAAGGCAGATAGGTGGCTCAGTGGATAGAGTGCTGGGCCTACAGTCAGGAACGTCTTGTGCAGTTGTTTCAGTCATGTCCAACTCATTGTGACCCCATCTGGGGTTTTCTTGACAAAGATACTAGAGTGGTTTGTCATTTCCTTAATTTTACAGATGTTAACAGAGTTAAATAACTTGTCCAGATTCACACAGCTAGCAAGTGCCTGAGTCCAGATTTGAACTCAGGAAGAAGAGTTTCCCTGACTCCAGTACAGGTACCCGATTAACTCTACCACCTAGCTGCCTTGGAGTCAAAAAGACCTGAGTTCTAATTCAGTCTCAGGCATTTACTACCTATTTGATCCTGGGCAAGTCACAACCTCTATTTGCCTTAATTCACTGAAGAAGGAAATGGCAAACCACTCCAGTACCTTTGCCAAGAAGATCCCACATGGGGTCACAAAGAGTTGGACATAACTGAACAACTATTTATATGAACAATTAGATTAAAAATGTATCACAAAATCCATGGGTCTCTGTGAGGTCTACAGATATATCATTATACTATAATGTAAATTAAATTTTAATTATATTTTCAAAAATGTTGTTTCTTCTAAAGTTTTCAAAATTCTCAACCATATCTTTGAATGATTTCATTAAATGAGGTCCAGGATACTTTTAAAGGTCAGATTTTAAGTGTACATTTTGTTAACCAATACTTTACTTTGGACAATTTACAACAAACTAAGGAAAAATTAGTCTACTTCAGAACCCTCATCTAAAGCACATTCATACTTACTTACATTCATATTTGTTATTTTATTAACTCTCAATATTTATTATTTTTATTAACTATTTTGATTTATTTATTAACTCAGCAATACATATCAGCACAATGAACAGTACAACAGAAGCATGGACAGGAAAATTCATAAGGCAGCTCAATGCTTTGAAGTTACATTACTTTGTAATGTGGTGAATAGTATGTTTGATGGAGTTTCTGGGTGAGTTTTCAGAAAGAAAAATATTGAGGTGTCATTGCGTCCAAGGTGTTTTGTTCTGTTTTGGTTTTTGTCAGGATAGGGTGGGGTGTTATTTTACCTTTTCAAAGAAGTCCAAGGGCTTAGACTTTGCCAATAATGATATTCATATTTTTGGTTGATCTCACCAGGTAATGTGGCGCAAAAAACCAAAATGACATTTTAGATAATGATTTAATGTAAAATTATAGTGAATGCTGAACATAACCAAAAATCCTAGATGTTTTTGTAAGTCATTTTTTAGCATAGCCCTCCTTCCACTGTTGAAGTATGAGATCAAAGTCATTTGATCTCTGGTCTCCTTTGGGCATTAAATGAACACCTCTAAAATAAGCAACAATTTGACATCCTGAGACATTTTTTTTTTATAACAGTGGGACATAATTTTGAAAAAGCATATGATTTTTTATATAACAGCAACTACTCTGGCCCCCCCCCCCACTGCCTGAAGGCCAGATGCATTACATTTCACCCCTCCCCCAGGCTTCTCTGGCATCCTTAAGTGATTTAAGGGATACCTAGGCTCTCTTCCATTGGTTTCAGCTTCCATCCACCCTTGGCATTCCTCTTGCTTTAGGGGAATCTTAGGGGAATCTGGGTGGCACAGTGAATACAGCACTGGCCCTCAAGTCAGGAGGACCTGAGTTGAAATCTCACCTCACAGGTTTATTAGCTGTGTGATCCTGGGCAAGTCACTTAACCCCAATTGCCTTAAACATCTGGCCATCTCCAGGCCTCCTGATGTATATCTTGTCACTGGACCCAGGTGGCTCTGGAGGAGAGAGTGAGGCTGGTGACCTTGCACAGCCCTCCCTCATTTCAATCCAATGCAGTGCAAGTCATGGCATCAACCCAATGTCATGGTGTTCTTTAAGAAAGAAGGACAAACAACAACAACAAGGGGAATCCTGCATCCCAATTACATTTAACCACAATGGCCAAATTATCTTTTACAAGGAATCTTTACTTGAAAGTTAAATCCAGAAAAAAAAACAACATACAAGCATCCCCTCCCCAGCACCTAGAAAGCATAATCCCCCTGTCCCCAGCACTATAATATGTGGGAAGGGGAAGGAGATTAGGTTCATAGTTTAGCCTAATTCTTTTTTTTTGGGGGGGGGTGAGGCAATTGGGGTTAAATGACTTGCCCAAGGTCACACAGCTAGTTAAGTGTCAAATGTCTGAGGCCAGATTTGAACTCAGGTCCTCCTGAATCCAGGGCTGGTGCTCTATCCACTCCGCCACCTAGCTGCCCCTAGCCTAATTCTTATATAGTGCAACTCCACCAAATTTTAAGTCCAACCCTCTCCTCCAAACCCAAATCTTTGGGCTCAAGTCCCAGGTACCCTGACTTCTCAGGGCACCTGTTGGCCCAGCTGCAATTTCCGGCCTGGAATCCTACCTCCAAGAGTCTATTCCAGGTCCAAGGATTTCACCCCTTGAGCCTACAACTGAAAAAGACAAACAAAACCCACCCAAACAAAACCCCAAGCCCAGTTCTCAGGGGCAGAAGGTAAAAGAGAGAGGGAGGAAGATAGCCCTTTCTCCCTCCTGGTTCAGTTCATGGTGCTCATTCTGGGGAGTAACAGGATCTTGGCCCTTTCTGGATGCTGCGGCAAAGAGAGAATGTCACAAGTCTGGCAGTTATAGAGACATACCCCATTCTAGCTACATGGAAAGAGCTGCTTCCCCCCATGTGGTGAAGGAATGCAGAATGTCTTCTCTGAGAAAGCAGAGTAACTCCATTTTAGGTTATCTGGGTATATTCAGCAACAAAGATCCAACCATTAGAATTATGAATGCTATGAATCCTTTGGTGGTCAAGCAGATAACTAATGTAATCCAGGCTTTAAGTTGCTCCTGTAAAGAAAATTTACAGCTTTGACTTGAGCTGCATGGTACCTTTTCTGATATTTCTGCTTTATACAAAACTCTTTGGATCAGCATCAGTTCATATCTGCTGTCTTGCTGATAAATGCTCAGACCTGTGTGAATTACAGTAATAACCCAATCACTCACATTCAGATTCTGCCAAGGTGAGACCACCGATGTTAACGAGTGAATCTCCCCACCTATCCTCCCAGTTATTCACAACATTATTCATCACATAGTCCAGCAAAATGAATTACACCATGATGGCTCACCTCACAGTTTTGGGGGCCTCTGAGGATTGGAGTCCTCTAAAACTCAAGGCCCCTGAGATAAAGGGCAAAAGTAGGGGCTACATACTACTTTTGTGTATCTCATCCATGGGTAGCTAGGAGGCATTGGACAGAGTACTGGACTTGGAGTCAGGAAGATCTGAGCTGAAATGTGACCTTAGACACTTAGCTGGGCAAGTCACTTAACCTCTGTTTGACTCAGTTTCCTCATCTGTAATGTGGAGATAATAATAGTACCTACCTCCCAGGATTGTTGTGAAGATCAAATGAGATGATATTGGAAAAGCACTCAGCACATAGTAAGCACAATATAAATATTGGTTGTTATTGTTATTATTATCCCACACGTTTTTGTAAGGATCAGATTAGGTGTTACTAAACACCTTGCAAACCATAAAGGGTTATACAAATGCTAGATGTCAGTTCAGGTCTTTATCACCTGTTGCTTGGACTATTGCAATAGCTTCCTAATTCGTCTCCTTGCCTCAAGTCTCTCTCCAATCCAGTTGTTTACACAACCACCAAATTGGTTTTCCTAAAGTACAGATTTTTAATTTTTTTTTGGGGGGGGGCAGGGCAATGAGGGTTAAATGACTTGCCTAAGGTCACAAAGCTAGTAAGTGTTGAGTGTTTGAGGCCGGATTTGAACTCAGGTCCTCCTGAATCCAAGGCCAGTGCTTTATCCACTGCGCCACCTAGCTGCCCCCTAAAATACAGATTTGATAAAGGGACTCAGTAGACTCCAGTGGTTTCTTGTTGCCTCAAATCAAATATAAATTTGTCTGGCAGTTAAATCCCTTTACAGCATGGACTTGACCTACCACATACACCATGGCCTGGCCAAATTGGCCCTCTTGGTATTCCTCATCCCCTGCCCTCCGTCTCCTTTTGTGCATTTGCATGGGCTGTCCCTTCTGTTACACTGCACTCTCCCCTCACTCCTATCCATCAGTATTCCTAGTTTCCTTCAAAGTGTAACCCAACTGTTTCCTTCTACACGAGCCCTTTCCCAATGCCCCCAACTGCTAGCGTTCTCCCCTCACAATCACCTTATATCTATTTTGTACAAACCTATTTCCACATGTGTCTTCCTAGCTAGATTGTCATCCCCTGGAGAAACTTTTTACTTTTGCCTTTCTTTTTTCCCTGGCTACACCATGCTCAGACACTTACTAGCTGCGTGACCCTAGGCAAGTCACTTAACTGTTTGCCTCAGTTTCCTCATCTGTAAAAGGACCTGAAGAAGGAAATGGCAAACCACTCCAGTTTTTTTGCCAAGAAACCCTTAAATGGGGTCAGGAACAGTCAGACATGACTGAAACAAGTGATCATCAATAAGAAAAACAATGCTCAATATAGACAATAAGAGGCTTAATAAATGCTTGTGATTGATTGATCTTGCCATTCTGCCAGCCCACTTCCTATCATAGAGAACTCAATTAATATTTGTGAATGAAGTAGTGCATGCATTTAAGATGAATGAGTACTATTTATAATTAGCTTTTTCCCAACCTGAATACATTTTTAGACTGATAAAAGTCTGTGATAAAGGAAACTGGCAAGCAGGTGAGAGGTCAGAGGGTAATCAAGGGAGAAAAAAAAAGAAGCCTCATAGATAACCCCAGCTAGGTGTAACCAAAGAACTAGGAGAAAATTCTTGTCCAGCAAATAGTTAAATCATCTAAGGGATAATTCCAGGGATATTCTTCTTTTATAAGGCAATAATTCAATTTCCATGGGAGCTAACCAGGAGGCCTCAGGCTGAGCAGTTTCTCCTGAATGTAGGAAATGTCTCATTATGGAGAAAAATAGAGCATTCATCCAATTATCATTATGTGGTGCAAGTGTAATAATGCATTTCATTTTATTGCCCCAAACTGTGTCTTCCTGAATGAGACTGGGCAGGGAAGATAGGACACCTGAGCAAAGGATCTGGTTCATAAAGAAAGGCAGGAAAGGTGTGAGATAAACAGGTATTAAACACCCGAGCTATAGAACCACAGCCTCTGACCTCTAGAGTTGAGTACACAAAAGAGGTACCCTGAAGGTCTAGTTGACAACCCATGGTGTTAGGGCCAAACCAACTCTTGAAACAGAGGGTTTTAACTTGGGGTTTGTGGACTTTTTGAAAAAATATTTTGAGAAATGCATTCAAATGTAATTAATTTCCTTTATAACCCAATGCATTTGAAAAACATGATTCTGAGAAAGAGTCTACAGCTTTGCTACACTGCCCAAGGGCTCTATGATACAAAAAAAAGCTAAGAAACCCTGCTCTAAAGCTTATTTCTTCACTTCTCTTTAGAGAGGAAACAACAGTGGCAGGAAGTGTAAAAAACGAATCACCTATTTGATCTCTAAAAGGTTATGTAAAATCCCATGAATAGATAAAAAAGGACATCCTCTGCTATAAATGCATTTTTCACCCCCTTTCTGCTGAAAACAACCTTAAACATAGAGGATAGAGTATTGGGTGTGGAGACAAGAATGGTTGTTTTTTCATCTGAGAACTGCTACTGTGTCCCCATGAGTGAGCCTCTGAACTTCACTTTCCTTATCTGTAAAATGGGGGGAAAAATCATCCCAGGACTTAGAGGATTTGGGTTCAAATCCTACCTGTGACATTAGTTTGCTGTGTGACTTTGGGCAAGTCTCTTAACTGAGCTGGGCCTCAATTTCCTTGTTTGTAAAATGAAGAAGTTGGACTAGCTCCACCTCTCTGATTCTGTGGCCCATATTCTAACTTCAGCTGCTCTGGGGTATTATCCTTGATAAGTCACACTGTTTGTTTGGTTTAGCTTGGATCAGAGAAGCCTTGAGGGGGACTTGACAGTTGTCTTCAAACATTTGAAGAGTTATTATTTGGAAAAAGGTATTCTACTAATTCTGGTTAGTTCCAAAGAGTAGAACTAGAAGCAATGAATGGGAATATTTTATTGTTGTTCAGTTGTTTTCAGTTATGTCTGATTTGGGGTTTTCTTGGCAAAGATACTGGAGTGGTTCGCCATTTCCTTCTCCAGTTCATTTTACAGATGAGGAAACTGAAGCAAGCAGGGTCAAGTGAGTTGCCCGTGGTCACATAGCTAGCTAGCAATTGTCTGAGGCCAGATTCGAACTCAGGAAGATGAGTCTTCCTGACTCCAGGCCTGGCACTCTATCCACTGAGACACCTAGCTGCCCCTTAGAACTAGAAGCAATGAATGAGAATGACAAATTTCAGATCAACCTAAGGAACACCTTCCAAATAATTAAAGTGGTGAAAAAATAGAATGACCTAACTTGGGAGGCAGTGAGTCTCTCCTCATTGGCAATCTTCCAAGGGAGGCCTAATGACCAGTTGTTGGGGATGTTGGAGAAGTGATGCCTACTTCAGATATAGGTGGGACTAGATATTCTCTGATCCCCTTTCCAGTCCCTAGATTCCATGGTTCTTTGATCATTTATTGAGCACACACACATCCAGTACCCTAGACAGAATGGGAAGAGATTTTGGAAAACAATGAGTGTGATTCCTCATTTTTCAGTTGAGCAGAGTGAGACCTTAAGAGATTAAACAACCAGAACAAGGTCCTATAGTTAGCCAGTCTCTGAGCTGGGCCTAAAACCCAGGCTTCTGAGGCTGGTTTAATTTCTACCACACCACCCTGCTATGATACAGACAGCATCAAGGAGATGGTCCTTACTTGCTCTGAGCTCATATTCTACGAGGAACAAGATATTCAATATCTTTTTCCATTGGGGCCTATGGCATTTATCCTTTGGACTTGTGTCTTATCTCCCTTTTAGACATTCAGCTTCCTTAGGGCAGGAAACATCTTATCACAGCTTTGTTCCTTATCTAGTACCTAGAATAGTACTCTGTTAATGTCAGGAACCTTGACATTAACTGAATGGAATTATTAAAAGCTAGCTCACCAATTGAAACAGTCCTAATGATCCCTGGATTAGGCAGCTGATCTATTTCGGTAACATCCCATTTAAATGTTTGGTTAGAAAGGGGAAATGAAGTATGAGACACATGGCTAAGCGGTTTGCTTTCAGTCATGATTATGAAAGGAGAGCATGGAGGGGGAGCTAGAAGCAATATCTGGGCAAAATGCCTTGCTTGAGTAAAGATAGACTTCTATCTTCCTCCCTTCCCCCTTCCCTCCCACAGGGATAGGATGCCTGGAGATGCTCAGCTTTACACTAGCAGACAGACACCTGACCCCATGCCAGATGTTGTCTAGTTCACTCCCTGGATGAATAATGAGGCCTAGTTTATTGGGATCCTTTAATTATGAAACTAAAACATTGCAGCCTTTTCCTCTGGAGACCCAGTATAAGCACAGGCTTGGCTCACAAGAGGAAAAGAGGTTCTTGGGGTTCCCTCCTAATTCTCAATGAATTAGGTCTTCCTGGCAATGGAGATCTGCACTCATGAATGCATTCGGACAGATTCAGGCCCCAGTCTAATGACTTGACCTGCCTCCTGAAATATTTCAATTCCCTTTAATTTGCCAAATCCTTATAATTACCTGCTATGTTCAAGGCATCAGGGACAAGTTCCTGATTTTCAAAAGTTTATAGTTTAGCAGAGTGACAAAATAGGAGCACAAATAATAATAACAGTAGCATTTACATAGTGTTTGAAGGTTTGTGACACGTTTTATGAATATCACATCATTTCATCCTTACAACAACCCTGGGAGGGAGATGCTATTATTATCCCCATTTTACAGATGAGGAAACCAGGGCAGACAAAAGTTAAGTGACTTACCCAGGGTCACACAGATATTAAGTGTCTGGGGTTGGATTTGAACCCAGGTCTTCCTGACCTTAGACCCAACATTCTACTCATTGTACCACTTCACTGCATCAATGTACTCAATATTCTTCCTTCTACAGAATTCCCAGCAAGTGGTTACTGGGCCTCCCTTGGAAGATCTCCAGTGATGAGAAACACTCTATCTCCCTGGTTAGTCATTCTACTTCTGTGCAGCTTTTTGGATAGTTTTCCTTATATGGAATATAGTACCAAAGATAACATTCACTGTCTTGGTATACCACCCAAGAGACTATAGTTAAGGCTCCATTGGGGGATTTTTAGATTCTTAGGATAGGAGAGTGTGGGGAATCACCATTTTACCCTATACACCTAAGAAGAATTGAATGATAAAATGTAGCATGGCAAATTCAGGGGGCATTTGTCTTCTTAGTTCATACTGACTGTAATAAGTTAATTGAGATATGTGGGTATTTGGGGAGGTCTAGTACCTCTGATATGAGGGCTGCTGAGCCCTTGTCAGGGCTGCTTTCCACTATTGATGTCCATTGGTGGAATGCATAGATGAGAACAATTTGCTCCAGTGGTCAGGAAGGTGGCTGAAATGAGTGCTATGGAGAGCTTAAAGCTTGGTTAGACATCTAAGACACCAATGTCATCCACTCCATCCCAAGCCATCCCCAGTCTTCTTGACATTTGTCTTTGCCACTGGACTCTCATGACGATGGAGGAGAGATTGCAATTCTGCCTCACTTAAATCCAATTTATTCATGAGTCAAAAGGCATCACTCATACCATTTAATCATTTTTACCTACCTCAAAATCCTGTGGCCACAGGTAAGTGATGAAGCTGTAGGTTTGGATACACTGTGAACTGTGGTCACAACCCTGACCACAGGTGGCCCAGGCTAAAGGAAAAAGAACCCTTTTTGAAGGACCTCCTGGCATGAGGAAGGAGCTAGAAAAGGTGCTCTAAAAGCATCTGGTTCACCTAACCCTGGTCTACTTACCATGGCCAATGGGAATCCCAGCCTGTGGTCAAAAACTTTGTGTTATGTACAAACACTTTGGAAAGATTATCGTACTCACCAACTCACCACTGGTACGTGGAGTGTGCACAGGTTTATGTACAACACAAAATACAGTAGACCCAAAGACAAACAACTCTTCTTGTGAGAGAATTCAGCATCTATCACATCTGAATAACAGCCCTGAGTGAAAGAAGGCTGGCAAATGATGATCAGCTTACCAAAGTCAGAGCCATTTGGCATATTTTTCTCAAGTGACTACAGTGATGGGGAGCACCTTGAAGCTGGCATTGGTTTTGCCATAAAAACTAATATAGTCAACAAGTTCGTATGCCTCCCCAAAGGAGTAAAAGTCAGGCTCGTGACATGATTGCCCCTTGCAGGAAAGCCCCATGCTACCATCATTGGTGTATATGCTCTCACCATGATGAACCCTGATAAGGTCAAAGAAAAATTTTATGAAGACCTGGAGACTCTCATCATCAATGTGCCAAAGAAAACAATCTTGTCATTCTGAGTGATTTTAATGCCAGAGTAGGCACAAACTATCAGACATGGCAGGGAGTCCTTGGGAGGAATGGGGTTACAAACAGCAACAGCAATGGTCACTTACTATTGAAGACTTCCATGTCTTGTGACTTTCTCATCACCAGCACTGTCTTCCATTGACCTAAATGCAATAAAATTTCATGGATACACCCTCACAGCAAACATTGTCATTTAATAGACTATGTCATTGTAAGGAGAAGAGACAGACAGGATGGGAGAGTAATGAAGATGATGTAAAGCTCAGAGTGCCGGACCAGTCATGAAGTTATTCTCTTCAAGCTAAACATTCACACTCTACAAAAGTGGTGGCCTCAAGGCAAGATAACCGCCAGAAGACTTAATGTCAGCATATTAAAGTGCTTCTCACTAGGAGAACAGTTTGTTGCTAACTTGTAGGGAAAGCTGAACCAACACATGACTGGGAACAGTGGAGCAAAAAGGATTGAGCAGTTTTCGGAGATTTGGTGTACAGCACCACATTTACTCATCTGAGCCAGAAAACTTACGGACATCAAAATTGGTTTGGTGAAAATGATGGGGAAATTCAGAAGCTGATAAAAAGCTGATAAAAGAGAGAACTTCACACAGTTGTCCTGTTTATTTATCTCCAAGAAGGCAGTGTTCAACTCCATCAAAAGTAAAGTGCAAGAGGAGCTTAGAGAGATGCAATTTTCTTGGCTCAATAGGAAACCAGATGAATTTTTTTTACTCTGATCTTAACAATCCAAAATGTTTTGTATGATGCCCTAATGGCTATTTATGGTCCAAAGACCTAAGGTGCATCTCAGCTATTCAGTGCTGACGAAGCCATATTGATTAGTGATAAGGACTTGATCCCAGAGAAATGGACCAAAAAGTTGCATAATGTTCTCAACAGACTGTCATCAACTAATGCTGAAGCCATTGACAATATTCCACAAGTTGAAGCCAATCCCTCTCTAATTGAACTTCCAGTAGAAGAAGAGGTTTTGAATGCCATTGAGTTCCTTTGGGTGGCAAAGTACCTGGTGCTGATTCTATTCCAGTTGATATTTAGAAGTCAGAGGGTTCATTGCTTATATAAAAGCTGACTGAAATCTTCCAGGTTTTATGGTGAAAGGCTATACTTCAGGAGTTCAATGGTTCCAGAATTGTCCATTTCTATAAAGGAAAGGGAAACAGGTCATCTTGTGACAATCATGTGGTGGCATTGGGGGATGGGCCTCTCTCTTAGTCATTACCAGCAAGATCTTTGCTAGAATCCTCTTTAACAGGCTGATCTTTCACCTGGAAGATGGTCATATACCCCAGAAGCAGTGTGGCTTCAGAAAGGACTGAGGAATGGTCAATATGGTTTGCTTCTCCAAGAGAAATGCCAGGAGCAGAACAGAGGTCTGTATGCAATGTTTGTCAGTCTGACCAAAGCCTTCGATACTGTTTGTCATAAGGACTTGTGGAAGATTGTGACAAAATTTGGTTTCCCAGAGAAGTTCATCAGTATTGTACATCAGTTCCATGACAGCATGTTTACATGGTTTCTAGATAATGGATGATGTTCTCACGTTTTTCCAATTACCAGTGGAGTGAAGAAAGGCTGTGTGCTTGCTCCCATGTGAGTGGGATGGGAAATATACCCACTGACCCCATAATCGAGACTCAAGGAGAAAGGAGGTCAAAGCACTAATTTTATTTCTTTCGAAAGAAAGGTGCAACACACTCACTGGTGCAACCAGGAGGTGTGACACACAGAGATAAAGAATCAAGCAGTTTTTATACCCTTTACAGATATTTATTTTAAGTAGGATGTGGTAATTAGGTTGAAACTATATGTTCAGCAATAAATCTTTCTCCTAGGTCAGAGTGCTCCAACCTTAGGGGTCCAGCCATGAGTTATTTTGCAAAAATATCCTAAATTTCTTGTTTCAGCAAACATTCTGTCACGTCTGCATGTAGACCTTAGTATGAGGCAAATTTCAAGCTGATATGCCTATATATAGCAGGGGGATAGTAGCTTCCTATTCTTTTCGAGCTCTAGAGAGAGAGACCGGGGGGGGGGGGGGAGGGGGGGCTTCTAAAACCTTGGGATCAGATCACTAGGCTGAGAGGGGGGCATTTTCCCTCTCAGTAGAGGGGCATATCCCTATATCCCTCTCACATGCTTTTCAGCATGATGTTTTCAGTGATGTCAGACACCTTCAACAATGACAAAATTGATATCAAGGTCAATTACCACACTGATAGTAAAATATTTAACTTGAAAAGGCTACAAGCCAAGACTAAAGTGGAGGGAGTGCTGGTGCATGACTTTTTGTTCACAGATGATTGTTCACTCAATGAAGCCTCTGAGGCTGAGATGCTACAGAATATGGATCAGTACTCTCAACACCAAGAAAACAGAGGTTCTCTACAAACCAGCACCATACCACCCATATATGGAACCATCAGTTATAGCAAATGGAGAAATTTTGAATGCTCTAGATAAGTTCACTTACCTTGGCAGTATTCTTTCCAGGGATGTACACATAGATGATGAGGTTGACACATGCATTGCTAAAGCTAGCTCAGTGTTTGGGAGGCTCCAAAGGAAAGTGTGGGAGAGAAGAGAGATGAGGCTGCCTACCCAACTGAAAGTCTACAGAACCACTGTACTAACCTCATTGTTGTATGCTTGTGAAACCTGGACAGTCTACCAGTGCCATGCCAGGAAACTGAATTGCTTCCATTTGAATAATCTTAGGAAGATTCTGAAGATCACCTGGCAGGATAGGGCACCAGATACTGAGGTCCTTTCTTCAGCTTAACTTTCCTGCAGAGAGTATAACTTCTGTGGGCTGGCCATGTTGTTCAAATGCCAAACGTACGTTTGCCTAAAAGAATGTTTTATGTAGAACTCACACAAAGCAAGTGCTCACTTGGAGGTCAGAAGAAGTAATACAAAGACACTCTCATGGTTTCTATGAAGAACTTTGGAATCAATTTTATGGGACACGGGAGACACTGGCAAAGAACCAACCAGCATGGCATGCCTGCGTCAAAGAAGGTGCTGTGCTTTATGAACAAAGCAGAAATTCAGGAGCTCAAAAGAAACATGAAATGTGCAGATTTAGATACATCACCACTCCAAATGTTCATATGGACTATTTGTGCCCAACCTGTGATAAAGCCTTTTAAGCTTGTATTGGTCTGATCAGTCACAATTAGACACACTGTACCTTGACCCCAACATAGTGTTATCATTTTGGTCCTCTTCAAGCACAAAGGACGACCACCCAATAAATTAATCAAGGGTGAAGAGAATAAGCATTCATCTATTTGTTGTTCAGTTATGTCTGACTCTGTACCTTTGTGGATCATAATGTCCATAGGGTTTTCTTTTCAAAGAGACTAGAATGGTTTGCTATTTTCTTCTTTGGTGGATTAAAGCAGAGATTAAGTGACTTAACCAGGGTTATACAGCAAATAAGTACCTGAGGCAGGATTTGAACTGAGGTCTTCCTGACTCTATTCCCAATGTTCTATCAACAGACCCATCTAGCTGTCTCTATATACCAGGTACTGTGCTAAATGCCTTTTAAATATTATATCATTGATCCTTACAATAACCCTGTGAGCTGGATGTCGCTATTATCCTCATTTTATAGTCAAGGAAACAGAGGCCGACAAGAGGTTCATACCTAGAAAATGTCTGAGGACAGATTTGACATCAGATCTCCCAAACTTCAAGCCCGGTGCTCCATCCACTACACCAAATAGCTGTCTCAACAGACCAGCATTCCTTTACTAAATATCTTCTTTGTCTCCATAGCTATCCTGGGTATATGAATGATACACATAAATTTACTTTCATTCCAGATCTACCTGAGAGAGGTACCGAACTGAAATCCAAAGACCTGGGTTCTAATTCTGGCTCTGGAAAAGGACTAAGAGATCATCCTGGCCCAGTCTTATACATAAGAAAGCAGACTCCAAGAGGGGAAAAAGGATTTGCACAAGGACTTACAATTATTGGCAGAGCCCTCACTAGAACTTACACTGATTTCTAATTTCCAGTCTGGTGTACCTTCATTAGACCAGAGGTTCTCTTCCTAGGGTCTGGAATTGGGTTTTTAAAGAACATAACTTGATAACTGTATTTAAACAGAATTGGTCCCATTTGTAATCCTTTGTATTTTATTTTAGGCATTTAATACCAAGGCTGTCTGTCCCTAGGCCTCCCCAGACTGCCAAAGGGATCCAGAACACATAGCAAGCTAAGAGCGCCTGCCTTTGACTCCCACCCAGACTTTTCTCTGATTTTTGCACGAGGGAATAATGTCCAATTTCAGTTCACAGGTGCACATTGCAGATCATTTTTTGTAATCAGTAAACAAGCCACTCAGAAATCTCATGCAAATTGGAGACTTCAAATTTAATGACATAAAGTATCCCCATGCTAAAAGCATGATTGACTCCACATGTCCAAAGTCATATTCTTCAAGGCTTGACTCAAACGCTGCCTCTTCCAGGAAGCCTCAGCTAAAAAGTAACCTTTTCTTCCCTTCAATCCCTATCATACTTTATTTATAAAGAGGAGACTTGGTGTCGTATTCCTTAGGAGTGCCAAAGACCTGAATGCTAGTTCTGGCTCAGTTGTTAACTAGCTGAGTGACCTTGGGCAAGTTACTAGATGAAATAGTTTCCAGGGTAATAACAATTCATTTTACATAGTCTAGGATCATAGCTTTAGAGGTAAAAGAGACCTTTAGGAGTCATTAAATACACCACCCTCATTGTACAGGTGAGGAGACTGAGACCTAGAGACATTAAATGATTTACCCAAGGTCACAGAGCAAGAAAAATCTGAGCAGGACTTGAACCCAAGTCTACCCTGACCCCAGGTCATGTGCACTGTCCACTATACCATAGGCATCAGACATGTACTGCAGCCACATTCAGCTCACAATACTCCCACGTGTGGCCAGAACCAGCCTAAAATGTCATTGGGAAATATTTGAAAAAATAAATAAAAATACAATATAATATAGGTATTCTATTTTAAAACTGTCGATATGTGGCCAGCTGGAATCCTTATATATGGATTAGTGGCTCCCATTTCTATTGCATAATGCATCATGCTGCTGTTCAATGTCTTATAAAGAGCTTTTCTTCACAAAACCCTGAGAGGTATGCTGTATTAGCTTCCAGCTCTGATGGTCTTTAAGGCTGTGATCTCCTGTGGCATTTATCACAGTCTGCCTCCCATTTAAGCATCTTGCAAGCTTGTCACAACTTTCCTCCCAGTTTTTAAGTTCCATGGGGATGGGACATCATATCCTGTTCACCACTGTATCCTGTATATGGTTTTGTAGGAACCAGAGCTTAATCACAACCCCATCAATGAATGTTGCAAAAGGCATGGATCACCGTGATGCAAGTCAAGCTAAATCATCAATAAAATCTTTTCTAGAGGAGCAAGAGCCTTCTGAGCTAGAAAAGACAGAAGCTGACATTCCATAATGACATGTTGTCACATTTGTAGGTTTGTGGAATATAATTTTATTATTAATTTAACAACAAAAACCTCATTCACAAATATAAAATATTTAATGATGCTCATTTAATGGTGCTATACTACTGATTTTTTTAAAAATAGCAATTTATTACGTACTCCATGTCCTAGTCCTGTTTGTCTATTCATATGTTATATACATATAACCTATGTATATATATGATTATATAATTATGTTGTCATACAATTACATAATCATATATGGCAGCTAGGTGGTGCAATGGATAGAGTGACAGGCCTGAGGTCAGGAAGACTCATCTCCCTGAGTTCAAATGTGGCTTTATCTGTGTGACCCTGGACAAATCACTTAACCCTGTTTGTTCCAGTTTCCTCATCTGTAAAATGAGCTGGAGAAGGCAATGGCAAACCATTCCAGTAATTTTGCCAAGAAAACCCCAAATGAGCTCAGAGTCAGACATAACTGAAAAATAACTGAACAACATAATTACATCATTATATAATTTATACACATTATTATATATTTTATAGAACCCTATGACTTTATTAGATTTTGAAATATTATACAATATTATATAATTTCATTATATACATATATACATATATCTAGATGGAGATCGATCTATTTATCTTTTTTTCTATCTATCTATCTATCTATCTATCTATCTATCTATCTATCTATCTATCTATCTATCTATCTATCTATCTATCTATCTATCTCATACAACCCTGTGATTTCACTGGGCTTGGAAATACCCAGTGAGGAAATTCCCCATACTGATGTAGTCTGACTATTATGCTGCAACTTAAATAGTTGCCTGGGACACTGAAAAATTGAGTTTAAGAAATGGAACTCGAAATGAGGTCTTCCTAGATTCTGGATTTTAAACTTACTTTCTAACCATTTGGTCATACCGCTTCTGTCTATATACATACACATATATACATGTATGTGTGCACATAAGGGTATGCTGATAAATGTTTAACAACTGGCTTCCCAAAAAAAACCACATGGAGACATCCTTTTAAGTTTAATCATTATTAACATTTTCCTCCATCGCTTTATTAAGTCTAGACAATCCATAGAACATGAAATTAAACCTTGTGCTTACCAATTTCCTAAGTTTAAATTTTCACACTGAAAATTTAACAATCAGCTCTCCCAGCCCGGTTAGAACTGGCTTCAGCACACCCCTGGACATACATTTGGTTCAAAGACTTAAATTTAATGAAAGTAGTTAGGTAGTCCTGCATGAACTCAATTATTTTGAATTTTGATTCTTTTTTTGATCATTTTTGTTTTATCCTTTCCAGTCTGGGCTCTTAGCAAAATTGTTTAACTCTTGAGAAAATTTACAATTCGCTTGAGTTGGTTTGAGCTGACCGCCAGCACAGCCCTGGAAAGTGTATACACACACACACACACACACACACACACACACACACATATATGTGTATATGTATATATATTGACATAAGGGAGTGAAACATAGACATTTCATACTTGTGAAATCTGAGAGTTAGCATTGTATATTAGATATGGCACTGGGCTTAGATTCTGAAGGACCCCAAGTTCAAATCCTACCCCTGCTGTGTGACCCTGGGTAAGTCATTCAACCTTTAGTTTCCTCACTGACAAAATGGGGGGTTTGGATTAGATACCTTCTAAAGATCCTTGGTCCAATAAATAACTTGTAGTTTCTCATCTGAAGGCTTGTGCTGTGCATTTTTTGTTTTTTGTTTTTTAAAGAATTCAATGTTGAGAACTGGGAGAGACGAGAAGAAGGAAAAGATTTTTCCTCTACAAAAGGACCCATATTCATATGAACTAACAAACTCAGTTCTGGGAGCCTGAATATTTGGTGAGCTTGCTTCTGGAAGAGCATGAGGATATAGAATGGAGAGGCCCTGCTCTCTACAGATGCCCAATGACCCTTTGAGGTCAGCTAGAGACATGGTAAAGAAATGGACTCAAGACTGGCTTCTAATCCAGAATCAAGCATGCAAACAAAAGAGACACCAACAAGTTAACCTTACTCTCTTTCCCTGCCTGGTTGTGTTTAAATGCAGAGTCTATAGTGGTTTTGAGCTTCCAAATGTGGAAAGTGCCAATGGCCTACTCTTCCCACCTGAGGTTGACATGAAGACACAGCAATGATTGTGCTTCTGTTCCCTTTTTGGTCTAGCCTTATCTCCCCCAAGTCTGTAGTCTTGTACACAGAAAGGGTGAGTCTGTGACCTTCAGCAGGTCAGAAGAGCAAACCAACAGAGAGGCCCAGTGACTGGAGGTTCATTCCAGAGTTTGCAGGCAGTCTGAGGAGCAAAATTTCAAATGACCTGTTTGACCCAGTATAGTGATAATTGGAAGGCAGTCAAGAGAGAGTGACTTGTCCTTTGGCTCCGCCACATTTGCAACTGCACTTGGTGAGTTGAAGGTTTTGTAGCAACTGCTTTACATTCAAGCCCACTTTTCCCTGAAGTGAGAGATGGGAGAGTTGGGACCCCAGGTATTTCGGGAGAAATATTTTCAGTCTTTTGTAAAAGCAAATTAGATCATTAAGGAAAATAACGTATATGTTCTAAAATGTTTATAAGCTCCCTTTGTGGTAGCAAAGAACTGGAAATTTCAGGGATGCCCATCAATTGGGGAATGACTGAACAAGTTGTGGTTTATGATTGTTGTTTTAAGAACAACTTCATTCGAATAAGTTAGTTTCTCTGTTGCAAATACCCAAGTTAACTATAAAGGACACATGAAGAGAGATGCTATCTGCATCTGGAGAAAGAACTGATAAATAGAACTACATAGAATAAATGTACATATATGCATGTATATACAAGTATATGTGTATATATACACATGTGTGTATATGTGTATACATATACATACATGTATGCATATACTCACACTTTGATGTGTAATGCTAGCCATCTTTAAGGCCAAAGGGGGGAAGGAAATGAAAGAAATTTACACGACAATTTTGTTGTATATTTGAAAGTAATAGCAAGTTGTGCATAGTAAATTTGTGGTTTCATGTACAATTACCTTTTTTTACTATATTATGTTATAGAAATGCTTATTTTCCCAATAAATTTAAAATATATATATATATTTTTTAAAAGCAAATTCATTTTCGATGGTTAAATAACACTAGGGTACAAAACACTGATCAATGATATAAGGGAGATACAGATATTAGCAACTGATGTTGCAGAGAAGACATTGAAAAGGAGTCTTAAACTGATAACATTAGGAAAACACTCAACCCTTCCTGGCTATGGCTAGAACCCTTCAGTGGGACATGTAGATAATCTTTCTCTGGGAACCCTACTTGCCAGGCAGAGTGGGAGTTGAGATAAAGAATTGCAAGGATTCAGCTAGTCAGGGAGAATGGTAATCAGGCTAATGACCCTTAGAGTTTGCAAGGACTATGGATGTATGCATGTAGATATTGCATGTATACACATATATGTACTCACACATACAATATGCCTTTTCTTCCTGACAAGCCTTTTCCCTTCCCCCAACCACCTAGTTACTGACAAAGGTCCTTTCAGCCCCAACAAATGGCTGGAACTAGGATGCTAGTCATAGCCGATGTCAGCAGGGTCATTGCAGTTTAGATTTAGTCCCTCAGAGTAAAATGGTCCCATCAAAGACATATGCACCCCTCTGAGGATAATGTAGAATATCAATATCTATGCATTAGGCCTCTTTCTTTCACACTTCTTAATAAACCTCCCTCTGCCTGACTTTGCATCTATCTCTCTCTGTCTCTGTGTCTCTGGTGACGTCCTCTTTCTTTTTCTCCTCACATACAGCAGAAAAGCAGTAGGACTGACCACTGGCACCATTCCTTCTGAAACAATGGGTTCATTTGATGTCAAACATGTACTGTCCTGGTTAGAGCTGACGTAGCCCTTCCCCTATAAAATGCTCTCCTCCTTGGGGTTGTTTTCTTCTGATGCCATTGGCTCCTGGGCAGAGTTTTCCCGTAGCGTCTGTATTCTGCCCTGCACAAAGCCACTCAGTGTGCTAACTCCGGGGACTTGCTGATCACTATCCTCCCTGCTAGTTTTTGTGGGGAGCCTTTTTAATAATCTCAAAGCATATTCCTGGGACCCGATTCAAAATGTCTCTGGAGGAATAATCAGGCTGGGAACAGGCTTCAGGGGAAACAGCAACTTTATTCATGGCATTCCAGCTTTGACTTGCAATCAAAACAATCCCCTCCTGGTCTGCGTTGGCCTCCTTGCAGGCAGCGCACAGGCGCTGTCAGGCCCAGTGGGCTGTTTGCGAGATCCTGAGACATGCTGGTGACATGCTACCTCCAGGGACTGGTGCTGATCAGTTTTCTTGATGGAATCGCTATGGGTTGCTTCAAGGCTTCTCCTCCTGAGGTGTGGGCTGGGCTTCATTCAGCTTGAGATAGAGATAGCAAGGAGAGGCAGGAAAAGTACACAACAGGCCCCACAATTAAATAAAAACAACAATAATAATAAATCAACAACAACAGTCATAATAATTAACAACAATAATAATAATGAATCAACAATAATAACAGTAATAATGGTGAATTAACAACAATAACAACAATAATAATAATGAATGAACAACAATAACAGCAATAATGATGAATTAACAAAAATAACAATAATAATGATGAATTAACAACAGTGATAATCTATTACCATTTTGAATTATGTTTTTTGTATAGTTGGGTAAAGAGACTCTTCTCAGTCTGCAAGAGGGAGACTCTTTTCCTGAAGCAGAGAAACTTGTTAATGGGGTATTTATGTCTCTGCAAGCAACATGGGCAGTAAAAATGGAAAGAGCCCTGCCTTTGGATTTATATTTTACTGTATGCTGTGCTGTTATATTTCAGAACTTTTTATCATCTATGAGACCCCTAACTAACTCGCTGGGACAAAAAGTGGGGAGAAGGTCCATTGAGTCAATACAATAGTTGTATCTCCTCACTTCCTTCAACCACACCACACACTTACACACACACACACAAATACTCATATACACGTATATGCATGTAAGCACATTAGCATGTATATAATAGACATCTTTTATCCTTCCTCTCTCTGTAATAATG
The DNA here is from genome assembly GCF_019393635.1 of Dromiciops gliroides. Taxonomy (NCBI): domain Eukaryota; kingdom Metazoa; phylum Chordata; class Mammalia; order Microbiotheria; family Microbiotheriidae; genus Dromiciops; species Dromiciops gliroides. Next base: position 178,756,494 of record NC_057861.1, on the reverse strand, counting down.
CTCACTACATCCACCTGAGTCAAAAGTACCAAAGGAGAATGGAGGAACCCTAGGTTGTCACATTGTACCAATGTGTTGACAATGGTTAAGAAATAGCCTTTTAAACAATTAAGGACTAACCACACGTGCAACAGCATCACTTAGACACACAGGAAAGAGTCCTAGACTTAGAGGTTGAGAAACCTCATAACAGGATTCTTCCATAAACTAGCTATGTGACTTTGGGCAAGTTATTTCACCTTTCCAATCCTCAATTTCCCCATCTGTAATAATGAGAGGCAGCTAGTTGGCATAGTGGATTGAGTGCCGGGCCTAGAGTCAGGAAGATTCCTTTTCCTGGGGAAAGGAGTTCAAAGTACCCTATTGTAGGGCATGACTCCGAAGTTCAGAAGATGAGGAACAGGGCCAGGAGGGGAATCAAATCCAGCCTCAGACACTTACTAGCTGTGTCACCCTGGGCAAGTCACTTAATCCTGTTTGCCTCAGTTTCCTTATCTGTAAAATGAGTTGGAGAAGGAAATGGCAAAGCACTCGAGTAACTTTGCCAAGAAAACCCCAAGAAATGGGGTCCTAAAGAATTGGACATGACTGAATAACAACCACCACAAAATAATAAAAGGATTAGGCTGGATCAGAGGTATCAAACTTGAGGGGCAAAGGAACAAGTGCCAGCAAAAGTCCCTAGTGCTCCCCAACCAGATTAAAATGTAGTTGGGAAATGTTTAACAAAATAAACAAAAATACGATACAATATAGACAATATTGACTTGTGGTTTTCTGAGTCAATCTGCTGCTTCAAAGATCATTTCTAAGATCTCTTCTTATAAGGCTCAAATATTCTGACTCTATGAAGTAAATTTTATTAACTCTCCTTTGTCCCTTATATGTGGCATTACATTTAATACAATAGATCAGACAGACATAGTCCCCAACCACTAAAAATGTAAAGCAGAAAATATTCATCTGGCCAGATGCATAGAAGCTCAAACAACATAACAAGACACAGCTGTAATATGCATTTAACAGGCTATTGTCCTGCCTCAGACACTGACTAGTTTGATGACTCTGGGCAACTTAATGTCTCTGTGTCTCAATTCCCTCATCTATATAATGGGAATAATCATTGCATCTACTATACAGAGTTGCTGTGAAAATCAAGTGAGATAACACAAGTAAAGGGCTCTATAAACTTTAAAGTACTATATAAAAGTTGTTAACACTACTGAACAAAAATGATAACGTGACGGTGATAAATTGTGCAGCACATGAGGGGCAGGTAGGTGGCACAGAGGATAAAGCACCAGCCCTGGATTCAGGAGGACCTGAGTTCAAATCCAGCTTCAGACACTTGACACTTACTAGCTGTGTGACCCTGGGTAAGTCACTTAACCCTCACTGCCCTGCAAAAAAAAAGGAAAAAAAAAAGAAATTATACAGCATAAATGTGTAGTGGATAAAATCAGCTTATTTTGTGACCCTCTCCAGAGAGTCTCAGAACATGAGTTGAGAAACTGAAGTATGATGGTTATCCCAAAGTAGGAATGAACAGGTCAGGCAGGAATGGACAGAGTTCAGGGGTCAAGGAATCCTAGGGTAGCAGTTAGTGAATCATAAAAGTGTTAAGGCCACCAGGGCTTTTCTGCATAGGGAGTCAAAGTAGAAGGCATGATAGGCAGATGGGAAAAATGTCTACGGGTCAAGAGACCATGGGTCACCAAAAGGCCAAAGAATAGTTTCAGTGTGAGTGAGAGAGTGAAAGAAGGAGGAGGTAAGCTTCTTAGGGCAAGGATTATTTCATTTTTGTGTTTGTATCTCCATCACCCAAAGTATTGCCTTGCAGATAGTGGGTACTTAGTATTTGTTGAATTGAATTGAAATATAAAGAGTTTGGTCAAAGTGTCAATTCAAAATTCCAGATCTTAAAATAAGGCAAAACTCATAATGAGGCTTAAAGGGAGACCAATCCCCCATTCTCCCATTGGTGAGTTCTCCCCGCCCCCAAGATGCCCAACATTAGATACAAATATGTGTGTGTGTGTGTATATATATATATATATATATATATATATATATACATATATATATATGGATATATGTGTATGTGATATACACATACATGTATATCACACACACACATACACATATTTGTGTCTAATGTTGGGCTTCTCTGGGGGGATGGAAAAAAAGAAAAAATGTATATGATAAATTTGTTACATTTAAAATTTTGTTATATTTAAAACAAATAGCAAGTTACATATAGTAAAAAAAGGGAGAAAAAAAAGACTATGTTAGGAACAATGCCATAAGGAAAGGAAAAGACCTCAGCCTTGGATTATTGTTGAAGCATCCTGGATCTCCTGCAATCATTACTGCTCTTGGGAAAGTGGCGGATTTAGTTTGACATTCCAAACATGGCCTCAGCTGCTCTTTTGTCCTCTCTCTTGCCACCTTCTCCTGTCTCAGTTTAATGATAGTCACTACTTATACATACTTTATACGGATGAGGGGGTTATTATTTTTTTTTGAAAAATCAATTTTATTATTCACTTATGTTAATGGTGCATGAAACAGTATGTGGAGAGCCCATTAAACATTGAAAAAGAGCTCATATTCCTTTTAACTGAGGGCACTGGTACAGAGAGGCTCAGTCCACTTATTGCTTAGTGGCAAGGATGTAGATTTCATCTCGAGGTACCCTTTTAGGAAGAACAAGTTATAGACCTCAGAATCAGGTCCTGTATATAGAAAGGATGGCAAGAGTAGATGAGTAGTCTAGTCTTAGCTGGTAGCCTGCATCTTTCTCTTGTGCCTGATATGCAATTTCAAAACTTTTCACAAAGTCCCCAAATAATTAGCCATGTCAAAAGATAATGCAGGTGCACATATTGAGCCTTCTTTTAGTCTATGGCTAAAAATGGAAAAAAAATTGCCCTCAAATACTCATCATTTTAAATTAGATGTTTTTACAATGTTAATTCCATTACTTTGCCCTCTTGAACATCTTGCAGTTTTGTACAGCTCTCTGTTTTGTTGATAATATGTAGATACTTTATTCAATCTGTGATTTTTAAAATATCTTCGTCTTTCCCCTTTTCTTTTTCCTTTCCATTTTTAATTGGAATCTTTTGTCTTTACATTACCTTTATTTTGCAATATATCCTTCCCCCATCCCTCATTTCAAGGCCCAGGACAGCCCTCCCATAGCATCTTCTGTCTGTCCCAGGGTGAAACAGGCCCAGAAAATTTTAGGGTCATTTCACTAAGCTTCCTAGGACCTAACTTTATCAAGTGGGTTAATCAATAATAGACTGTATATAATTCTGTATAAAAATATATTCTATATAATCAAATATAATTTTATACAATAAGATGCAGTTTTTATATATTACCTGGCTCTTAAATTAAAATAATAAATTTCATGTTCATAAACTCACAGACTGTTTGGGATAGAAGGATCTTTAGAAGCCACCTAGTTTCACACTCCACTTTCCACACCCCTTTTTTTTAAGTGAGGCAATTGGGATAAAATGACTTGCCCAGGGTCACACAGCTAGTAAGTGTTAAGTGTCTGAGGCTGGATTTGAACTCAGGTACTCCTGACTCCAGGGCCGGTCCTCTATCCACTGCGCCACCTAGCTGCCCCATTCCACACCCCTTTTAACAGATGAGGGAAATGAGGCCCTAGGATGGAAGGAGTGGAGAGGAGAGTCTTGCCCAAGTGTCCTGAATTAGGCCTAATTCACATCAATCTCCTGATGGTTTAAATTCCATATTAAAGTGAAATGAGACACTCATAAGTCACTAAACAGTTAAGAAAAAGTTTTACTTAGCAAAAACAAGGGGAGTTTGTTCAACAAAGATATGTGTACGTATGTGTGTATAGAGATATATAATATGTGTATATATATGTTTATGTATGTATACATGTGTATAGACATATGCATATATTTGTCTATATCTATATATCATATATCTATACACATTTATATGTGTATATGTACACATGTAGATACATACACAATGTAGACATAAATATATACATATATTTATATACACACAATAGAAGTATATATTTATATATACATATGTGTACACATGTGTGCATACATATATGCATATATACATAGACACATAAAGATGTATAAATTTATATATACACATACACATATAAATACTTAAATAAATAAATAAATGGATGGATGGATGGATGGATGAATAAACAAACAAATAACTAAACAAACACACAAATAAATGTGCTTTATACACACATACACATTAAGGAAGGACACCAAAAGTCAATTCGGCTGAGTGAAACTCCCTGCCTCTGCATTGCTCAGAAAGGTCTGCCAGTCAGACTACAGAATCAAGCTGAGCCCTTCACTTTTTAAACTCAGACCACCTGAAAATGATGCCAACCATTAAAGCCCTTAGTCCCCCGAGCCAATCAAGTCCACACAATGGAATCAATACAATGGAAGGAAAAAATAACCCAACTTGCAAGGGGGTGAGGGGTTTAGGCTATTGTTCCCACCATATCAAGGTCATCTAGGTGCATACCTAATTAGCTGCAGAACCAAGATTCAAACTAGGGATTCCTGACACTGTTTGGTTGCATGACCCTAGGAAAAATCACTGAACCTTTTTCCTTATCTGTAAAATGGAGATAATGATACCCAGGATACTTACCTCACGGGGGTGTTGTGAAACTCAAATAAGATAATGTATATAAATCGCTTTGCAAACCTTAAATTGCTATATAAATTGTTATTGTGGTGGATGGTGTTGTCATTAACCCTGCACCTTTTCTACTACCCCCTTATTACTTCTTGTTTCCCCAAATTCAAGCTCCTTGTAAAAAGGAATCACATCCTATTTCTTCAATAGCCTCAAACTAGACACTCTTGAGTGCTCAAGTCCTTATCCATGATTGATTAATTTCAAGACCCATGCATCAAAAAAAAAATTAAATTAAAATTAAAATAAAAAGACTCATGCACCATGATCAAAGTACATTGGTATTATGCGAGACCATTGTCAATGAACTTCTGAAAGCCAATGGCTGATAGATTAAGTCGTACTCTACCAACCAGAAGGAGAAAGTGAGGCAGGGAAAGAATGAAAGTTATTCAGCCAGATAATGAACTAGATCCTAGATCTCTCAGTGACTAGTCACTAATACTTATGATTCCTCACTTCTCCAGATGGGCAAGTTCTCGAAATATCAACCTGCTTGAAAAACCAGGGGTGGAGGTAGGAAATATGTTGAGGGGCAAGGTGGGCTAGGACTTCAAGGAATTAGTTTTACAGGGCTAAGGCACATCCCTAGTTTAGGTCTGAACTACATGGTTGGCTCCAAATTAGAACTAGGATGAAGCATTCATAAGCTGCAGGCAAAGTTGGAAATTTGTATCCCCTATTATATTACAATTCCTCCAAAGGCTCTCAGACTTCACTATAAGACATGTTATTTGACTTAGGACAAAATAAATATGTATGTCATGAAGAGCAGATTCCCAGAATTCCAAACAGGTGCCTTTATAAAAAGTATCATAAATGCATTCTTTCTACATGGGGTGGCCTGGAAAGCCACCCATCTTGCCTAGCCCTGGTCCAGGCTCAGCTTTTACTAAATATTTGTTCACTTGGCTGGATAGGAAATGCTAATGCTCCATTCCCACCTCCCCTCTTTCTCCTGCAGAAAAAATTGCAGAGGTTTTCATAAGAGATGCTCTATGTCATTACAGATTCTCCAGCCTTTTCTGTCAACCAAGAAAAAGCAGCATGAAGATGTCGCCATTTTCCCATCACACTGCTTCATTATGGGAGTCATCAAGAACATCTCCTAATTCTCCCCTGGGCTTCCTATAGAAGACGAGCCAATGTATTCACATCAGAATAGGCAGCCTGCAGAGTAAGTGAGACCAGAGCATGGTTCCCATGGGAACATTCATTTAATAGGGGGCAGAGATACTTTCCAGTGCTGGTTCATCTGAGGAGATTAAAATTTAAGTAAATATAATAAACCTGAGCCATCCATACTTTATGAAGTGGGTATGTATAACCTGCCTTTCCAAATGCCTACAAGAAAAAAATGGCAACAGATCTCCCAGACAAGTGTTTGCTTTAGGCAAAACTTTGTCAAAGAAATCTGTTTTAAGGACCCCTTACCCTCCACCTTCTGTTTTTTTTACCGAAAAGCTTCTCTTCCCCTCTTTCTATCACCTTCGCCTTTCATTTCAGTTTATGTACGTTCTAGTGATTGGATCCTTTCACCTTGTACATATCCCTTTTTAATTCTCAAATCTTTACTCTTGAGTGACTGGCTCTGAAACCTTTCAATGGTTACCAATCCCCCTCACACACCCAGTGTCCAGGCCAAACCTAGTCTATTTGATGTTGCTTAAATTTAGCATGGAATCTCCTGCCCCTAAGCTTTAGAGCAGGCTTCCCTCCTATCAGTGGAATTCAGTTCCTTCTGATCTCAGCTTTTTAAAATCCCTGACTTCCTTTAAGGCTAACTAAAGTGCCACCTCCTACATAAGTTTTTCCTGACTTCCCCATATCACTCCTTTCTGGGCTCTGCACCTTCTGAAATCACTTTGCTTTTACTCTGTGCATATTTTATTATTATTTATTATAATGAACACGTGGTACTGGCAAGTAAGGTAGGCTGAGCTATCCATCATATCCTGAGCCAGAGCATATCCTGTTTGAGCTGATCCAGAAAACTCATTCCCATTGCCACTCCTTTAAGAGAAACTTCCCTAGCAATTCACTCTTTCCTTTCATAGAGGCCTGACTTTTTTTTCTCAAATAATTTGCTTTCAGGGTGGGAGGGAGAAAAATTTGGAACTCAGAATCTTTTCAAAATGAATATTGAAAACTATCTTTATATGTAACTGTAAAAAAATACTAATAAGATTGAAAAAAATACTTCACTTTCCTGGGGAAAGAAGACACTGTGCCTTCCTCAGCTCACTCATACCCAGACTGAGGTTTTACTGGCTTATATTTATTTTATCTTTTATTTTTATTTTTTTGTGTGGGGCAATAAGGGTTAAGTGACTTGCCCAGAGTCACACAGCTAGTACGTGTCAAGTGTCTGAGGCTAGATTTGAGCTCAGGTACTCCTGAATCCAGGACCCATGCATGATCCTCTGCGCCATCTAGCTGCCCCCTGGCTTATATTTATTTTAAATTAGGGTATTTGGGTCGACCTATTTTACAAGACTTGTCAAAGTCTCCTCATTTCTTTCTTTCTTTCTTTCTTCCTTTCTTTCTTTCTTTTGTTCATTTGTTTTTTCTTTCTTTCTATCAGCCATCTATCTATAAGTGTTAGATGTTATATACAGATGTGTGTATATGTGTGCATACATATGTATATATGTCTATATCTAATATACACACATATGAACAATAAGTAAAATATGACAGTTTGAGTTTATGTTAGCCAACAATTTTTTTTCACATGTCAAAAGGTTACAAACCAGTGTGCATTTAGAATAAAGGCTGACATTTCCTGGGATCAAGAGGAAGCAAGATGATTAAACTAAGTAGATGAGCCATTTGACTTCCTCTGTGGAGAGAAAGGGAAGTTAGGGAGTATGTTACTCTTGTTCTCAAGGCCTTGACTTAGGATTTATCACAGCCACTTGTGCTGACAAGTCCTCTGTTCTCCATGACCCATATTTGTGTCTTCTTGTAAGTAATTTCTCCTTCTTCTCACTTTCATGAGTTTTCTTGTTTTTTTAATGATCATGTAAAACACTACCATATTTGTCATTTTGTACAAGAAAACTTGATTAAAAGAAAACAATGAAAAAATGAAAAATATCCCCCTTTAGTCTGTTCCATCAATATCAGTTCTTTCTTTGGAGGTGGATAGTATGTTTCATCAATAGTCTTTTGGGATTATCTTAGATCATTGTATTGTTGAGAATAATCTAGTCATTCACAGTTCTTCATCAAACAATATTGTTATCTCTGTGCACAATGTTCTCTTGGTTCTGCTCTCTTCACTACATATCAGTTCATACAAGTCTTTCCAGGCCTTTCTGAAATCATCCTGCTTGTCATTTCTTATAACACAATAATATTCCATCATATACCACGGTTTGTTTAGCCATTCTCTAATTGATGGGCATTCCTTTCATTTCCAATTCTTAGCCACCACAAAAAGAGCTGCTATAAATATTTTTGTACAAATAGGTCTTTTTCTCTTTTTGGGGATGTCTTTGTGATATACACCTAGCAGTGGTATTGCTGGATCAAAGGGTATTGTAGTAAAAATTATTTGTGGTATAGGCAGCTTTTCAAGGACCTCCCCTTTTGGGGGAGAAAAGATTGAACGCTTCCTGAAGGCACTAGAGAGCACTTCCAGAATGCTAGCTCTGGAGTCACTTCTGGAACACTAGTTCGAGCTCTTGGTATGGCGACTGCAGTCCTGATGACGAGTGCTGGTTATCAGTCTGGCAGGCTGTCTAGGTGTTTGGTGAGTTAATGATGGAAAACCCCAAATTCCTTTGAATTAGCTTAATAGAAAACGGTCTGAGGATTGCATAGGCTAAGTTTAGAGTTAAGAATATCTATCTGTATTTCTATTTTTCTATTTCCTTATCTTTGATTTTTATTAGTTTCACCTTTGTTGTTTAATTAATTCCCAAGTAATAAAATCTGATCCTTTTGTGAACTAAAGCTTAGAGGCTGCTTTCTTATTGGCCTGGGAGAAATATCTAAAAAGGACTGTTCAGAGGGGAGGGTTAAACCTAAAAGGTCCCTCATATTTCTGGGACCCCAATATTAAGGTGAGTCATCCAAATAACACTCCCTATATCAAATTTTGGCCCTCACAGTATGCATAGTTCTAGAGACCTTTGGGCATAGTTCCAAATTGCTCTCCAGAATGGTTGGATCTTTTCATAACTCCACCAATAGCAGATTAGTGTCACAGCTTTTCCACATCTTCTCCAACATCCAACATTTTCTGTTTTTTATTTGCCATTCTGATAGGTGTGAGGTGATACCTCAGAGTTGTTTTAATTTTGCATGAGTTTTCTACCCTCTTAACATCCTAACATCATTGTAAGGGGCAGAATTTGGTGTCTGGGTTAGAAGACTCTGGCCAGCAACACCATCACTTGCACTCCTTTGACCATCACTTTCAATATGAACATGGGCCAAAAATAGGTTGAGAAACGGGGATTGTATTTACCCAGGAGAACATGAGCTTCTTGAAGACAAGGATGATTTTGTTAATAGCTTTGTATAGTAACTTTGTATCACAGGCCTCAGCTCAGTACTTTGCTCAAAATAGACAGTTAATAAATACTTGGTAAATGAATTAAAAACATCCTGGCACCAAAACTTTATTTAAAATGTGACCATCTGAACACATACCCACACACAAAGGTAAGTTAGAATGCTTTTCTCTGGTCTGACTGTCTCTAGGGTCCATGATCTTTATTTTACTTGAAACAGTCATTAGTCACACCAGTGCCTTTGGGGAAAGTTGTTATCAGACTGGGTTGGGCTTCAGTGTGGAGGATTATGTGACAACCCAGGCCTGAGTTGTTAAAGATTCATCCATCCTACTGAAATTGGGTGAATTTTGAGGATTGAGCAAAGGACTAGAAAAAAATCAGTAGCAGCTTTCTTATGCCTGAATGATTCCACCTGTCAAGTGGGTATGGAAAAAATAGGGGGAAAAAACCTTTTAAAGTGTTTCTCTTTGTTCTCTTGTTTTTAATTTCAGTTGACTTGATTAAAATTTAAGACTCAAGGTTCTGATTAGACATGAGTATATGCATAGATACTGCCAAGGCTTAAAGGAAAAATACAGATCTTCTTTAACTAAAAGCCTGATTAAATTTAAAGGGGCATTCCTTCTATAAAGTGGAGAGTCAATGAGGTAGGTCCACCAAGGTAGAGCTTAATCCAATTCAACAAATATTTATTATATGCTTACTACCCTAAAACACTCTGTTGAGTGTTGGGAAGACAAAGATACAAATAAAATAGCCTTTTATGAAGCTGACATTCTATTGACTCATGGCACATCAGATGTAGACACCCACAAACAGCTGATGATACAGGATTGGATTCAGGTGAGAGAGGAAGGCTGCTATATAAGTTTGGGAGTCATCTGAATAGAGATGATAATTAGACCCAGGAGGTACTGATGAAATCAACAAGATGAGACTAATGAGTGAGATGGGCATGATAAAACATTTAGGGACCTCTTGATAGATGATGAATCAGTAAAGATGACTGAAAAGGAGTAGTAAGGAGTAAGTAGTAAGTAAGTAGGTAGTGAGGTAGAAGAACCAAAAAAGATCAGTATGATGGAAGCCACGGAAAGAGAGAGTATCATTGAGGAAGGGGTAGTCAACTGTCACGAGCAGAAGAACTGGATTTGAATCTCAGATTCTAACAGCTGTGTGACTCCAGGCAAGTTATTTGATTTCTCTGAGTCTTAGTTTCCACACATGTAAAATGGACATAGTAATTGTTGCTCCACCTATAAGTACAAAAGTGTATTGTGAGGAAGGTACTTTGTAAACTCAAAAGCACCATTTGAATGTGAGCGGCTATTTTAAGCTTCATAACATCCTCAGTATTTGTTTTTATCTTACCATTCCTTCCTACTTCTAAAATGGGCACAGTTCTTAGGTGTTCCTTCCCAGCCACAGCTCTCTTCTCTACCCATATCATCTAACTGCATCCCCCCCCCCAGTCCCACAAAATGGCAACAGATGAAAGTGATATGGAATAAACTGGTTCTTCTCAATCAGGTAGGAGCCTGTGGACTGTGAAGCTATCTTAAACATAACAACACTATCAGACTTTAAAAATAAAGATAAAAGAGAAGTAAATAAACTAGGAAAAGTTGGCTTGGCAATAAGTTGTGGACTTCAGGTTCTTCATTTGTGTAATTTATGGAAACCTAGAGCAATTTAAAGATTTGTTTGTTCAAAAGAGACTTTCTTATGGGTTAGGAACCTTCATTAATTCAAGAGATTTGGTAGCTATTGCTCTTGGTTAATCAGAGCTTAGAAGGGGACTTAAAGATCATCTATTCCAACTCTCCCTTTCTTTCTCATTCTAAGGGGATGTAAGATCCATAGGGGTGAAAATTCTAGTCCAAAGTCACCAAAGCAGTAAGCAGCAGAGCTGTGATCTGAAACCATATCTTTTGATTCTAAACTCAGTACTGTTTCCACCCTACTATATTGCATCCTGGCCCATGTCCAGGAAATAAACACAGGTCTGTAAGGTTGTGAGCAAAAAGAGCAATAAGGTGATGGTCATAGGGTTTAGAGCTGGAAGGGGGTTGGGGTGGGGAGTTGGCTATCAAGTCCAATATTGTCCATTTTATAGATGAGGAAACTGAAACAAGATAGGTAATTATCTTTAAGTGACACATGCTAGGTTTGAATCTACAGCTTCTAACTCCAGATCTGGTACACTCTCCAATTTTCACTCTACCTCCATCCATTTCAGCATGTTGGCCTTTTAAAATGCAAACCATGGTTGGGTCTGTGCCTAGATGGTGTAGGGCTGTAGGTGATTCTCAAGTTCTAAGGCAAAGGCCCTTCAGGTGATCTAATCTAACCTTGTTTTATAGATGCAGAGGAAAGTCCCTCCAAGAGGTGATTCAAGAGACCTTGGAAAGGTCCTTCTGCCTCAATTCATCCTCTCTGCCTTTCCTTTGGCTCAAAGAACTTCTTAAAGTACAAATAGTTATAGTAGGATAGAAGATTGTCATTTGCAGACATTGTTCAATATAGTTGATCATTTAGTTTTTTGACCAAATCCTAAATATAGGGCCCTAAGGGAATAAGACAAATTTTAAATTTGGGGGAGCAGAAGTAGAGATCAGTCTGGGGGGGGGGTTAAATTGTCCAACCTATAATAAAAGAGAATGAGGCAGAGCTCTGAGCCAATGGCACTTTATTAAAGGGTCCATGGTCCCTTTAATAAAGAGGGTTTGGGGAATCACAGGTTGGGCAAAGCATGGGGCATCTCCACTGACTGAGTGGTCATAAGATGTTCACCTGCTCATGTTGGACAAGAGAGAATGGTCCAGAGGTACAAAAATAAGTTGGACTTTCCAAAGCCTCAAGGCATCCCACCCATGTTGGGTTTGGACATGGAGTTTGAGCAAAGCAGGATGGAGATATCTTTGTCAGCATTATTGTAATTCCCTTACAACATGCCAGATAAGTGCTCATCCATACTATGCTTGAAGGCCTCCATTACATTTCAAGGTGGCCAATTCTACTTTGGGGTAGTTCATAAGATCCAGAGCTGGAAGCAACCTCAGAGACCATCTGGTCCAATCCCTTCACTTTATAGATAAGGAAACAGAGTCAAGAGAGGTTGTCTAAGTTCACCTGGGTGGTAAAGGTCTGAAGCAGTATTTGAACCCAAGTTCCCTAACTTCACAGCAAATTGTTAAGATGTTTTCCCATGTATCAAACATAACTATTCCTCTCTGTAGTTTCCACCAAGTGATCCTAGTTCTTCTAGAGCAAAATAATCTCAGACCCTTAAAGAAAACTTCCATGTCCCCTTTGAATCTTTTCTCCAGGTTAAACATCCACAGGGCATGCTTTAATTTAGAGTTGTTATTGCTGTTAAGTCATGTTTGACTCTCCGTGACCTTATTTGGGGTTTTCTTTTTCTTTTTCTTTTTTGCAGGGCAATTGGGGTTAAGTGACTTGCCCAGGGTCACACAGCTAGTAAGTATCAAGTGTCTGAGGCTGGATTTGAACTCAGGTACTCCTGACTCCAGGGCCGGTGCTTTATCCACTGTGCCACCTAGCCGCCCCTTGGGGTTTTCTTGGCAAAAGTACTAGAGTGGTTTGCCATTTTCTTCTCCAGCCCATTTTGCATATGAGAAAATTGAGGCAAACGGGGTTAAGTGACTTGCCTATTAAATGACTTGCCCTCTGGTAAGTGTCTGAGACCAGATTTGAACTCAGGTCCTTCTGACTCCAATGCTGGCAACTCTATCCACCTAACCACCCTAAAGTGTCTCAACTCCCTTGTAAATTTTCTTGGGGGATTTGTATCCTACCTTCTGTAAGAGGCCTTTCTCTGTCCTTACATCCTTACCACATTTTCTCCCCTACCTCACGACTTCTGCCTTCCATATGAGATGAACTTCCATTTACCTTCTATATATGTTGTGTGTGCATATTTGTTTGCAGGCTGTTAGACTGTGAGATCCTCGAGGGCGAGGATTGTCTTTCGTATTCTCTTTTCATCCTCAGCACTTAGTATTGTACCTAGCTCGTGGCAGCTGCTTAATAAGTGCTTGGTGATGATGCTGTTTTACCCACCTGGGGAAGTATGGAAGATTGAAGTCACTTACCTATGCGAGCAGAAAATTACTTTACTATTTGATTTCATTGTTTTTGTTATTCAAGTATCATGTCTTAATTAAATGCATTGTTCTTATATGGTTGGGTAATAGACGATTATACTGGAGAGTACTCAGGCATGACTGATTACACAACACTGAACCTGGAGTGTTGTGAGGGGTCAGAGAGATTCCAAAGTTGTGAAGGATGGCACTATATTTGGAAATGGATTTTGCCTCCCTTATTGATTATGCCACCATGACCTATTTTCATTTGTTTTTCTTTGCTTTTGTGGGAATTTGCTTGTTGGGGAACTCTGAAAGCGTTGTAGGCAGATAGATGCCTATGTTCTCTTATCTGAGGAACATGGGGAAAGTAAAAGAAGGCAGAACTAGCCAAGAGGGAAAAAGAGGAGGCATTGGTAAATGTGGACAGGGCCAATATAAAGGGATGGGGGTGGATTGGATTTGGGGCAGCCTAGTTGCTTTCAAAAGCTGTTTGCAAAGCTTAGTTCCTTTACTAAATTCCTTCTTTACTAAATTCTCATTTGTTCCATTTGCCAATTTGCAAGGTATAAATGCTCACACTGGAAATTTAACAAGTGGCTCTCCCAAGCTACCTCCAGCACATCCCTGATTCTGACTTTGTTCTTTTGACTATAGATCGCAAATCACTCCAGTATCTTTGCCTTTTCCTTCACTTTACAGAAGAGGAAACTGAGGCAAACATTTTAAGCCACAACATTCAGAGCCTGCCATCCTGCTATCTTTTCAGCCTTAGTATGTGTTTCTCCCCTTCATGTACTATATTCTCCAACCAGCTTGGCCTTCCTGATGTCCCTCTACAAGTGATATTTCATCTCCCATCTCTGTTCCTTTGCATAACTAGTCCCTCAGGTCTCCAATGAACTCCTTTCCCACCTCCCCTTCTTCAAAACCCCAGTTTCCCTCATAGCTCAACAGTGTAACTTTCTGCAATAAAGGCTTCCTTTATTGGTTCCCATCATTCCTAGTACCTTAAGTTCTTCCCCTCAGAAAAAGCACACCCTCCGTTTACTTGGCAATCATTTTAATGGACTTAAATGTATACATGTTGTTTCCCCCACTAGAATCTAAGTTCCTTGAGGGCAGGGACTCTTTCATTTTTGTCATTGTATCTCCAGTGTCTGGCACCTAGTAGGCATTTCATGAATGCTTGTTGAATTGAATCCTTTACGGCTACCGGGGTGTAGTCCAAACCAGATTAGAATGGAATTGGAAAATATATAACAAAACAAATACAATTCTAATAAAACATAGAAAATACTGCATTTTAAAACTGTCAAAACATGGCCCACGGAGACCGTTAAGCATGGTTTAGCAACCCCATTTTTGTTTGAGTTTGACTCCATTTCTCTACACTGACGGAGGGGATGCTTCACAATCCAAACAGCAGAAAGTACATGGACTGACTTTCTGAGGATTGTTAATTGCAGAATTGTTTCTATTTTTAAAATTTGGAGTAGAGGAGGGAAAATTAAAAACATCATATGCTTCTTGTTAAATAAAGTAATTGATGAGTCTATTATAGCTTTCCATGGAAAAATAAAACAGAATGTTTGTTGATTGCCAGAGTGTTAGGAAAGTAAACCCTCCCTTCATTCCTCTCCCTTATTCTTTCCTTTAGGTCAGGATCAGGGAAGCAGCTGATAATCATTGTTAGGTTGTTGTTGTGAACAACAATCCTGTGAGGTCCTACTAGTACTGCTACTGCTACTACTATTGCTACTAGCTAACATTTATATAATGCTTACTATGTACTAAGCACTTTACAATTATTACTCATTTTATTCTTACAACTACTCTTGGAAGTAGATGATTTTATTATTTCCATTTTACAGATGAGAAAACTGAGACAGAGGTTAAGTGACTTGCCCAGGGTCACACAGCTAATACGTGTCTCAGGGTAGATTTGAATTTAGGTCTCTGACTCCAGGCCCTGTGCTCTATCCACTGTGCCATCTAGTTGTCTCTAATTAGGTGTGATTATTTTCCTCTTTTAACAGATTGAGAAACTGAAGCAAACAGAGCTTTAAGTGACTTGCCTAGGGTCACACAGCTAATAAGTATCTAAGGCTGAATTTGAACCCAGATTTCCCTTACTCCTGGCCCAGTGTTCTATCTACTGCACCACCCAGTTCCCTCTAAGTAGGTGTTATTATTATTTTCCCCATTTGATGGATAAGGCAACTGAGGCACAGAGAGTTTAACTGAATTGTCTGGAATCCCCCAGCTAGTAAGGGTCTGAAGTAGGATTCAAACCAAGGTCTTTGTGACTCCTGATCCTGAATTCTACACGTTATACCAGGCTGGCTCTATGAGTGATCAGTTTCTTATAATAGCTAAAGTGGCTAGGTGCAAAGAAACTAGATTCCAATTCCACTTCTGCTCCTCATTACCTGGGTGGCATTAGGCAAGTCACTTTCCCTTCTCCAGGTCCCAGTTTCCTCATCTATAAAATGAAGAAACTGGAACAAATGATCTCATAGATCCCTTCTCACTATAAATCTTAATTTTAAAATTTTTATTATTGTTTGTGTGAGGAATTTGGGTTTAAGTGACTTGCCCAGGGTCACACAGCTAGTCAGTGTCAAGTGTCTGAGCTCGGATTTGAACTCAAGTCCTCTCGAATCCAGGGCCAGTGCCCTATCCACTGCGCCACCTAGCTGCCCCTCGCTATAAATCTTATGATAGATTTTTAATCTGCTGGGAAATTGTCATATGAAGCTTAGATGAAGGCTGGAAGACAAACTCTCTGCTTTTCTCATGCCCTGGAGTTTATGCTATCAATTCTGTCCTTGGTTTGAAGGGAAAAATAAAGATCAATAAAGTTATTCTCCCACAGTGATGTTTTTTCACAGATCTAGGCTGAGAGCTTTTATGAGGAGAGGGAGACAAAAATCTGTTTAAAATTTTAAATAGAAGTGATTGAGTGATTCCATTGAAGCTCATTACAATGCTTCTAAGACTGTTTGAGCATTTCCGACTTTCAAAAAGAATTAGAAATTAATACAATAACGGGGAAAAATGAAAGAACCTTCATTGGGGATCTGGCTTAAAACCAGAAGAACCCAAAGTGCTGTTAGAAAAATTGTTCTCCCTAGACCTGCAGCTTGGTGTTCAAATGAGGATGGAGTCCTGCCTGAAAACTGGATTACATTGGCAGTCTGAATTCCCTGGGTTCTATCTATATCCTCAACAAAGCCATTGACTTTGGAGCCAAGGGGCCCGCAGTGATTTTCACTGGTAAAGCTAGATCAATATGAATAGAAATTAACTGACCTTGTTCAATTTGCCTCTACAGGTTGTAGGGTTTTAAAATAGCTGGCATTATACTCCATTATACTGACATAGCTTTAATCAGCAGGGCTGTGGTCAATGGAAGAAGTACAGAGAAGGGCCTTCCTCCAGGAGTCCACTGGACAGAATTTTGGTCTAGGTTTCAGAGCTTATTTGAGATTCCCAAGATGAGCACCCCAGAATAAGAAAGCAGTTTGTCATCTTATTTTAGAGAATGGGGATGTGGCATATTCAAAATGGAGGTAATCAGGGGGCCTCCCATCTCCTCCTTCCCCAACCCCCAAATCTGCTCTGACTGGGGCCTTTCTTGTGAAATTAAGCCTATACCTTGATCATTTCTGGTCACTTGTGAGTTCTGGGTAGGCTATTTCCAGTGGAGCTGAGGATAAGCTTGGGATTGGGCCACGTCTGATGACACATGCCAGCATTCATGCTGAAGGGCATTTGTGAAATGAGGCTCCTGGCTGGTATATATATCCTTGTGAAAGGGGACCATGTCAGAGAGGATCAGCTACTGATCAGGAATAACTGACCCCTCAGTCGGCTTTAAAAGGAGAAACAACATCTACTATCATTCTTCTTCTTTCTTCTTCTTTCTTCTCCTTCTCCTTCTTCTCCTCCTTCTTCTCCTTCTTCTCCTTCTTCTCCTCCTTCTTCTCCTTCTTCTCTTTCTCTTTATCCTCCTCTTCCTTCTCCTCCTTCTCCTTCTTTCTTCTCCTTCTTTCTTCTTTTTTGGTGGGGCAATGAAGGTTAAGTGACTTCCCCAGGATCACACAGCTGGTAAGTGTCAAGTGTCTGAGGTCAAATTTGAACTCAGGTCCTCCTGAATCCAGGGCCTGTGCTTTATCCACTTCTCTACCTAGCTGCCCCACTATCATTTTTTTCTTCCTGTCTAGAACTCCTTGGAGCCCTGCCTTAAACTTTCATGTCCAAGTTGAATGTGATAAACCTGTTCACAGTCCCCAGCAATGTTTCATGTTTTGATATTGAGAGATTTTCTCATGCCTTATCTATTTATGCTTATGAGTCTTTGAGCAGGTTTAATTATGTCACCCCACCCCACCCTGACTCAGTAAACTCCAGTGGCTTCCTATTGCCTCCAGGATCAAATGCCAAATGCTCTGTTTGGCGTTCATAGCCCCTCATCACCTATCCCCCTCCTACCTTTTCAGTCTTCTTACATCTTAATCCCCAACACATATTCTTCAATCTGGTGACACTGCCCTCCTACTTGTTCCATGAACTCCATCTCTCAGCTGCAGGTATTTTCTCTGGTTGGAACACTATCCATCTTCTGCTAGGACTATATCTCTTGCTTTGTTTAGGTCATAGCTAAAATCCCACCCTCTACAGGAAGTCTTTCCCAACCCTCCTTTCTGTTGCCTTCCCTCTGTAAATCAGTTGCTGTTTATCCTGTGTATAGCTTGTTTTGTCTATATTTGTTTGCATGTTGTCTCCCCTAAGAAATCATAAACCTTTTGAGAGGAGCTATCTTTTGACTCTCTTTGTATCCCCAGTACTTGTCACAGTGCCTTGCACATAGCAGACACTTAATAAATGTTGATTGATTGACCCTGATATAGTAGCCTCTTGGAAAAGGGAATATAAACATGGCTAGTTACCTCATAGGTTTTCATGGCTGTGGGCTTATTAGACTATCCCCTCTGGAGAGCCAAAGGCAGCAAATATTGATACCATCCCCTTACCATCTCATTCCTCTCTCCCTAAACCTTTAGGGGTTTGATTCTTTACTTTGAGTGGAATTCCAAATTAGAAGTGATGCTGCTGAGTAAAGCCATAAACAATACAAGATTAGCTGTTCAAACAGTGTATATTGTCAGAAAGAGAAGTCTATTCTAACCAGTTGCCCATTGCTATCTTGACACAGCTGCCTCCCTTTAGGAAAGTGAGATAAGAGCTGCCATGTGTGGCTCTCCAAAAAAGAACAAAGTTAGAGCTGCATGCCCTTGCTTTAAAGTCTTGGGGGCACCTAACATGTTGAACCTTATAAATTCAGACTCTCATTGTTGATTCAGCCATAATTCTCCTTTTTTTTAACCAACCAATCAATAAACATTTATTAAGCACCTACTATGTGCCAGATGCCAAACTACTAAACACTGAGGATACAAAAAGAGGCAAAAGACAGTCTTAGCCCTCAAGTATCTAATGGGGAATCAACATGCAAATAAATAAAAATGAATGAATGAACAAATGAATATATATATATATATATACACATATGTATATATCTCTATGTGTATACATATAGAAATATATGCATATACATACACATATGTCAAGATTTATACAGGTTGGAGAAGGATTCCACTATGATTTTAGTTGGGACTTAAAGGAAACCAGGGAGGTCAAACTCTAACTTAGTCTTCAACTGTTTATAGGTTCCTAGGTTTCTTGAGCTAGAAGGAAACTTAGAGATGATCCAAAATCCCTTCATTCTTTTTTTGTTGTTGTTTTTTGTTTTGTTTTGTTTTTGTGGGGCAATGAGGGTTAAGTGACTTGCCCAGGGTCACACAGCTAGTAAATGTCAAGTGTCTGAGGCCAGATTTGAATTCAAGTCCTCCTGAATCCAGTGCTGGTATTTTAACACTGCGCCATCTAGCTGCCCCCACTTCATTCTTACAAAGAAGCCAGAGCCTAGAGTGGTATAAAGTGGCTTGCATGGAATTCTCCCTATTTATCTCTGCCTCCTGGCCCCCTTGGCTTCCTTTCAGTTCCAGCTAAAAGCTCACCTTCTACAATCAACCTTTCTTGATCTTCCTTAATTCTTTTTTTTTTCTTTTTTTAATCATAAAAGTATTTTATTATTTTCCAGTTACATGCAGAGATAGTTTTCAACCTTTGTTTTTATAAGATTTCTAGTTTCAAATTTTTCTCCCTCCCTCCCCTCCTTCCCCCCTCCCCAAGACAGCAGGCAATCTGATATAGGTTATATATGTACAATCACATTAAACATATTTCTGCATTAGTCATGCTGTGAAAGAATTAGAGCAAAAGGGAAAAACCTCAAAAAAGAAAAACAAAAGAATAGAAATAGTATGGTTCAATCTGCCACAGTTCTTTTTTTCTGGATTTGGAGAGCATTTCCCATCATGAGTCCTCTGGAACTATCTTGGACCACTGTATTGCTGAGAGAAGAGTTAAGTCTATCACAGTTGATCAACACACAAAATTGTTGATACTGTATACAATGTTCCCCTGGTTTTGTTCATCTCACTCAGCATCAGTTCATGTAGGTTCCTTCCAGGTTTCTCTGAAATCTGCCTGCTCATCATTTCTTACAGCACAATAATATTCCATTACATTCATATACCACAACTTGTTCAGCCATTCCCCAATTGATGGGCATCCCCTCAATTTCCAATTCTTTCACATCACAAAAAGAGTAGCTATAAATATATTTTCACATGTGGGTCCTTTTCCCATTTCTTTTTCAGATCTCTTTGGAAAAAGACCTAATAGTTGTATTGCCAGGTCAACGGGTATGCACAGCTTTATAGTCCTTTGGGCATAGTCCCAAATTGCTCTCCAGAATGGTTGGATCAATTCACAGCTCCACCAACAACACATTAGTGTTCCAATTTTTCCACAGCTTCTTCAACATTTATTATTTTCCTTTTTTGTCATGTTAGCTAATCTGATAGGTGTCAGGTGGTACCTCAGAGTTGTTTTAATTTGCATTTCTCTAATCAATAGTGATTTAGAGCATTTTTCATAGGGCAATAGATAGCTTTGATTTCTTTATCAGAAAACTGCCTGTTCATATCCTTTAACCATTTCTCAATTGGGTAATGACTTGGAGATCTTCCTTAATCTTTTTTTTTTTTTTTTTTTTTTAGTGAGGCAATTGGGGTTAAGTGACTTGCCTAGGGTCACACAGCTAGTAAGTGTTAAGTGTCTGAGGCCGGATTTGAACTCAGGTACTCCTGACTCCAGGGCCGGTGCTCTATCCACTGCGCCATCTAGTTGCCCCAATCTTCCTTAATTCTAATGCCTTTCCCCTGTTGATTGTTTCCAATGTACATAATTATTTGCATGTGGTTTTCACCATTGGATTGAGTTCTTCAGGAGCAGGGATTGTCTTTTATCTTTCTTTGTATGCCAGGTGGGGCAACTAGGTGGTGCTGTGGATAGCATGCTGGGCCTGGAATCAGGAAGATCTGAGTTCAAATGTAACCTCAGATACTTAGTAGTCCCACCTCTCATTTTACAGATGAGAAAACTGAGAGCAGAAAGGATAAATAACTTGCCTAAGGCAGCATGGATAGCTTCTAGCCTGAACTAGATTTTGACCTCAGACTGAGTAACTCCAAATTTAATGCTCTTTCTGTAGATCCCCAATGCCTCCCATCAATGATACTCGCCACCCCCCACCCCAATCTGGCCCGGGGAAACAAGATGATAATATATGCAAAGAGCTTCATATAAAATAATGTGATTTACATCTTTGAAAAAATGTGCTCCTCTGGCATACCTATTTCTTCTCATAACCTGTCAGTCTCCTTTTGTTCTCCTTTGCATCTGGATTTCAAGAAAATTACAGGTTCAGGTTTAATGAGCAGTATTAAGTGTATACTAGAGTACCTTGGGTACATATAGAACCATATAGCTATGCTAAGAAATGCCGTAATTTTATTAAAGTAACCTACACACAAACCTTCCATTACATGAAACCATTGATCTTCCCTAACTCTGAACCCTTCCACAGACATGTTTCTATGGAGATGATTATATTCACCTCATTTAATTGAGTAAACAGCATACAGCTCTGTCTATTTTCATCTTACAAAAAGGCAATTAAATTTTTCCCCTCCTGTTGGAAGTTTTATTCTTACCTTAGGTGAAGTTAGATTCTTTTCTTCTAGGAGCAAGTGTTTCTAGTCAACAAAAAATTAAATTTCCCTTGATAAATTAACTAGACTCCTCCCAATTCAATATTCAATTAATTTAGCTGTTATAAAAGAAAGAGTTTTCAGAAAGCTGAAACCCATATTCACAATGAGATCAGAGTTTAATTTTCAGTCTAATTAGCAAAAATTTAGAACTGCTTTATTATAGTTAATATGGTGGTGGGGGAGGATTAGAATATTTTTTAAATGAACTAAATTCCCAGGGAATGATTTAAGATGAGAATCCAGGATATAATGAAGGTTGGTAGTGCAGGTGATAAATACAACCAAATACCTCAATGTTTCTATAATTCTTAGCCATTTACATGTCACCATAAAGTATAAAATCTTCATGAGTTAACTAACTTTTACCAAACACTTACGATGTCCTGGGCACTGTGCTTAGTGCTGAAGATACAAAGAGAAGCAAAAGAGCCCCTGCCCTCAGGGGGCTCATAGTCTAATGAAAATGCTTTTGCTAATATGAGGGATGGGTTCAACACTGGACCTTTTTATCACAAAGGGATTGAATTTTCAAAGGTTCTTCTGCTGAGAGGCATGAAGTGATAGTGACAGATTAGGGCTGTGAGTCTTTCTAGGGATGGAAAAGGGAAGATAATAAGCAATTATATAACACCCAGCACAGTGGAGCACTGGGCTTGGAATCAGGAAGACTCATCTCCCTAAATTCAAATTCTCAGACATTTACTAGCTGTGTGACCCTGGGCAAGTCACTTCACCCTGTTTGCCTCAGTTTCCTCATCTGTAAAATGAGCTGCAGAAGGAAATGGCAAACCAGTCCGGTAGCTTTGCCAAGAAAACCCCAAGAAAACAAAGAACAACAACAACAAAAACTGTTATGGACTCATATGTCTAGAGAGATGTGTAAGGGACCTCTGAGGGCCTGTGGTACCATCTCCTGATTTTACAGCTGAGGAAACTGAAGCCCAAGGAGTTTAAGTGATTTACCTTCCCAGAGTCATACTGACAGCATGTACCAGAGCCAGGATGCCACAAGGTTGTTGTGAGTAATCGAGCAAAAACATGTGAAGACACTTTGAACAAGTTAAAAGGGACAGCAAACATATGTGAGTTGGCAGTTTGATTACTTCTATGGGATTCCTTTTTGGGGAAGGGGCAGGACTCACTATCCCCCAAATAAATGTCAGGCACCAAAGGGTTTTTTCACAAACTTCTGAAATAGAGTGAACCCTCAGGAACATTCTAAATGAATGGTCCAGTGTTCCTGACCTTGTTATAGTCTCCTCCAGAAGAGCCTGGGCCTTCTCCTTGGTGGTGGGACTTGTCTACCTGACCAAGCAATAAATAACAGCAGGATTCATTGACTGTTCTTTAGCAGTCACAGGGCAAGCAACGGAATTTCCCCCATCAACCCCCCAGCCTTCTCAAGGCACTATGGAAGAAGTTACCCGATTGCTTTTCTGCAGGGGATGTCAAGGTAATTACAGAAACTGCAGTGAAACAAGACTACCTTTCAAACCATTTATCAAAGCATTTGTTGTTCTCATTTTTGAGGCCACAGAAACAATGAGAAATGAGAAACAAAGGAAAATCATCTCAGCCCATAGCACTTTAATAAATAGGAAAGAAAACACCCTGATGTTTGAAATTGCTGGTACATGAAAGTTGTCTGGGGGTAATTGGCTTGTGTGGGAATATGAATGTGGAGAAGGAACTGAGGGACAGGAGGCTTTCTTAAATGGTGCTGAAAAACAGACACCACCACCCCACACACACCCCTACCCTCCCACCTCCCCCAGCTGCCATCCAGGGCAATAGGGTAGTTTATTGGGGAAGACAATAGATTAGAAGGACTACCCTTACTTCCCTTGTTCTTTTGAGTTCCAAACTCAACTTGAATACTTCTTAGCTGTAGGAGAAGGGATAAAAGACTGACTCTCTCTAAAGTTCAATTTCTTCATCTGTGAAATGGAAATAAGTCTTTGTCCTAGCAAGGCAGCTAGGTGATTCAATGGATAGAATGATGAGCCTAGAGTCAGGATGACCTGAATTCAAATGTGATCTCAGACACTTACTGGTTGTGTGACTTTAGGCAAGTCACTTAACTTCTGCCTCAGTTTCTTCATCTGTAAATGAAGATAACAATAGCAACCGACCTTCCCTGAGTTGTTGTGAGGATCAAATGAGATAATCCTTCTAAAGCACATAGTAAGCGCTCTATAAATGTTAGCCATTATTAATAGTAATGGTTAGAATCTGACTTAAGGCACTTACCAGTTGTGTGGTCCCCAAATCACTTAATCTCTATTTGTCTTAGTTTCCTCAATTATAAAACAGAGATCATAACACCACCTAACTCACAGGGTTTTTGTTGTCGAGTTGCTTCAGCCATGTCCAACTCTCCATGATCCCATTTGGCAAAGATACTGGAGTGATTTGCCATTTCCTTCTGCAGCTCATTTTATAAAGAAGGAACTAAGGCAAACAAGGTTAAATGACTTTCCCAGGGTCACACAGCTAGTAAGTGTCTGAGGCCAGAGTTGAACTCGGGTCCTCCTTACTCCAGGGCTGGCACTCTAGCCACCTGGTGCAGTAGATAGAACAGTGGGCTTAGAATTAGGAAGAGTCATCTTCCTGAGTTTAAATTTGGCTTCAAAAACTAGCTGCCTGACCACACACAAGTCACTTCCCCCTGTTTGCCTCAGTTTCCTCACCTGTAAAATGAGCTGGAGAAGGAAATGGCAAATCACTCCTGTATCTTTGCCCAGAAAACCCCAAATGGGGTCGTGGAGAGTTGGACGTGACTGAAAATGATGAAATAACAAAAAATGTCTTTAGTAGAAGGATGACATGGTCAGACTTGTACTTTAGGGCCTCATAGCCTCTAGGTTATGTTGTGGATGAATTGGAGTGGGAGGAAAGTAGGCAGATAGATTAATTAGGAGTTTATTGCTAAATAGCTAATAATAAGGTGATATGGCTAATGATCTTTGCTAAATGGTCTAGGCAGAGGTGATTGAGGGCCTGAACTAGAGTGGTATGTTTGTGATTGATTAAGAGATCTACTGTATCCCAAAGAGATCATCAAAAGGGAAAAGGACCCACATGTACAAAAATATTTATAGCAGCTCTCTGTGTGTTGGCAAAAAATTGGAAATCAAGAGGATTGGGGAATGGCTGAACAAGTTGTGGTATATGGATGTACTGGAATACTATTGTGCTATAAGAAATGATGAGCAGGCAGATTTCAGAAAAACCTAAAAAGACTTACATGAACTGATGCTGAGTAAGGTGAGCAGAACCAGGGGAGAACTTTGGAGAACACTGTACATAGTAACAGCAACATTGTGTGATGATCAACTGTGATAGACAGCTCTTCTCAGCAATACAATGATCTAAGACATTTCTACTTTTATTTATTTTATTTTTTTTATTTTAGCAACAAACATTTATTTTATTTTATTCCAGTTACATATAAGGGTAGTTTTCAACATGCATCTTCATAAGATTTAGAGTTCCACATTTTTCTCCCTCCTTCCCTCCCTTTCCTCCCCCCTCCACAAGATCCTAACCAGGTTATATATGTCTAATCCACAAGTGTTTTGTTTTTTTTTTTGGTGAGGCAATTGGGGTTGAGTGACAAGCCCAGGGTCACACAGCTAGTAAGTATGTTAAGGGCTAAAATTCTAGCTAAACTGTCTAAAATATCTAATGAGTGGTCGCCAATAAATTATAAGCTTTAGCAAGAGTTAGACTTTGAAGCATTTATTAAGGAGAATAAGAATTTGGTAAAGAGAAAGAAAGGCCTAGATTCCTATCTATTAAAGGGAGAGCACATTTCTAGCTCTGCTCTCCACCAGAGTCCAAAGGCAAGAGAGTCAGAGCGAGTGCCAGTCTCTTCCTTCCTCCTCCCACTAGCCCTCATCACTTCCTGACGCCAAAGAAAAGATTCCTGGTCTTGCCCTCAAAGACCTTCGCTTCATGGGCGGAACTATTCTACAGTAAGTCTCCAGCAGGTGGTGTCATTCCAATCGTTACAGTATCAAATGTCTGAGGCCGGATTTGAACTCAGGTACTCCTGAATCCAGGGTCAGTGCTCTATCCACAAGTGTTCTTTTTATCAGTTCTTTCTATAGGGGTGCTTAGGTAAGCTTTCTTATTAGTTCCTTGGGATTGTCTTGGATCGTTGCACTGCTGAGAGTAGTTAAGTCATTCACAATTGCTCATTGAACAATACTGCTGTCACTATGCACAATGTCCTCCCAGCTCTGCTCACTTCACTACATCGATGTTCATTAGTCTTTCCAGGTTTTTCGGGGATCATCCTGTTTGCCATTTCCTGTAGCACAAGACCATTCCACTACAATCATATAGCACAGCTTTTTCCATCATTCCTCATTTGATGGGCATTCCCTTTATTCTCAATTCTTAGCCTCCACCAAGAGTTGCTATAAATATTTTTTTGTACAATTTTTCCCCTATTCTCTTTTTCATGATTACTATCGTTAACTGTTTCCCTTCCATCCTATTCCCTTACCCATGATATTTATTCTATTATCCATCTTTTTTCATCCTATCACTCTTCAAAAGGGATTTGCTTCTGGATCTAAGACAATTCTTTTTTTTTGTTTGTTTGTTTTGGTTTTTGCGGGGCAATGGGGGTTAAGTGACTTGCCCAGGGTCACACAGCTAGTAAGTGTTAAGTGTTTGAGGCTGGATTTGAACTCAGGTACTCCTGAATCCAGGGCCGGTGCTTTATCCACTGAGCCATCTAGCTGCCCCCGATCTAAGACAATTCTAAAGGATTCATTATGGAAAATGCTCTCCACATCCATGCGATTGTACATATATAACCTATATAAGATTGCTTTCTGTCTTGGGGATGGAGGAGGGAGAAAAATTTGGAACTAGAAATCTTATAAAAACAAATGCTGGGGGCAGCTAGGTGGCACAGTGGTAGAGCACCGGCCCTGGATTCAGGAGTACCTGAGTTCAATTCCATCCTCAGACACTTGACACTTACTAGCTGTGTGACCCTGGGCAAGTCACTTAACCCCAATTGCCCTGCAAAAAAACCCCCAAAACAAAAAACAAATGCTGAAAACTATTTTGACATGTAACTGGAAAAAATAATAAAATACTATTAAGATTGAAAAAAAGAAGAGACCCATACAAGAGAGTTTATGGAGGTAGAAATGACAAAATCCAGGATGTCAGACTGGTTCTGTAGACTTGTAATGACAGAACAATGGGGCATACATACACTTATGAGATTGAAGATCTTTTTAAAAAAAATTCCTTGTTCACGGGATCATTATTATTAGGTTTCTTAAAAATTGGAAGCATATTCAATCACTAGGCTGAACTCTCAGTCAATGAAAAGAGATAATGACACTTTGAGATCTACAGCCCAAGGTCAGTTCATCAACATGTCAGACACTACTGAAGCTGTCATCTTCTGTGTGTATCTCTCTCTAGCCCACCTGTCTTTTCTTAAACCCTCACTCCTGCTCTCTACTGTGATTTCTCCCAACTATGGCAAAATGCCTCCTCCCCTCTTAAAAGTGATTGTGAATTCAGGGATGTCCATCAGACTGAGGACGAAGATCTCTCGTTTTAAAAAGGTAAAAGGAGGACCTTAAACATCTTAATTGTGCAAGGGGGGAATAATGGGAGTTTACTTCATTCAGCAAGAAAGTAAATGATTTTCACCTATTTACTCAATATATTTAATATTAATTATGCTGTGTATTAATGCTAATAAAGAACACTATTTAATATGCATTATGACTCTAAACTTAAATATTCTAAAGGAAAAAATAACAAACTCTATCCAGGTGAGATAATGCAGGGAGGGAATAGATTCCTTTCTTTTTTTTTTCATCACTAAAAATATTTTAGGAGAAGTACATATGTCAAGGGTCTTCTCAGTAGAATCAGGCAGTCAACAGGCATTTATTAAATTCTT
Source organism: Dromiciops gliroides (assembly GCF_019393635.1). Taxonomy (NCBI): domain Eukaryota; kingdom Metazoa; phylum Chordata; class Mammalia; order Microbiotheria; family Microbiotheriidae; genus Dromiciops; species Dromiciops gliroides. Next base: position 178,728,932 of record NC_057861.1, on the reverse strand, counting down.
ACTATGTGCCAAGCTCTATGCCAAGCTCTAAGGATATAAAAAAGAAAGGCAAAGACATGCTCCTTGCTGTCAAAGAACTCACATTCTGATGAAGGAGATGGAGAAATACTTATATAGATTATAGATGTGTATGGAAGAATGTATGTGTGTATGCATATATACACATATAATTATGTAATATAAGATCTACATAGCTCATTATGTAACCATATGTAACTCATATATAATATGTGTAACTGATATTTTATATGTAGTTATATTTATGCATGTGTATTTATAGGGCAGCTAGGTGCCACAGTAGATAAGAGTACAGGGCTTTGAAGTCTCCCTTCATTCAAATCTGGGCTCAGACAGTTACTGGCTATGTGACCCTGGGTAAGTCATTTACTCCTGTTTGCTTCAGTTTTCTCATCTTTAAAAGAAACTGGAGAAGGAAATAGCAAACCATTCCAGTATCTCTGCCAAGAATACCCCAGATGGAGGTCACAAAGAGTTAGACATGACTGAAACAATTGAACAACAACAAATACACATACATATGTTTATATATACATATATAGCTATATACAGACAGTTCTTGCTTTACATAAATTTGCATTATGCACATTTGCAATTTATATAAATTATTTATTTATTTGTTTGTTTGTTTATTTATTTATGCAGGGCAATGAGGGTTAAGTGATTTGTCCAGGGTCACACAGCTAGTAAGTGTCAAGTGGCTGAGGCCAGATTTGAACTCAGGTCCTCCTGAATCCAAGGCCAATGCTTTATATGCTGCACCACCTAGCTGCCCCCTATATAAAGAATTTCTTAAAGAAATCAAAGACTAGTTGATGAAAGTATTGCTTGCTATCATCAGATATATAAGAGGAAAAAGAGGTACTGTCCAAACATTTCTCAATAGTTTTATTAAAAAGTTGCATAGCTGACCACCAGTGATAAAATGCAGTTGGGTGGAGAAGGACCAATATACTGCACATCCATGTTAACTTTTCTGTATAGTATCATACATGCTTTATCATTAACTTTAACTTTCATTTCATAATTCTGTTTATTACCATGGTACAGTATTGAATATGTTTGCATTTTAGTCCATTTTGTGACTTGCATAAAGGTGTTATTTCTTTGTTGTATAGGCTAAGTGAAACAGACAGGTATACGTAAATTCACTTTATGTAGGGTAAAAATCACTTTATACAGCGGTCTTTGGACTGGTCCACGTACATAGAATGAGAACTGTCTATTTACATGTATATACACATATACACACATAGCTATATATAAAATATCATACTATATATACATATACACACATATATATGTATGCATATAGATAAATACATATATACACATATAGTATAAATGGGAGGTGATTTCAAAGAGGAGGTTCTAGCTGCTAGGTTGGAGAGAAGTCCTCCTGCAGAAGATAGGATTTGACATGAGTCTTGAAGAAAGTAGGGGAAGATAGAATGTGGACATAAGGAGTGAGAGCATTCCAGGCCTGAGGGCATCCAGTACAAAGGTGTGGAGTCAGGGGATATATGTCATGTATGAGGTACAGTAATTAGGTCTGTATAACTGGATTGTAGAGTTTGTGGAGTAAGAATGGAGAGGTAGGTAGGAAGAGACCAGGTTCTGAAGGATTTTAAATACCAAGAAAAAAAATTTATATGAAAAGGGAATGGGAAAGGTTTTGAAATGATATTCTACAGCAAACTACTTCTTTACAGTCATGCTATTTATTATTGACTAAAAGTTGAGAATACAAGATACAACTTTGTTTATTGTTTCTTGACTATTTAAAAAAGCATTTGATTCAGTAAAGCAAAACGGCTTCCATCAACAAGGTGTCTTCCATGCATATGTCAAAATTTTACAATATTTTTTGAAAGATGTAATGGGGAAGATGGCGGAGAAAAGGTAGTGAGCTCCTGAACTCATGACACGATCGCTCCAAAAAACATCCAAATAATGCCATAGGAAAATGCCCAGAGCAGCAAAACTCACAGAAGAATGTGCTAAAATCATCTTCTAACCAAGAATGGCTTGGAGGTCAGAAAGAGGGAGCTGCTGTGCTGATACAGGAGTCGGGCCCAACCCCACAGTCACCCTAACACAGATCCAGTCTCAGGAAGGCCCCACCAGAGAAGGAGACCCCCAGAGCCTCTGAATCAGCTGAAGCACCAGTGTTGTCAGGAACTAAGCTCACAGTCTGTTGAGTAGGCTGAGGCCCAGGCAGGGGAGAGACTACAGGGGTCTATGCTGGTGCTAAGGCAGAACTTGGATTTTACACCCCTGATGAGAACCAGGAGGTAGGCTCGAGTAACAGTGGCCCAGGTGGGGGAGGGGCACAGGCTCATCAGAGCTAACAACCACAACACACAAAGCTGGTTGATTAGCAAGTTGGTCTGGGGTCATCTAGGACTAGGAAACAGGCTGGGCAAGGGAAGAACCTGACTCTCCTTAAATCATACCACCTGGGACTTCTTAAGCTTGGGGTACTGCAGCCTGGAAACAGTACCCCACTTTAAGTAGCTAAAAGTCAAGTAAAAGAAAGGCAAAATAAGCAAACAGAGAAAGGTGAGGACCATAGAAAGTTTCTTCAGTAACAAGGAAGACCAAGGAGCACCCTCAGAGGAAGATGTCAACATCAGGGCCCCTATATCTAAAGCTTCCAAGAAAAATATGAATTGGTCTCAGGCCATAGAGGTGCTCAAAAAGGACTTGGAAGATAAAGGTAGAGAGGTAGAGGTAAAAAATGGAAAGAGAAATGAGGATGATGAAGGAAAGACATGAGAAAAAAGTCAACAGCTTGAAAAGTCAAATGGAAAAGGAGGTACAAAAACTCTCTGATGAAAATAATTGCCTAAGAATTAGAATTGAACAAATGGAAGCCAGTGACTTTATGAGAAACCAAGACACAATAAAGCAAATCCAACTGAATAAAAAAATAGAGGGCAATGTGAACTATTTTCTGGGAAAAACTGCTGACCTGGAAAATAGGTCCAGGAGAGATCATTTGAAAATTATTGGTCTACCTGAAAACCATGATCAAGGAAAGAGCTTAGACACCATCTTCCAAGATATTCTCAGGGAAAATTGCCCTGAAATTCTAGAAGAAGAAGCTAAAATAGAAATTGAAAGAATCTACCGATCACCTCCAGAAAGAAATCCCAAAAAGAAAACTCCTAGGAATACTATAGCCAAATTCCAGAGCTCTCAGGTCAAGGAGTAAATATTGCAAGCTGCCAAAAAGAAAGAATTCAAGTAAGGACTGTGGAACCCCAGTCAGGATAGCACAAGATCTAGCAGCTTCTACATTAAAGGACCAGAGGGCATGGAATATGATATTCCAAAGGGCAAAGGAAATGGGATTACAACCAAGAATCACCTACCCAGCAAAACTCAGCATTATCTTTCAGCGGAAAAAATGAGACTTTAATGAAAAAGAAGACTTTCAGATATTTGTGATGAAAAGACCTGAACTGAATGGCAAATTTGACTTTCAAATACAAGACCCTAGAGAACCATAAAAAAAATTGGAGCTGGGGGACATACCTGGGGTCGTATAGTGGGCAACTGTCTTGTGTCTCAGGCCAGGTTTTGGCTGGGATACCCCTGGGTCCAGGGGTGATGATTTGTCCACTGCGTCACTTAGCTAGATGATAACATCTTTAGGGTTAAATTGAGGGGTGAAGGGAATTCACTGGGGGAGGGGGAAGGGCAGGAATGAAATCCTACATGAAAGTAACGGGAAAAGGTTTATGGAGTGGGGGAAGAGATGGGAGAGGAGCGGGGCAGTAAATGAATTTTACACTCATCAGAAAAGGCTCAAAGACCTTAAACTCATCAGAGCTGCCTCAAGGAGGGACTAACAGACACACCCAAATGGGTGGAGTAATCTGTTTAATCTGGGCAGTAAATGAGCCTAACACTCATCAGAATTGGCTCAAAGACCTCAATCTCATAAGAATTGGCTCAAGGAGGAAATAATGTACACACTCAATTGGGTTGAGTAATCTCCCTAACCCTGCAGGAAAATAGGAGGGGAAGGGGATAAAGAGAGAGGGACAAAAGAAGGAAGGGCAGAGTGGGGGAGGGGATAGACAGAAGCAAATCCCTTTTGAAGAGTGATAGGATGAAAGAAGATGGATAATAGAATAAATATCATGGGCAAGGGAATAGGATGGAAGGGAAACAGTTAACAATAGTAATCATGAAAAAGAGAGAAGGGGGAAAAATTATACAAAAAATATTTATAGCAACTCTTGGTGGAGGCTCAGAATTGAGAATCAAGGAATGTCCATCAATTGAGGAATGATGGAAAAAGCTGTGTTATACGATTGTAGTGGAATGGACTTGTGCTACAGGAAATGACAAACAGGATGATCCCCAAAAAACCTTGAAAGACTAATGAACATCGATGAAGTGAGCAGAGCTGAGAGGACATGGTGTGTAGTGACAGCAGTATTGTTCAATGAGCAATTGTGAATGACTTAACTACTCTCAGCAGTGTGCAATGATCTAAGACAATCCCAAGGAACTAATGAGGAAGCTTACCATGCCACCCCTATAGAAAGAACTGATAAAAAGAACACTTGTGGATTGTACATATATAACCTGGTTGCGATCTTGTGGAGGAGTGAGGAAAGGGAAGGAGAAAAATTTGGAACTGTAAATCTTATGAAAATGAATGTTGAAAACTACCCTTACAGGTAACTGGAAAATAAAATAAATGTTTGTTGATAAAAAAAAATTAAAAAAAGAAAGATGTAATGGGAAAAGTTGTTCAATCACCCTCTGATAGTTAGCATTAAATAAGGCATAAAACAGGAAGATATATTCTCACTAAAGGAGTTTGCCACCACCTTGGAAGATTCCAGCACAGAGTTCAAATGGAAAAGAGATTCCCTAAAATGGTTGTGAATCACAGATGCTGCTTTTCCTGGAAAACATTGTGCTGATCATAGAAAGCCCTAGAGCATTGCAGAACATCTTGAGTGAGATATAGTCATTCAAAAGAGTTTGACCTAATTATTCCCATCTGAAAAAGCAGGTAGATAAAAATTGCCTGTGATCCAAATTATGATATGCAGTTGGATGGACAATTCTTAAACCTGGTCCATCCTAGTTTGGATAAACCCTGCAAATGGGTAGTAAGCTTTACTTAGAATTGAACAGAAGAACAAGACTAGATTGCCTTTGGGAAATTGTACTATTCTTATAGTGACCCTGAAGATTTTCAATGAAACAAGTTAAAACTGACAGGACTTGTCAACAGATTGAATACGGGGAAATATTTTATAGCTGTCAGTAATGGAAGACTATATTCTGTGAAGAAATTAATTTGGGAAATAATCCAAATGGCAAAAGAGAGATGACATGGTGGATGTAAGCAGGTCACAGTGTATAATAAAACACAAATTATTGAGAAGAAATGGTGTGAAGGATGTTATCAGAGATGTGTATGACTGTGGGAGGAAAGATGGGTTAGATACACAAAAACCAATGATTAATAATTCATGTGCTTCATTAAACCCCATGAAATATCAAGAGGAAAGCCCCATAGCACATGGAATGGGAGAACATGAACAAGGGTCTCATAGAGTAGGCAGGCAGAGAAGGGTTGTATTCTGCGTTGTTAAAGGGGGTCCCCACATCAATGAAATCACAGAATCATTGAAGTAATACTTAATATTGGATACAGTAGATCAATCAATGAATCAACAAACATTTATTAAGTGCCTATTATTTTCCAGGCACTGTGTGAAGTGCTAGGGATATAAAGAGAGACAAAAGACATCACCTGCCCTCAAGGAACTTACAATCTAATAGAGGAAACAACATGTAAACAGATAGACACAAAGCAAGGTACATACAGGATAAATGGGAAATAATTCAGAGAGGGAAGGCACTGGAATTAAGAGGGGTTGCGAAGGCTTCCAGTAGAAGGTGGAACTTAAAGGAAGCCTGGGAGGTCAGTGGTCAGAGTGGAGAAGGGAGAACTTTTCAGGCATGGGAGACAGCCAGATGGATTGTCTTGTTTATGGAACAGCAGAGAGGCCAGTGTCTCTGGATTAGAGTACCTGTTGGGGAGTAAGGCATAAGAAGACTGGAAAAGTAGGATGGGCCTAGATTATGAGGGGCTTTGAATGCCAAACAGAGGATTTTGTTATTTAATTCTGGAGGCAACACTGATGTGTGCTAAAAGGACCCAAGACAGATAGGGTAATTTATCGAGCATTTATCCTGTTTGCATGTAGTTGCTCACAAGTCATCTCTCCTATTAGACTGTGAGCACCTTGAGATCAGTGTTTTGTTTTGTTTTGTTTTCCTTATCAGAGCTTAGCACAGTGTCTGGCATATGGTAGGTGCTTAACACATCTTTATTGACTGATTTGCCCCTGGGATGTTGGTAGGGGAACAGTGTCAGGATCAGGAAGCTACTGTCATGGCCGGTGACACAGGTAAGGTGGCCACAGTCATCATTAAGGGACAGTCCTGCCACACTATGAACAGGTCCACTACTATGCAGTTTTTACAGCTTTTCACCCATTCCTTCTGTAACTTCGATAATTTCTTCCACAGTTATGGGGGAAATGAGCTATTTCCTTGTGCAATAATAGCATTACTGGCAGGGTGCAATGGCCTCTACCAACAAAGTTCTTCTGAAAGCATGGATTGAACTTAGATCCGAATTAGTCTATATAGGATGGCAGATTTCTGCTCCAAGCTTAGAGCTTGGAATTTGGCTGAACTCCAGTTGTCACCAATTCCTAGGCATTATTTTCAGGCTAAGCCCAGGCCTAGTAAACAGTGGAGTCTGAGCAGCTTGAGCAGATCCTTGTAGATAATGGTCCTAGAGAGATTTGTCAGGAGTTCTGTGCTCTCCCTCAGTGGCCTACAGCAGAAAGGAACATGACCAACCCAGATAAATAAAAATAGAAAACTTTTTAAAAGAGCAAACTTTCATAGATGTTAATTTTATGCTTTGTGTTGCCAATAATCTGGAGTAGACATAGAGGTCCTTGGAGAGGTGGGGCATAAGGAGGATAAGCTCAGACTCCCAACTCCAAGAGCCCAGAAAGGGACCAGGGTATGCATTAAGAGAGAATATAATCTTTCTCTTTGATCTATAGGTAATCCTACCCCACACTTCTACTGTTTTGCCTCCTTTATCATGGTTTAACTTCTTCTCTGTGTATACCTTTCCCTTTCCATGAATTGTTCTCTCTTTTTACCCATCCTTACCTCCTCCTTCCTGGTCAGTCTTCCTTCCTCTGTCCTCCCCTCTCTGTGTCTCCTTTTATCCCATGGCTCTTCATTCCCTGCCTTCCACTCCACACTTTTCTTAATTATGAAAAGAAAACTCTTTAAAATATTACTTGCATTTAACAAAATTTTAAATTTCCTTTAGTTGGGTTAAAAGGGAAGGCAAACCTTTGGACACAGAAAGACCTTTCTCTTCATCTCCCCCCAGTTGTGGCTTGGGAGGACAAGTATCCATGCCAAAATGACCCCATTTGTTAAGGTCCAAAAGAATGCTGGCACACTTACCCCACTGAGCAACTCAAAAAGCATATGTATGACATGGGCAAAAGTCCATTTGAACTCCCGGTTCCTTGGACCTTTGCCTGGCCTTAGTCCTTGTTTGTCTTTGGCTCCTGATTCTGATATATAACTCACCTATAGTCCTAGATCTTAGATGCTCCACATGACTCTTTTTACTCCCATGTGATACCTGACCTTTTTGCTTCCAATGTCTCCTCTACTTCCTTATGGCCCACACCATCAGAACTGTTAACACTATAGACAGCACCACCTGAACCAGACTATCCTGTGGGCATCACAGTCCATATCATGAAGAGCTCTCAGCAGCAGACCTCTAGATCTGCCATTAGCCCCAGCCTTGGCACCCCTGGGTGGAGCTGGGAAAACAGATATTATCATTTTTCAGATAGAGCCGTCAAAAGAGAACAAGTGATTTGCCCGAGTCACAGAACCTGAAATATTTGTGTTCCCTTATCACTGTTCTTCAGTAAGTCATGTTGGACTCTCCATGACCCCATTTGGGGTTTTCTTGGCAAAGATACGGGAGTGGTTTGCCATTTCCTTCTCCAGCTCATTTTACAGATGAGGAAACTAAGGCAAACAGGGTGAAGTGACTTGTCTAGGGTAACATAGCTAGTAAGTGTCTGAGGCCAAATTTGAACTCAGGAAGAGCTTCAAGAAAAGCATTCTATTCAGTTTGCCACCTAGCTGCCTACATAATGAGTGCTAAATAATTATTAGCTTTTCTCCTCCTCCTTCTCATCATTATTATTAAAAAGCCCTTCACAGGGACAGCTAGGTGGCACAATGGATAGAACACCGACCCTGAATTCAGGAGGATCTGAGTTCAAATCCTGCTTCAGACACTTGACACTTACTAGCTGTGTGACCCTAGGCAAGTCACTTACCCGCAATTGCCTCACACACACACAATAAAAAAGACCCCTTCACACAAAAAAAAAAAAAAAGCCCTTCACAACCTGGCCCCTGCCTAACTTCTCTCCACTGTGAACGACCTCTTTGTAACTATATACACACATGAAAACACACACTTTTATACATATATGCATGTGTGTATGTGCACATGCATCCCATCCAAGCAACCATATCAAAGAAGTGTGGTCCTTGTTAGCAGGGATCTTTAAGTGGATCTGTATAATCACTTGTGGGGGGTATTACAGAGGGGACTCCTTCCTAGGTACAAGTTACATTAGATGACTTTTGGGGTCTTTTCCAACTCTGAGATTCTATGATTCTATCAAAACTTCAAAATGAATTAGTAAATTTTAAAATGTTACCAGGGAAGCTAGGTAACTCAGTGTATAGAGTCCTGGGCCTACCTAAAGTCAGAAAGACTCATCCTTCTTAGTTCAAATATGGCCTCAGACAAATTTACTAGTTCTATGACCCTGGGAAGATCACTTAACTGTGTTTGTCTCAGTTTCCACATGTGTAAAATGATCTGAAGAAGGAAATGGCAAACCACTCCAGTGTCTTTGCCATGAAAACCCCAAATGGGGTCCTGAAGAGTCAGACACGACTGGACAGCAACAACAACAAATGTTTCTTGAACACTATTTCTTGGTATAAAAAAGACTGTGGCCACAGGAATAAAGGTCTAAAGTGACTAGTTGCTCAACATGTTTCCTAAAGCATGTTGAAATTCTAGGGTAATTTGCATGGACCTAGCCATATCTGTCAAGGGCATGAAGGGAGTCAAAAATAGTTTATTCACAAAAGCTGAAATGTCAATTAGTACTGAAGGAATTCCTGCCAAGGTGGAACAAGATTATTGGGGGAAAAATATCTTGACCTGAAGTAACTCTTTTCCAGTGTCGTCTGGGGGTGCAGCTCTGAGCTTTACTGACCAAAGAACTAAATTATCCCTAAGCATGGACAGGCTCACAAAAGATCAATAACTTCTCTTTGAGACAGAGGCAACCAAAGAGGCTCTGTAGCCATCTGAAGCAGCCCAGCTGGAGACAATATCAATCAATGGTGTGCTGCAGCTGGCTCAATTCAGACCTTTGGAAGTTGATGAAATTGACTAACTACAAATCAGGGCTTGATTGAATGTTTTTTCAATTGTCTAGACTTGAGTGTTGTACAAAATGCTCATAATGTAAATTAAACTTACATGTGCTTTGTGTTTTCTTTCCTCCCTCTCTTCCTTCCCTTTTTCTCTCCCTCCTTTATTTCTTTGTTTCTTCCCACCTTCCTTCCTTCCCTCCACCCTTCCCTCCCTCCTTCCTCCTTTCCCTCCTCCCTTTACCCCCTAGTACCAAAAAGGGAAGAAGGACAACAACAACAGAAGATGATATCAGCTCAGCAGAGAAGCAGCCCAGTAGCAGATGGCAGCAGCAGAGAAACAGGGAAGCAGGCCTGCAGCAGATCTTCAGGAAAACATAAAGCAGTAGTTTCTGAGATGGACAGCTAAACTAGGTACAACTTGTTGCTGTGAGTAATAGTGAGCAACCCTGGGATTAGGAGATATCCAGGAACAAGTGTTCTCCCAATATTGGCATAGAAGCTTTAGGAGATAATAACCCTTTGTACATGGGTTTTGAATCCTTATTATTTACCTAGCAGTTGGGGCCCAACACTATTTTTGATTTGAGTAGCTGCTGAGCCCAAATAGCATAAAAATTCTGAAAAATAGCAAGAGATCTTAGGGCCTTGTAGGAATTGCTAGGGAGTAATCACTACCTCAGCAAAAGTTTTTTTTTTTTTTGAAACGATTCACTGAATGTGCCTTCCCCCAGTGCCAGGTGTTATGCAAAACAATTAAAGCATATAATTCCAGACTATAGGGCAGTGAGTCCTAAATTTTTTGGAGTCTCCACATTCTCTTGTTGCTTCTTATTACCTTAATTCATGGCTTTGACTTTGCAATGTGCCATTTTATTCCCACACTACCTCACTCTGAAAGGCTCTACATTACTAGATCTATTTTGTTAAAAGTAATGTAGATTAAAATTCTTTTTCTTTAGAGAATTTTGCAATACCCATTGGGATCACTGGAGATACCGTGGGCAATCTCTAAAGAAGATGAAGTACTCTCAAAGATTAGGTTCTTAAACAGACTCTGGGGATTTAAACACAGATAATGAAGACTCATTTCTAAAGCATCAGGTCCTCCCAGAAGGCTGACTTTGCCCCAACTATTGTATGCATGTTATTTTACCTAAGAAATTTAGGCCCTTTGAGGGCTGGGACAATGTCTTCTTTATCTTTATATCTCCCAGTAACCTAGGATTGTAGAAATGTTTGTTGAATGTTTATTGGTCTGTGAAAGATGATTCTGTTAAGTCCTCTTAATTCATGTATGTGCTTATTAAAATGTACTCTATATATTTAACATGATTGTACTGTACAACCTATATCAGATTGCTAGCTGTCTTGAAGAAGAGGAGGAAGAAAAATTCAGAACTCAAAATCTTAGAAAAATGAATGTTGAAAACTATCTTTACATGTGATTGGGGGAAAATAAAAGAAAATACCATTTAAAAATGATAGAAAGTGGCACAGTGGATAAAACACCGGTCCTGGATTCAGGAGGACCTGAGTTCAAATCCAGCCTCAGACACTTGATACTTACTAGCTGTGTGACTCTGGGCAAGTCACTTAACCCTCATTGCCCTGCAAAAACAATTGATAGAGACATGTTGGCTTCAGTCCCCCTTTTCCTAGTTTGCCAAAGCTTTTAGCCTCTAGATTTCCAGATTGGGAATGGGCTATAGACTAAAGGAGAAGTGCTGGCATTTTGAAGTGGAGGATATGATTTCAAGACACGTTGAACTTAATGAAATCTAAGTCAGACTATGTTTTCTCCTTAGTACAGTATAGGGGAAAGATCACTGGGTCTATAACCAGAGCAACTGGATTTAAACCCAAACTCGACCATTTAATTACCTTTGCCAAATCTGGTCAAGTCACTGAACTCTGGACCTCATTTTCCTCATCTCCAAGATGATAGAGCTCAACTAGATGACCCTGAAGGTCCCTTTCCAGTTCTAAAACTGTGATGCTACTTTGTTATTATATTAAATCCACTAACCACTACACAGATGGGAAATAACCCTCAAGCATCAAATGAGCCAGACAGCAAAGTTATCATCTTATGTCAGAGTCATCCAGACTCTTGTTGCCAAGAGACGGCTAAGTGATACCCTGGGAAGATGGCTTGGCTTGGTGTCAGGAAGACCAGGATTCATACATGGCCTCTGACACTTAATAGCTGTGTGTTCCTGGGCAAGTCATCTTACCATTGTTTGCCTCAAAAAAGTTTCCTCAACTTTAAAATGGAGATATTAATAGCACCTACCTTCCAGAATTGTTGTGAGAATCAATGAGATAATATTTATAAAGGGTTTAGCACAGTGCCTGGTATATAGAATTTGCTTAATAAATGCTTTTTCCCTCCTGTCTTTCTTCCTTTCCTTTCCTTTCCACCTTCCTTCCCTCCGTCCCATTTCCTTCCTTCCCTCCTTTCTTCCTTCCCTCCTTCCTTCCTTCCCTCCCTCCTTCCTTCCCTCCCTCCTTCTCTCCTTCCTTCCTTCCTTCCTTCCTTCCTTCCTTCCTTCCTTCCTTCCTTCCTTCCTTCCTTCCTTCCTTCCTTCCTTCCTTTCTGCCTGCCTTTTTTCTTTGCTTTCTTCCTTTCTCCCTCCCTCCCTTTTTTTCCTTCTCTTTTATCCTTCCTGTCATAGCAAAACTACCAGCTGAGGCCAGGTGTTTAAAAATTACTTCTTGAGCTATTTTGGGGGCACCTTTCACTTTGACCCTGATGAGTGTGTGACCCGAGGGTCTTAAAACAGATTTTCTTTCAAATTCTATTCTATCCCAGGAATCTTGAAATACAGTTAAATCAAACCACTTATGATACTGTACTTGGTCAATCAATAGACCCAATGGGAGGACTATATGAGGCAATGAGGTTTAATCAAAAGAATACTGATGGGGCAGCTAGGTGCCACAGTGGATCAATACTGGTGTTGGATTCAGGAGGACCTGAGTTCAAATCTGGCCTCAGACACTTGACACTTACTAGCTGTGTGACCTTGGGCAAGTCACTTAACCCTTATTGCCCCACCAAAAAAACAAAAACAAAAACAAACAAGAATACTGACTCTGTAGTGAGAGGACCTAGATTCAGATCCCATCTCTGACCTTGGCAAGTCACTCAGCTGCCTAGTTTCCTCACCTACAAAATAACGGGGGAGAACTAATTGCCCTAGGAGGCCCCTCCCAGTTCCAGGTCTATGATTCTCTGAATGAACAACACTTATGCCTGTACCTCTCTGAGTCCAGCCCCTTTCCGCACCCATTTTATGTCTGCTATATTGATTCTGTCAAATGTATGACTTTTTGAATAAGTGAAAAATAGCTACAGGCATCCTGACCTGTTATTTTTTTTCCTCGGTTCTAATTAAAAAGACTTTCAAACTGCTTCAAGCCCCATTTGCTGCTTCAAGTGGCAGTAATTGGTGTTCAGGTCTGTGAAATCCAAAAAAAGTCTGAGCTGGTAACTTCAGGGAGCCAGAGGGAGGAGGGGGAGTGAGGCTGCATGAAGGCTTTTCAATCTTTTAGATGGCTGAAATCCAGCCAGAGGTGCAAGTCAGTGTAAATGATGGCACTTGAGAGAGTTTCAGGGCGGGCATGTCAGTCTCCTTGTGTGTCACACACTGCGTGACAACTCTCTGCAGATGAATCTCTAGCCGGTCCCTTGGCAGGGCCTCTTTGGAGAGAAGCATTCTAGATCTCTTTGTGGTGGTTTTCTCTCCTGCAAATTCTGTCTATTGTAGTTGATGAGGGGAGAGAAGGAAGACAGACACCGAGACAGAGACAGAGAGGTACAAAGAGAAATAGAGAATTATGATTTATTTGCTGAAAGGTTTGGTTTTTTTGGGGAGGTGGGGGAGGGGATGAAAAGAGAGCCCTGCTCCACCTTAGAGTACTAGAAATAGACTCCATTTCTCTTTCTTGGGCCTTTATGTGCTGCCTTCAGCATTTCAGTACTCACAGTGGACACAACTCATTCCCAATTCAATTATGTTGCTTGATATTTCATAGGTTCCGAATGATCTGGCTAAGAGGGATTGACAGGACTGGAATTATTCCCTTCTGCTCTGCTCCTGGCTCCCCTTCCCCACCCCCTCAGCAGGCTTCATATTCTTGACTGGCCAGACCATAAATACCAGACGATGTTATACAACTGTGCTTTGAGCTGCTTGGTTCTTAGAAAAGCCTCCATTCCATACAGGCAGACCTCAGAGATATGGCGGGGTCGATTCCAGACCACTGCAGTAAAGCAAATATCGCAATAAAGCAAGTCACATGAATTTTTTTGTTTCCCAGTGCATATAAAAGGTATGTTTATACCCTACTGTGGTCTACTAAGTGTGCAATAGTATTATGGCTAAAAAAATGTACATTCCTCAATTACAAAAATACTTTACTGCTAAAAAAAAATGGTAACCCTCATCTGAGTCATAATCTGTTTGCTGGTAGAGGGTCTTGCCTTGATGCCAATGGTTGCTGACTGATCAAGGTGGTGGTTGCTGAAGGTTTGGGTGACCGTGGCAATTTCTTAAAATAAGACAACAATGAAATTTTCATGCATTGACTCTTCCTTTCACTTGAACAGGCCATTGTAGGGTTATTAATTGGACTAATATCAATATTGTTGTGTCTCCGGGAATAGGGAGGCCCAAGGAGAGGGAGAGAGATGGGAAACAGTTGGGAAACACACGCAACATTTATCAATGGCTTGCTGTTTCATATGAATGAGGTTTGTAGCGCCCCCAAACAATTACAATTGTAGCATCAAAGATCACTGATCGCAAATCACTATAACAGATATAATAATAATAATGATGAAAAAAGTTTGAAATATTTTGAGAATTATCAGTATGTGACAGACATGATGTGAGCACATGCTTTTGGAAAACATGGTGCTCGATGTAAAAAAAAACCCCACAATATCTGTGAAGTGCAATAAAATGAGGTATGCCTGTATAAGAGCTGGGATTAAGGCACAGGCAATCAGACGATATGATTGTATCACATAGTCGTCTAGTCTAGTCTGATCTAGCCTAAAACTCTCAAATTCCATTGAAGGTTTGGGCAGAGTAGTGCAGTATCTGTCTGAATGTGGCCCAGCACAAGGAGAGAAGGTTTCCTTTTGCTTTGTTTACTGAGAAGTAATTGTTATGTTCAAGGTAACATCAAGCACTGATAGAATTTCTTTTCTCTTGCCCTCAGTCATTAGTAGGCTCTTGTATTATGTTATAATTATCCCATTTACTCTTTAGGACCTTATAAGATAGGTAAGACAGATTTTAGCTTCCCCATTTTACAGATGAAGATATTGAGGCTAAGAAAATTAAGTAATTTTCCCAAAGTCACTGGGAGAATTGAGAGTTAGAGAGGACCTTAATCATTATCTGATCTGATTGCCTCATTTTGCAGATGAGGAGGTTATTGTTTGTCTTTCATTCTCAAAGAGGACCGTGACATTAGGATAATGTCATGACTTGCACTGAATTGGATTGAAGTGAGGAAGGGCTGTGCAAGGTCACCAACCTCACTCTCTCCTCCAGAGTCATTTGGGTTCAGTGACAAGATATACATCAGGAGGCCTGGAGATGGCCAGGTGTTTAAGGCAATTGGGGTTAAGTGACTTGCCCAGGACCCCACAGCTAGAAAGTGTCTAAGGTAAGATTTGAACTCAGATCCTCCCAACTTCAAGGTCAGTGTTCCATCCACTGTGCCACCTAGCTGCCCCCAATAGATGATGGTTAATGATTCATCCAAGGTTACACAGAGAATAATTAGTAGATTCAGGATTTGAATCCTGGTTTTCTGATTCCAAATCTACATTCTTTCCTCTATGTCACATTGTGTACATTTAAGTATCATCACTGAAAATGAAGACTAGTCATGTGTAGGTGAGACAGTATTTAAAGGATTTTTTTTCTAATTAGAAAAGATAGGAGCCTGGTTTAGAAGTGAAAGGGATTTCAGAGATCAAATATTTAGTCCACTTCCTAATTTTATCAACAAGTAAACTAAAAAAAACTAAAAAAAGCAAAGTAATTGACTTAGTGCCATACAGATACCAAATGGCAGATCCAGGGTTTGAAGCCTAAAGTCCACATCACACTGTCACATATACAATATTTTATCTAATTTTGAAGCACCAGTTTTGAAATTTGATTAAAAAAAACTTTTGAGGGGCCCTTATCAGGTCTGGACCCATTATCATAGACTGGGTTCAGTCCTGGGATAGGACTGGAGGTGAGGGCATCTCTAAAGAGAGAAATCAGGCTCTTTCTCACACTCTTTGGCTTTTTACACTCCCAATTCAGAGCCTCATTTTATGTCTAGGATCTCTCCAAAAGGAAGAAGTAGAAAGGTGCTCCATACAATAAATAGCACAATGGTACTACCTTACTAAGGTAAAAACACTATTTCTTTTATCAAACAACTGCATATACCCATCAGTGTTGTTTTCAGGAAGTAAGATTTGCACATTTGTGTTTGGCAGCTATGTAATTTAAAATTTGTTCATAAAAACAAAATACACTTTAAAAATACAATGTAAATCAGATAGAGGACAGCTATTTAATGCTTAACACAAAAGACTCATAATCACATATCCACAAAAATGCAAATATGATTTATAACTATTGTTGTGCTCATCTCAGAAGCTTGATACTTAAAACTCTAAAACATGAAGCAAGGTGCAGAATTGCTGAGTCAGTGTTTCACCTTCCTCCTTGATTCTATGCCATTCAAACAAGTACTTGCATATCTATGTTCTAGCAAGTTAGCTGTCTTCCTCCCAGTGAAGATCCTCCATGAGGTGGAAACTCCTCCTACCAGTGAGTCCTGAATGAAGGACTAAGGATTTCCAGACCTCTTGAACTTGTAAGATTCCCTCCAAGGCCAGGAATGTTGGGTTTTTTTCCAGATTTCTGCTCAGTCATGTATACCCAGGAAAGAGACATAAAGCAGAAAAGGAAGCCAGGATGTAAAAATCCAGGCTCAAACTCACCTAAGCCAACACATATGCTTTAGCTGCCACATTTCTGTAAAGTGAGGGAGAACACTGGCTTGAAAAGTTGTGCCTTGATTGGTGGACAAAGAGATCAAGACAGAGTAGTTACTCCATTTAAGATCCATTGAGCAACGATCACTTCTCTCCACTTAGTGGCCAGTCTTCTTCCTTTATTTCCTGCTGTATCTCCCCTCTCCCCTATTATTAACAAACTGTCCTTTCATAGAAAATCTCTTCCTTTCACATCCCTTCCATCTTCCGGTGCTCAGCGAAGCCTAGTTTTCACCTGATACCACCATATCTCTTGGTATCTTGTCCAACTACGGAGCTGCCTAGTCCTTCTCTTAATCTCAGTCCACAAGGCATAGAAGAGTTAGTATAGTTCTTGCTCCCCACTGCCATTTTCAGACCCTTCCTCTGCTACCATCACTCATCAACCACCTCTCTTCCTTTAAAGTTCATTCCATCCTATCTATATCTGCTTTGCTATCATTGATGGAGCTCCAATGTTGTCTCTATAACCCTAGTGCCATGTACAATACCTAGGGAACATTTCCCTTCTCACCAACAAGCTCAGTGTCACTCAGGGTCTTTTCTGATTTCCCTTTGAACACCCTGCCTTCTGTTTCTCCACCTTCTCCACTCTCATGACCTTTATCTCTAGTCTACTTTAGTCATGCCCTTAGACCTTCTCCCTCCTCCTCGATACTGGTACTGAACATGTCCTAAGCGCCAGAATTCCTAATTATAGCCCTGAAACACTATTTACACTATGTCAGCATTTAGCTAGGGGCTATGAGGAGATAGGACAGCACACACACTCTGCATTCAGGGAGCTGACAATATACTTGAGGTGATGAAACTGCAGAGAAAACAACTGGAACATTTTAAATGCATATATAATATTCTCCTGTTGTCAGTAACACATTTATTAGCTGTGCAACCTTAGGTATTATTTCATTTTTCAGAGTCTCTGTTTCTATACCACCCTATCCACCCTTCCACCCCCAGGTTTTTCAGGCTTATTTAGAGGAAAGTGTTCTTAAAGACATGAGCTATTGCTGTTCCAACATCACGCTGCCTCCCAAGGGAGACATGCCCAGACTGTGCACTATGGCAAAGGTAACATGGGGACTAGTAGGAGACCAGAGATGCCCTGAATCCTGAGAGCTTTGAGTGCATACGCACCAGGGACATATTAAGCATAACCTCCTCCCCCATGCCCCATTAGCCTGAGGACAATTTAGTCACTCTCTTACTAAATTTATTTAGGGTGAAATCTTTTAGATGTAGAGATCAAGGAAGAGTCCAGGGAAATCTAGAAGGCTATAGCTTTCTAGATGGCTAATCATCAATCTATCAAAAACATTTATTAATTGCCTACTATGTGCAGGGCACTGTGCTAAATGCTGGGGATACAAAAAGGGGCAAAAGACAATCCTCAAGGATCTTAAAATCTAACGAGGCAGACAACTTGCCAACAAATATATTCAAAGTAAGTTATATAAAGGATAAATAAGAAGTCATTAACAAAGGGAAGACACTAGAATGAAAAGGAATTAAAGGTTTTCTGTAAAAGATGAGATTTTCATTGGAACTTGAAGTCAGGGAAGTCAGCAGAGTTGAGAATTCAAACTAGGTAGGTGTTAATCATAACAACAAGCTTTATTAATTGCACTATTAGCTAAGATAAGAATTTAAGGCATGATTTACTTTACAGGAAAAATACTAGTTAAAAAAACACAAAATGCTATTGACAGTCATCTCTGTGGTATGGATGATTGAGGGACAGGAAGGCTGTGTTACCAAATCTGTTCCTTAGAAATGTCATACCCAACTGCATACCCCAGTACCCTAGCTGATTAGACAAGTTCATACAACCAGAGAGGGTAAAACATCCTTCACCAAGTCATGCGGAGTAGGACTTTTCAAAACCCATCTACTATTTCATCTCTACCAGTCTGTGCCACTGAAGTGCCCATCTCTGGCAAAATGGTATCAATGACTAAGAACTGAAAGGGAAATTTGTTCTTGTGGTAGTAGAGTCACTTGGATAGGAGTCAAAAGATCTGAGTTTGAGTTCTTGCTTTGCCATTTAAAAACTGTATAAACTTGAGCAAATTACTTCATCTCAATAGGTCTGTTTCCTCATTTGAAAAATGATGGGATAATGCTCTCTAAGGTCTTTTCCAGATCTAGCCCTCTTTGATCTTATGAGTTCAATAGATAAAAGAATCCAATTGGCTTATTTAGATATAATTTTAAAAGATATTTTCAATTATATGTAAAACAATTTTAACATTCATTTTAGAAATAATTCTTGAGTTCCGAATTCCCTCCCTCGCTCCCTCCTCTTCCTTGAGAAGGCAAGCACTTTGATATAGATTATACATGTGCAGTCATGCAAAACATATTTCCATATCAGTCATGTTGCAAAAGAGAACACAGACACAAAAAAAGCCAAGAAAAATAAAGTTTAAAACGTATGTTTTGATCTGCATTCAGACTCCATCCGTTCCTTCTCTGGAGGTGGATAGCATTTTTTATCATAAATTCTTTGAAATTATCTTGTTAAATAAAATTCTTTTAAACAGATGAATGCAAATGTATTTCTCTTTGGTAAAATATCTTAGTGGAAAAACCCAGAGGTGGAACCAAAGCATTACAGAGACAACCCTCAACTTCTAAACAGGATGATATAGTTCACATACTTGTTTTAAAGCAGGAGTCCTTGGCAAACTGGTGAAACCTATGGATCCCTTCTCAGAATGTTTTTAAATGGATTACAAAGGAGCCAATGTATTGAGATACAGTTGTTAAAACACACACACACACACACACACACACACACACACACACACACACACACACACACACACACACACACCCCTCCATTTCCCATCTCCCTGCCTTTGTCTTGACTGTTCCTCATACCTGGAGTGCTTTCCTTCTTCTACTCTACTTTTTATAAGCCCTTACTTCCTTTCAAACTCACCTCAAACACTGCCTTCTCCATGCATCTTTTCTTCCTCTGACACACTTTCCCTATCCCAGAAACCAATCTATCTTGTATTCATTTTGCATATATTATTGCATGTCAGTCGTTTTTCAGTCATGTCCAACTCTTTGTGACTCCATTTGGGAATTTCTTTGCAAAGATACTGGAGTGGTTCACCATTTCCTTCTCCAGCTCATTTTACAGATGAGGAAACTGAGGCAAACAGTGATTTGCCTGGGGTCACACAGCTAGTAAGTGTCTGAGGCCAGATGTGATCTCAGGAAGATGTCTTCCTGATTCTCAGCCCTACACTCTATTCACTGCACCACCTAGCTGCCCTGACATTATTGTGTACATGCATTTATGTACATATGTGTGTGTGTATATATATGTATGTATACAGACACACACACACACACAGAAGCCCAAGTTGTCTCTCCCATTAGAATGTTAACTGCCTGAGCAAAGGGACTTTTGCCTTTGTAACCCCAATGCCTACCACAGGGGCTAGAAAGCAGTATGCAAATTGAGCATGTATAACCTATATCTGACTGCTTACTGCTTCAGGGAGAGGGGAGGAGGGAAGGAAGGATAGAATTTGGAACTCAAAACTTTAAATAAAAATGTTTATTATTAAAAGAAAAAAAGAAAGTAGTATGCATAAAATAAATGCTTCTTGATTGCTTCCTGGGTTGCCCTGACCAAAGAAATCACCATCTGGAGATGGATTTCTACATATCCAGGGAGGCTGCTCTTTGGGCAGCAGAAGAGTGTGTTGACAGGACTCCATCTGAAGCTTTTCCAACTCAACAGGACCCACAAGAGCCTGGGCTCATCTGGCACATCTCTGGGTCATGAAGCATCAGAGCAGGACTTGTGTGAAGGTATTACTTAATATGGGAAACTGTTTTCCCAACATATATTTTTCTTGGTAGATATGTATGGGGGAAGAGAAGTGACACAGTCCAGTAAAAGAAGCACTAGATTGGGGTCAGGAGGCCTGACCACTATGTATGTGTAACCTTTGACTATTCACAACCCTTCACTGTGAGCCAGGTATCTTGCCTATAAAACAAGACCTGGCCTAGACATCTGGGTGTTGTAATAGATAGAGTGCTCAAATCCTGCTCAGGTAACCTTGGGAAAGTCATAACTGCTTTCAACCTTTGTTACCTTATCTGTAAAATGGGAATAATGATAACATCTATCTCACAGAGCAGTTATGAGACTCAAATGAGAAGATATGTAAAGTGCTTTTCTGAGCAGGTAGGCAGTACAGTGGATAGAGTGCTGGGCCTAGAGTCAAGAAGACTCATCTTCCTGAGTTCAAATCCAGCCACTTACTAGATGTGTGATCCTGGGCAAGTCACTTAACCCTGTTTGCTTCAGTTCCCTCATCTGTGAAATGAGCTGGAGAAGGAAATGGCAAATCATTCTCGTATATTTGCCAAGAAAATCCTAAACAGGGTCACAGAGAGTCCAACAGGACTGAAAACCCAACTGAACAATAACAATGAGGTACTTTGCAAACCTTGAAATGCTACATAAATACTAGCCATTAATTATTAACTATATTTACACCTTCTATATTTGAAAGACCTGTGATTACATGTGTGAGGGTGCACCATCATTGGAGCCGATGGATTCTCTACAACTTTGTACAGTCTCCTAATTTTACAGACTCATTTTCTACCCTGCCCCTGTGACCTCACACTACAGATGCTGCCACTCCTCCCCCTCAACCTCTTCTTCTGATTGGTCCACATTTACTTAGAACCTCCATTTGAGGAAGTACCCCTGCCAGCCATGCTCATCTTGAACCTGGCTCAGCTCTTGACTCTCCTGGCTTCTTCTCTACCTTGTCCCCAGGGAGGCAACTGCCCCCCCCCACCTTCTCAGCACCCTTTTATGTGTTGTCTCTTTCTCCTGTGACGATTAAAAAATTGAGAGGCATAGTTTCCAGGTAATTTCATCATTTTATTAATAAGGTTATTAATAAAACAATGATTATTTGGCCCTCTCTCTTATACTAAAAAACCCTGATGATGGGGTCACAGTTTATAAGCCCTTCAAAGAGAATGTGTTTCTGAGGGATGCCCAATCACCTCTGATTGGTTAATCAAATAGGAGGTGGGCTATCTAGGGGTATGTGACTAGAGTCAAAGCTTCTTAAACTGTGGGACCCATATGAGGTTGAAGAACTGAAGATGGGGGTTGTGGAAAATTTGGCAACAATAAAAGGTTACGTATACCTATTTTGTATACCTATATACCCGGGTTATGTAAAATTTCTGGTGCAAAAAGGGGTTGCAAGTAGAAAAAGTTTAAGCCCTGACTTAGGTCACTCAAATCTTGGTCAAAGAGACATCACCTTCCATCTCATCTGTCTTGATAATAGGGTGAATCAACATTTTCCCAGGACCTGTCAGAGCAAACACAATGAGCAGGAATACACCCATTAGAATTTATTTTACTGTCTGATTAGATCTTGGCCTGGGTAAATCTTTAAGAGAAATTTCCCACACTGATTGGTTTCTGGATGCAGAAGTATAAAAGGGGAAAAACCTTGGACCTAATACAGTAATTAGTTGTTAAATATAAGTCATTTCTCACACCCTACTAGAATGAAGGTCTTTGAACACTGGAAGTCTTTTTATTTTTGTTTGTATTAGTATTCCTTTCATTTGTCAAAAATGCTCAGCATATTATCAACACTTAATAAATGCTTATCTAATCAGACCTTTAATGTTGATAGGTATTCTGGTCAAAAACTCTTCAATGTATAGATAACCTGGAGTGAGTCTTTGCACATAGCTAGGCTTCTCCTTGGACCATAGACTCAATTTTGAAATGAGGATCAAGTCAATAAAGCATGAAAATGCTTTGCAAAATAGAAAGAGATCTGTAAATGAGATATCATTAAAGAGGGTGGGTCAGAAAAAACCATTCTTCACTAACACAAAATAGTTCTCAAACATGCAAGACTCATGTTTTCCAATTTATTTAGTTGATCTCTATTCAGGAGCTGCCCAAGGGTCCTTAAGCAGAGAAGATAGTTGATCATCCATGTGATACGGTCTGAATGGTGCAAAAAGGCCTCCTCAACTAAAAATAACTCCATCACTGGCCCTACCACCAAAGCCAGGACTTCTCACATCCTCATTCCTTTGAGTTAAAGAAGTGCTGCTCAAAGATGAACTTTGGGTTGGCGGGAATTCAGACTGGAATCACTCATACATATATGAATCTCCCAATTCTCCCATAGTCTCAAGCATTCCTTATGATAAAGAAAAATACTAGACTGTGAACAAAATTTATTTTTTAAAGTTTGAGTTAAGATAACAAGACTCCTGTCAAAATGCAGTTGTCACTTGGGAAGCCATTATTCATTCATTTCATTCACTCACTAAAGTCCAACAATCCTTAATTAAGCATGCATTCTATGCAACATGCCCTGATAAGTACCAAAAGCCTTGAAGCAAACAACTTCTTGATTTGCCTTAATAATAACTTCATCCTTCAAGAGATAGAGAAACCAACCAGGGGGAATTCTGTTCTGCATCTGATTCTCACTAATAAGGAGGAATGGTTGCTAGAGTGAAAATGATGAGGGGGAGTGATCACTTTCTTTGGGAGTCCGTGGTGGAGGGGAGGAAAAGTAGGCACAGTCTGAAATGCACCCTAGATTTTGGGAGAGCACATTTCAGGGAATTCAGAGGAAAGATAGGCAGGATCCTATTGACTAAAAAGATACAGAGGAAGTCAACTCAGGAGGGTTGGGAGATGCTAAAGAATGATATATTGAAGAACAATGAGCCGGGAGTGGTGATATACAACTGTGATCCTTACTACTGGAGGAGGCTGAGACTGATGGGTTGCTTGAGCTCCTGAGTCAATATGAAGTCAATATGCAGATAGCAGGGACCAGGGGTCCTTGTATATGACTTAGTGATTCCCATTTCTATTTGCACTTGACTCCACTAGACTAATGATAATAAAATTAGTTGAATTCAGAACTGGCTGGATGACTGGACACAATCAGAAGCCATTAATGGTTGACATCAATGGGTAGGTAGTCTGCATTGTAATACGCCAGGGAATGGTTCTTGGCCCTGTGCTATTTAGCATTTTAACATTACTTGGAGTAAAGGCATAGATCAACCAATTTGCAGATGACACAAAGCTAGGAAGGATAGCTAGCACACGGCTACCAGATCCAAAAGACTTGACAAGTTAGGACATTGGGCTGAATTTAATAGAGATCAATGTGAGCTACAAAAATCATCTTTGCAAGTTCAAGATGGCAGAGGCATGGGTAGAAAGTGGTTTGTCTACCAAAGAACTGAGTGTTTATGGGGTCTTCAAGTTTGAAACAAGTCAGCAATATGAAGTCATTACTATGGTCTTGGGCTATATTGAGAGAGGCATTGCTGCCAGAAATGAGGATGCAACAGTCCCTCTGTCCTCATTATTGATGGTATTGTGTTCAATTGGGAGGGCCCCATTTAAGAAGGACCTTGATAAAAAAAAACTGGAAACTGTCCAGAGGAAGGCAACCAGAACAGGGAAGGGCTCAAGTCTGGACTCAAGTCCAGATCATATATGGATAGGTTGAAAGAACTGGGAATGTTTAGCCGGAGAAGAGAAGACTCGGGGGTAGGAGTAGCGGTTGGGGGATATGATACCTGTCTTTAAAGTATTTGACGGGCTGTCAATATGGAAAGGGGTTTGTTTTGTGTTGTCTGTTCCTTGAGTGCTAGGAGCGATGGGTAGAAGTTATGAAAAGACACTATTATGGCTACTTTTGATATTTGCACCAAACCAAAGCAATGCCACCTTTTAGCAATAGAACTCCAGTTTTCTTCAACCCAATCACATTTGACCTTCACTTGAGGCATTAACCATACAGATGAGGAGATAGCATGAGTTGAGCAGGAAGTTGATCAGCAGTGAGAAATGGAACCCCAAGAATCATATATGAAGTCTGTCCTGAGAGGGCAGGAGGCCTCCTGGCTTCTACGGACACTGAAATGGGATATGGCCTTTATGTGGTTTAATGAACATAGCATCATACTTCAGGATTTCAAGAATGCATGATTTTATTCAATTCCATGAGTTACTATGACTGAAAAGAATATATCACCTAGAGAACAGTCTTCAGGTAATGAGTCTGTTTAGCAAGGTTGGTCCTTAGACAGCAGAATACAACCCATCCTTGGTACCATACCCCAAATCCTTCCTTCAATTTCCTTCCTTCTTTCTTTCCTTCCTTCCTTCTTTCCTCCTTTCCTCCCTTTCTTCCTTCCTCCCTTCCTTCCCTTCTGTCTCATTACTTTCTTCTCTCTTAAATTATTTTTTTCAATTAACCATTTATTTTCTCCCCCCCCCCCCCAACCTCCCTTCCACTCATTCGGGGAAAAACCCCTTTGGTGTTTTTTTCACCTAATAGTATTTTTTCCAGTTACATGTAAAGATAGCTTTCAACATTCATTTTGTAAGATTTTGAGTTCCAAATTTGTTTTTCTCCCTCCTACCCTTCCCTCCCCTTCCTCCCCAAGACAGCAAGCAATCTGATATAGATTATACATGTACAATCATATTTAGCATCTTTCCACATCAGTCATGTTGTGAAAAAAAATCAGAACAAAAGGGTAAAACCATGAGAAAGAAAAAACAATAAAAAAGTGAAAATATGCATTCAGATGCCATAGTTCTTTCTCTGGGTGTGGATAGCATTTTTCATCATGAGTCTTTTGGAATTGTCTTGGATCATTTTATTTCTGAGAAGAGCTAAGTTTATCATAGTTGATCATCACACAATGTTGCTGTTACTGTGAATAATGTTCTCTTGGTTCTGCTCCCTCCACTTAGCATGTTCATGTAAGTCTTTCCAGGGGGGAAAAACCCTTTGTAATAAATATGCATAGTGAAGCCAAATAAATTCTTTTTTTTTTTTAGTGAGGCAATTGAGGTTAAGTGACTTGCCCAGGGTCACAC
Source organism: Dromiciops gliroides (assembly GCF_019393635.1). Lineage (NCBI taxonomy): Eukaryota > Metazoa > Chordata > Mammalia > Microbiotheria > Microbiotheriidae > Dromiciops > Dromiciops gliroides. The sequence continues at coordinate 178,703,328 of NC_057861.1, read as the reverse complement.
AGCTAGTAAGTGTTAAGTGTCTGAGGCCAGATATGAACTCAGGTACTCCTGACTCCAGGGCCAGTGCTCTATCCACTGTGCCATCAAGCTGCCCCCAAATAAATTCTTACATTGGCCATATCCAAAAAATGCCAAGATCACCACATCTCTCTTAGGAGTGTGTAGCCTGTTTTATATCAGTTCTTCGGAATGTGGTTTGTTCTTTTATTGATCAGGGTTCTTAAGTTTTTCAAAGCTTTGTTCTTTACAATGCTGTTGTTATTGTATAAATTATTCTCCTGATTCTACTCACTTCACTTAATCAGTTGATAAAAGTCTTCCCAAGTTTCTCTGGAGCCTTGCTTTTAATAATTTTTGATGGTCTTCCATTATACTCATGTATCATTATCTATCTATCCCTCAATTGATGCCTTCCAGCAGCTTCTAGTTCTTTGCCACCACAAAAAAGATGATATTGATATCTTTGTGTATATGGATTCTTTCTCTATTTCTTGGATCTTTTTAGAGTCTAAGATTTCCATCACAGCAGAACCTGCTAAAGATTCAGCTTCACTAGCATAGCATAAGCCTTTGAGAAGTCAGGTTGACCTTCATACCACAATAAGCCATCAGAAGAGGGCTTTATTTGATGTCATTACACAAGACAATGAAAAGTCACCTATACTTCTGCCCTCTCTCAACCTGTTTTATGAATTGAGGTTACCCACAGCCTCTTCATCAAGGGCATGCAGGTTTGAAGGTGAATATTTTTGCAGAGTATTCAACACTATGGTCCATTAACCCCAGTCAGGGTGGTTACCTCCTGAGAGTCCATTTTGCAAACATGGGAGCGAATCATTTTGTGTCCTTCATTAAAGCCTCTGTTTGTCCATCTTTAAAGCCAAACCACCATATGGTGTCAATAAATAAAGCTTCAGGATCTGCTATCTCGTGCAATGTACATAAGCCCAGAATTAATTAAGTATAATTAAGCCAATCACTGGCATATTGGAAACACATGTTTGCCAATTAAAATGTTGGAACAGCAGCAGCAAGCCAAATCTCTAGCATTTCTCTTATTGTTGATATGAACTAGGATATTCTGTAAACACTTTGAAAATTTTCAAGTAGTTCAAAACAGCCTACAAAAACATTTTCCAATCCCACATCTGATCTTTCTCCAAGGGTAATCATCAGAATCGTGCCATGCTAAAAATAACTTCAGTGCCTGCATGTTTGCCATGCTGGCTAGGCAAATAAAACAAAATCACCCAGCTCTTTAGAGGCCTATCCAAACTATCAAAATTAGAAGGAAAAAATCAGATATGTTAGACTATCTATCAATGGCTATGGATCTTATTTGGGCATCAAAGAATCCTAGATTTGGAACTCCCAGGGTCCTTAGAGCTCATTTAGTCATCATCTCATGGATTTAGAGTTGGAGAGGACTTTAGAGATTGTCTTAATCTAACCTCGTTTACGATGAGGAAAATGAGTCTATGAGAAGTTAGGTGACTTGGGTAGTGACAGAATCTGGATTTGAACTTAGGCCCTCTTATCTTAAATCCAGTATTTTTTTTTCATTTATACCACACTGTACCCCCCCCCCCCCCATTTAATCAATGAAGAAACTGAGGCTCAGAGTTGTGATATAAATTCTCTCTCTCTCTCTCTCTCTCTCTCTCTCTCTCTCTCTCTCTTTCTCTTTTGGTGGGGCAATGAGGGTTAAGTGACTTGCCCAGGGTCACACAGCTAGTAAGTGTTAAGTGTCTGAGGCCAAATTTGAACTCAGACCCTTCTGAATCCAGGGCCTGTGCTCTATGTACTGCGCCACCTAGCTGCCCCCTGATATAAATTCTCTAAAGTCACACAGGGAGTAAGTGGCAGAGTCCAGATTCAGATGCAAGTTTTGTCACCCTGTCTGTCTTTCCATCACACCTTTATCATTTGCATGGATGGTCAGCCCACTGGTTTTCTAACAGGTTTGTGTCCTGGACCCTCCTCATCTTTGTATTCTCTATAGCATGTGGTGCATATAGATGAAGTTAGGGTGAGAAGAAGGACATGTTTTGAGGGAGCAAGGGAAGGGAGAGCAGCAGGGGAAGATTTCCAAGGATTAGAGAACCTGGTTTAATCTCTACAATTGTTCCATGAAACCCTTGGGAGCTGGGCGCTGTTCTGGCAAATTGAGACTGGACCTCTGTTCTCCCCACCCAGTGTTCTGCTGCTGCCAAAGAGCTGTTCTTTTTGGTTTCTTTGCACACATGACTGACAACCAAGAAGTCATGAATCACTGAAAGGAACAACAAGTTTAAGGCCTTATAATAATAATTCATATATTTATAGTCATAACACACTTTTATAGTTAAGCTCTTTTAGGCATGTAGAAATGTGGACAGTAGGTCAAAGGTGACAAGGTTGTAGAAAAGTAGAATTAAAGGTTCAACATTGATTAAGCACTTACTGTGTGATGGTCTCTGTGCTAAAAATGGTCCATTATAGACAAACTCATTCTAAATGACTCAGGAGTCTACAATGTCTAGATATGTCACTGGACTTGTGGACACTACTTTTCATTACTGAATATTGAAATTTGGTGGCTTTGCCTCCCCACCTTTGGGGGCCACGAAGAGAAAATATGCTGTCTAATGTATGTTGGGGTTAAAGATATAGAGAAGCCAAGACTGTGATCCTCTTTGATTTCCAGAACAGTCCCCTTTGGTACCCAGAAAAGACCCTCTGTGAGAATGTAACAAATGGGCATTTTGACTATATATACTGGCTAAATCTCCAATGGAGGGAGACAGTCCTGAGTCCAGTTACTTCAGTTCAGTGCACGTATTTACTGAATACCTTCTATGTGCAAGGCAACAATGCAGGGCATAGAAGACCTATATTCTCTATTTTTAAAAATCTGTTAATCTAGCAGAGGAAAAAATATGTACATAAACAACAAGAATGCGAAGAAGATGATGTGTCACAAAAGAGCTCAAGCATGTTTTAACTCATCAGGTCTTTTGGATCTGGTAGTCAATATGTGATCTAGTATGTGAGCTATCGCTCCTTGCTTTGTGTTAATCCCTAAACACTGTGAAGCTTCATAGGAGGGGACAGAAGAAAGGAAACAAGAATTCTGATAGCACCTACTACATACCAGGTGTAAGTACAGTAAACTAAGCGCTTTACAAATATTATTTCATGAGAGAGGGGAGGGCGAAGGCAAGGTAAGGCAAAGGAAGGGAAGCAAGAGAAGTCAAAGCAAGGGACGGGAAGGGGGATGAAAAGCCTCCTATTAAAGGTCATTGTTTGAACTGAGTCTTTAAAGGAAACCAAGGATTATGTGAGACAATAATGAAAAGGGAGAACCTTCCAGGAATGGGTAAACCAGTACAAAGACTCAGAGATGGGAGATCAGCAAGTAGATTACATGGGTGAACCATCAATTTGTGGGTGGGAATTATATCTAAGAAGAAGACTAGGAAGGTAAGAAGCTGAGAAGAGCTTGAAATGCCAAACAGAGGAGTTTACATTTGATCCTCAAGGAAATAGGTAACCATTGAAGTTTATTAAATGAAAGAGTGTCCTGTGCTACCTAAGGCTAGCTAGCCCTATTGAAATTTACTAATCAAATCCTTTTGATTAGTTTGCCTCTTTCTGTTTACTAGTCCAGACAAGCAAGATCTTTATGTGTGCAATGTGATTTGTTGGGTGTGCTCAGCTTTGTGGGAACTCCTACCACCTCAGGAGAAGTGAAGCATTCTATTTTAATTGTTCTCTTTTGAAGTCTGGAAAGTGAGCAGTTAGTTTCTAGAAACCAGTTGTTTAATAGTTCATTGTCTACCATCATCATTTCAAATAAGTCTTATTGACAGGTAGCTCCAATGGGAGAGTACCTTAATGATTAACAGAGTAGAAAGCACAATTCATCTTTCTGAAGGTTGACTCTCATTGAGCAAGCTGGGTTGAATCAGCATGTAGGGAGCTGACAGCATATGTGTGAATAGAGTTGTATTTCCCTTCAGGTTCTTCTCCTTTCTATTTTTACAGGTCAGGCAGGGAGCAAATTTAGTACTTCTCGCCCACCTTTACCAGATATGCATAGCTTTGGTACTTTTCTGCCTCTACAATTAATAAACTCTCTCTCTCTCTCTCTCTCTCTCTCTCTCTCTCTCTCTCTCTCTCTCTCTCTCTCTCTCTCTGACCTTTAATGAACGGGCTTTTTTGTTCAATTATGACTTTATTTCATATTGTGCTTTCTTGTCAAAAAGTATATTTTCTCTGCCCGGTATTCATTCATTCAATAAGCAGTTAATTATTAAGCACCTACTTTATGCCAGGTACTGGACTAGGCAGTGGTCATATGAAAGTAAAAATTGGATAAATTCCTGCCCTCAAGAAACATTCATTCTAACGGGGAAAAATAACAAGTGCACAAATAACTAAGTAGGAGCAAATTTAAAAAATACTTTTTAAGAATTACTATGTGCCTAACGCTGTGCTAAGCCCTGGGGATAAAAATTAAAAGGAAAAGAGTCTTGCCCTCAAATACCTCACATCCTAATGAGAGAAACTACATAAAAGGAAGAGGTGGGGGGGAGGGAGGGGAACGCCTCCTTGGTCCAGAAAAGTATAGGGATGGTAATGGAGGTCAGAGAGGAGTACAATGTTACACTCCATTCAGGAATATGTTTCCTTTCTGTTGGTGAGGTTGTCAAAGGGCGTGGCCAAAGGGGAGAGTGTGAAGTGAAGCATGTGGGGGCTTTCCTGTATTGGTCTAAAAATATGTAAAATACATGATGCTGCAAGAATCAGGAAAGGTCTTATGTAGGAGTTGGCACTTAAACTGAGGTTTGAAAGAACCTAAAGTAGGGGCAGCTAGCACAGTAGATAAAGCTCAGGAAGGCCTGAGTTCAAATCTGACCTCAGACACTTACTAGCTATGTGACCCTCGGCAAGTCACTTCACCCCCTTGCCTCGGTTTCCTCATCTGTAAAATGAGCTGGAGAAGGAAATGGCAAACCACTGCAGTATCTTTGTCAAGAAAACTCCAAATGGGGTGCAGCTAGATGGCACAGTGGATAGAGCACCAGCCCTGGATTCAGGAGGACCTGAGTTCAAATGCAGCCTCAGACACTTAACACTTACTAGCTGTGTGACCCTGGGCAAGTCACTTAACTCCAATTGCCTCATAAAAAAAAGAAAGAAAACCCCAAATGGAGGCACAACGAGTCAGAAATGATGAAGGAGGGTAAGGATACTGAAGGGTAGTGCTAAAGAAAGAATATGTTCTGAACCTGGACCTTTATCCTGCCTTTTCTTAGGAAACTGCTGACTGTTTGGCTTGGTTTTGCTTCCCCTAACCAGCTTCTCTACTTTCATTCTCCACCCATCCTATATGCAAAGTCCTTCTGGGGATTCACTTTCAGGCTAGGAGGAGCTGCCTGGTGGTCAGGGTTGGGTTTACAACATTGACAGGCAACTCCTTGGATTTTGATGTTCCATTTAGTTCCATCTTATGTAATTTTGTCTGACTCATCCCACAATAAACCATCCCAAGAGCCTCATTTTGAGAGTCATGGGTGTGCGTAGTTTGAACGTTACCTTTTACTGTAATCTATTGGAGGAATATGTAGCTGTTTGCTCCAATACCGTGTTGAAATCCATTACTTCCAAGCAAAGAACCACCAAAATAAAACCAGAGAACTCCTTTTGTTGGATTTGCAATGTCCCTTTAAACCAAGTAATTCATCATTGCTATAATTGATTTGCAGTAGAGAGCAGAAGGAAGAGACCTACCAGGTACTTCTCAGAGGAAGTACCAGGATTTAGATTGGGCCTTGAAGTACCATAGAAACAGTTGGTTCAAGATTCTATCTAAACACACAAGTTCTAAAAGGACAGGGGACTATGTCCCTGGGTCCTACAGAATGATTACATTAGCCAGCAGTCCTACAAAGCTAGTCAAGTCCAATCTCATATTCCACTGAGTTGGGCTGCCTAATATTTCATCATTTTTTTTGGGGGGGGTGAGACAATTGGGGTTAAGTGACTTGCCCAGGGTCACACAACTAGTAAATGTTGAATGTCTGAGGCTGGATTTGAACTCAGGTCCTCCTGAATCCAGGGCCAGTGCTCTATGCACTGTACCACCTAACTGTCCCCTATTTCATCATTTTTAAGGAAGACTTGGTTCCAGAACTAAGTGACAGCTAGAGCCAGTTTGCCCAGTGGAGAAGAAGACTAGGAACTAGTGAGTGATTTTTAAAAAAATATTCTAGTCCCTAGTCTCCGGTTTATTGATTGTTTTGGTAACAGCTGATGAGCAGAATCATTCTCATTTCTGATAACCCACATTCGAATAAATGAGTGCAGAATCACAGGGCATTAGCATGGAAAGGTCTGTCTGAAAGGATTAATCCTATGACTGAAGATGGCAAACAAGAAAGGCAAATGGGCACTTTGAAGCTTCACTTCTCCAGGAAAGCCACAGAAATCTTTAGCTCCACTAATAATCATAAACCCCATCCTTCCACAGCAAGATGTATAGAACCAGATGATCATTCTAGAATTCACAGAGAGCAAAAGTTTTTAGGGTACTCTGCTGCCTCAATTTTCCCAGAATACTTTGTCTCGTATATCCTTAGCTCCTTTCTCTATATTATGCTGATCTGTGTATATATTGGATCCCTCCAATCCCCACGGAAGTATCTTGAGGATACTTGTCTTTGTATTACCAATGCCTGAGAAGCGTATAAAGAATAGAAAGAATGGATGGATAGATGGATGGATGGATGGATGGATGGATGGATGAAACATTTATTAAGCGTCCACTATGTGAAAATCACTATATTAAGTATTGGGGGGGTGCAAATAGAAAGATGAAACAAGCCCTCCTCTCAAGGAGCTCACATTATAATGGGAAAAACAATATAGATGCAAAATTCCAGCTACAAGTCAGATAGAAAGGTCCCATGGTCCTTAGGGTACAGCTGCAAAGCAGATGGTAATGTCTCTTCTTTAATGTTATTTTCACTAATAAAAATCATAACAGATTCTGGTGATGAACCATTTGAGAATGCCAAGCATTTTTGTGGTAAGAACTATCTTTTCTGGGTCTTCAATAAATGTGATTATAATGCAATAAATGTGATATTATAACAGTTACCAGAATTCAAGTCCACAGGGGTTGTTTCTCAGAACTATGGCTGAGGGCACTGGGCCGGAGGCATCGCTATTCCCAAGGCTCTTGAATTCACAGTACTAGGCTGTCCTCCTCAGGGTAGAGAGCAAAGATGGTGGTCAAGTGCTGGTAGTGATAATGACTTGTCTGTCTGCCTTATAGGGTGACTTGCTATTTTAGCTTACCCCATGTGTGACATTTGGTTGGCAGTTGGTAGAGATAACTGACTCCTCCAGAAGAGCTGCTTCTCCAGTTGATGGCTGTGAGGGCTGGTCTGGAAGCAGTATTGGTAGTAGGGGGTGGAGAGGTAAAGGAGAGGGGAACTTCCTCTCCCAAGGGTTTATGCCAATCTGCTTGTTGGTGGCAGTTGGTTAGCAGCTTGCCCCAAAGACTAATTATAGGAAAAAATTCAAATGCAAACATTGGAAAACTGAGGTTTCATCTCACATTCAACAAATTAGCAAAGACTTTTTTTAAAAAAATGCAAGATATATGTTAGAGGGACAGTTTCAATACAGACACACTGTTAGAACATCAATGAATGGGGAGCAGCTAGGTTGCACAGTGGATAGAGCACAGTCCCTGAAGTCAGGAGGACCTGAGTTCAAATTCGGCTTCAGACACTTAACACTTACTATCTATGTGACCCTGGGCAAGTCACTTAACCCCAATTGTCTCACACACAAAAAAAGAACAGCAATGAATGAGTCCATCCCTTCTAGAAAACAATTTGGGCAAATCACTTAAGCTTCTCAGGTCTCAATTTCCTCATCTATAAAAAGAGAGGGTTGGGCCGGATGGCATCTGAAGTTCCTTCCACTATAGATTTTGATTCTGTGGGGAAAAAGGTTACTCCAAGCATACACAACAGCATGAACAAAGGCATAGAGAAAGGAAAGCCTAGGATAAGAGGGTGTGAGTAATGGAGCTCGACCACTGCAGAGTCCATAAAGGAAAGAAGCGGGAGCTTAGACTGAAGTCAAAGCTGGAATTTGGGGTTACTCACAAGGCAACAGGTCACAGTGGGCATTGCTCAGGAAATCTTCCTTCTCTGGCCCCAATGCCTCTATATGCCAAGACTATCCTCACTCTTCCATATAGAGATTTGGAACACACAAATTGCACCCATGAACTAGCCTCTTTAGCCAAGAAGATGTTTACACATCATTCTACCCTGCTCTTCTCCTGGAAAATCAGTAGAGCCTTGGATGCTGACATCTCTTGGGCCAGGAAAAATCCACACTCAGGAGCTCTCTTCTCAGGTACCTGCAAACCCAAGCCATCCCGTGTTCCTCAGTCCCAAGGAAGCTATTTCCTGTTCCTGGGGTGAGAGACTGCACAGGCACAGCGGGCTCTTCTGTGTGCAGGTCTGCTTTCTAAATGGAGAGTAAAAGGGAAGCTTATTAAGAGACTAGTCAGAAGAAGAGATTCAAGGACTCTTTCAGAGTCTCTCTGAAGAACTTTGGAATTGATCATGGAACAGGAGAGATGCTTTCACAGGACAGCCCAGCATGGTGTGCCTGAATCAAAGAAGGCACTGTGCTCTATGAGCAAAGCAGAACTGTAGTAGCTCAAAAGAAATATGAGAGGCTCAGATTTAGAGAATCCACTCCACATGTTCATATGTATTATTTGTGCTCAACCCATGATAAAGCATTCTGGACTCATATTGGTCTGTACAGCCACAGTCGGACATACTGTGACTTGTCTCTAACATAGAGATTTCATTTTGGTCTACTTTGAGAAGGAAGGAAAACAACCAACCAACCAGATCTTCAAACATTAAAAGGCTACTATGATGGGTGTGTCAGGCCAATGCTTGTACACAAAGACAAAAAAAAAAGCGTGATCCAATCTGTCAGTTTGCTTTCACAAATTTTGAAGAGGGGCCATTCCTTTGACAACCAATCACTTTGGACAAAGCTCTCATCTTTGGAAACCAGTTGGAGTTCTGTGCTAAGAGAGATGTAATTGCTCATAGAAGTGAGACTATCTTCTTAGGGACTGAGGAAAATGATTATAAAATAACCAACTGTTAATATTGGGGAGATGCAGGAGTTTTTTCCCTTCCTCATTTGGAGATTATGTTAAAGCTTACTTCTGTGAAGGGTGGTGCAGAGGATGAGATGAAATCTTGAGATTGTTATCCTACCCAACTAGAGAACCTTACAAAGAATTTAATCTAAGATGAATTCCAGCCCATTATGTTCCACTCTGCCAGGTATGTGTAGAGGTGGATCCTTTGTCTAGACTGCCTGAGACTGGGGGTGGTGTGGGAGTGAGAATGATCTGTCACATACTTGGATTCATCTCTCAGTATAATATTCATTCTCATTAATTGTTAACCAGTCGGTGTTGACTGTCACCTTCAGGAACACCCACTCTTCCCAGGACATATAAGGATTGAGTGGTTCCATGAGGGGTCTTTGGCATTCAAGAGTGTCACTGACCCTTTTTATCAATTACCCATTGTCAGTGGTTAATAAAATGATTAAGAAATTAAGTCTTGGGGGCAGCTAGGTGGTGCAGTGGATAAAGCACCAGCCCTGGATTCAGGAGGACCTGAGTTCAAATCTGGTCTCAGACGCTTGACACTTATTAGCTGTGTGACTCTGGGCAAGCCACTTAACCCTCATAGCCCCATGTTTTTAAAAGAAAGAAACTATGTCTCTTGAACTTTTTATACACCATAGAATAAAAACAACAAGGCAGGGCTTGGCATTGAGCCCCCAAAAGCATGTCTGTTATTGCATTGCATGATGGCCAATGAAGGAGATCATTAAAGTAAAATACAGTATCTCTAAAGAGATTTCTGCATTAGTTAACTAGAAAAAAAATTCTTTCTCAGAGGTGGTAAAGATGAGGGTATAGTGAGAAAGAAGGAAAATAAGGAAGAGGAAAGATACTTCAGTAAAAAAAAGTTTCAACAAAAAATAAAGTAGTGCTGAAAGGAAAAAAAAAATTGTCAGTGTGCTCCTTAGAACCTTATTTTGATTTAAGCCTGAGCACCAGGCCCAGCTTTTTGGCTTGTGAAGATCTGGGTCATGTTACTCTATAAATACTGAAGTGGTTATTTACTGAAATTCATAGCATGAAATGTATAAAAGCATGGCCCCTGCTGTCACTGGGCATATGTTTATTTTAAAAAGGGGCTCTCAGGGGTATGCTGCAAACATAACAAAAATTGACAGAGGAATGGCAAGGGCACGTAAATGTCCACAGAGGGCCCAGCTAAATGTAAAAGCCAGATGACTAATGTAGGAGTTACAGTACCACTATCCCCTGGAGCACTTAACCCCTGGTTGTCCCACAACGAAGAGAAGCCGCCAGGCATCACCCCCATCCTTCCTTGCTTCCCTAGGCAGTATGGTGCAGTGGAAAGAACAATAGTCTTGGAGTTGGAAGGCCTTGGTTTGGGTCCTGTCTCTGATACTTACTAGCTAAGCAAGTTGCCCAACCACACTAAGCCTCAATTTCCTCATCTGTCAAATTGGCCATGATGACACTTTTCCAGTCTCAGGGAACTATTATGAGGAAAATGCTCTATAAATATATACTTCAAACTTCAAAATGCTCTATAAATATATACTATGAATCTGGAATCCATTCATAACATGGTTAGTTTTTTCCTGTGTGAAGAGAAGAAAAGAACTCAAAGTCATCTGAGGAGAAATGTGCTGCCAGGGGATTCGCCCTGTTCTCAAGAACCATTTGCATGCAAAGCAATCAACTAGATCTGGGTGAGAGTGCAAAGATGAGATTGCATTTTGGGAGAGCAGATACCAACTCCTGCTTCCTTCCTGTTCTTTTCCCCAAATAATACCTCTGATAGAGTGAAGAATTGGATAAGTGCTAGAAGAGACTAATGAGGGATCCCAAAGTAGTATGGAGGGAAAGGTTATGTTCAACTGGGAGTATAAAGGGACTTTAAGGACTAGGTGCCATTTGAGCTGGGGTAAGGCAAAGGTGATGAGTAGTATGGTCCAGTGGAGGGAGCACTGACTCTTGAGTCAGAGCATGAAGGTTTAGATACCATCTCTGATGCTCACTACCGCATCCATAAAATGAGATGGAATGGATAGCCACTGTGGAGGGGAAGGGCATTCCAAGTATAAGCAACAACATGAAGGAAGGCAGGAAAACACAGGACCAGGGAGTATGGATAACGGAACTTGGCCAGTGCTTGTAGTCCTTGAAGGAAACTAGATGGGGTAAGGTGATGCAGTCTAGTTCTCACCATCATCCTCAACCCACATTTATTGAGAGGTGGTGGGAAGTATTGAAAAGAATGTTGGGGGCAGCTAGGGAGCACAGTAGATAAAGCACTGGCCCTGGATTCAGGAGGACCCGAGTTCAAATTCAGCCTCAGACACTTGACACTTACTGGCTGTGTGACCCTTGCTTAGCAAGTCACTTAACTCTCATTGCCCTGCAAAAAAAAAAATCACCCAGAAGTCAAACACTGTTGAATCTCAGGACTAAAGAGGTTGTTAATCCCTTGAAGAAGCAAGAGATGGGGTTAGTTTGAAATATTTTCTGGATGAAACTCCCATAAACTCTTGCTTATGTAGATGAAGCCTTTGGGCAGACTGCCCTCAGATTTCTGAATCATAAGCCTTCTCAGAAGGGAGAATCCTACACAGAAGAGGAGATGGGAGAAGGAGCCACTAGTATTATGGGAATGACTATCTTGCCTTTCCTACTCAAAACAGGGTGTTTGAGTCTGTGGTCTTTTTCTTCTCAATATCCTCACTTTGCAGGATGGAGGACTAGGGTTAGTAACTGACCTCACCCCACACACACACACACAAATTAAAGAAAAAAGAATGTTGGACCTGTCTTACACTGAACTCTGTGACCCTGGGCACACCTCTCTCTGGGACTCAGTTCTGCATAGTGACATAATAATAATAACAATGATAATAAAATATTTATATAGCACTTTAAGTTTACAAAGCACTTTAAATTGTATTAGCTCTGGCTCCTTGCCACAACACTTTAAGATGGGTCCTCATTGGGGGCAGCTAGGTGGCACAGTGGATAAAGCACCAGCCCTGGATTCTGGAGTATCTGAGTTCAAATCCAGCTTCAGACACTTGATACTTACTAGCTATGTGACCTTGGGCAAGTCACTTAACCCTCATTGCCCAGAAAAAGATAGGTCTTCATTATCCTTATTTTATATTTGAGGAAACTGAGGCAAACAGAGGTTAAGTGCCTTGCCAGACTCACAGGGTTATCAAATGTCTAAGGTAATATTTGAACTCAGGTCTTCCTGACTCCAGGTCCAACATTCTATCCACTGCACAACCTAGCTGCCTCTATAACCTTTAAGTAAGGATAAAAACCTGTACTAGCTTCCTCTTAGGGCCATTTTGAGGAAGTTGCTTTATAAAACCTTAAAAGCACAATAGCAATGTGAGTTGTTATTCTCTTGAGATAGTATGGTGTGGTGGGCATAATACTGCCTTGGGCAAAGTTCAATTTCTAGCTTGGATACTTAGTAACCATCTTATCCTGGGAATGTTACTAAACTTCTGAGATACAGTTTCCCCAAAGTGGGTATAATACTTACAATACCTACCTCACAGGGTTATAAGGAAAAAGCAGTTTGTTAACCTCGAAGCACTCTATAAATGCGGGCAGTTGTTACTGAGTGTTTTACCTTGTACTAAGCATCAGGAGAGGGCCTGGATTTGGGGTAAGAAGACTTGGGTTGAAACCCAAAATCTCAGTTCCTTTACGCTTTACTTTTGTGACCTTGGGCAAGTCACTTCCTTTCTATAAGCTTTCACCTTCAGTTTTATCTCTAAAACGAAGCAACTAGATCAGATCTCCAAGGTTTTTTCTAGCTCTAAATCCTAGCACAGCAACTTATATTTGCATAGTTCTTTGAAGTTTATAAATCTCTTGGTGGAGAGCATATCCTGTCTGTTTCCAACTGACTATATGCATGATTCATCTCTTAGGAGCATCAGAGATGAAAAACTCCCTGGTTACTTCTTCCCCTGTGGTCCCTCAGGCCTGGGAAAACTTGGTGTTTTGGTAGGATATATAGCAAACCCTGAGAGGTCATTTGGTCTTCTTCCCCTCATTATGACAACAGCAGAGTTGGGGGAGGGGTGTGTCACCATTTTAAAGAAAAAACAACTTCCCAATTGGTCTCTTATTTCAACTCTCCTTAAATTTTGGTAAGTGCTAAGCTATAAGTTATGAACTCTGTCTTTAGACTTCCCATGGTGGGGAGGGATAGAGCAAGGGGAAAGTGGTGGATGGGGGAGGGGCTATGTTCTTTTCTTCATGATAAACCAGGTTCCTCTAGGACTCCAGGACATGAACAGAGCAGAGGGACCCTTAGGGAGAAAGAATGGGTGTGGTAACCCTAGTCTGCTCAGGAGTAGCAGATTCCTTATATTAGATTCTTTAATGTTAAACTAATAACCCTGTGACTATAAATGATACAAATATTATTATCCTCATTTTACATATTCAGAAGCTGTGGCTGAGAGGTTAAATGATTTACCTACTAACACATAGCTAAGATGGGGTAGAGCTGGGATTGCAAGGCCACTGGACTTTCACCCATACCTCTATGCCTTCCTCCTTTCAATAAATAAAACTGTAGAAAATCAGGCTTGTTTCATTCAATGCCTGCCTTCCAGAGGTTTATAATCTAGCTAAGGATGCAGACATGTAAGCTAAGCAATAATACAAGGTAGCATATGACAAGTGCCAAATAGATCAGGAAAGAAAGTATATTGTGTAGGAGTTCAGAGAAAGGTGGCATTCTTGAAGCTGAAGTCTAGGGAGTATTTTTTAATATATTTTTCTTTTATTTCATTTTTTTTTAGTGAGGCAATTGGGGTCAAGTGACTTGCCTAGGGACACACAGCTAGTAATTGTTAAGTGTCTGAGGCCATATTTGAACCCAGGTACCCAGGGCCGGTGCTCTATCCACTGCACTACATATCTGCCCCTTTTTTTCCCATTCATTTATTTCATTTCATTTATTTCACTCACAATTATAAATATATATCATATATATTATATATAATTAAATATATAATAAAATTATATATAATATATTGTGTATAATTATATTATATAATATATAATAAAATTAACTTGATTTTTAAAAACTCTTGAATTGCAAACTTTCTCCTTCCCTTCTTCCCCTCCCTTAAGAAAGCAAACAATTTAATATTGATTATACATGGGAAGTCATGCAAAACATATTTCCATATTACCAATGTTGCAAAAGAAAACAGACAAAAGCCAAGAAAAATAAGGAAAGTTTAAAAAAATGTATCTCAATCTGCATTCAGAATTCATCAGTTCTTTCTCTGAAGGTGGAAAGCATTTTTCATCATGAATCTTTGGAATTGTCTTGTATAATTGACTTGATCAGAGTCACTAAGTCTTTTCACAGTTGGTAATTATTATAATATTGCTGTTACTGTATATAAAGTTTTCCTAGTTCTGCTCACTTCACTTTGTATAAATTCATATAAGTCTTCTCAGGTTTTTTTTCTGAAACCATCCCTATCATTATTTCTTATAGCACAATGGTATTTCATCACATTCATATACGACAACTTGTTCAGCCATTCCCCAATACGTGGGTATCTCCTTGATTTCCAATGCTTTGCCACCACAAGAATTCTATCAATATTTTTCTACACATAGGTACTTTCCCCCTTTCTTTGATCTCTTTGAGATAAAGACCTAGTAGTCATATTGCTGACTCAAAGGTATTCACAGGCTTATAGCTATTTGGGCACGGTTTCAATTATTCTTCAGAATGGATAGACTAGTTCACAACTTCGACAGTCCATTAGTGTTCCAATTTTTCCATATCCCCTCTAGCATTTGTTATTTTTCTTTTCTGTCATCTTAGCCAATCTGACAGGTGTCAAGTAGTATCAATTATTTTAATTTGCATTTCTCTCATCAGTAGTGATTTAGAGAGCATTTTTCATGTTACTATTGATAGCTTTGATTTCTTCTCCAGAAAACTACTTGTTCATATCCTTTAACCATTCATCAACTGGGAAATGGCTCTTATTTTTATAGATTTGGCTCAGTTCCCTATATATCTGAGAAATGAGGCCTTTAAAGATAACTTACTTTAAATTTTCCCCAGTCACCTGTTTTCCTTCTAATTTCGACTATATTAGTTTTTTTATGCAAAAGCTTTTAAATTTCATGTAATCAAAATTATTCATTTTATTTTCCGTGATCCTTTCTCTTTCTTGTTTGGTTATAAACTTTTCTCTTATCCATAGATATGACAGGCACATTTTTTCATGCTCCCCTAATTTGCTTATGATATCAGAATTTATTTCTAAATCACTTATCCGTTTTGACTTTATCTTGGGATATGGTGTGAGATGTTGATCTATACCTACTTTCTTCCAAATTGCTTTCCAACTGGAAATTCCCAGCAATTTTTGTCAAATGGTGAGTTTTTACCCCCAAAGCATGGATCTTTAGGTTTTTCAAACACTAGATTACTACAGTGTTTTGTGTACCTAATCTATCCCACTGATCTACCACTCTATTTCATAGCCAGTATCAGATTGCTTTGATAATTATTGTATTGTAATATAGTTTGAAATAGATATTGTTAGGCTGCTGAAGGCAAGGAAGTCTAGATAGAGATGGTGGAAACTGAGCAAGACCTTGAAGAAAGGATATGATTCCCATATGTAGGTTGGGAGCAGTCTGGATCTAGGGATGTTTAACTTAGAGAAGAATAACCTTAAGGGGTAATCAAACACTGTTGTTGTATGTTTAAAGGGAAGTCTTGTGGAATACACACCTTAGCATTCAATTGATAGGGTATAAACCCCTTTAGGAGCTTATATTTTTGTCTCCGTGTGCCCAGCACCTAGCAAAGTGCCTGGTACATGGTAGATCTTTACTAACCTCTTGACCAATTAATTTATGAATGGCCCTGTGCCCTTTGTTGAAGGGAAGAACAATCATTATTTAGGGTCATTCACACACACACACACACACACACACACAAACACAGAGCAATTTGCCTCTGACGAGCTCAGTAGAGCAAATTACTACCAAGACCAAAAGTTCTAAGTCCTTATCCACCTCTTTTTCATTTGAGGTTCATTAATTTGTTCTTTTTGAATAGGGCTTTGTAATTTTTTTTATCGTGATTGACCTTGAAGGGAGGTAGCATGTCATGTTGGCTAAAGAGCCAGATCTAGAACCAGAGTTTCAGACAGGGTCACCTTCTTCATGACCCTTCAATCAAATGGCACATTCAACTGTCTGACTAGACCTTATTATTTCTCTCAAGTCAAAGCTAACTTGACATTTACATTTAGAGGATGCATTTTTCAAAGACTGTAGGTATTTCCATTTGGTATTGAATGCTTCTCTGAACTTATGAAGTCCCCATCTGGCTACTCCTAGAGAGAAGCACAAATGAGCAGTATACCACATAGATTATACCAAATGCCCAGAACCTTCCAGAGGAGTAAATGAAATGGTCAGAGGAGAAAGTAGACAAGACAAGTTGGATTGACTTATTAGGCAATAAAGATTTAGGCTAATGAAATGTATCAGAATCCCCTCCTTTCTTCTACCTCTCCTTTTGCAGAGAGACCTTGACTCCATTCAAATGAGCCAGAGATTGGAGAAATACCTCACTGTGAATCTCAATCAACTCTGCCACCCATCAGAAAGAAAGGGGAACTGGAAAGCCAAATGAGTTATCTTTTAACTATGAAATCTATGTTTGAGGTAAAGTGCAGCTTTAAAATAACTTGGTACTTTCAAAAAACAACTTTCCAAAGGATAGTCAGTGATGCAGACTTCCTTGAATTGTCAGTGTTTGAACAGTGAGTGTTACAGGCCCTGAAGATAATTATTTTTCCTCTTCCCTAGTCATGGCATCCATTATAGCAGACTGACTGGCTGCAAGATTAAGAGTGTGTCTGCAGCATGTGGCATAGTAACAGATACAGGAATACTCTGATTAAACTTAGTATAGTAATTCAATGTGAAGAATACAGTTTTTTAGAAACACCAGGAGGAACTTCTCATTTGGGGAGAACCAGTAGGAGATGGAATTGATCAGAGCCTCACAGACAAGAAGACAGAGAGCCCTTCAATGAAATATGTTTTTAGATCAACTGGTTCCTTCCAAGCCTGGGTTTATTCATGAAAGATTTAGGACGAAGTATACTGCTCTCAGCACATTCTGGAAGTCAGATGTAGTGAGAAGCAAAATTATGAAGCCAGTGCCTGAGGTCTACAAGTATTTATTAGGCACTATATGCTGGGCACTATGCTAAGCACTGAGGACAGAGTCAAGGTAGGGGAAATCTTTCTTGGATCTTTCCTACTTCTGACTATGCTATTTATTAATTGTGTGACCCTAGGAAAATTATTTAACATCTCCATGAGTCAGTTTCTGTATTTGTAGAATGAAAAGGGAGGATTAGATGATATCTGAGGTCCTTTCCAGCTCTGATTCTTACAAGCTTCTCTTGACTATTCCCCAACACAGAGCCCACCATACTGCTCTGTAACATAAAGGAATGAGGAACTTCATATAAGAGTCAGCTTGGAACCAGAAAACTAGGATAAAAGTCCCACTTCTGCTTCTTCCTAGACTTCTCTCTCTACCCCCAATTCATTCATCTTTAAAAGGAATGTGCTAAACCAGATGACCTTTACAACCTGGCCCAGTGTCCATTCTAATGAGATTTTTTACTCTTCCTAATACTGTGAATGATGGTTTAAAAAAAAAAATCTCAAGTCATCCCTGAGCTCAAATCCTTGCTCAGCCATTTACTACTTCTGTGACATCTTTGACCCTCAGTTTTTGTACCTGTAAAAAGGAGGGCATTGGACAAAATACAAGGCCCCTTTCAACTCTAGATTGATGATCCCAAGACTCTACGGTTATGCTGATAGGAATTGTAGACCATCCCATGGCATTCTCTTGCCATTGAGCCTGGGAAAGTTAAGAGCCACGTGCCCTCCCTCCACTGTGATCACAATTTTGACGGGTAAAATAAAGATTTTAGATCTACTTTACACATTATCTGGGAGGGAGGAGAAAGGGAAGAGGGATAGCCCTGGTGACTATATCTGCAGGGAAATTGCTGGGTGGAGTGAAGGCTTCCTCAGCCAACCATATGGAATTGTTCCCTGTTGAACTAGTTAAGTTAGGAACTTATCCTGATGGATATTCTCTGAGATCCTTAGATCAAAGATGTTGTAAGAGAGATCACGAAATATGGCTTACTGTATTATTAAAATGGCTGCAGAGGACTTGTATTCTTAAAAAAATTGTATTTCTTCCTGCCTTCTAAGTGCAACTTTCCACCCATAGCCCTGAATGTCACTGAAGAATTACCTCATTTGTGGTTGGCAGTGTAAAATTTCAGATGAAAGTGTTCTCAGGGGTGACATTTCCCCACCATGCTTCTGTAGCGATGGCAAATTGCTCATCTATTCTCCCCCACTACCTGTCGCAGAGGAGAATGACAGAGATGAGTGGTCCCAAGAGTTGTGAGGATTTCTTCTTTAAAAAAAAAAAGTGGGACTAGAGCAATGACCTGCCTGATACAGGGTAGTTGTGCTCATCTCCCCAAACATACAGCCATAATAAAATCCCAGAATCCCAGAATTTTATAGTTAGAAGGCTTCTTAGTCTAGTCTGTTGTTGTTGTTGTTGTTGTTGTTGTTGAGTCGTGCCCAACTCTTCATGACCTCATTTGGGGTTTTCTTGGCAGAGATACTGGAGTGGTTTGCCATCTCCTTCTCCAGCTCATTTTACCAATGAGTAAACTGAGGCAAGGGGGGTGAAGTGACTTGCTCAGGGTCACACAGCTAGTAAGTGTCTGAGACCAAGTACTCTCCACTGCTCCACCTAGCAGCCCTACTCTAACCTATACCTAAAAGGGATAACCACTGTAACCAAACTGATAAGTAGTTGTTCAGTCTCTGCTTGAAGACTTCTGGTGAGGGGAACCTATCATTTCCCAAGCCAGCCCATTAGACGGCTCTGTTTGGAAAATTTTCCTGACATCAAGTTTAAATTTGCCTCTCTTTGACTTCCACTCATTGTTCCAGGTTCTGCCCTCTTTTGTGGAACCAAGATCTAAGCAGCTCCAGAGGTGGTTTGTCCCAGGACTGCATATAATGGGCGTATCATTTCCTTATAGGATTTAGAGCTGGGAGGGGCCTTAGAAATGACCTCCTCTAATCTTTTCATTTGGGGAGCAGCTAGTTGACTCACTGAGTAGATTTCTGAGCCTGGTGTCAGGAAGACTCATCTTCCTGAGTTCAAATCTAGCCCCAGACACTTACTAGCTATGTGACCCTGGACAAATCACTCCACCCTGTTTGCCTCAGTTTCCTCATCTGTAAAATGATCTGGAGAAGGAAATGGCAAACCACCCCAATATCTTTAGCAAGAAAACCCCAAATCATGTCACAAAGAGTAGGACATGACTGGAAAGCAACTGAACAACAACAATTTGAGTTGTATAGATATGAAAAGTGAATCCTTTTTTTTTTTTTTTGAAATAACAAGATGGTTTTATTTATAATGAAAGAAATAGAACCTGGCTCTTGGTGCATTTCAAACAATCATAGAGCCAATGCTAATGGAGGTAGGAATAAAATACTAAGCTGGTTGTTACCAAGTGCAGTGGTTATTTTTATATATATTTTTTAAAACATAAAAGTATTTTATTATTTTCCAGTTACATGTAAAGATAGTTTTCAACATTTGTTTTCATAAGATTTTTATTCCAAATTTTTCTCCCTTCCTTCCTTCCCTCCTACCTCCCCAAGACAGAAAGCAATATGATATAGGTTATGTATGTCCAATTACATTAAACATTTTTGTATTAGTCGTGTTATGAAAGAAGAATCAGAACAAAAGGGAAAAAATCTCAAAAAAGAAAAAACAAAAACAGAAGTAGAAGTAGAAACGGTATGGTTCAATCTGCATTCAGAATCCACAGTTCTTTTTTCTGGATATGGAAAACATTTTCCATCATGAGTCTTTGGAATTGTCTTAGATCATTGTATTGCTGAGAAGAGCTAAGTCTATCACAGTAGATCATCACACAATGTTGCTGTTACTGTGTACAATGTCCTCCTGGTTCTGCTCACTTCACTCAGCATCAGCTCACTTAAGTCTTGGAAAACGAATCCTTAAAAGAGTAGTGAGTTTCTCCTGCCTAGACATCTTCAGGCATAATTTAGATGACTACATGTTGGATGTGTTGTAGTAGTATCTCTTGTTCGGGTAGGGGTTAAATTGGCTGAACTCCATGATCCTTCTATCTGTGAAGTTTTCTGTTGAGTTGGAGTTTCTGAAATTCTGGAATTTGGATATTTGGATCTTTCCAGGCCATCGTTTTTCTCACTTTGTTTCTGTTCACCACAGTTTTAGGCTTGCTTCTCCAGTATGATAACTTTCTAACTGGCATCTTGTGATTTTCTCCTGACTCCACTAGACTGGTGAATCATTATTCTTTCCAACCCACCTTGCTTAAAGTCCCAGACAACAAACAAACGAACTCTTTATTTCTCCCACATCCCAATCAGCCTTGGCTGGCTTTGAACTTTCTCAAAGGAGTAGCCATGTAGTTGCTGTTGCCTTGACTAGACCTTTGCTGATTTTTGCCAATGATGAGCCCCTGAAGAGTTCCTAAAGACATTTAAGTTTTTGTTTTCCATTTTGGTACATGAAAAGGAAGTTGGCATTTCATTTGGGGTCCATAATGAGCAAAGGTGCAGAGACCAGAATGAATGATGGGGACATGGGAAGCAGATCATGCTGACTGAAGTGACTTGGGTTGGGGAACTGGACATTTATCTTTATCTCCATAGTGGAGGGCAAACATGCAAGATTTCTTTAATCTCCTAGTTCTCTTTTTTCAAGGGCTTAGATCTAATTCACCACCAATTCATAGAGTTGAAGACTCAGGGAGTGGTCGGGGAGGGGGGGACAAAAACAAAAAGAAAGGCTTAAGCTACTGGTAGCAGAATATGAGTTTGACTTAAAGCCTTCCTAATTTCAAAAAATGGTAAAACGTTGAAAAGTAGGTAAGCATTTTTCCTTTGATTGCTTTAAGAATAGAACCCACTCCCTTAGGGATCATTTTGTGCCACACAGAAGACAAAAGAAAGGATTCAATCACCTTCGGATCCTTACATCTTCAGATTCTTTAAGTCTATGAACTTTTATAACTCCTTTAGGCTATTTACTGTTAGCAATCAAGTGAGGAAATTTAGGGTTTTATTGGTCCTGAGAGGCTATGAACATTTGTTTTTCAGTAGGTTCAACCAACATAAGGCCTTTCATCCAAAAATCTGACAAATGGGAAAGCTGGCTTGGAGAGGTAATTTTCCAGAATCCCACAGGGAAGCAGGGAGGGAGGGGTCAAAAATAACACCAGGGACTCCCAAATGGCATCTCTGGATAGGGAAGTCATGTTTTGTTAAAACCATGAGTGAGCTGGAATGAGAGAGGGAACAGCAAACTGGTTAGAAAAGAGATCAAGGGAGCAGGAAAGGGCTTGAAAATAACAGGAAGGGTGAGCAATTCTGAACTCTGCACCAGCAACTGATTGGAGGAGAGCCTGTTAACTAAGGCACACTACCCGCAAAGATGCCCTCTTCACAGAGAAGTTTCATAGAAACTCTCTACTAGTTCTAGAGACAAACTTCTAAAATCAATAGGAACAGATCTGGCTTTCTCTAACCAAAACCATTCCCTTGAGGAGCTGAGCTTGGGTTGTACTCAATTCTTGATTTTCAGTCTGAAATTCTCATCATATGAAACTCGGCCTTAAATCACACAAACTTGACTTTTTTTTTTCTTGGATCTGGTTTGTCTTGGAGCTTGTCGAATCCAACTTGTTCCAAACTCTAGAGTGGAATTCATCTCTCGCCTTGGAAAATAGCAGCACCTGCATTGCAGAGTGTAAGAAAAGCAGGAGGTAAAAGCAAAGTCCTCTTCTGTCATACATACTTTGATTTCATAGCTGGTCATCTCTTCTTTTCTGAAAGTAGATTACTGATCCTGACCTATATGGGGGAATTTGTTAATGAAAACAACTATAATCAAGAGAGAAAAAGATCACTTCTAGACTTAATGATAGAAAAGGAGAGGAATGTGAAGCAAAACCTCATGATTTAAAGGATTCAGATTAAAATAATTAGGAAAGATGTCAAAGGATAAGACTGAACGGGGGCAGCCAGCCAACTTAAAGATGAGATGCTTTCAAGAATGAAATTCTAAACAAATACTCTAGGAATAAAAGGAGAACCAGTCTAAAAAGATTGCTGCAATTCCTTAAGGAACTCATGGAACAAGCTCAAATCATTGAAAAGTATATAAAGAATAGAGAGGAAATGTGGCATCATGGTCAGTGTCAGAAACCTGGATTTGAGTACTTCTGCCAAATATTGGCAGTGTGACTCTCGACAAGCCACTCAGCCTCTTGATTCTTCCCGCCTACTCTAAAACTGTAAATCACAGAGAAAGAGCCAATCTACATTTAGTAGAGAAAGTTTCTCTTTGAGAGCTCCTTATACCAATGAAATCACAGATAAGGTAGGGGGGAAAGAGTATAGTCTGCAGAAGCAAGGGCAACTGACTGAGGATTAATATACAATGCAAAAGAGCATCTTAGTACTGTAACAATGTCAGGACCATTAAAATTCAAAGCAACTAAAGTAAGCTATAAATGCTATGGACACAGACCATGCTATGGACTACTTTCTAGCTTTGTTGGGGACAAGATGAAGATTAAAGACAACGGAACTGATGCTTGGAGCACATGGAACAATAATAATTGACAATGGAAAGAAGACAAAACTATTCAATATCTATTTTGCTTCTATTTTCACCACCAAAGAGAATGCCTTTTTTCTTTATTCCTAATGCTTAGTACAGTGCCTAGCACATAGTAAATACTTAATAACTGCTTATTGACTGATTGGTTGAATTAAAGTTTCCTAGTCTGAAGAAAATGACCTCAGAAAGGAGGGATTCTATTCCCACTCCCCCCCCCCTTCCCACTTCCTTTCTTTTTCTTTTCTTTTTTTTGGGGGGGTGGGGCAGGGTTGAGGCAATTGTGGTTAAGTGACTTGCCCAGGATCACACAGCTAGTATGTGTCAAGTGTCTGAGGCCGGATTTGAATTCAGGTCCTCCTGAATCCAGGTCCAGTGCTTTATCCACTGCGCCACCTAGCTGCCCCCCACCCCACTTCCTTTCACCCACACAGATGAATTAAAGTTCAGCACATTCCTAGGTTCATTTGAACTGAATACATGTGGTATTTTTTCTGCTCTTGGCTAATTATGGAATTTGAGTCAATAATATATCTTCATAGCTAGTTGCAAGCCCTCATTTGTTTATTTATTTTGGCTAGAGAATGTGTCTCAGCTTTAATCACCAATAATTGCTCCCTCTAGGTGACTCATCATATATGCTTCCCTCTCAGCTGTGTTTGACCTCCTAGGGAACATATATAAGACAGCAATGCACTGAAGAGATACATTAGTTAGGTGAAAACCTGTTTCTTTAAAAGCAAGTAACAGGGCAGCTAGGTGGCACAGTGGAGAAAGCACCGACCCTGGATTCAGGAGGAACTGAGTTCAAATCTGGCCTCAGATACTTGACACTTACTAGCTGTGTGACCCTGGGCAAGTCACTTAACCCTCATTGCCCCCACGCAAAATGAATGAATGAATAAATAAATAAATAAAAACAAGTAACAAATAAAAACCCCAAACCAAATAGTAAAGAAAATTCCTGAAGAATGATAGTTGGACATTTAGCCCAATGATCTACAAAAGGAGTACAAGAATGAAGATGATTTTGTACATCACCAATTTTGTTTATCAAATGAGAGAATATTTGTAAAGCACTTTGCAAACCTTAAAGAAGCATATAAATGGTAGCTGTTGTTGTCACTTCAGTCATTGGCAATAGGAATGACAACAACCACTCAGCAACTTATCTATATTTCAGCCCATTATTTTGTCTCACCATTCTCCCTTCTGCTAGATCACCATGATAGAAGGTGTTAGCACTGGCAGTGGTGCTAAATGATAAGACTCTCTCTTCTCATCACAACCTCTTCTCCTCATGACCTCTTCTTCAACTTCTCTTCTTCTTCCCCCTTTAGGAATTTGAAAGAACCATGTCCTCTTGGGTTTAGTTAATAAACATTGGAAACTGATGCTGGTAGCCAGCACTTTCTCTTTATATATTAAATTTTTACATCTCTTCTAGCTCTAGAGTTCTGTTTCCTCTTTGACCTCTCACTATTTATTTGAGACTTTCATCTTCCAAATTTGAATACAAATAATGCTTTGTATTTTAGTTTGTGAACTCCCCATGTTTCTGTATAAAGAAAATTTTTCCTTTATTTCATATAGTAAGCATTGACGCCACATAATCGTGTTTCCCATTGTTTACCCATGAGGGAGAAAGTCAACCAATAATCTGTGGTATTTCAATAACTATCTATTCATATCCTTTGACCATTTATCAACGGATATGAATAGATATTTACTGGGTTCAATTTACAGATGCCAAGAAGTTGAAAGACTATTATAAATACCCAAATTAACTACAAAGGATATATGAAGGAAGATGCTATCTGCATCCAGAAGAAAAAGAAAATTACATAACTTCATTATATATTTAAAAGGAATAACAAGTTGTACATAATAGATTTATAGTTTCATGTACAATCATCTTTTTATCTATGTTATGGAAATGCTTGATGTATTTCCTAAGTTCAGAATAAAATGAATAACATTTTTAAAAGTCTATTAAATCCATACCATGTACATATCATTGTGCTATACCTGTACATTCCTTGTTAGGAATATGAAGAACTATAATACATACTCCTTATAGTCAAGGGTCTTACAATGTGGCTGGACAGGTATAATATAAATATGTGAAAAGCACAATGGAAATATAAGGTGGTATATAGTTTCATACATGAGTACCTTCAAACTAGAAGATTTCAAAGGAGGAAAGATGTGGGCTTAATGGTTAAAATATACTTTGTGAAAGAGGGTGGACTTGAGCTGGACCTTCAAGGATGAATGGGATTGAATAGATGTTGAGGAAGGAGCTGATTAGATAGGGGTGGGGGGTCAAGGGACCAAGATCAAATGAATAGAAATGGCAATAAATGAGATGTGTTCAAAGGGCACCACATTGAACACCCCAATTTGTTTGGAAGTAAGACTTGTGCGAAATGAGGATGGAGAGTCCTCTTTGTCCTCCAGGTGAATGAAGGTCAAAATTAATGAAATAGATCATATTTTTTAGAAAAATCTCTGATGTCTTCAACAAGAGGCTACAGAAAATTCATCTATCTATAACTGACACATTTCAGCTCTTATCAGTTTCCTTTTTAGTTCTACTTCAGGCAATTTTTGTTAGACCAAATTAATGTTAGAAAAAAGATTCTGCATATTATTCAGTGATTGCCTGAAACACTGAAGTCATCGGTAATACTCTGGGTCTAAACCCTTGTATTGTCAGCAAAAGATCTTTGCTTTATTGAAAGAAATCTTGTTTTCCCAGATGAAGAAAGAAGAGGGAAGAGCAGGGTTGGCAGAAGAGATATAAAGGGCTTTGAGAGAGCTTCTATATATTTTGTTTAAGAAAGAGGTGGAAATCATGTCATGTCTTTACTGTTTTGTCAGAATTTATTAGAAAGCGCATAGCACAAACAAAAATAACTTGGGACGATTTGTGGGAAATTATATTTTATCTCTAAAATATTTGCAGTTTTTCATACTGTTAAGATGAACACAGAAGGGACAGGACTTTACCTACTGCAGATGAAAACATTAGAAAGGACTTGAGCACTTTCTCTGGAATTTCTGAATTTGGAGCGATGAGGCTTGGCCAGCCAACAGCCTCCCTGCATTGGAAGCCATCACCCAAAGGACTTTCTTATACCTTAAACCTCATGAATAGAATCCTTCCATCACTTGTACACTATCAAGCCAGTCTTCTTGAATATAGCAAAAATCAGGTTTCTTTGGGTATGGATAATAAAAAGAAATATAAGGTAACATGTAAGCATAATTTGAATAGGAATAGTACATTTGTAAATGTGATACTATATGCTATTATGGAATGATGCCACCAGCTGATGTTAGCAATATGTAATGTAATATCATTTTGTATTATGGGTAAAAAAAGTAGAAATTGGGGCAGCTAGGTGGTGCAGTGGATAGAGTGCCAGCCCTGGATTCAAGAGGACCTGAGTTCAAATTCAGTCTCAGACACTTAACACTTACTAGCTGTGGGACCCTGGGCAAGTCACTTAACCCCAATTGCCTCACCAAAAAAAAAAAAAAGAAAGAAAATGCTTTCTATTTCTTTGTATGTACTTAGTACTTGTTTATGTTCTATATTTCTCCAGGTGGGATATAAGCTTCTTCACATCAGGGATTGTCTCATTTTTGTCTCTGTACCCTCAGCACTTACCCTTGTGCCTTGGGGATAGGAAGCACATATTAAATATTTATTGAATTTAACTGAATTTTGCTATACTCTGCAAACCAGAACCTTCACTGTAGCCAAGCAGTTCTTAAATCCCATAGTGGAAAGAGTGCTGGGACCTCGGGCCCGAGGACACCAAACATAGATTTAAATCTTCACTCTGTTGCTGGCTGCCTGTGTGACCTGAGATAAGTTATATGACCTCTCTGGGCCTTGCTTTCTCATCCATAAAATGAAGTTGGACTAGATCACTTTTGAGGTATCTTCCATTCCCAGAGCTGTGATTTGAGGAAGATTAAGCTACATCTTGAAGGAAAAGGCAATTCCATGAAACAGAATACATTCTAGGCATGTTGGGAGGGCCAGTACAAAGGCTCAAAGACAAAAGATGAAGTGTTTCATGAGAGGAATAGAGAAAAAGCCAGTTTGGGTAAGGCACAGCATATGGAAGGTAGTAATGTACTATGAGGTTGGAAGAAGTTGGGGCAAAGCGAGACCAGAGGTTTTTATATTTTATCCTCAAGGCTATAAATAGGTAGAGTTTATTGAGTAGGAAAATGACAGCCCCATCACTTTCTTAACTAAGAATGGACTGGATTGAGTAGATACTTGAGGCAGGAAGACCATTACTATATTCTAGGTAAGAGATGAAGAGGATTGGAACTAAGATGGTGCCTGTGTGAGCAAAAAGATGGTTTTGGATGAGAGAACTATTGTTGAGGTAGAAACAACAAGTTTTCAAAACTGATTGTATTTGTGGGGTGATTGAGAGGAGAAGTCAAGGGCAACATATTTACAAACCTGGGACACTAGAAGGATTGGGAGACCTTTGCTAAAAATAGGGAGATTTCGAAGGAGGCTAGACTTGAAGGGAAAGATATTACCTTCTGTTCTGGAAATTCTGGGAATTTGGAAAAACTGGGAAATCCAGTTTGAAGTGTCCAATAGGCATTTTGAGTGGCTGTTCCCCATGTCTGTAACTCTCTTCTTTCTCAGATCTGCCTGGCTCCCTGGCTTTCTTCAAGTCTCAGCTAAAGTCCCACCTTCTGCAAGAAGCCTTTCCTGATGCTCTTTAGTCTTGGTGCCTTCCCTCTTAAATAATCTACCATGAATCTTGTTTATATCTCATTTGTACATAGTTGTTTACAACAATGTAGACTTCTCCATTAGGCTTGGAAACTGGGACTTCTTTTGTCTTTCTCTGTCTCCCCAGTGCTTAGCACAGAGCTTAATATGTAGCAGGAGCTTAATGGGTACTTGTTGACTGACTGACTGGTGATGCCAGACTGAAGCTTTTGAAAGAAAAGTTGACGAGGTCACCAAGAGAGACCAAGAGAGAGGGGATGGGAGGGAAGGAGGAACGGAGAGATTATGTTTGAGGAGGCAGTCTGAGGGGATGGGACCAAGGACACATATAAAGGGGTTAAGCTTGGCAGGGAGTGGGGCTACTTCATTAATGGAGGAAAGGAGGGTATAGTAGGGATGATGTCAAGAAAGAGGGAAAAGAAGCTCCTAGTGAATGACCTCAAATTTCTCCATAATACTAGATGCAAGGTCTTCAACTGAATGTAGGAGGAGGTAAGGTTTGGGAGGCTTAAGGAGAGAAGGTTTACAATAACTTCAATGGGGAGTGAGATAGACGATTAGTTAGAAAGGCATTAAAAAATTACCTTGCTGCAGTGGGGGCCCAGGTGAAGTTAACTAGCATAAATTTGGAGTAAACCTATTAAGTATAGTTATACAACTTCCTTCATCTCCATTCTTGTGAGTAGGAGTGTTGGAGAATGGTAATGGAAATAATCTGGGACTGGAGTTTGACAGAGGATGAGTAGCAATAAGACAAAGGAAAGAGGAATTTGAGAGTAGAGGGCAATGTGGAGTTGAATTGATTAACTGTGGGGTTGAGATTTGGAAGGAAAGAAAGTAAAATTATAGCAAAGCAACAGTCAAAGAAAATACTGAGGGGTGAAGGTGAAGACAAGGTTTAGGAGGTGTTAGGCATAGGGGGAGATGGAATGATAGGAGGTTGTAGTGTAATGGAGGAATGGCAGAGTTTTGGGTCAAGAAAGTGGGACACTCATGGGTTATGGTGAGATCCAGGCTATGATCATACCTGTGTCTGACTGAAAAGTCCTGGAGGAATACATGATGAGATTTGAAGGGATTAAGGAACTGGGAGGTAAGGGTGTTTGAGAAGGTATCAGGGTGAATGCTGAAGTCTTAGTAAAAGAACTTAGTATAAGGGAGGAATTTGAGAAGAAAGAAGACACTGAAATAGGGGATACATTCCTTGAAAAAAGGAAGGGGGATGACTTGAGGGCCAACAGACAATAGCCACCATGGTTTATATAGGATGGAAAATGTTAGTAGCATGAACTTCAAATGAAGAGAAGTTGCATGGTGACAGGAACAAAAAGAGAGTCTTGGAGAGGCAATGGGGAGCAAGAACTTCCCCTTAAAGTCCATTGTGTTGTGTGAGGGATGGAAGTGGGAAAGTGGTATTAAAAAAGGTAGTGCCTGGGGCAGCTAGGTGGTACAGTGGATAGAGCACCAGCCCTGGAGTCAGGAGGACCTGAGTTCAAATTTGGCCTCAGACATTTAACACTTACTAGCTGTGTGACCCTAGGCAAGTCACTTAACCCCAATTGCCTCACACACACAAAAAAAAGGTAGTGCCTGTGCAGGGAAGGATGGCCACGGATACAATGTTGTTTGATGGAAGACAGATATCAGTGAGAGTATTTAGACGAGAGTATGAGACGTGCTCCAGTGTAAAGGGAAGTTTTTTTTTTTTCATTATGGAATAGGAATTCCACAGGGCACAGTAAAAGGGGTGGACACAGCTGAAGTGGAACATGGTTACAGTAATGTTGAGGGACTGAGATGAGGGGTAGGAGGTGGGGGTAGAGGCTCTTTCCTCCTAGATGAATGGTGATTAAGGAACATAAAGATAAGGAGAGTGCAGCTGGTATGAGTTTGATAGGCACACGGTTAGTAGTAGGTACAAGGCTCACAGTATCCACAAAGGCCACTGGCACTAGGTATTAGTCACCATCTGATCCTCCATGCTGGATGGATTTAACAATTTGCTTTTCTACAAACTACTAAGTCACCAGGGGTGAATAACAGCGGTGAGGCTTCATGGCACTCAATTCAAAGCAGATCGTGTTGCAGGGGTAGAAGAGGATGCTGGATCTAGTGAAGGGGTGTGCTGAGGCCTGGCAAAGGCAGAGCGTTCCATGAGTACACTCTCTGATTAGAAGCACCATTCACTAAGGATACAAAGAAGTATCAGACACTCTACCCCTTCTTTTAAGTTTCTACAGTCTAAGTGGGGGCACAACAGGATGGCCACAAAAAGAAGATAAGATAATCATGTAGGATACAATAAGAGGCAAATAAGAGTGATGATTCCATTGCTAATAACAAGGGCATATACTTTTGCCTTGAGCTTTGCAAAACATTTTACAGACATTGTTTCATTAGTATATGCCAACAGCTTTACAGGGTAAGGACTACAAATAAGCATGCCCATTTTACAAATGGAACAGCTGGAGTTCAGAGAGATTTAAGTGATTTCTCCATGGTTGGGCAACTAATGAAAATTGAAGACCAGATTTGAACCTAGGTCTTTCTGACCCAAAGTCCAGCATGTCCACCATGCTACTGTGTCTCTAGTAAATTTAAGTCCAACTATTTGTAGGCAAGAGAATATAAAGAACCCCATGGGGTAAGTCATATAAATATCATTCGCTCCATTTTAGAGATAAGAAAACAAGGTCAGAGAGTTAAAATGACTCAGAGATTGTTAGGAATGGGATGGACCACAGATCATTTAGTCAGACCCCCTCATTTTACAGGTAAGGAAGAAACAAATTCTTGGAAATTACTTGCTTAAAGTCACATAATAAGTGACACAGCTGGGATTCAAACCCAAGTCTTTTGTCTGCAGGGTTCTTTCCACTATTCCATGCTGTTCTCTCCAAATAAAATTAAATCTCAAAATGAAATTAAAGTTAATCCGCTTTAATTTTTATAGCACTGACATATGGTAATATAGTGTCTCAACTCTAAAAAAAATTGGCTCTCAACACATTAAGGATTGGATTTAACAATTTGCTTTTATACAAACTACTGAGTCACCAGGGGTGAATAACAGTGGTGAGGCTTCATGACACTCAATTCAAATCAACGTTTATCATTTCTACCCAGAAATACCAAGCTGTTTCCCATTATCAGTTCGCTGAGCCTCCAACTCTCCTCTACTCTTAGAAAGAAAAACAAAAACACTAGGGTCCCCCTCCCTTCCCACCCTAACAGAGTCCAAAGAAAATACATTAAATGAACGTGACATGGAAATGTGATTTTCCAGTCCCAAACTTTTTTAGAAGCATGTTATTACACATGGACTTACCAGAGAGAAACCAAACAACTTTTGTTTGCTTAGCACATCCTCAGAATACAATGTCCAGATCTTCTTTGTGGTTTAATGTGATGGGTATCATGTAATCAAAAAACAGTAATTTCAGATATAACCCAAGAACTAAATGAAAATCTTCAGTCACAGGAATAGAAACAGAGGGATGAGTAGGTGTTGCCAATGAAAGAAAAGTTAATTTAGGGACATATGTGCAGAGAGCAGAAGAATCCTTTGAAATCTTAGATGAAAGCAATAAGAATAACATATTATTTGTGATTAATGCTACCTGTGAGCAAAAATTATCTTTTAGGCCCTCTAACCTGAATGAATATCATGTACCAAGCTACTATCTCTATATGGATATTTGGTCAATTTGTTATTTACTATTTTAGGAGTTTCTGTATTATTTAGAGGCTGTGTTGTATGGTACAGGGTGCTAGGCTTGGAGCCCAAGCCAAGACCTGTCCTCAAGTCCTGCCCCTAACAACTACTATCTGTATGACCCTCAGTAAGTTACTTGCTGTCACTCTGACAGCTTTAACAAATTGTTTATAATATATTTTGGTGGAAGAATTTGATACAATAACAAAATTATAGATCTTTGGCACATTGGCAAGTATTTAGGTGACAAATCTGATTCTAGTAGGTTTTTTTGTGTCAAGGCAAGTTGAACCAGAATTTATTAAGCATTAACCACATGTCAGGCACTGTGCTAAGCACCAAGGATACAAAGAAAGGCAAAAAAATCCAAGAAAAATACCCAGTTCCCATTTTCAAGAAGTTCACAGTCTCATGAGGAAAACAACATATCAACAACTCTGTACACACTAGACATACACAGGACAAAGTGAGATAGTCTCATAGGGAAGGCACCAAGATTAAGGAGGGCTGGGAAAAAAAAAAAACTTGAGAGGATGGGATTTTAGATGAGACTTGAAGGGAGCCAGGGAAGCCAGGAGGTATAAATGAGGAATGAGAGAGTTCCAGACATGGGGAACAGCCTGTGAACATGCTCAGAATCAAGAAATGAAGTGCCATGTTTGAAAAACAGCCAGGAGGCCAGTGTTGTTGGATCCTGGAGTA
Organism: Dromiciops gliroides; assembly: GCF_019393635.1. Taxonomy (NCBI): domain Eukaryota; kingdom Metazoa; phylum Chordata; class Mammalia; order Microbiotheria; family Microbiotheriidae; genus Dromiciops; species Dromiciops gliroides. The sequence continues at coordinate 178,671,125 of NC_057861.1, read as the reverse complement.
TGTGGAGGGGAAAAAGATAGAAAAATAGGAAGGGGAAGAGGGCCAGGTTATGAAGGACTTTAAAATCCAAACAGAGGATTTTATATTTGATCCTGGATGTAATGGAGAACCACTGGAAGTTAATGACTGGAGGCAGGGAGTGACATGGCCAGATATGCTTTAAGAAGATTAAACTGACAGCAAATTGGAGGATGGATTGAAGAGGGGAGAGACTTGAGGCAGGGAAACCAACCATCTGATTGCTGCAATAGTCTAGGCATGAGGTAATGGAAGCCTGCACCAGGTGGTCACATGGTCAGAAGAGAGAAAGGGGCATATATGAGAGATGTTACAAAGGTAGAGATGACAAGACTTTATAACTGATTAGGTATGGGGGTGTGTGAGAAAGAATGAGGAGTTGAGGATGACACCCAGGTTGTGACGCTATTCCCTTGACAGTAAAAGGAAAGATAGGAAGAGGGCAGTGTTTCTGGAGAAAGATTATAGACTGGATGGTCACCAGAAGTTAGGATGAGGTCTCTCACCAAGGAACCCCAGCTCTGAACCAGGAAGAATAGCCACAAAGGAGTTGTTATATCTCTCCTACTGTCACTTCATAGTGACAAATCTGAGAGCTGAGGCCTTAATGGAGCAGAATTATCAAACTCTTTATCAGGCTTATTATCAGGCTTCTTTGCCAATCCCAGGCTGAGTCCCTTCCCTTTCTGAAAAAGCCCAGTAGCGTTCAAGCTGAACGACCCCAGGAGCACCTAGCAAAGCTTGAAACTGGAGCTATTAGAGACTACAGCTGCCCATTTAAGGTCAAGGTCTGAGAGTCCAGCAAATCAACTCATTCAACACAGATTCCATGCCCTGTAAGAAGCCAACCCAGCCACCAAACAGCTTACCTAGGCAGCATGGCAGCATATAAATCCAATCAGCAGAAATACAGTATCCTGTGAAGAACAAGCGCAGCTAAGCCATCCATCTAGTAGGAACATGGTGCCCTATGAGGAGGCATTCTAGCCTAGCAGCTAAGCGACATGTCTATCGTTGATGTCATGTCCTATCCTGGACTTTGTAAGGCCCCTCTGGAGAGAGAAAGGACATTAAAACTCTACAATTCTGTAGTTGTGAGTTGCCTTGGCTACACATGACTTCTACATGTGTACCTTGCTACCACTGTATCTTAAGTTCATACCCACTCTGTTCCTGCCTCATGAACTCTGTGAATTTGTGGAAGAGATTACCCCAGGTATTTTTGGGAAATCATTTATAATTACTGTTCTTGCTATGACATTGCTAAAAACTAAATGAGTCAACAGACTGATCATCAATGGGAAGCACACTGGGGGCTTGTGAACTTACAGTGTTCAGCAAATAGTTCTTTAGGCTTACCTCTATAACTTAAGTTAGCCATCACTCATGTGAGGACTCAACCTGCAGAGATAAGTGAAAGTTAGGGGAATGTTCCTGGAGAGAGTGCTATGCTAATTCAATCAGTTAACTATTAGCACAGTCCTCTAACTTCAAATCTAATACTCTTTCAACTCAATTTGATTCAACAAACACTTATTAAGAATCTATTGTGTAAAAGGTACTCTATATTGCAACATGATTATGCAGATCTACAGTCATGGGGGTAGCTAAGTGACAGTGGAGAGCCTGGAGTCAGAGATATTCAGTCTTGAGTTCAAATCTGGTCTCAGACATACTGTTTATGTGACGCTGGGCAAATCACTTAATTCTGTTTGCCTCAGTTTCTTCATTTGTAAAATGAGCTGGAGGAGATGGCAAACCACTCCAGTATCTCTGCCAAGAAAACTACAAATGGAGTCATGAAGAGTTGGACACAACTGAAAAATGACTGAACACCACCACTCTACAGTCATTGGAGGATCTATTTCTCAAGACTGGTTGGGATATTTTCCATTGAATTATGCATCATAATCATCCATCCACCTGGCCACGGAGACCAAGCATGCCTAACAAATTCGTATATTACTATTGTTACTCACATACTCCTCAACACTTTCAAAATTCACTCCCGGGCACTACAACAGGTTACACATACTCCCCTCTGCCTATGGAGGAGTCACAGATGTTCTCCCCAACTTTAATGTTCAGCAGCCCTGATCCTTCCCTCCTCAATCCCACTCACATTGACTGGTCTGCCGGGTACTTCTCTGCACCCTGTTCACTTCAGCAACTGGCCTGAAGAGTACTTACCCCCACCTCAGGCTCCCTCCACTCTTTTTTTTTTTTTTTTAGTGAGGCAATTGGGGTTAAGTGACTTGCCCAGAGTCACACAGCTAGTAAGTGTTAAGTGTCTGAGGCCGGATTTGAACTCAGGTACTCCTGACTCCAGGGCCGGTGCTCTATCCACTGCACCACCCAGCTGCCCCTCTCCCTCCCTCCACTCTTAAAAGATTACTGAGGTTCCTGCCAATTTTAGAACTATGGTCCTATTAGCTTTAGTATATACTGAAGTTCCATCTAGCAATGTACTGGCAAATGTTTAACAACTGACCTTCTAGGGGGCAAGGGGCCATGCATAACACACTTTAAGTTTAATTTGCATCATTAATGGTTTTCTCTATCTCTCTTAAATCTAGACAATTACTAAAACCAAGTTAATGTATTGACAAATTAATTAAATTACTGTTTATCAATAGTCTTTATTGATGATAACTTGAATCATTAATTAAATTTATTTAATAAATGAATAAGAATCAAGTCCAGATTTGTACCATTTGCCACTTTCCAAAGTACAAAAGTTCACAATGAAAATTTAACAATTGCCTCTCGTGAGCCAGTTTCAACCGACTCCAACATAGCTCTAACCCTATACTAGAGAAAGGCTGGCTAACTTCTGCCTGATTTTGGCCAAAGGAAATACCCAGTCACTCTAGCTGAGTTTCATGCCACGTTTGACTCCACATTCAGAGTTTTCACTTCTTTCTTTCTTCTCCCCAGAAGAAAATCCTCTGCAGACTGGCAGGTGTGTAATTATGGCCTTTATTACCAGGTCTCACAGGTAAGCCAGAGGGTGATAAATGAAACCAGAAAGTTGTCACTTTGCCTATTGTGATCCCTTTCATGAAACTGGTTGTTGCAACGGCTTAGATGATCATATTCATAGAAATGTATTCTGAAAATGTTGATCAGCTTTTAAGGTAGTATTTTGCTCTCAGTTTTTCAAAAGCAGCTATCTCTCTAAAGAATGCATTTTCTCTTGTGACCCTGAGAAAGCAATTTGGGTTTTGGAGCATTTTGTCCTTAATGGCACATAAATTAAAACTGTTGTGTTGGATGTTAGGGTTTTTTTAACTTAATGAGCTTTAATTAGGAGCAGCTTTCTAATTAAATAGATGATAAAAGCCCTTTTGCAGAAAAAACCCTCTATTTGAACATAGCTTGCTATCATTTGAGTCTTGTTCCAAATAGTTTGTTACTGTGAGGAGCACAGCAAGATTCATTTATAGTTTAAATGCCCCACGATTATTAAGGACACATCAATTATGATATTCCATCAGCAACAGTTATCTTGACAGACGCAGAGTCCCTGGAAATCTCTTCTGCTTTAGTAAATGAATGTCATTTTTAAATCTTAATTTTTAAAAAGTTTATAAGAAATAACCCCTGTTGAATTTCCTCCATAGGACCAGCCTCACAGGTGGAATAGTGGAAAGAGCAATGGATGGGGAGTCAGATGACTTGGGTTCAAATCCTTCCTCTGCTACTTACAACCTCTGTGATCTTGGGTAAGTCCCTTAAATTCAATAGGCCTCAGTTTCCTTATTTGTGAAATGAGTAGATTGGGCTAAGCGATCTTTAAAATCCCTTCTAGCTCTGTGAACCTGTAATTCATGACTGCTCATTCACCCTTCATATCCACCTTGGTGTCCAACTTTTATCTGTGGCTCCAAAAATCTGTAGCATGCACAGTGGTCACACCTTGGTAAAACTGTCTCAGCAGATGGGCTAAACCAGGTTGGGTGTAACTGACAGGCATCAGACCCATTGGTGAGTTAGGGGGATATCTACCCCAAGCATGTAAAGACTTTCCTGGGTGGAATGGGTGGATGAGAACAGCTTGTTTCTATGGCTATGAAAGCAGCTGAAGCAGGTTCTGTGGAAAGTTTAGAGCCTGGTCAAACATCAAAGATGCCAAGGTCATTCATTGCATTCTGGGTCACTGCCAGTCATCTTGACTTTTGTCTTGCAATTGAACTTAAGTGATTCTAGGAGAGTGAGGCTGACTAATTTGTACAATTCTGTCTCACTTGAATCCAATTCACGTGCAAGTCAAGCCATCACCCCGTGATGTCATTGGCCCTCTTTGAAAGCTAAGCATGAACAGCAATAGGTGACACAGGGTCCAATGTGGTGAAAAGAGGACTGGGAATCAAGAAATCTGGATTCTACTAAGGAATGTGATGGAACCCATTCTAAGCAGCTTTCCAGAGTCCATTATTAAATTTTCAATGTAAACATTTAATCTCAGAAATCTACACTACAAAGCAAGGTTTGATTTATTGTTTTGTTGATTGTGCAGATGCAAGAAATTGTTAATAATGCATATTAAAAGTGATCACCAGGATAATACACTATGACCAGGTGGGATTTATACCAGGAATGCAGGGCTAGTTCAACATTAGGAAAACTATTAACATAATCAACCACATCAATAAGAAAACTAACCAAAAGCATATGATTATCACAATAAGGGCAGAGAAAGCTTTTGACAAAATACAGCACCCATTCCTAATAAAAACACTAGAGAGTTTAGGAATAGGTGGAGCTTTCCTTAAAATAATAAGCAGTATCTACCTAAAACCATCAACAAGCATTATATGTAATGGAGATAAGTTAGAGGCCTTCCCAATAAGATCAGGGGTGAAACAGGGATGTCCACTATCACCTCTATTATTTAATATTGCATTAGAAATGTTAGCTTTAGCAATAAGAGAAGTAAAAGGAATTAGAATAGGCAAGGAGGAAATAAAACTATCACTCTTTGCAGATGATATGATGGTATACTTAGATAATCCTAGAGAATCAACTCAAAAATTACTTGAAACGGGGCAGCTAGGTGGCGCAGTGGATAGAGCACCGGCCCTGGAGTCAGGAGTACCTGAGTTCAAATCCGGCCTCAGACACTTAACACTTACTAGCTGTGTGACCCTGGGCAAGTCACTTAACCCCAATTGCCTCACTAAAAAAAAAAATTACTTGAAACAATTAACAACTTTAGCAAAGTAGCAGGATATAAAATAAATCCACATAAATCATCAGCATTTCTATACATGACCAACAAAGTCCAGCAGCAAGAGATAGAAAGAGAAATTCCATTTAAAGTAATAGTAGATAATATAAAATACTTGGGAGTCTACTTGCCAAGACAAACCCAGGAACTCTATGAACACAATTACCAAACACTTTTTACACAAATCAAATCAGATCTAAAAAATTGGAAAGATATCAATTGCACATGGATAGGCTGAGCTAATATTATAACAAAAATGGCAATTCTACCTAAATTAATTTACTTATTCAGTGCCATACCAATCAGACTACCTAAAAAATTATTTTATAGAGCTAGAAAAAATAATAACAAAATTAATCTGGAAAAACAAAATGTCAAGAATATCAAGGGAAATAATGAAAAAAATGCACAGGAAGATGGGTTAGCTGTACCAAATCTGGAGCTTTACTATAAAGCAGCAGTCATCAAAACTATCTGGTACTGGCTAAGAAATAGAGTGGAGGAATAGGCTAGGCACAGGAGACACAGTAGTAAATGACATTAGTAATGTAGTGTTTGATAAATCCAAAGACTTCAGCTTCTGGGATAGGAATTCAGTGTTTGGCAAAAACTGCTGGGAAAACTGGAAGATAGTATGGCAGAAATTAGGCATAGACCAACATCTTACACCTTATACTAAACTAAGGTCAAAATGGAAACATGATTTAGACAAAAAAGGTGATACCATTAGGAAAGGAAGGAATAGTCTACCTTTCAGATCTTTGGAAAGGAGAACAGTTTATGACCAAACAAGAGATAGAGAATATTATGAAATGCAAAATGGATGATTTTGATTGCATTAAATTAAAAAGGTTTTGTACAAACAGAAGCAATGTATCCAAAATTAGAAGGGATGCAGAAAGCTGGGAAACAATTTTTATGGCTAGTACTTCTGATAAAGGTCTCATTTCTAAAATATATAGGGAACTAAATATAATTTATAAGAATCCAAGTCATTCCCCAATTAAGAAATGGTCAAAGGATATGAATAGGTAGTTTTCTGATGAAGAAACCAAAGCTATCTATTCCCATGTGAAAAAAATGCTCTAAATCACTATTGATTAGAGAGATGCAAATTAAAACAACTCTGTGGTACCACCTGACACCTATCAGATTGGCTAATATGACAAAAAAGGAAAATAATAAATGTTGGAGAAGCTGTGGAAAAATTGGAACACTAATGCATTGTTGGTGGAGCTATGAACTGATCCAACCATTCTGGAGAACAATTTGGAATTATGCCCAAAGGGCTATAAAGCTGTGCATATCCTTTGACCCAGCAATAACACTTTTGGATCTTTTTCCCAAAGAGATCATAAAAAAGGGAAAAGGACCCACATATACAAAAATATTTATAGCTGCTCTTTTTGTGGTGGCAAGTAATTGGAAATTGAGGGGTTGCCCATCAAATGGGGAATGGCTGAATAAGTTGTGGTATATGAATGTAATGGAATTCTATTGTTCTGTAAGAAACGATGAGCAGAGGGGCGGCTAGGTGGCGCAGTGGATAAAGCACCAGTCCTGGATTCAGGAGTACCTGAGTTCAAATTCGGCCTCAGACGTTTGACACATACTAGCTGTGTGACCCTGGGCAAGTCACTTAACCCCAATTGCCTCACACAAAAAAAGAAGAAAGAAAGAAAGAAAAGAAATGATGAGCAGGAGGAGTTCAGAGAAACCTGGAAGGACTTGCATGAACTGATGACGAGAGAGATGAACAGAACCAGAAGAACATTGTACACAGTATCATCAACATTGTATGTTGATCAACTGTGATGGACTAGATTCTTCTCACCAATGCAATGGTACAGGAGAGTTCCAGGAAACTCATGATGGAAGGAGATCTCCAAATCCAGGAAAAAAAAAAAACTGTGGAGTATGGACGCTGATTGAACAATACTATTTCTTTTGGTTTGGGGGCTGTTGTTTTTCTATTTTGAGATTTTTTCCTTATTGCTGTGATTCTTCTCTTATAACATGACTAATGCAGAAATATGTTTAATGTTATATACACACACACACACACACATATATATATATACATATATATATGTATATATGTGTGTGTATATATATATATATATATATATATATATAAAACACCTATATCCTATATCTGATTACCTGCTGTCTAGGGGAGGGGGGAGGGAGGGGAGGGAGGGAGAAAAATTTGAAATTGGAAACCTTATATAAACAAATGTTGAAAACTATCTCTACGTGTAACTGGAAAAAAATAAAATACTTTTATCAGAAAAAAATAATGCATATTAAGCTTAAAAGTGTGTACATAAGGGAGCAGCTAGGTGGCACAGTGGATAGAGCACTGGCCGTGGATTCAGAAGGACCTGAGTTCAAATCCGACCTCAGACACTTAACACTTACTACCTGTGTGAACCTGGGCAAGTCACTTAACCCCAATTGCCTCACAAAAAAAATTGTGTACACACACACACACTCCCAGCCCTTTTACCAGCACCCCTATATTGCTCTATAAATGTTGCTTGAGTTCAGCAAGAGTGCAGTAAAAAGCTCAGAGAAGGAAGTCATCACAAGACTAGAGGTCTCCAACAACACCAATTGGGACTTATATAGTGTTTTAAAGTGTTTTGTACCCATTATCTCATTTGAGTCTCAGGACACCCCTGTTCTAGTTCTTCACCTGTCATATATTATCTGTGTGACCTTAGACAAATAACTTAAATTCTCCAGGTGCCAATTTCCTCATTTGTAAAATAAAGGTATTAGACTAAGTGATCTATAAGATCTTTTCTACCTCTAACATTCTATCATTTCAAGGTGATTTGAGGGTGGTGTAAAAATCAAAAATCCTTTCTTCACCAGTCTATCACAGGTGGTTAAAATTTCATCTTCAAAGATTACATTCTCTTGCATCTTTAAAGAAATGTTTATCTTCTTTTTATTTTTACATCACATTTATTTCTGAATATATTCTTTCTACCTTTTCTCTATTCAGTGAACTATCACTTGTAATAAATATTTAAAAAGAAAAAAAAGCAGTTCATTAAAACTAACCAACATATGGCTATGTTTGATAGTCTATGAATATTTCACACTCTTCTATGAAAGAAGGGAAATTCTTTATTTTTCCATTTTTCTCTGAGGCTGAATTTGTCGTAATTATAAAATGTTCAGTTTCTTTTTGTAATGGTTCTCTCTATTTATATGATTGCAGTATGCATACATTGTTTTGTCACTTTGTTTACATATTTTATATTGTTGTCCTTGAGGGTTGGACCAATTCACAGCTCTACTAATAGTGTACTAGTGTTCCTCTGTTTCCCCAAACCAACCAACATCAACTATTTCATCTTTCTTTTTTAATGTTGCAAAGTTGCTGAGAGTGAGATCCTCACAGTTGTTTGAATTTGCATTTCTTTTTTTATTGCTTTGGAACAAGCTCCCATATGATTGTTATTGGTGGTTGTTTAGTTGATTAGTCATGTCTGACACTTCAGAAATCCATTTGGGGTTTTCTTGGCAAGGATACTGGAGTGGTTTGCCATTTCCTTCTCCAATTTATTTTACAGATAGAGAAACTGAGGCAAACAAGATTAAGTGACTTGCCCAGGGTTGTATAGCTAGCATGTGTCTGAGATCAGATTTGAACGCTGGAAGATGAGTCTTCTTGACTCCAGGTGTAGTACTCACTGTGCCACCTAGCTGCCCTGTGGTTGTTGACAGTTGGTTATACTTTTGAGAGCTGTTGGTTTATCTTTTTTTTTTCTTTTTCTTTTTTTGCAGGGCAATGAGGGTTAAGTGACTTGCCCAAGGTCACACAGCTAGTAAAGGTTAAGTGTCTGAAGCTGGATTTGAACTCAGGTCCTCCTGAATCCAGGGCCAGTGCTTTATCCATTGCGCCACATAGCTGCCCCTTGGTTTATCTTTTTTGACCATTTATCCATTAGAAAATTACTTTTATCTTTATATAATTCTACTGTTATTTGTATGTCTTGGATATCAAACCATTAGAGATATTTTATGCAAAGATTTTTATCTCCAATGGAACATCTTCCTGCTTACCCTGTTCTGTTGATTTTTTTCATGCAAGAGCTTTTTCAAATGAATAACAACAAAACTAGCATTTTATCTTTTGTACCTTGTTTATTTAAGGATTCTTCAAAAAATGTAACTATAAAATGTATCTGATCTTCTTCTGTTCATTTTTCTTCATGGTATGTCCTTAAATACTCACGTCACATAGCCATTTTGAGCTTGTGGTATATAGTATAAAATAATGGTCTAATTAACAGAACACTGAATAGAGATCATAGATAATACAATTTCAGAAAAGGAAATTGAACTAGCTCTAAAGATACAAAAAAAATACAGGTGCTACCAAAAAATCCATCTGGTCCAGAGGGATTTATAAGAAAATTCTATCAAACTTTTAAAGAACAATCAATATATCTTATACAAATTATTCAAAAAAACTCTAAAAATTTTTTCTTAAAGAAATCAGCATACCAAACTTTTTATTAGACAAATATTCTTTTTCTTTTTTTTTCAGGGCAATGAGGATTAAGTGACTTGACCAGGGTAACACAGCTAGTCAGTGTCAAGTGTCTGAGGTCAGATGTGAACTCTGGTCCTCCTGAATCCAGGGACAGTGCATTATCCACTGCTCCACCTAGCTGCCCTAAATTATGTTCTTAATAAAAAAGGTACACATCTAAAACCAAAAGCTAGGACCACATGCAATGTAAAAACACTAGAATTTTTTTGATAGGTACAAGAATAAAGTAAAAATGCATACTTTCCCCACTGTTACTTAATGTGGTTCCAGAAAGGGCAATGATAGGCATTAAACAAGAAAAAGAAATTAAAGGCATAAAAATAGGCAAAGAGGAGACAAAACTGTCCCTGTATGCTGATGGCATAATGATTTACTTTTAAAATCCTAAAGAATTTTTTAAAAAAGTAATTGAGACAATGGCTTCAGTCAAATAGAAGTTTGCAAAATAAACCAACAAGAATTAGCAGTGCTTCTATAAATAGCAAAATCCAGTAAGGAATATTAGAAAGAAAATCCCATTTAAAATAACTACATTAAATGCATTAAATATTTGGGAGTGAATATCTCAAAGGAGAATTAATTCCTTGCTGCTTCATGCAATTGCATAATGCTCCTTAAAGAAATAAAAACATGGTTAAATAATTCAAGAAAAACTTAATACTTTGATTGGGTTCTACAATATAACTAAATGAATACTACTAAAATTAATTTCTAGTTTAAATGTCATACCAATCAAACTACCAAGGAAATTCAGAGCTAGACAAAATGATAACAAAATTAATTTAGAGGAACAAAAGATCAATATCAAAAAATTATGACAAAGAAATTAGGAAAAGAGGGAAACAGCACTATCTGGCCTCAAACTAAATTAAGAAGAAATAATTATCCAAACAATTTGATACTAAGACTAGACAAGTAAGAATTAAATAACCTAGTATTCAGTAAATCAGAAAACATTAATTTCCTGGGAAAGAATTCCCTATTTGACAAGAATGGCTAGGGAAAATGGGAAACAGTCTGGTAAAAATTAGTTTTAGACTAAGATCTTACACAGTATACTATAAGAAATTCAAAATATGACCCAAATATTAAAGATAATATTATCAAAAAAACTTAAGAGAAACAGATCAGTTAATTTTTCACAACAATGTCTAGGGGTCAATTCTTAACTAAACAAGGGATAAAAGTGATTACAAAAGATAAAATAGATAATTTATGTTACATGAAATTGAAAAGCTTTTGCATGTAGCAAATTAATGAAATAAAAATGAGAAGGGAATTGGTGACTCACAAAAATTTTTGCATCAAATATCTCTAACATTTTACACAACTAATAGAACTGCATAAAAACTAAAAGCTATTCCCCAATAGATATTGGTCAAAGCATATGAATAAATAATTCCCATAAGTATACATGATTAATAACCATATTTTTAAATTACACAAATAATTAACAATAAGAGAAATGCAAATTAAAATAATTCTCAGGTTTCACCTCACCTCAGAAAATAGACAAAGGCAAAAGATAGGAATATTAATGTTGGAAGTATTGAAGAAAGTTAGGGATTTTCATGCATTGTAGTTGAGACTGTGAATTGGCTTAAGTATTCTGGAAAGCAATTTGGAATTAGCTAAAGAAAGTAAATGAATAGTATACATAGTGTCTACAATAACATTGACATTTTTTGTATTTTGTAGGCATTTTTGAATGGGACTTCTCTATTACTTATTTCTTTCTAGGTTTTGTTATTTTCTGTGTGACTAAAGGTGACTGGCCATGGGTCACATTGAGTGAAGTGACACCTCTAAGTATTAAGGTCCTCTGAATTCATAAAACGTTTATTTTGTCTGGAGGGTTTTGTTTTTTTTTTACTTTGTCTTCTCATCTTATCTGTAATTAAGTTTTCAGGTAGAAGTCTTGACAAGGTTTACGTAAAGTGATTAATCCATAATCTGGTTGATCATGAGATTGTTCTCCTAGATTTCATTACTGCTATAAAGAAATTCTTATGATCTTTGTGGATTTATTTTATAACTGTCTACTTTACTGACATAATTCTGCTACTTTATTGAAGTAATTTATTTGTCTCAGTTCTTTAATAATTCTTGGAAGCTTTCTAAGTAAACCATCATGTTTTCTGCAAATAGGAAAAATGTTCTTTTTTTGCTCATGTTTAAGTTTTTCTTTTTCTTGCCTTATTATTGTTGTTAATTTTAGGACCATATCCAAGTAGCGAATCTTGGGTTTGGATTAGGATAATCTGGGTGGAAATCCCAATTCCATTATTTAATACTTGTTTGGCTTTGCGCAAACCACTTAATCTCTCTGTGTCTCAGTTTCCTCATCTGTAAAATAAGGATTAAACTAGATGACCTCTAAAATTCTTTCAAACTTTATATCAATAATCGTAAGCCAAATAAGAATGGGAAAGGGGGAATCTTTGTGTTATAACTGTATTTATTGGGGCAGCTAGGTGGCACAGTAGATAAAGCACCGGCCCTGGATTCAGGAGGATCTGAGTTCAAATTCAGCCTCAGACACTTGACACTTGCTAGCTATGTGACCCTGGGCAAGTCACTTAACTCTCACTGTCCCACAACCCCCCCAAAAAAAAACCCAAATTAAATTAAATTTAAAAAATAACTATTTATTAGGAAAGTCTCTAGAGTTCTTTATTTCAAATAATACTAACTTTTGGCTTTATATTTTCCTTATTTTCATTATATTTTTCAATATTTCATATTTTTATTATTTTAAAGTGGCCATTCTATGCCTGTGTTTTTAGGGTATAAGTGATTGTTATGCTTTGTCAAAGTGCAATAAAAGCGAATATCTTTTGTCGAAGACTTTATGATTCTGTTGCTATAATAATGAGGTTTGGGGTGTTATTATTTTTAATACTATTAGCTGTATTGTTTTCTTAATGTCAAATCATTGTTGCAATTCTAGTATAAATAAAATTTGGTCATAGTGATTTATTCGTAATATACTATTCTACATGCTAGGATTTAATTGAAAATGCATCAACATAAATCATCAGCATTTCTTTATATTATGAACAAAACCTAGCAGCAACAGATAAAATGAAAAATCCCATTTAAAACAACTAGGGATAATAAAAATACTTGGGAACCAACCTGCCAAGACAAACCCAGGGATTATATGAATATAATTACAAGACACTTTTCACACAAATAAAGACAGATCTGAACAATCAGAGCAATATTAATTGCTTGTGGGTAGGCTGAACCAATACAATAAAAATGACAATTGTAATCAAGTTAATTTACTTATTCATAAGTGTCATACTAATCAAATTACTGAAGAATTATTTTATAGAGCTAGAAAAAACAATAACAAAATTCATCTGGAAGAACAAAAGGTCAAGAATATCAAGGGAATCCATGAAAAAGAAATGTGAAGTAAGGTGGCTTAGCAGCTCCATATATTAAACTATTTTACAAAGTGGTAATCACAGAAACAATTTAGTACTGGCTAAGAATTCATGGTACAGCACATGCCCTGGATTCAGGAGGACCTGAGTTCAAATCTGGCCTCACACACTTGACACTTACTGGCTGTGTGACCCTGGACAAGTCACTTAACCCTCATTGCTCTGCCCCCCCCCAAAGAATTCATAGTAGATCAGTAAAATAGATTAGGCACACAATGCACAATAGGAAATGCCCATAGTAATCTAGTGTTTGAGAAATTCTAAACCCCAAACTTTGGGGGCAAGAACTCACCAGTTGACAAAAATTTCTGGGAAAACTGGGAAACGGTTTGAAATAAACTAGACATAGACCAACATATCATACCACATACCAAGATAAGATGAAAATGGATTGGTTTAGATGTAAAAAGTGATATCATAAGCAAATTAAGAGTGCATGGAAAAATGTGCCTGTCAGATATATGGATAAGGGAAGTGTTTATGACCAAACAAGAGATGTAAAGAATCACAGAAAATAAAACAGACAATTTTGTTTATATGAAATTAAAAATCACACACACAAGGGGCAGCTAGGTGGTGCAGTGGATAAAGCACTGGCCCTGGATTCGGGAGGACCTGCGTTCAAATCCGGCCTCAGACACTTGATACTTACTAGCTGTGTGACCTCGGGCAAGTCACTTAACCCTCACTGCCCTGCAAAAAACAACAACAACAACAAATCTCACACACACACACACACACACACACACACACACACACACACACAAATCAAATGTAAATGTAAATGTAACGAAATTACAAAGATCAAACAAGACAAAGAGACATGAGAAAATATACCCAACCTGCCCCTTCTTGGAGGTAGGAGGACCACACATGTTACCCATTACATGTGTTTTCAGATTTTTTTCAATGTTTTGATCAACTGTTCTGACTTTTTTTTCCTCTCTAAAAAAAAAAAAGACTCTCCCATCAATGTGCCATTGCAGACCTAAATACTCTCCCTGCTCACTTCTACCTATTGATATCCCATACTTATTTCAAGACTCTGCTTAATACCACTTTCTGCAAGAGATCTTCCTAGTAAATTTAATCATTTGAACCTTCCCTTCCAAGGTTATCTTCCTTCTATTCTGGGTGTATCTATTTATTTAGATTTTATGTCCCTCATTGATTCGTAAGCTCCTTGAGGCCAAGTACTGTTTTTGTACTTTTGCATTTCTTTTTATCCCCAGAACTTAATGTGGTTGTCATTAAGCCACAAAAACTCAAGAATCCAGGTTCTCGCCATGCTACCATGAAACAGCAGAATAGGACTTTTTGTTGGATCTTTTCTATTCAAAGGCTAAGAAACCAGATTAATGGGTAGAAAAGTTAATTAGTTAACAAGACTCTCCTCTCTTCAGCAAATAAACATGAAACTTCAATCTATAAAGCCCTTTATTCATTGATTTTAATGAATAATATTCTCTGATCAGACAATCATATCACAAAGTCATCTGGAGAAATTGCCATCAGAACAAGAGGCAAATACAAGGTGTGAGAAAAAAAAAAAGAACTAAATAGCCTTATGTCCAGCTCCTAGCATCATTTCAAGGTTGTTTCAAAAGTCAGAAATTCATGACAGAGATGAATCATGTTCATTTCATTTATGAATCTGGGTTTTGGTCAAGGGAGAGTGAGAACAGATATAGAAAAAAAATCTAGCCATAATTTTAATTCTTAAAATTTATTATAATTACGTGTGATATTATAATAATTACATATTATACTTGTCTAGTAAATTCTAGCATAGGGTAAGTATAGAGATATATTGATTATCTTTATTTTACTATCTATGAGGAGGAGAGAGTTGGTAAAAATCTTCATGTGCTTGTAAGTGCTTTGTCTTCATTTTCAAGATGGGAAAGTAGTGATGGAGGCATGTAACATTCTAAGTCCTTTCAATAAGATCTGCCTATTTCATAATATGAATGAAATTCATGAAGGAATATTAGTTCCATCAAGTACTATATGGCAAGTGTGCTCTGAGTGACATAAAGCTGGAGTCCACAGACAGTAGACTTCACCCCTTCAAGTTTTCAAAAATGAACTTGGAATATAAAAAGGATAGATGGCATTTTTAAAAATAAATCAGAGAAATCATCACCATAGAATCCTAAGACTGAAAATGACCTTGAGAACTTGCCTTGTCTGGCCTGAATCTCAAGGCCAGAGATAAACAAGTATTATATGCTTCCAATAGGGAGTACTATGGTTTCATGCAGTGGCTTTATTCACTATGCTTTCTTTGGGTATTTTGTACCTTTGAGTTTCTCTAGTGATAACGTGAGGATTAAGATACTTTCTGTAATTATAAAATGATTCATGATGCTAAAGAAATTTCTACAGTTCTCAGAATGGTCATGAATGCAAGATGGAAGCCAACTATGTTTTGGGTATGTCAATAGTCAGGATAAATACCTCCCACCAGATATTCTTACTAGAGCTCTTGCCACAAATGTTGAGGTTACTATGCATGTTACAATGACCACCTAATTGACATTGCCAAAATCTGTGTTCTGAGGATATAATGGGGCTTTTACTCAGAGAGGCTTCTCTACACCAGGGAATTAATATAAAAACTGTCAGTGTCCAGGTCCAAGAATTTATATCATCAGAAGAGTCCAAGTGGTGTAAGCCATCAAGAGATTCCCCCAAGGAATTACAAGTTTATAAGAGGACTGTTCAAATTAAGTAGGATGTCCTCTCTGTAACCCATCATTGAACCAATTTATCTGAAACTAGAAATGTAACTTTTGTTTCAAGGTAAAACATAAAAGCGCCTTGCCATTTAATCATGTAAGTCAAGTTACGCATATCTGAAGAGCTATAGCAATTACGCCACTAATGGTATCTAAGACTTTCCCTTGTTTCACCAGTGCTTAGAATAATACCTGTCACATGGGAGATTCTTAGTGTTTATTGACTGAGTAATAAAATGAAGCTTCATAGAACTTGCAAATGGACAATAAGCCACTTAAGCTAGTGGCCATATTGAGTATCTGCAGTCTATCAACTTTTCATGATTAAGTAAGTGATTTATAAGACATTAAAATCATTACATTTACAGCTATTTGCCCTAAATTCTTTCTGGGACCTATTTAGTACACAATTATTACATGAAGACCCTGAGTAGTATCCATATCAAATGTCTCAATCAATCAATTCTTCATTGTTCATGCTGTGAATAAATGTATAAGTGGCAAAATTGAGGAAAAACCATTTATTAAGTGCTTACTGTGTGCCAAGCATTACGCTAAAAGCTGGGGATCCAATAGAAAAGCAAGATAGTCTTGGCATTTCAATGAGCTCTCATTTTAAATAAATAACAAATATTAGAGGCTTCAGATGTAAAATTGATGGAAGGACCCAGTTATCCTATGGGTACAGCTGTAGTATGGAAGGAAAGGCCTGGGAGTATTTAAGGCACAATGGTAGGTCCAATGGCAGTGAAAGACAGTTCCTGAATGGTGTAATGATAGGACATATAGTACAGAGGAGAGAAAAGGGTATATTTAAGAGATGTCGCAAAGGGTTAAATCAATAGGTCTTGGCAACAGATTGGATGTGGGAGATGAGAGAGAGGATGATTCCTAGATTGTGAGATTAAGGGATTGAAGGGATGGTGGATCACAGCAGTTTATAAAGTAGGTATTTTATTCTTCATATTTTTCAGGTGAAGAAACTGGGGGTCATAGAAAATATATGTCTTTCCCTGGGTCATACATAGTCTAGTGATTTACTTAATTACAACAATTGGAACTTCCAGTATATTGGCTAGGATTTAATCTATCCATATCAAATCCTAGAAACACTAAATGAACCTACTCCAAAAATAAAATAAGAGCTTCAAGTCTTCTCACAATCGCTCATTTTCTCTTGTGCATACCTTACACTAAAGAGAGCCATAGCTGAACCAATCTTGTCATCTACAGTGTTCTACATGGCTGGATTTGCCAATATTAGGACATTTTGGGGTTGACAAGCTGTTAATAACAGAACTGAGTCTTATTAGATTGAGATTTAGAACCAGAAGGAACCTTGGACAGCACCAGGTCAAAATACTTCAATTAACTAAGGAAGAATCTAAGATCTAGTGAATCATCTTCTATAAGATTATATAGGAAAAAAGTAACAGGGCTTCTTCAAAACCTTATCTTCCAATTCTAAATCCAGGATTGGCTCCAAGACACCCTACTAAGGTTGCATGGGTCTATTATGATGACCATGAAGTCCACCATGCATGTCATTGTACCTTATGATATTGAAGCCATGTTGGTTATAAACTGCCAAAATAACATTGCACCTTCCCTGCTTGCCACTCAAAGACAATACTGTCTGCCAAAGGGAATGACACAGAAATGGACAATTAAGTCCTTTTTGTTTTAGCAAGAATCAGAAAACTTCAGAATTCCCTCTATTACAATGGGTGTAATATATATATATATATATATATATATATATATATATATATATATATATATATATATATATATATATATATATATATATATATATATATATATATATATATATATGAGTCATAAGGCTCAGATGAGGCTCTTTCCTAATTAAAACTAATTGTATCAGGGCAGCTAGGTGGTGCAGTGGATAGAGTGCTGGCCCTGGAGTCAAGAGGACCTGAGTTCAGGTTCGGCCTCAGACCCTTGACACTTACTGGCTGTGTGACCCTGGGCAAGTCACTTAACCCCAATTGCCTCACCAAAATTTTAAAAAATAATAATAATTGTATCATCTTTTAGGTGATTGTTGTAGTAGAGGCTTGAATTGGAACTAAAAGAACTTGGTGTCATTTTATAGGGAGTGAACAATACATAGTTAATAAATTTTTCCTCTGGAATGATGGGAAGAATCCACATGAAGTCAAGTCTAAACAAATTAAGTCTTGACCAAGGTTTCCTCATCACTTCCTACAGAAAAGAAGGTACCTTTGGCAGATTCTAATGAATAACCTGACTTTTGCCATACTTCCTTATGTCATTTTCTGGAATGTTTTGCCCAGTGTCTCTGATTATATCCTTGGACACAAGCTTAGAAGAGCAATATTGAAAGCCAATACTCTGAACTACCTGATACTATATATGTAAGATTATGTTTGCCACTTTCCCTAGAAATGTTAATGTTACAAAATTTGAGGTTTTAAGACCTTCATAGACCAGTTATTTGGTTACTTAAATCCTGCAGTTAACTGCATGGGATCTCAAATCGATTTATGCCTTGGGCAGAGCATTGGAAGGGTGCCCAACTGAGAAACTGCTCAAGGAATTCAAATTACTTACAAGTTGTCAGTATGAGTTATATGTCCTTAAAATGCTTTTTATGGATAAACTGCATTGTTATTTCAAAAGATGGCTATAATATCCCTTTGGCCACACAGACAGCTGGCAACTATTCATGCGAAAGCACAGAAGTCAGTCAAGTCAACAAGCATTTGTTAAACACTTACTATTGACAAGGCACTATGCTAAGTGCTAGAGACACAAATAAGATGAGAAAGCAAAACAATCCCTGCCTTTAAATTCTAATGGGTGAAGAC
Organism: Dromiciops gliroides; assembly: GCF_019393635.1. Classification (NCBI taxonomy): domain Eukaryota; kingdom Metazoa; phylum Chordata; class Mammalia; order Microbiotheria; family Microbiotheriidae; genus Dromiciops; species Dromiciops gliroides. Next base: position 178,652,253 of record NC_057861.1, on the reverse strand, counting down.
AAAACATAAAAGGAAGTAAAAGAGGGAGTGGGGAGGGGGGAAGAAGGTACCCATTTGGGGGCATGGTGAGAATAACTAACAGATCCAAGAGAGTAGTCAGAAGAGGAGGGGGATAGCTAGGTGGTACAGTGGATAAAGCATTGGCCCTGGATTCAAGAGAACCTGAGTTCAAATCTGACCTCAGACACTTGAAACTTACTAGCTGTGTGACCCTGGGCAAGTCACTTAACCCCCATTGCCCTGCAAAAAACAACAACAACAACAAAACAGAAGAGGAAAGAACACATGACTGGCTTGGATATTTTCCTTAAAATGGAGGTTCTGAGAGAAACACTTGTTAGAACCTAGAATTGATTCAGATATGGAAAAGACAGCATATCCCTCCAAGGGTATTTATTTTTCTGTGTGAAGAAACTGGACATCCTTAGTTAAGACATCATCATTATTTTTTGCAGGGCAGTGAGGGTTACGTGGCTTGACTGGGGTCACACAGCTGGAAAGTGTCAAGTGTCTGAGGCCAGATTTGAACTCAGGTCCTCCTGAATTCAGGGCCTGTGCTTTATCCACAGCACCACCTAGCTGCCCCTAGTTAAGACATCATATTGATTTTTTACAGAGCTATCGTATTATTAATTTTGTCAGATCCCTTTCTAAAATAGCTTCACAGAGGTAGGTATTTCAGAGAACCATGCCTCTGTGCCATGCCTTCTCCCCATGAAAAGTCCAAGGAATTCTCTCTTGGTTTCCCTTCTCTAGCGCCTAAATAAAATATTATTTTATTCTAATTGGATTTCTGTGCAAGAGGGTGTAATTCTTTTTTATTTATTTATTTATTTTAGTGAGGCAATTGGGGTTAAGTGACTTGCCCAGGGTCACACAGTTAGTTAAGTGTTAAGTGTCTGAGGCCGGATTTGAACTCAGGTACTCCTGACTCCAGAGCCGGTGCTCTATCCACTGCGGGTGTAATTCTTTAAAGAGGAATTCCTAAAAACTGCTACTCCAAACCCTCACCAATTTTCCCCATAACATAATTGGCGTCCAACTTTGCAGTGTATGGGAAATTCCTCTTTCCTTATGCCATGCAAAACCCAGACATAGAAACCTCCCTTTGGGGTTTTTTTCTCTCTCCCACCTGACTCGACCTCTCATCTGAGTCACGGAGAGGTAGAGGTGGTCAGCCTTTGCACTCAATAGCAACGGGCAGTCAGGGTCTCCCTCCCTCACCAAAAGCTCAGCCAGATGTCGGAAGCACGCTTGGACCCTCAGATTCCATGTTTCTGGGCTCAAGGATTCAACCTTATGGCAGCTACAGCCAGTTCCTAAACATCTCCTCCTACCCTCTGGACCTCACATTTCCTCGCACTCTCTGAAACAGGCCTTCCCCCTCACCCCACTGTGATTTCTTTAACCCTGCTCAGGTTGAAGTAGTTACAAAAGAATCTTTGCCCCTTTTCTTTATATATAGAGAAGTGGGGAATATTATGGGCCTGGGTTACCTCAGAAGTTTTCTGGGGGAAATCAAGGAAACTTCTCTTTGAGAAATTAGACCAAAGGAAAGACACACCTAAAGAGATGCACCTGATCTGTATTGTTAGCTCCAGGACCACCACCCTTCATTACAGTCTCCCTGACTCTTTGAGGAAATAAGATTAGGTGTGACTGCTGCCTTTGTGGCATGAGGGGGACAGAGATGGCTTGAGAGATCAGATCCACCTCTCACCCAACTTCCCCTAGCCACCACCAGTGGGAGATGGTCCTCCCCCAATAAGGGAACTTTTCACAGTCAGATGATCACCCCATCAGACCACCATTGGTCCACTATAAAAGTATTTGCCTGGGGGCAGCTAGGTGGTGCAGTAGATAAAGCACTGGTCCTGGATTCAGGAGGACCTGAGTTCCATTTCACCTCAGACACTTGACATTTATTAGCTGTATGACCCTGAGGAAGTCACTTTACCCTCATTGCCTCCCACACCCCAAATAATCACTTTGTTAAAAAAAAAAATTATTTGCCTGTCTCCTGCTCAAGGAGATAGGTATCTCAGAGAACCACACCTCTGTGCCATGCCTTTTATCCATGAGAAGTCCAAGGACTTCTCTCTTGGTTTCCTTTCCCTAGAGCCTAAATAAAATATTATTTTATTCTAAAAATAAAATAAAACAAATAAATAAAAGTAAATAAATTGTTGAATGAATGAATAAATAAATAAATGAATAAGGAAAGAAAGAAAGAAAGAAAGAAAGAAAGAAAGAAAGAAAGAAAGAAAGAAAGAAAGAAAGAAAGAAAGAAAGAAAGAAAGAAAGAAAGAAGGGGCACCTGGGTGGTGCAGTGGATAGAGCCCTGGAGTCAGGAGGACCTGAGTTCAAATCTGGCCTCAGACACTTAACACTTACTAGCTGTGTGACCCTAGGCAAGTCACTTAACCCCAATTGCCTCACCTAAATAAATAAATAAATAAATGAATAAATGAATAAATAAATAAATAAATGAATGAATGAATAAATGAGATAGCTTCAGTTCTGTGTTTCAAATGGTCTAGCTATAAGACATAATACACTATATTAATAACAAAAGCAATCAGTCAGATGATTATATCATATCAATAGAAGCCAAGAGAGGAGGAAGTGGAGGAAGAGGAAGAGGAGGGATGAAGAAAAATTGAAGAAATGAGAATGGTGGAAGAGGAAACAAAATTGTTGCTTTGTGAAGGTAAAATTATGGTCTATACAGAGAATACCATGTAGTAGACTATAGTCAACTAACAATTAACTTTATCAAAATATAATGATATAAAATAAGCTTACACAAATGATCAGCCTTTTAATATATTATCAATCTCAACAAGAAGAGATGGAAAAAGAAATTCCATTAAAAATAACTCCAAAATATTCTTTTTTTCAATTTTCGTTCTTCACTTCATAGCATTGCATACTGTTGACCATTTTTTCTCTATGTCCTTTGCACTCTAAGTTTTTTCTGACACTCCTGGTTTTTCTTTTTCCTCTTCAAATCTGTCCTCCCACTCCTCAGTCTCTCTTCTTCACTCATGTCAAGTTTCTTAACTCTGGGTGTCCTAGATGGCTTTGTCATAGACTGTGTGGGTATATGGCATGTTCAGGGAGGAAAGGGGCCTTCCAAGCCCTTTTCAGAACTCTTCATCTAACTTTAGTATCCACCTGCCACCCAACTCTCACCTGTAGCTCCACAAAGCTGTAGCATGCCCAGCAGCCATGTCCCAATAAACTTTTCAGCAACAAGCTAAACCAGGTTGAGGGGAACCAGCAGGCATCAAACTGGTCAGTGAGTTAGGTGGGTTTCTACCCCAAGCATGTCAAGACTTCCCCTGGCAGAATGAGTAGATGAGAACAATTTTTTCCAAATGCCATGAAGGCAGCTGAAGTAGGTGCTGTGGAGTGCTTAGAGCTTGATCGGACATAGAAGATTCCAAGGTCATCTATTGAATCCTGGGCCATTGTCAGTTGTCTTGACTTTTGTCCTGCCATTAGACTTCAATGATTCTGGAAGAGGGAGTGAGACTGATGATTTTGTGCAACTCTGCCTCATTTAAACCCAATTTATGCATAAGTCAAGACATTGCCCGGTGAGATCATTGATCCTCTTAGAAAACAAAGGACAAACAACAACAACAATATTATATGCTATACTTTATATTGTCTCACTTGGCAATCTTATCAGTTCTTCTTGGTCCAATTATCATCTCAAAGTAGAGAATTCCCAGATCAACTTGTGCATCTCTAATTTCTTTACTAAAACAGAGTCATACATCTCCAGCTGTCTCTTGGACATCTCAAAATGGAGGTCTATATACATCTCAAACTCAATGTGTCCAAAACATAACTCATGATCTTTCCCCTACCCCAACCATACCTCATTCCAAAGTTCCCTGCTACTATAGAAGATACCATCATCGTCATCCTTCCAGTCACCCAGGCTTGAAACCGAGGTGTCATCTTGAACTCTTCAATGATCCACATATCCAATCCATTGCCAAATCTTGTTGTTTTTATCTTTACATCATCTCTCACATACATCCATTCATACAGCTTGAAGTCTAGGTCAAATTCATCAGTACTTACCGCACTAGTCCAGGCTATTAACTTACTGTACTAGCCTCTTCTCATTGGTCTCCCTCCCTCATCTTCCCCCATTTCAATCAATTCTCCATGTAGCTTCCAACATAATTTTTAAAAACATTTTTTATTGAAAGTTTTGAGTTCCAAATTTTATCCCTCCCTCCCCTCCCCCTCCTTGAGATGGTAAGCAATCACATATAGATTATACATGTGCAGTTATGTAAAAAAATTCCATATCAGTCATTTTGTACAAGAAGATTCAATTAAAAGAAAAAATGAAAGGGGTGTATTGAAGTAATATCAATTCTTTCTCTGGAGGCAGATAGTATGCTTCCTCATCAGTCATTTGGCATTGTCTTGAATCATTGTATTGCTGAAAATAGCTAAGTCATTTACAATTCCTCATCATACAATATTGCTGTTACTGTGTACAGTGTTCTCCTGGTTCTATTCACTTCGGTTTGCATCAGCTCATCTAAGTCTTTCCAGGGTTTTCTGAAATCATCCTAATTGTTATTTCTTTTTTTTCTTATTGTCATTTCTTATAGCACAGTAATATTCCATTATAATCGTATAACATAATTTGTTTAAACATTCCCCAATTGATCAAGGTAATTTTCATAAAGCACAGTTCTAACCATGTGACCACTCTGCTTAGTGAGCTCCAGTGGTGCCCTGATACCTCAATGACAAAATATAAAATCCTTTATGTGAAATTTAAAGTTCTTCATATCCTGGCCCCTTCCTAACCTTTCTCACCAACTTAGACCTTTCCCCCCTCCACACATCACACAATCTAGCTTCACTAACATTCTTGTCATTTCTCAAATATAACAAAGCATCTCCCACCTTCAGGTCTTTGAACTGGCTGTCCACATACCTGGAATATTGGGGCCCCCAAACTCTGTTTCTTAGATTTCCTGGCTTCTTTGAAGACTCCACTCATGTCCCACCTTCTGTAGGAGGCCTTTCCTGCTCTCCTTACTTGATAATGCTTTTCCCTTTGAGATTACTTTTATCTTGTGTGTATGTGTGTGCCAATAGACCTAGACCTTTGTCTCAGCTTTGCCACTGAAGGACTGAATGACCCCAGGAAAATCACCTTTCTTTGGGTCTCAATAAGGTCACTTCGATCTCTAACATTCATGGATTCTACATATGATGTGATTTGTCTGAGAAAGGAGAAGAAACTCTGTTTATGCCTCGTTGGGCATTCAGTATCCTAATATCGTCCCAAAACACATACTAACTGCCTTCTCCCAAACTATTCCAAACCTCCAAATAACCTCTGGGGTAATCACCACTACAGCCTATCTCCAACTATGAATCAAAATGTCTATTCTTCCACTGCTAACTGATCTCAGGGAGAGCTAACTATAATATTAGATGTATCTAGGAGAGCAATTTGGAACTATGCCCAAAGGGCTATGAGATTATTTATACACATACACATTGTGCTTTGATCTAGCAATACCACTACTAGGTCTGTATCCCAATGAGATAAAAGGTGGCAGGAAGAAGGGGAAGAACTTATTTGTACAAAAATATTTCTAGCTCCTCTTTTTGTGCTATACTAGAACTGGAAATTGAGGGGATACCCATCAATTGGGGAATGGCTGAACTAGTTGTGGTATAACTGTAGTATATTACTGTGTTATAAAAAGTGATTAACAGAATGATTTCAGAAAAACCTGGAAAGAATTATGCAAACTGATGCAAAGTTACACAGTAACTGCAATATTCATGATCATCAACAGTGAATGACTTAGCTATTCTCAGCAATATAATGTGGTTCAAGAAAATCACAGGGGACTCATGATGAAAAATGCTATCTGCCTCCAGAGAAACAACATATAATGTCTGAATACAGATGGAAGCATACTATTTATCTCTTTCTTTGTTTCTTTTTCTTTTCCTTTCTTCCTTCCCTTCTATTTCTTTCTTTTTCTTCCTTCCTTCCTTCCCTCCTTCCTTCCTTCTTTCTTGTTTGAATTTTCTACCACAAAATGACTAATATGGAATTGTTTTACATGATCGCACATGTATAACCTATATCAGATTGCTTACCATCTCATGGAGGGGAATGGAAATGGATGAAGGGATAGAATTTGCAACTCAAAACTTAAAAATCACAAATGTTAAAAATAGTCTTTATGTGTAATAATTAAAAAATAAAACATTATTTAAAAAATAAAACATGTGTGTTGAATTCTTATATATACACAATGGAATTATTTATAGAGTTTCAGAGGATCCAATCAATGTGGTGTAAACCTGGCTGGGACTGCTCCTAAGATTACCTGAATGGGAAGTTCTAAGTAAAAGTACTGCTAGGAATAGAAACAAAGGGAGTATGAAAAATGTAAGGAAGGGGGGAAATAGTGTCCATTAGTCAAAAAGAAAAGAGAGAAGAAAAAGAAAGAGAAGAGAACAGTAAAGAAAAGAAAAGAAATTTCTAGGGTCAAGTCTTGCCTCTGACAGGTAGTAGCAACGCCAACCACTTGGTACTCCAGACAAGTGTCAGAGGCTAGGATTTACAGCAGAGTTGTTGAACTGTGTTGGTGGAGACAATTTTTTATATGGAGAGTTCCTCAAGCTAGACTGGATTGGGAGAGAGTAACTGTGGATGTGGGGGAAAACCCTAAAAGCCTAGTTTCATTCTTCCAAGGGCATTTATCTTCTAAAATCCATCCTCCATGACTTATATGCCAAAGTGACCTTGGTAAAGCATATCTGACCATGCCATCCTTCTAGTCAATATAACTAGTAACTGCCTATTACCCCCAGGAATCAAATATAAAATTATTTGTTTGATATTTAAAACTTTTTACAAGCTGACTCTTTCCTACTTTTCCAGTCTGATACCTTATTCTCCTCCATGTACTCAGTGATAAATGACACCATCATACCTGCTATGCCTTGTACAAAGACACTTCACCTTTCAACTCTATACCTTTCTATAGACTATTTAGTATAGCCAGAATTCTCTCTCTTTTTCCTCACCTCTGCCTCTTATCTTCCTTCAAGACTAAGTTCAAATTTCACCTTCTTCAAGAGGCCTTTCTGGAGATTACAATATACACACATATACATACACATACACATACACATACTCATGCACACACACATATATGTATATATACATATATATATATATATATATATATATATATATATATCTTGTGTGTATTTACAAAATGTGCATGTACATTGTTGTTTGCATGGTTTCTCTTCCATTTGGATGTGAACTCTGTAGGGGGCTAATATTCTAGCTAGTCTGTGTAAAATATCTAATGAGTGGTCGCCAATCAATTATAAGCTTTAGCAAGAGTTAGACTTTCAAGCATTTATTAAGGAGAATAAGAATTTGGTGAAAAGAGAAAGGCCTAGATTCATCTATCTATCAAAGGGAGAGCGCATCTTTAGCTTCACTCTCCACCAGAGTCCTCATGAAAGAGAGAATGAGAGTGCCAGCCTTGCCCCCTCTTCCTCCCAAAAGCAAATGTCACTTCCTGACGCCAAAGAAAAGCCACATGTCTTGCCTTCAGGTGCCTTCTCCTCATGGCGGAGCTTTCCTACATTACGTCTCCAGCAGGTGGCGTCATTCCAATCATTACAACTCCTTGAGAACAGGGACTATTTTTGTCTTTCCCCTGCACTTAGCACAGTGCCTGACACATAGTAGGTGCTTAATAAATGTTTGTTGGTTAATTGACCAAATAAAAGAGGAGGAGGAGGATCAAAACAAGTAAATCTCTAAGTGGAAGTCTTTCTGGAAATAAGAAAAAGGAAAAGAGAGAATTTCACACCCTGGGAGGAAAAGATTTAGGGATGGAGGAGACTCCTACAGCCCCCTAAATCATACCATACTGTAGTTGAGTTGGGCTGCCTCCGTGAAAGGGATTTCCTTCCCTAGGGCTCCTCCGACTACCAAAGGCAGACAGAATGCAAACAGCTGGGACAGGCTCATCAGGGAAGGAGCTTGTTTTGACAGGGTCCATAACAACTCTAAGCAGCTCCTGTCAATGTGACAAAGGCTTCAGGGCTTTCCACTCACCTGCAAAGAAGCTTCCTATAAATTAGGATGCTTAGTGTGGGGCTGGGGACAGAAGCAGCAGCCTTCCCTGCCTGAGATAAACACTTTCATTTAGTGCTTATTAATAAAATGCAGCTCACAAAGTCATGGTAATAATTTAAACAACAGAGGCACACTCCCAGGTCAGTGCTTTGGTGAGCCAGTTCATTTTCACCATTTGCCTGGGGACCTTATTAGGATTCCAAAAGTCATTTAAAACCTTTGCCTCAGCAAGATTTCTCTGCTCATTTAAACCCCTGACTTATCATAATAACCTATATTAACTTTTCCATGTTTAATGTTTATTTCAGGCAAGGGAGAAATAAACACATGATTCCTTGTAAATGGGTCCTCTGGGAACTAATAAGGAGCAGAGCTGAGGATGTGGTGGGGAGGGGAAGGACAGTTTGGGGTGCTTGCTGTTGAGGTTTCAGTCTAAACCCATAAGGTGAAAAAATAGCTTCAGGGTTAGACTGTCTCCCTTTGACGGGTTGTGGGGTTTTTTTTCCCTCTTGAGGTTTTTGTAGTTCTTCTTTAACAAGCCATTGTTCAATTTTATCTCTTGGAGGCAAGTAAACAATGACAGGACACTTAATCCTCACTTCTGCCTTCTCCTACCACTAGAGAAAATGATCAAGGAATTTCCCTGAATAAAACCCCTCCTGCATTAATTAGTGGGGATGGCAGCCAGCCCTTGACACTAGCAGGGAGAGGATTGGATTTGGAGTCAGAAGATTAGGGTTCAAATTTATATTCTGGGACTTAACTAGCTGTGTGACCTTAGACAAGTCACTTTAGCTCTCTAAGCCTCAGTTTTCTCATCTCTAATATGGCGATAATTAATATTTAAGCTACCTACTTCACAGGGTTGCCCTGAGACATTTGCTTAATGAATATGAGCTAAAGTTAATGGGAAAGCTTGATACCAATTTAATGCTATTCATAAAAACTGAGCTCTGAAGCTTTAGAGAGGAGAGAACTACTAACAATATATTGGAAACAATATGGTGGAAGCTTCCTGAAGACAGGGCCAACACTACATATAGGAGATATATTAAAGTAATTGTTATGGCGATGGTAGCAAAAGACATTTCCCAGAAAGCTGTGAGCCAAAGGCATCAAGTATAAGACATCAAACAAGGATGGCAAGGAGAAGAAGATACAAAGAAGGAGGAAGGAAGACAATGTTTCTAAGGGGGAGGGGGGAAATGGCAGAGAGGTAGCAGTCTTCAAGACAAATGGTAAGGGCTCCTAAATAAAGCTGTAATTATCAGGAATGATTTTTATTGGGAGGGGGCAGGGAAAGAAGGAAGGAGAGAGAGAGAAAGGGAGGAAGATGTTAAACTATGCTAATATTTAATACATAGACTGATTGATGTTAGTGATTTCACTCGGTCCTTACATGAGAGTGTCACATATCATAAATAGTATGTGAGGTGTCCTGCAGGAAGAATGGGAATTCCACAGCCCAGAAGGGTTGGTAGCACCACTATCACTCATTTGTTAAATTTCAGAGTATCATGGTGCATGTAATTTATGTGTCAAGTGGATTCAGAGAATATATTATCTAGTTTTAACTCAATCTAATTTTCAGGAAATGTACAACTTGCTTAAAAATCCTGCCAGGAAACCATGGACTGAAGATAAAACTAATAATGTGAGCACAAGCAAACAATAAGAAATGATAAAACTGTGAGTTCTCTTCCTCCTAGTCCAAGCTTGTCATTAGCTACCTTAGAAGATTAACAACAATGATAATCTAATCAGAAATTATGAAAAATCAGCCAGAAAATTCAAAGTATCAAGATTTATTGGAATATAGGTTTATATATACTATCATTAACACCGAATTTCTTCCTAAACAATTATTGTCTTGAGATATTACCTAAGGATTATACAGAACCATCATGATGAGAAGGATACTTAAAAACTAAGCTTTTATTGCCCCCAAACAATGTATCACCTGTAAAATGTTCATTTTAAAATATTTTTAAAGTATGCACACTTTAAAAACTCAGAAACAGAATTTTCTACCCTGTTTTTAAAGCTCTTACATGGGAAGAGTTTCAGTGACTTTGGAACTCATTTGTCAAAAATATAAAGAAAAAATACTTTCCTATTAGTTTGTAAGAACAACTAATTGACATAAGGAATGATGGAAATTACCTAGCTGAATTTCAACAAAAATCTTTCCATAACTGGTGAATGGGACTAAAATATGAATAGTATGGTTTAATTAAATACAATCAATAATTCACTTTCTCCATTTGGATCTAAGAATCCTTGTAAGGTAGATTTTTCAGTTATTGAAATAAATTGAACTTCAAACCATACCTTTAAATTCCTTTCTCACAAAGTGTTGTCAAGATTTTCAAAGATAATTATGTTTAATCACATTGCTCTGACTAAAAATATTACTTCTACTGGTAATCATAAATATGATATGCCAAGCACTATGCTATGTACTGGAGATTAAATAAATTATTAGAAAAGTCAAATGACCCCTGGTCTCAAGGAGCTCATATTCTAAAGAGGGAAGGAAAGGATATAAGAGGGATCAGTTTCAGAAAAGATGGCTGGTGGTCCTTAGGGTTCAATGGAACAATATATAACAAGGTCTATAAGTCCTTTAATTATAATTGTAGGTAAGATGGCCAAACCTAGGAGTCTGGAGGGTAAAGATGGTGGGGTAGATGTTAAGGCCCAGTGGACAGTGGGGAGCAATGGTAGAGACAAGGGAGCAATAAGAGGAACTGAACTATATATCCTGGGGCAGAGAAGGGAAAAGGCTATCAAGGCCTGCTCCTGCTGGTCCTTCAGAGACCTATTGGCATTTCTATATTAATAATGATATATATAGGGGCAGCTAGGTGGTGCAGTGGATAAAGCACCAGCCCTGGATTCAGGAGGACCTGAGTTCAAAGCCCGCCTCAGACACTTGATACTTACTAGCTGTGTGACCCTGGGCAAATCACTTAACCCTCACTGCCTAGAAAAAAAAGTAATAATAATATATAGGTATTTTTGTACAAGTAATAGGATAGGGGTAGAAATAGACCTGTGATTTTCTTGATTTTCAAGATTAGGAAACTCACACTACCAGTACAGAATCCTATTTTCTCTAAAACTTATAGCCATAGAAAGTCACCTAGTATATCAAGAATTGTTAAGTGACTTTCCCAGGGTAACACAGCAAGTATGGGTCATAGGCAGAACTTGAATCCAGAGCTTCCTGGTCCTTAGGCTCTCTATCCATTATGCCATGCTGTCATTAATAAATGAAATGTTAATATTTTAAAAAATATTTTATTCCTTCTCACTTTTACTTATACATATATATATATATATATATGGTTTATTGTCATTAGCATCACTAGAGGAACACAGAAATCAACAAGAGCTCAAATCCATTTGAGTGTATTTATAATGTACAAATTATATTAATGCCATAGTACATGCAGATAGCATCAATATTTTATGTATATTATACATTGTATTATTACATATCATTTAATATAAATATGTGTACATATATGAAGTAGATGTTTAATTTGTTTTTATTGATGGAAATGCATGATTGAAAAAGTTTAGAGGCCACAGAATATTGAGAAAATACAGTGGGTAATTTTTGATGGGAGAGAAAGGTAAAAAACAAACAAAAAAAACAGTGATGGAAGATCCCCATTGTCTGGTGTGAGAGATGGTAAGTCTAGGTGGGATGCTACAGTCAGTAAAGGTTGGAGAGGACTCAGGAAGCTAAGGAGAAGCATAAGTCCACTGGACTCCAAGAGAAAGGTGGTCTTAAAGAAACAAAAAAATAAGTGAGTACACAGAAAGCAATGCTTAACCTTCTACCTCACTGTTTTGCCTAGGACTCTACTTCCCAGGAGATCTAACTTTGCCTCATTTTTTCATTCTTACAAGAGACTCTCTGCAAGACCTCCAGGTCTAGCAGATCAAAAGAAGTATTTCTGATATAGCTAAAGGTCTCCTGAGGTCACTGACACAGGCAAATTAATTGTAAGTGATAGTTCTCATCCAGGAAAGGTATAAAGTTCTATTAACACACTACCACTCATAATGATAAAATTAAAATCACCAGTATTAATGGTGAAATGATAGTGATTAATGATGAAATAACATTTCCAAATCTTGCAGAAAGGAGTTAGAGGTGTTGCAGAAAGGTATTCTGTGAACTCATCGAAGGTTTGGTAGCTACAAAAATAAAGTTTGCTTCAATTTCATCATGATTGTTAACCTAGCTATGTGGCAATATACTGAGGGGTGGGGGGATCTAGTCAGGCTGAACCATGACCAGAGAGTACTAACTGATTAGTTTGGGGAGAGCCCCAAATGCTCAGGTATAGGGCAGAAAAATGAGGGACAGTCTGAGACCCAATGGATGTTCATTCATGAAGACTCCTGGGGAAACCAAGAACTTTTGTCTCTCTCATGACCATTTTATAATCCTGAGCAGATTGTGGGTCCAAACAGAATCATCCATTGTTTTGCTTTTTTTTTTTTTTTTTTTTTTTTTTTTTTGCGGGGCAATGGGGGTTAAGTGACTTGCCCAGGGTCACACAGCTAGTAAGTGTCAAGTGTCTGAGGCCGGATTTGAACTCAGGTACTCCTGAATCCAGGTCCAGTGCTTTATCCACTGTGCCACCTAGCTGCCCCTTTTTGCTTTTTTTAAAAACAGAAATCAAGATAAATCTCCGCCCCCCAACACAGTTTTCCATGCTGTTTCTTCCCCATATTAGCAGAAGGAAACAGAATGCAGTTTCACACAAGGTTTGATGCCAAATGTGTCTTCTTGGCTGTTGTGGAATGACATCAGTGATCTTCCATCAAAAGATAGAGTAGCATAATGGGGAATAAAGGACAGAACTTGATATAAGGAGCAAACAGGGCTGAAATCAGGTTTACTAGCTGGTGGATCATAGGCAAATCACTTATCATCTCAGATCCTCCTCTGTAAAACAGGGTAACAATATTTATGCTACGTAGTTCATAGAACTGTTGTAAGAAAAGGACTGTAAGTGAGCTGTTATTGTGAACCAAATAAACTATAATCTTGAATGAATACAATATACTTACCTAATGAACTCATGCAATCTAACAATGAGAGAGACTCTGGTTTCTGTTTTGAAGTTTGAATGAAGTTTCCATGTCCAGATTTCACTTCCAAAGGTAGTATAAGTAAAATATATATATATATATACATATATATATATATATATAATTTTTTAAAAATCTGGTTAAGGGGCTGCTTTTTTTAGTACCTCTTACAGAGGCACAGAAGCACAACTTGTAATGGATGAGTAGATTTCCTGACAAGATAGTGGATTTGGGGGTAACATTTTAAAAACAAGACCTTAAACTTCATTACATACTAGTCCAGGTTATTTTTTCTGGTGAGGCAATTGGGGTTAAGTGACTTGCCCAGGGTCACACTGCTAGTAAGTGTCAAGTGTCTGAGGCCAGATTTGAACTCAGGTCTTTCTGAATCCAGGACTGGTACTCTATCCACTGAGCCACCTAGCTGCCCCAGGCTATTTATTATACTAGCCTCTTCTCTTTGATCTCCCTGCCTCATCTCCCCCCATTTCAATCCATTCTCCATGTAGCTGCCAAGGTAATTTTTAAAAACATTGATTTTCAAAGCAAGGCCTTGAACTTCATTACAGACAATGATCCTAGAACCCACACATACCAGCAAGTGTTTTGGATTTTATGCTTTGCCAGGAACTGTTGGGAAGTGGACTCAAGATCTAAATTTCTCGGGGCAGCTAGGTGGCACAGTGGATAGAGCACCAGTCCTGGAGTCAGAAGGACCTGAGTTCAAATCCGGCCTCAGACACTTGACACTTACTAGCTGTGTGACCCTGGGCAAATCACTTAACCCCAACTGCCTCACCAAAAAAAAAAATAGATTTCTTTGCATTTGAAGGCTGATAGAAGCACGTGCTAGTCAATGCTGAGCAACGATAAGATGGAAAAAGTCCATAGGACTAAGGCTACAGCTGCTGGGAAATTCTTAGGGTGGTACAATTGTTGGGGAAAATTCAGAACCATCTTCACAAGTTCCTTCATGTTAGGCTGTCAGAAGCAGCAACTGGATTTCAGCAAGATGAGTCAGTGGTGTAGCCTCTAAGTCAAAGGAGGCAATATTATTTTAAGTTGCATTAGGCAAGACATGGAGTCCAGAACAAGAGTCATGATGGTCCTGCTATACTCTGCTCTAGTTCAATTATATCAGGAGTGTGGTAATCAGTTTTAGGAAACACATTTCCGTAAGTACATTGGCAAACTGGAAGGAAAGCAGCCACAGTGGTAAGACAGCTGGAGAAGAATGAAGGACATTTAACCTGGAGAGATCAGATTGGGGAGTGGGGAGGAAGGATATGATAGTTATCTTCAAGGACCATCATGTGAAAGGGGTATTAAACTCGTCTGCTTGGCCCCAGAGGATAGAAGTAGGAGCCACAGGTAGGAGCTGCAGACAGACAGTCTTCAGCTTGATATAAGGAAACATTTCCTAGGCCTTGTTTTAATTTGGCATTCTGTATTAGTAGAAGGACTACTTTACCGGGAACTCCCTATACTGATGAAAAGATGTCTGGTTTAAAATAGAATCCCAGTTTGGCCAGATGAGTTGAAGAGGATAGAATGAGACAAGACACAAAGTAAATTATATTTGAAACAGCCTTCCATGATTCAAAACTTAATCTGTGTGGATAATAGGTTAAATTACTTAATTTTGTATATGTTATTTAAGTGGTTCTCAAACTTTTTGGTCTCAGGACTTCTTTGTACTCTTTAAAATAATTGAAATCCACACCCCAAAAGCTTTTATTTCTGTGGATCATAGCTATGTAAAATTTACCATATTAGAAATGAAAACATCTTAATATTATTATGAAAATAGTTTTGGTTATTGAAAAAACCCTGAAAAGGTCTCAAGAACCCATTAGAGTTCTCAGACCATACTCTGTTCCAAACAAACATCCAGATAAATCCTCCACAAAGCAGATTCTTTGTACATTAGGCACGAGTGTGACTTTTCCATTGCCATGGACACTTTCCATTTTTGTATTTTACTCACTATCAGCAGCAAGAAATTTTGTGTAAAAGCAAATCTTTATCTTATATGAATTATCCAGTTATATTTGTATGTTTTACACAATAAAGTACAACACTCATTTCCATTTTAAAATGATTGAAAGTATAGGTATAAATGGATTTTTCCCTTAAATTAATCAAAAGAATTTATTTAAAACAATTCGCAAGCATTATTGGTAATGGGAATGAGCTAGAAGCCTTCCCAGTAAGATCAAGTGTGAAACAAACATGACCATTATCACTAATATTATTAAATATTGTATTGGAAATCCTGGCAATAATAATAATAATAATAATAATAAGAGAAGAAAAAGAAATAGAAGGAATCAGAATTAGGGAGTGAGGTAATAAAACTATCTCTTTTTTTCAGATGATATAATGATATATTTGGAAAATCCCAGACTCAACTAAAAAGTTAGTTGAAACTAATAATTTTAGCAAAGGAGCAGGATATAAAGTAAATCCACATAAATCATTAGCATTCCTATATATCACAAAATCCTGCAAGAAGAGATAGTGAGAGATAACCCATTTAAAAGAACCCTCAACAACATAAAATACCTGGAAGTACACCTGCCAAAACAAACCCATGAAATATATAAACAAAGTATATTAAAAAACTTTTTTTTGCAAGGCAATGAGGGTTAAATGACTTGCCCAGGGTCACACAGCTAGTAAGTGTCAAGTGTCTGAGGCCGGATTTGAACTCAGGTCCTCCTGACTCCATGGCTGGTACTCTAGCCACTGCGTCACCTAGCTGCCCCCTAAAAAAAACCTTTTTATACAAATAATTGTTCATGGGTAGGCAAGGCCAATATAATAAAATGACAATTTTACAGAAACTAATTTACATATTCAATGCCATCCCAATTGGTTTACCAAAAATTATTTGACCAAATAAGAAAAAAAATAACAAAATTCATTTGGAAGAACAAAAAGTCAAGAATATCAAAGGAACTCATGAAAAAGTGTAAAGGAAGAAGCTTTAGCAGTACCTGATCTTAAACTATACGATGACAGTAATTACCAAAACTATCTAAAGTGGCTAAGAAAGAGAAAATTAATGCAATAAAATTTACAGTAGCAAATAAATATAGTAACCTTGTATTTGATAAGTGTAAGGATTTAAGATTTGGGATTAAGAATTCATTATTTGATAAAAAATAATTACTGGGAAAACTGGAAAGTAGTAGCACAGAAACTGGGCATAAACCAATATCTTACACCATTTACCAAGAAAAGGTCAAAATGGGTACATGACCTAAATATGAAGAGAGAGATTACAAGAAAATTGGAAAAACATGGAACATATTACTTATCAGACTTATGGATAGGCAAATATTTATGAATAAAGAAGAAACAGAGAGCAGAGTGAGATATAAAATGAATAATTTTTATTACATTAAATTGATAAGCTTTATACAAATAAAAAAAATATAGCCAAGATCAGAAGGAAAGCAGAAAATGGGGGGGGGGTGAAATTGTAGATATTTTCTTAGATAAAGGTCTCATATCACAAATACATAAAGAACTTTGTCAAATCTATAAGAATATGAGCCATTGCCCAATTGATAAATGGTCAAAAGATATGAACAGGAAATTTTTCAATGAAGAAATCAAAATAACTTATAGTCATATGAAAAATGTTCTAAATCATTATTGATTAGAGAAATGCAAATTAAAACAACCTTGTGTTATCATTTTGCACCTATGAAATTGGCTAAAATGATTGAAGGGGAAGCAAAAATGTTGGAGGGGATATAGGAAAATTGGAACACTAATTCATTGTTGGTGGAATTATGAACAGATCAAATCATTTTGGAAAGCAATCTGGAATTATGTCCAGTTATTAAACTGCCCATACCCTTTGACCCAGGAATACCACTATGAGGTTTATTTCCAAAAATAATTGGGAAAAAGGAAAAAAATTTATATGTTCTAAAATATTTATAGCAGCTCTCTTTGTAGTGGCAAAAAAAACCTGGAAATTTCAAGGATACCCATCAATTGGGGAATGACTGAACAAGTTGTGGGATATGATTGTGCTAGAATACTACTGTGCTATAAGAAGTAATGAGCTCGATGATCTTAGAAAAATATGTATAGATTTGCATGAAATAATGAAGAAATAAATGAGCAGAACCACAACATTTTATGTAGTTATAGAAATATTGTTTTAAGGAAAACTTTGAATAACTAAGTAATTTTGACTATTATAAACACCCAAATTAACTACAAAGGACATATGAAGGAAGATGCTATCTGCATCCAGAGAAAGAACAAATAAATAGATGTATTTATATAATGGTCTTAATATACATATTTGTGTCTAATGGTAGCCATCTCTAGGGCAGGGGAGGGAAGGGAAGAAAAGAAAGAGGAAAAGAAATTTACATGATAATTTTATTATATATTTAAAAGGAACAGCAAGTGGTACACAATAGACTTGCAGTTTCATGTGCAATCATCTTTTTTATTATCCTATGTCATGGAAATGTTTGTCTTATTCCATAATTTTTGTTAAAAAGAAAAAAAAGAAAAGAAACTGCACAAACCTTAAATGAGCTTCCTAAGGGAAAAAGACCCAGAACCTAATGGATTTACAAGTGAACTCTACCAAACATTTAAGGAATTATTAATCTTTAATATTATATAGAGTATTTGAAAGAAAATGGCTAAATGAGTCCAACCAAATTACTCTTATGACACAAATATGATTTTGATATGTAAACCAGGGAGAACAAAAATAATTATAGGCAATTGCCCCTAATATTGATGCAAGAAAATTCAAATATAATATTTGCAAGGATATTACAGTAATATATCACAAAGACTCACTATGACCAGGTGAAATTTATAGCAGGAATGTAGGGCTAGTTCAATATCAGGGAAACTATCAGCATAATTTACCATATCAATATAAAAAACAACAAAAGTCATATGATTATATCAATAGATAAAGAAAAAGCTTTTTGACAAAATAAAATACTAATTCCTATTAAAAACATTAGAAAGCATAGGAATAAATAATAATACCAGGGGGGCAGCTAGGTGGCGCAGTGGATAGAGCACCGGCCCTGGATTCAGGAGGACCTGAGTTCAAATCCAGCCTCAGACACTTAACACTTACTAGCCATGTGACCCTGGGCAAGTCACTTAACCCCAATTGCCTCACTAAATAATAATAATAATAATAATACCAGGACTCTTTCTTAAAATGTAAATACTATCTATCTAAAACAAAGAGCAAGCATATCTGTGATAGAAATGAGCTGGAACTTTTCCCAATAAGATGAGGGATGAAGGGGGGCAGCTAGGTGGTGCAGTGGATAAAGCACCGGTCCTGGATTCAGGAGGACCTGAGTTCAAATTCGGCCTCAGACACTTGACACTTACTAGCTGTGTGACCCTGGGAAAGTCACTTAACCCCCTTTGCCCCCCCCAAAAAAAGATCAGGGGTGAAGCAAG
Organism: Dromiciops gliroides; assembly: GCF_019393635.1. Classification (NCBI taxonomy): domain Eukaryota; kingdom Metazoa; phylum Chordata; class Mammalia; order Microbiotheria; family Microbiotheriidae; genus Dromiciops; species Dromiciops gliroides. The sequence goes on along the minus strand of NC_057861.1, from coordinate 178,633,493 downwards.
AATGCCTATTATCACCACTATTATTTAATAGTGTACTAAAAATGTTAGTTATAGCAATAAGACAAGAAAAAGAAATTGAAGGAATAAAAATAGGCAATGAGGAAACAAAACTCTCACTCTAAAGACAATATTATGCTATACTTAGAAAACCCTAGGGGGCAGGTAGGTGGCACAGGGGATAAAGCACCGGCCCTGGATTCAGGAGGACCTGAGTTCAAATTTGGCCTCAGACACCTGACACTTATGAGCTGTGTGACCCTGGGAAAGTCACCTAACCCTCATTGCCCCACAAAAAATAGAATAAAAATAAAATAGAAAACCCTAGTAAATCAACTAAAAAACTAATTGAAACTATTAACAACTTTAAAAAAGTTGCAGGATATAAAACAAACCTACATAGATCATCAGGATTTCTATATATTACCAAAAACAACCCAGAAGGAAGAGATAGAAAGAGAACTTTCATCTAAAATAAATACAGACATTATAAAATATACTTGGGAGTCTACCTGTCTCAGAGACTATATGAAAACAATTACAAAACACTTCTCACAAATAAAGACATATCTGAACAACTGGAGAAATAATCATTATTCATTGGTAGCTGAGCCATTTTGATAAAAATGACAATTCTACCTAAGTTAACTTGCTTATTTAGTGGCAAACTAATCAAACAACATAAGAATTATTTTGTAGAACTAGAAAAAATAATAACAAAATTTACCTGGAAGAACAAAAGGTCAAGAATATCAAGGGAATCAATAAAAAAAAAAGTGAAGGAAATGGCTTACCAGTACCAGATTTTAAACTATGTGACAAAGTGATGATCATGAAAACAATCTGGTACTGGCTTAATGTGGTGGGTCAGTAGAATAGCTTAGGTACACAATACACAGTAGTAAATGGCTATAGTAATCTGATGTTTGATAAACTCAAAGATCCAATCTTTTCAGGCAAGAACCTTCCCTTTGATGAAAAATGCTGGGAAACTGGAAAGCAGCTTAACGGAAACTAGACATAGACCAATATCTCACACTGTTAACCAAATTAAGATCAAAATGGGTAAAGGAATTGATACATAAAGGGTGAAATCATAAGTACATAAAGGGAGTATGGAAATCTTTGTCAGATGTGTGGGTAAGGGAAAAGGTTATGACCAAACAAGAAATATAAAAGATCATGGGACATAAAATGGATACTTTTAAGTACATTAAATTAAAAAGGTTTTGAATAAACAATCATAGCCAAAATTAGGAGGAAAGGAGGAAATTAGAGGCAGGGAAATTTTACAAGTTTCTCTGAGGATATCATTTCTCACATATATCAGGAACTGAATTAAATTTACAAAAATAAGAGCCATTCTCCAAATGAGAAATGGTCAAGGATATGAATAGGCAGAAACCAAAGCTATCATTAGTCAAATGAAAAATTCTCTAAATCACTACTGATTAGAGAAATGCAAATTAAAACAATCCCAAGGTACCACTTCATATCTATCAGCATGGTTAACAGGATAGTAAAGGAAAATGATAAGTCCTAGATGGGATGTGGAAAAATAGGTACACTAATGCACTGTTGGTAAGATTGCAGAATGGTCTATCCATTCTGGAAAATAATTTGGAACTATACCCAGAGCTATAAAAGTATGCATACCCTCTGACTCACCAATACTACTACTAAATCTATATTCCAAAGGGAAAAGGACCCATATGCACAAATATATTTATATCAGTTATTTTTGTGGTGGCAAGGAATTGGAAATTGGGAGAATGCCCATCAATGGTAAATGGCTGAACAAGTTGTAGTATATTATTGTGATGGAATATTATTATAGAATAAAAAAACGCTGAGCAGTATGTTTTCAGAAAAAGTTTTAAAGACTTATATGAACTGATGCAAAGAGAAATGAACAGAACTAGGAAAATATATACAGTAATAGCAATATTGTATCAATGATAAACTGTGGAAGACTAAGCCATTCTGATCAATACAGTGATCCAAGAAAATTCCAAAGGACTCATATCCACCTCCAAAGAGATAACTGATGAACTGCAGATTGAAGAATACTTTTGTTTTACTTTATGTTTCTTTTATTTTTTGCAACAGGACAAATATATGTTTTATATGACTCACATGTATAATTGGTATCATAATGCTTGCTTTCTCAATGGATGTAGATGGGTAAGGGGGGAAGAATTTGGAACTCAAATGATATTTGAAGATGAATGCTTAAAATAAATTTAAATTTTATAAATGGCAAAAGTCCTCCCTCTAATACCAGCCCACCTAGTTACAACCCTCAGCGAGATTGCTGACTAACTCATTGCCTATAGAGGTCTTTGTCATGCTCTGGGAAATTATTTTAAAACTGAATAAATAATTCTTTTTTTTTTCAGCTCCAATCCCCCAGCCTGAGAACCACTCTGGTAAAATAACACAGTGGTAAATCTCTCTCTTTCTCTTCCCTTCTAGACACTCTTTTATGGCTCCTTACTATTATAGTTTAGCAAAGAATGGCACATGAAGCCTAGTAATGAAATTGTTAACCATCTTTATTATAATTTCTGGCTTATGAGACAAAATAAAAACAGAAATTTATACACATATATATATACTTTTCTTTGTTTATATATACATATATGTGTAAAGAAAGAAAAGTTTCATTAGACAGACACATAAGCTCTTGGGAGATAGAGAAGGGGAAAAAGAGAGAAAAGAAAATTGAGGTACAATTGCCTAAGTCTATAATATCCTTGGGCATTTTCAGCAACAGAATATTTACCCTGATGTTTATCATGCATGATCTGACTCTGCATTCCCCTGTCTCAATTCCAGCACTGAGCATTTTATGGCTAGTGCTATTTCAACTGCCCACAATCCCTTGGGCTAGGTGGACAGATGTATTAATCACATCAGCCCCTTCCAGCAGTCCTCAGATTAAGGAAAATTCCCTCAAGTATCAAAGAGCGAAACACTGTAGTGATTTCTGCTCAAACCAGCCAGCATTCCTCTTCAGCATTCTGATCTTAGCATTGCCAAGAAAGTGATACATCTTAGTTCAAAATATAGAAAGTTTATCTAACCTGGTTCAAGCTGGTGCAAAGTGGGAGATAATCATCATCAGTACAATACCCTGACTTGTTGCATCTTTCAACCATCCCCCACCCCTGCCTTACAACAACCTTCCCCTGACCAGGAACTGGGTCCCCTTTTGCCCTGGTCTCTCGAGAAGAAAGAAATTTGATAAATACAATCACTCAGTGCAATTAAGGACTCCATGTTAACTCTCCTTAGTTGTGTGACTTTAGGTAAATCAATTTCCCTGGGCTTCTCTTTCCTCATTTGAAAAATAAGGGAATGTGGGAAGTATGACCCTGGGCAAGTCACTTAACCCTCGTTGCCCCACAAAAAAAAAAAAAAGGAGTGAATTAGATGACTCCTAAGAGCCCTTCCGGTTCTAACTTTTATGATTTGACTTGCATTTTAGAGGGGCAGCTAGGAGGTGCAGCTAGGTGGATAGAGCACGGGGCTTAGAGTCAGGAAGACTTATCTTCATGAGTTCAAATCCAGCCTCTTTAATCCTGTTTGCCACAGGTTCCTCATCTAGAGAAGGAAATGGAAAAGTATCTTTGTCAAGAAAACCCAAATTGGGTTATGAAGAGTCAGACATGACTGAACAACAACTAACATATTCTGGACAGGGACAGTGAACCACTTAATACAAAGGTAAAACTGTTAGAGGTGGAATTTCAGGCATTCATGGCAGGAAATTTTGAGAATGCTTCTAAATTCTCCCAACTCACACCCTGTGGACTATTATATCTTTCACCTTTTTGTAGGTTTAGCCCAGAGTTCTTCCATCAATAATGCATATCAAGCATGACTATAAAAAAAACAAAACCCCAAAACATTCTTCATGTGCACTGGACCATGGTTAGCTTCCTTTGCCACTCCATGATGACTTGGTAGTTTTCAAAAATAAACTAGATAACCCCCTGCCTGGTTTTCCATTTAATTATTGCTGAGGTTCAATAGAAAATCCTGCCAGCAAAATAACATTAGCAACTGATGTTCCATCAAATACCTCAGGAATGACGCTCTGAGGTTCATTAATATTGCTGCAAATACCATCTGATCGGTCTCGCCAATTGTCATTGTCAGGCAGAACTCCAAAGAAAAATGTGGTAGTTAACGATACAAGATGTTGGCTATGGAACAAACTCGGGTGTTACCCTTTATTGTATCTGACATTGAACTTGGTTTAGAAAAAAAAAAAAGGATTTGACCCTCAGTCTCTACAGTATCTCTATCTGAACATCTATGATCCCTTTCCCCATCAAGCTAGAGGGAATGGATTTCTCGGGGCATTAATTCAAATATGACCTGATTGGGTAATGACCTCCACACTCCAAAGCTTATAGGTTTCACATTTATTTTTAAAAGATGCAATTTCTTCTGGCTACTACTTTCCCAATGCTTTGTATTGTTTTATTTTATTCCCCAGGTTGTCTTAGAAACCGGGATGGAATTATTCATTTTCTGAGAACAGTCTTTATTGCTTGCATTGCAAGTTCTCCTCCTTATTTAGAAGAATAAAATAAATTGTATTCCTTTCAGAAAAGAAAGCACTTAAAGCATAGATTGGGGGGGGATGCTTCATGAAAATAAATTTCATGAACCAAGATTTATGAAGTATTTTTTTAAAGTTTCAGAGGTTCACTTAAATAAGGCTAAAATTCAAACCTGTTCAAACTTAGTTTTTGCCATTCTCATCTTCTAGCCTGTGTGAAATAAACTGCTATTTCCATCTGTGCAGAACAGATAGTTACATTAGTCACAGAAATTTCTCTGTTGGTGGAACTGGTGAAAGCCAGGTCAGCAGGACGGTCTTAAGTTCTAAAACGTAGGCAGTGATTTGGGAACGATTATTGCTCAGACATTAGTCACCCACTGGCAGCCAAAAATTCTAGGAGATGCAAAATAATTGCTAGGATGCCTAGATCAGGCTAGCAGGAGAAGGCTCAGACATATTGCCTGCAACAAACAGATTGTTCTGTGCTTCTAATGATCTCTCTCTCTCTCTCTCTCTCTCTCTCTCTCTCTCTCTCTCTCTCTCTCCCCTCTCCTCTCCTCTCCTCTCTCTCCTTCCTTCTTTTTCTCTTCCTTCCTCTCTCCCCTTCTCCTCTCTTCCTTCTTTTCTTTTCCTCTCTCCCTTTTTCTCTTCCTCCTTTTTTTCTCTCCCTCTCCCTCTCTCCCCCTTCTCTCTGTCTCCCTACCTCCCTTTCTCTCCCTAATTCCAACTCTCTTTCCCTCCCTCCTCTACATTTCTATCCCTCCCCCTGTCTCCCTCTTCTTTCTCCTTCCCTATCTTTCCTCCTTTCCCTCTCCCCTTTTCTCTCTACCTCCCTCTCCCCTTCCCCTTTTCTCTTCTTCCCTCTCAGTAAATGAAGAAGATGCCACTCTTAGCCAAAGACTATATAAGCAAATGTTTAATGTTTCTTGAGAGTTAGTCCCAGGAACCTAGACTGAAAGGAGTGAAGCCTTGGTAGACCTTTCTGAGATATTAACTCAACCTTATCTTTTTATCTGGTGTAATTTTAGTAAAATTCCTAGGGGAACAAAAGTAATACTTATAAACTAACCCTCAAATGTTATTAGGCTGGGGCAGCTAGGTGGCGCAGTGGATAGAGCACCGGCCCTGGATTCAGGAGGACCTGAGTTCAAATCCCGCCTCAGACACTTGACACTTACTAGCTGTGTGACCCTGGGCAAGTCATTTAACCCCAATTGCCTTGTAAAAAAACAAAAAAACAAAACAAAACAAATGTTATTAGGCTTTTACTTCATAGTTCTTATATTATCTGGGGATATGATTTGACATTCAATAAGTATTAATTGATTGATTGATTGATTAGGCAGCTAAGTGCCACAGTAGATAGAGTACTAGGCCTGGAATTAGAAAAACTCATCTTCTTGAATTCTAATCTGGCTCCAAATACTTACTAGCTATGTGACCCTGGGCAAGTCACTTAAGCCTGTTAGCCTCAGTGAACTGGAGAAGGAAATGGCAAACCACACCAGTACCTCTGCCAATAAAACCCCAAATAGGGTCCAAAAGAGTTGGACATGATTGAAAAATTTCTGAAAAAACAACAACAAAAGGTATTAATTATTGGGGGCAACTAGGTGGTGCAGTGGATAAAGCACTGGCCCTGGATTCAGGAGGACCTGAGTTGAAATCTGGCCTCAGACACTTGACACTTACTAGCTGTGTGACCCTGGGCAAGTCACTTAACCCTCGTTGCCCTGCCAAAAAAAAAAGTATTAATTATGAAGTGGTAAGATAATGAGCTTGGGCTATAAATCCAGTAGAATATGAACTCCTTGAAGGGCAAGGACTGTTTAGGTTTTTTTGTCTTTATACCTAGCATAGTTCCTTAAGGCACAATAGGCAATTCATAAGGGTTTCTTGAGGGGCGAATCCAGGTAAAACACTTAGAAACACTTAGGTTCATGAGAAAACAACAGCAATAATATTGTAGAATCCAAGGCATTCTGCCTTTGTATGGGAGGTTTCCAGAAAAGTGACCCTAGGTCCAAGGTAATGTGTGAGACTGCATCCACTTAAAGATATAGCTCACCATACTCCACTGGAATGTTTACCATTAGTACTCTGCTACTGAAAGCAATTAGCCTAAAACAAAGATGTTTAATGTACTGGAAAGAAAATAGAAGAAAAATAGCAACAAAAACCACCCCCCTATTTTAAAATCTGGGGCACATTGATGGACAGATACCCACTATCAGTGGGAAGAGTGGACATGTCCAAGGAACATTTGTGGAAGGGCAAACAGGGAAAACTTGAACAGAGTATACATATGAAGCAGAAATTCATGGCTCCTACATGGTAGAACCACTAATGTCTTCTGATGAAAAAAATGAATAAGTGAAATAAAAAGTATTGATTAGGTGCTTACTACATGCTAAGTACTATGCTGAGCTCTGGAAAGACAGATTAAAAAATGGGACAGTAGCTGTTCTCAAAGAGTTCACACTCTAATCAGAGGAAATAGCACATATAAAATAGCTACAAGATTGGAAAGACTCAGAAGTCCTGTCCTAGGGGTTCAGGAACAGAATGAATTGAAAAGTCTAGGTATCCTTAGGGTAAACATCTGGTCAAATGATAGTGCTCAGAGATCTAAAGAGCATGACAGCAATGCAGATGATAAAGGACCTGAATACTTGAGGATGCAATAGCAGTGCAAATGGTAAGGCCTGCTAGCCATCTCACTGGAAGGCTTAAAGTTGGTGACTTCCAGCACATCCAAATGGTATGCCACTTGGCAGCTATTCTGATGAGCTCTAAGGAGGGAGAGAAATGAAGGCCATGCATGAAGAAAGGGTGCCCCATCAGCACTTCTTTCCCCTGTGCTAGGGCCTGAGAAATCCAGGGGCACTGAAGTCATTAGAGAAGGGATGATGGGAAGACAAGGATGAGAGGCACCCCTGCTTGCTTTTCCATCTGACCAGCCCAGGCCTTCTATCCACTGGTCTTAAGGGCCATGCAATCTCTGCCAGATGTTTCTCCCTGTGAGATTTAAAATTGGATATAAGAGCATTAAACTCCCCTTTAACCTTTCCCTTATATATCTCCCAGACCAGTAAGAGAAAGAAACCTCTGAGCTTTAATTAGAGATGGATTAATTAGCTTTTATTGTTTGGGAATTAATTAGCCAACAAACAGGTGATACTGATTAGGGAAATAGGAAAGTAGAAATACAAATGAATAGTCTTAGATCTAAACTTAGTCTATATTCTTTTATAAAGCTCACCAAATCCCAAAGCTACCTCTCAGGCTGAGAACCAGCGTCAAGTGCGTGCTGCCACCAAGGACCAGAGCTGATCACCCGAACACATCGTCAAACCTGAGCCAGTGTGTGTGTGCCAAGAGCTGAGAGCCCACTTCTGTTCTCTCCTCATTTTTAGGCTCGAGTCCTGGAAGTCTCATGTGCTCGGCCATGCTCTCCCGGGCAGCAGCAGGCACATGGCTGTCCATCATGGTCTCCTCCCCGAAAGGGTGGTCCTTCAAAAACTGGCGGTTAAATTTTAGTTAAAAACCTTCATTTTTTTTTACCACATCCCTGAGGGTATCACTGCTTGACAGTGCTCCACTGGTCTCATGCCTCTAAGGATTTTATGAACACCTCTCTCTGTTAGGTTCCTGGCTTCATCTCTTCAGTATGCCTGCTAGTTGCCATGGCTCCTGTCTGCTAGAGTGCACAGGCTAGAGGGATAGGTAGACTATCTAATTCTATTAGCCACCACACCCAGCTAAGAACCAAAAAGCAGGCATAATACTCCCAAGCTAAGATTGTCTAATTTTTTTAAAGGTATTTCTTCCTGTCAAGAGAAGTCACATCCTTATTCTAATCCTCTTCTAACATAGGGTTAGAAAGTTGAAGCTCCCATTTAATTTTAGGGGGCTCTTGTTCCCTTACATTCATTTTAAGGGGTTCTACCAAAGGAATTCCCCAGAATTATTCCACTAGAAATCCTGAGTATTCTCTTTCTACTTCAGTGCCTGAAGAGATTGTATTCCAAGGATTTCCTTTTAATCTTGAGGAGAAAGACACAGATCCTTTATCCATAAAAAATTTTGAGACAGATTATAAGATTATTGACAGTATAAAATGCTCTTGAGAAAAAAAGTAGAATTATATACCACCTAAATAAATGTTGGGAAATGAGGAATAAGATATTTGTTGAGGTATATACCTTTATGCACATTACGCCACAAGTGGAAGAGATTATTATTTTGTTTCCAAAAATCCAATATTATGAAGAAGTTAAAAATAAGTCAATTATACATATGGCAAAATAGCTGGATATTTTTACTCAGAAGACAGAGTTAAAAGATAAAATACAAAGTGGTGCCAGAGAGTTCCTTCATCAGAGAAAATCAAAGGCAAACTGAAAAGATGAAATCTAGAATCTTAGAATGGGAAGATATCAGCACTGGTAGAGACCTTAAAGGTAATGTAATCCAATTCTCCCATTTTATAGATGAGGAAACTAAATCCCATGGAGGTTAATTGACTTGCCCAAGATCACAAAACTACTGAATGGTAGAGCCCAGACTAGAGGTCTGGAACCCTAATTTGGGGGTGTTCTTTCCATTCCACTGTACTTTTTCAAGATGGTGTTGGCAAGATAGTATGGCATCTAAAGTTAGGAATGTTATGATATTAAAAGATGCCATTTAGTCGGTCAGCCAATTAATATTTATTAAGCACCTGCTATGTACCAGGAAATATGCTTTGTATTGCATTTTAAGGTTTGCAAAATGCTTTATGCATATCATCTCATTTGATGCTCCTATCAGTCCACACATCATTCCCATTTTACAGATGAAGAAATTGAGGCTCAGAAAAGTTATGTGATTTGGCCATGCCACACAATGAGTAAGTGTGAGAGGCAGGATTCAAATGTAGGTCTTTCCTGACTCCAAGTTCAACACTCTTTCTACTTTTCTACTACCCTATTCTTCTATGTAACTATTGTGTGGCCTCTGAACATTAAGTTATAAAATATTAGAAAAGGGACATCGAGATTAAGTAAATTTTGTTTTAGACAGAAAGAAACAAAGATGAAATCCGATAATTAAAGAGCAAGCAGCACTCTACCTTCAAGATAGAAAAGATTGATGGGCAATACTGGAGGAAGAAAAGATATAAAGGAAGTAATAAGGAGGAGGATCAATGTAAGCCAATTTGGGAATCAACATTGGTATGTAGAAGTAATGAGGTGCCTACAGGAAAATATTGACAAGAGAAACAAGACAAGGAGAAAAGAAATTACACAAATACTAAAGATTAAAGAATAAGACTAAGTCTGCCTAAAGAAAGCTAAGGTGGTAGAAGGAGAAAAGGAAGGCAAAGGCAAGAAATAAGAATTTACCTATAAAGACACTAAAACACACCAGATGATAGAAGACAGACAAGGTGGTGGTGATATTAAGAGACAGAATCCAGTCAAACACAGGCCAGCTCACTCAAAAAGTTATAATAATAATCTTAGCAGACATTTATACAGAGCTTTAAAGTTTGCAAAGCACTTTACATATATAACCTTCTTTGATCTTCCCAATAACCCTGGAACTACAAATATTTTTAAAAACCAGTTTTACAGATAAAGGAACTGAGAATTAGAATATTAAATCACTTATCCATGTTTATAGTTAATGTGGAGGTCAGATTTGAAATCACATTTCTCTTAATTCCAAGTCCAGAAATCTTTCCATTACAGGAGCCTCTGTTAAGGTGGAGCTTATATGACATGCTAAGTTACCAGATGTGGAGGAGAACAGAAAAGGAACAATGGAAAGAACTGAACAAAAATGAATACTGGGAAGTTGGTCCTCTAGATAAGCAGAGAAATAGTAAGAAAGCAGCTAGCTGTGCCTGATGGGTTTAAGTTATGAGCTACAACTATACTCCATCATTAGGTATCAAATGTCTGTGCCAAGTCATTGTTAGTTATATTTGAAAGACTATGAAAAAAAAAAAGACTATGGAGAATCAAAGTGCTACTGCAATGATTTAAGTTATGCAGATGTCCCAAATTTACCCCAAATGGTAAGATAATGGAGGCTACAAACTTGAGGTCACTGACCTTGACTCAAATTCCTGTAAAATTCTAGAAGATTCAAGTATAGTGCAGACTTTGTGTTCACTCTTTCAACCTTTGCTCACACTGGAAGGTTGGGTCTCCAAAGTGCAAGTGACTGCTGTTCTTCTCATGTTCCTAGAGTTAATGCTGAAGGGTTAGGATTTCCAGTTCTCATGAGCCCCCATCTGGTGTGCCCCAGTTTTATTTAACCAATTAATGTCTCTCAAATATAAATTTTTACAAAGAGATATTTACTGAAAGGGTATAGCATACACTAAGTAAAACATCTCTCTGCACCCCCCAAAAAAAGTCTGGGACACACTTTCCAACAAATACATACAGACTCCAGGGGCAAGTAGGCTAAAATTTTGAAAGCACATGTAGTAAAGGGGCTCTTAACAACTTCTGATTGAATAGAAGTTAACTTTTTTCCTTTTCTGAAGTTCTCATGAAGTTCCCCCGAAGTGTGACTTTTTGTTGCCTTCAGAGGGTCTGGGTCCTTGTAGATTAATGCAGTTTCCTTTCTTTGGAATGTCTAGTTTATCCTTGGTTATGAATGTAAACACTGCCATCAGCCACTGATATTCTCAAGACCCTTTTTTTCATCAATGATGGGGAGCCAGAATCTCCCAAACTTTTGAAATTTGCAAGGCTTCCTAGAAAAGGAATCTCAGTCAATGATTCATCACATTTTTTTTTTAAAGTGAGGCAATTGGGGTTAAGTGACTTGCCCAAGGTCACATAGCTAGTAAGTGTTAAGTGTCTGAGGCTGGATTTGAACTCAGGTACTCCTGAATCCAGGGCCGGTGCTCTATCCACTGAGCCACCTAGCTGCCCTATTCATCACATCTTAATCCTTCAAAACTAAATAAGGATTTTCCTTCTGCCAAATTTATACCTTTTGTGACATTATTTTCTGCTACTTCTCTTCTTGCCTAACTGCTACTTCTCAGTCTCATTTGTAAGTTTTCCTTCAAGTTATGCCCACAATGGGGCAGCTAGGTGGCGCAGTGGATAAAGCACTGGCCCTGAATTTAGGAGGACCTGAGTTCAAATTCAGCTTCAGACACTTGACACTAGCTGAGTGACCCTGGGCAAGTCACTTAACCCTCATTGCCCTGCAAAAACAAAACAAAACAAACAAACAACAAAAAAAACCAAGTTATGCCCACAAACCATAAGTGTCCCCCAAGGGTCCATCCTTCACCCTCTTCTCCCTCTATACTATATCACTCCATTATCTCCTCAGCCCCCATGGGTTTAATTATCATCTCTACGCAGATGATTCTTCATTCTACTTATTTATCCCTAACCTCTCTCCTAACTTCCAGTCCCATATCACTAACTATATGCCTAATGACCATTTCAAGCTAAATATCACAGTCATCTCAAACTCAACATGCCCAAAATATAACTCATTATCTTTCCCTTTTTTTCCAACATCTGTATTTTTGTTTAGGGTGCCACCATCCTCTCAGTTACCCAGGCTCATAACCTTGGGGTTATATTCAACTTCTAACTCTCACTCACTCCAAATATCCAATCTGTTGGCAACATTTGTCATTTCTAACTTCACAACATATCTTGTACCTGCTCTCCTTCTCTCCATTCACACAGATCTGATACCCTGGTGTAGGTCCTCATCACATCTATACCATTGCAATAACTTTCTGGTAGTTTTCCTCATCTAAAGTCCCTCCCCACTCCAATCCATTCTCCAATCATCTGTCAAGATGATCTACCTAAAGCACAGATCTAACCATGTCATCTCTCAAAAAAATATTTCAGTGGCTCCCTATTACCTACAGCAGAGGTGTCAAACCTGTGACCCATGAGCCCCAAGTGGCTCATAACACTCCCATATACTCTATGATCCAGCAACACTGGTTGGATAACATTCTATCTTCAGACTCTGTGTCTTTTCACTGGCAGGGGACATTGCCAGTTGCTTGACCTATGGCTTGCTATTTGACCCCGATGACTAGAGGAAAATGAAGCTCATTACTTTGCCCAGCTCTGCCTCATTTAAATCCAATTCACTTGCAAGTTAAGATATCACTCTTCTGATGTCATTGGTCCTCTTCAAGAATGAAGGATAACATAACCACCTAACGCCTAGGATTATCTCCCTCCTCACCTCTGTCTCCTATTTTCATTTAAGATTTAGTTCAAATCCCATTTTCTACAAGAGGTTTTCCTGACCTCCCCCACCCCTACTACCTTCTCTCTGAGATTACCTCTCATTTACATGGTACATATTTTATAGGAACATCGTGATTTTCTTGTTTCCCTCATTAGAATGTGAGGCTTGTTTTTGCCTTTCTTTGTATTCCCAGAATTTGGGGCAACTAGGTTCCAGTGGATAGAGCACTGGCTCTGAAGTTGGGAGGACCTGAGTTCAAATCTGACCTCAGACACTTACCAGCTCTGTGACCCTGGGCAAGTCACCTAACCCCAATTGCCTTAAACATCCAGGACCATCTCCAGTTGTCCTAATATTGATCTTGCCAATAGACCTAGATGGCTCTGGAGGAGACAGTGAGGTTGCTGAATTTGCACAGCCCTCCCTCACTTAAATCAGATTCACTGCAAGTAATGACATCACCTCCTGATATCCTGGTCCTCTTAGAGAATGATGGACAAACGACATTTCCAACTGAATAAATGTTTGTTTAATGACTGACTAGACTGATTCAATAGAGGTGTCAAGGAATTGTTCATGCCTATTTTACATCTTTAATTGATAAATTCTGTAACTCACAGAGATATTCTCACTTGATAAAGGTATGAGAATTTAGAGCATCTTGTTAGTTACATTTAAGGGTGAGGGTGATTAGCTAATTGTTTCATACCCAGGGCCTCCTGCATTTGATTGGAGTGGGATAGATATCCATCCTTAAACTAAGAATAGTTATTGAACATCTAAAATGGAAATAGTAATCTCCAAAAGTCCATGAGCCTTCACTAAGAGAGATCATGCCAGATTTAATTTATTTCAGGTTTTTAAAATGGAGTTATTAGGCTAGTAGGTCAGGAGACTACTGCAGATAAGTTTACCTAGATTTTTTAGCAAAACATTCAGTAAATTCTATCACATTCTTGTAGAGAAGATGGAGAAATATGGGTTAATGACAAAATAGGTAGATTTGAAGCTATTTTAATGACCAAATCAAAAATTAGTTCATGGTTCTAGGTGAACTTAGAAAAAACTCTATAGTAGAGTATTTTTCATCAGATTTATGGTGGTTTTTGTTTTGTTTTGTGGGTTTTTTTGTTTTTGTTTTTCGGGGCAATGAGGGTTAAGTGACTTGCTCAGGATCACACAACTAGTAAGTGTCAAGTGTCTGAAGCCAGCTTTAAACTCAGGTCCTCCTGACTCCATGGCCCATGCTCTATCCACAGTGACACCTAGCTGCCCCCTATAGGGTTTTTATTGAGCTACAGTTTGCTTTTAAGAAATCTGTATGTTTTAGTGGATTGCAAACTCAATGTGAGTCCATAGTTTAATAGAGAAGTCAAAAAAGCTCACATATTCTTAAACAGCAAAAAAAAAGAGACAATGCCCAGGACTTGAAGAAAGTTATGTGAGCAAGCCTTGTAAGATAAAAGGTCTACTTTGGCAAGACATTGATTCCATTTTCTGCTACCTTCATCAAACCTATTTATACAGGTTTAACAATGTGCTTGTTATTAACCTTGTTGTGAAACATTATTCTCAGCATCTTCTAAAGTACTTATCATGAGAGTAACTGGAATCTGAACCCAACCCAAAAAAAGACACTATTTTATTTATTTATTTATTTTTCTTTTCTTTTTTTTTTTTAAGTGAGGCAATTTGGGTTAAGTGACTTGCCCAAGGTCACACAGCTAGTAAGTGTTAAGTGTCTGAGGCTGGATTTGAACTCAGGTACTCCTGACTCCAGGGCCGGTGCTCTATCCACTGCACCACCTAGCTGCCCTGACACTGTTGTATTTATAGAGAGCTATTTAATAGGGACCATGAAGTACAAGTACAGGGGGTAATTCTTAGCATAATAATGTGCAAATCTATTTTTTAATTACTCTAATATATTGAAAATAAAATTCTTAACAAAAATGCTAAATATAACATACACAATTACTTCTGCAAAGAAGACGTTAATAGCTAATAAACTCCCAACTCCTTTCACTCTCCCCATTCCAATGGTACTGAAACCCTCATTTTTGGAAGAACAAAATCTCCACTTCTAAGACCAAATGTCATTCCTATCCATCTCAATTCTATTCCGCTAATGACTCGCTCTAAATCTGCCTTCCCTTTTCATTGTGCCCGCTGGAATGCCTACTCCATAATTAACAAATTTATCTCATCTTAAATTTCTTCCTTTTTTACTCCCTCCATTTTCTGACATGCACTGAGACCTGTTTCCCTCCTAATGACACTGATTCCTTGTTCACCTTTTCCAGTACTGAATGCACACTTTCTCATACCCCTTGACTCACTGGTTTTAGTGGGGAAGTTGGAATATTTCTTGCTCTACATTCCCACTTCTAGACTCTCCTCTACCATGATTATCCAGCAATCTGTCCTCCTTTGTAATATACACTATCTAAATTTACCACCCAGTCTATATCCTGGTGGTTATCTACCCATTCCCAGGATATTCTCCCTCCTTTCTCAATGAATTTAGTGCCTAGTTCATGATCTATATCTTTACCCCAAATCCTACCCCTACACCTATCCTCATACTAGGGGACTTGAATATATAAGCAAATGTTTCCTCAAACACTCTAATTTTCTAGGTCCTATTCATCTGCTGCATTTTAACTACATACAGGGATGGTCATACTCTGATCTCACTACAGATTTCCACTTCCAGGTTCATGAACTCCAAAATTCTTATATCCAATTATAGTAATTTATCATTCTATCTTTCCCATGGTCTTCATTTCCTCTATTTCACCAAGTCATCACCCCCTACATAACTACACTCTCATCCCTTCACAATCCTGACCCCTTGGTAAATGAAATCAACTCTACATTGTTGTCAGACCCCAACTGAGGACTGATCTCACCATTGGCCTCCTTTGCTCCTTGGAACGTCTTGTTAGTTACGTTTCATTTTTGTGGGAATCAAAGGAGAGTTTTGCAAACCATAAATTGCTCTAAAAGTATCTACTATTATCAATACTAGTTGTGGAAACTGAGGGTGTTTTGTCTAGAGAAGAGAACACTTCTGGGGTTGGTGGGGGGGATGATTGTTCCATGAAAGTATTTGAAGGACTGTTTCTTGGAAGAAGAATTAGATTTTTTCCACTTGACCTCAGAGAGCAGAACTTGAAACATTAGGTGGAAGTTACAAAAAGACAAATTAAGGCTTGATATAGATTTTTAAAAAAAACCAACAACTTCCTAGCAGTTAGCAGTATCCAAAAGTAGACTGGGCTGCCTTGGGATATAATGGATTTCCTTCCCTTCCCTGGAGGTCTTTAAGCACAGACCAGATAATCATTTGTCAGGAAAATGATAGAGGAAATAATTAGTCAAATATGTGCTAGATGGCCTCTCTGGTTTCTTCTTACCAGGGGTATGCTGGAGCCAGCTCAAACTGGCCCTGGAGAGCCAATTGTTAAATTTTCAGTGTGAGCACTTATACCTTGGAAATCAGAAAATGCTACAAATCAGGGCTTGATTTATTGTTTTATTGGTTGTATCTAGACTTTTTTCCATAAAAATATTTTATTATTATCAAGTTACAGGTAGAGATAGTTTTCAACATTTTTTATAAGATTTCTAGTTTCAAATTTTTCTCCCTCTCTCCCCTCCCTCCCCCTTCACCAAGACAGCAAGTAATCTGATATAGGTTATAGATGTACAATCACATTAAACATATTTCTGCATTAGTCATGCTGTGAAAGAAGAATCGGAGCAAGAAGGAAAAACCTCAAAAAAGAAAAACAACAACAACAAAAACAATAGAAATAGTATGGTTCAATCTGCATCTAGATTCTACAGTTCTTTTTTTCTGGATTTGGAGAGCATTTTCCATCATGAGTCCTTTGGAACTATCTTGGACCATTGTATTGCTGAGAAGAATCAAGTCTATCACAGTTGATCAACACATAATGTTGTTGATACTGTGTACAATGTTCTCCTGGTTCTGCTCATCTCACTCAGCATCAGTTCATGTAAGTCCTTCTAGGTGTGTCTAGGATTTTAAAAAGGGAAGGAGCAAATGTTAATAAGTAAATTAAACTTAAAAATGTGTCCCACACACATTCTTTTTTCTTTTCTTTTTTGGAAAGTCAGTTGTTAAACATTTACCAACACACCACTGTTTTCCACTATAGTTCTATATGTAATATAGATATGTAATATGTAATAATAATTCTGTGATATGTCAAAGCTTCTTGAATTCTGGGTTGCAACCCCATATGGAGTCACATAACTGAATGTGGGGTGTGTGAAAAATTTGGCAATGGTAAAAGGTTTCGTATACCTATTTTATATGCCTATATACCTGGGGTCATGTAAAATTTTCTCCAGTGAAAAGGGGTTGCAAGTGGAAAAAGTTTAAGAAGCCCTGATATAAGTAAGAGAATTTTACTCAGCTTTAAGAAAGGAAGAAAAGCCATGTGGGTAATATCGTTAGGCTCTGGTTGAGGCTTTTAATGTGTTGTTTTGATTTATTTGTTTGTTTTTTCAAGAAAAAGGACATGACAACAATTAATTTACCATTTAAAAAATGATAAATTTTAAAGATGAATTCAAGTGATTAACTCAGAAAGTAGACTCCCCAAAGACTATGAAAATGCAATTTCTAGACTATTTCAAGCAACTATATCACAAATACTATTAGGAATCTAGATCTGGATGAAACATGGAGCAATAGCCTTTAATAGCATAGACTATTAAAAAAATAGTACAGAAAGCTTATTCATCTTAGGAAATAGCACCATGCCTAAAGAATGAAGTGGTCAGCTTGCCTAATGAGACTCAGGAGAAAACCACCAGCAGGCCCTAGTGGGATTTCTTCCTTTAAGTTAGGGCAAGCCCATGAGTCACCATCCATATTTGTAATCTCTCTGAGAGAAGTATACAGCATGAAATTGTGAATGGCATTCCAATCATGAATGAATGGATTAAACAAAAAGTAAAGGATGCAATTATTATCTCTGAGAGTCAGAAGGTCTAGCTTTTAGACCCATCACTTATTAGCTGTGTGATCATAGGCAAACCACCTAAGCTTTCTTTGCCTCCTCATCTTCATCAGTGAAATGAGAGTTCAATTTTCTCCTAATTCTCATAGGGTTTTCAGGTCAGGAATGCTATGGTACAATGTCATATTCCTATGACATTATTTTTTTAGTTTTGTAACTTTGTAGTTCTCATTATTGTGCTTTTTTTAATCTAGGAGGTTTGGGGTTTTGTTTTTTGTTTTGCCAAAGTGGATCCTTTAATAATAACACAGTAAAATATTGAATCGTCACTCATCCCTGACCTGTTACTGGTATTGCTTGGTTCTGGAATTCCAAAATTCTGTGACTCTAAAAGTAATCGAAAAAAACATAGTGTGGCGAAAAGAGAAATAGACCAGAAGTCAGAGGGCCTGGATTCCGATCTATTTCTGCTGTGTGATCATGGATAAGGCAATTGACTCACTTGTTCCTCATCTGTAAAAGTGAGGGGGTTTGCCTGGATGACCTCTGAAGTCTCTTCCAGCTCTAAATCTAAAAGCCAATGAATGAGGGAAGGAGGGCAGTTGGCCTAAGGATGCAAAAATGTAACTTAAAAGAGCTGAAAAATCCTTAAAACCCCAGGGGTATATTTTACAATGAAAGAATAATACAACACAAAAGGTGGAGGGAGAGGAAGAGGAGCTGGAGTCCAAAGGGAAATGAGGGAAAAATAGACCAGCTCTCTCTGTCTCTGTTTCTCTGTCTCTATCTTTCTGTCTTTCTATCTATCTAACTATCTGTCTGTCTGTCTGTCTGTCTGTCTGTCTGTCTCTGTCTCTGTCTCTCTCTCTCCGTCTCCTTCTATCTCTTTCTCTCCGTCTCCTTCTATCTCTTTCTCTTACTGGACTTAACACTACCTCATCAAAACATTTTAAATTCCTTAAAACATATATTCCATGTCTACCTTCCCCCAACTACCTGCATAATATTTTGGTTGAGTGCTTTTTAATTGGGTTATGGAGCAATGAGGCCAGAAAAGCCAATATGATTAAAAGGCAGTTAGATTTCTGAGGCCATAGCTCAGAATGAATTAGCTGGGAATTCCCTTCCTTTCCACCTTCAAACCCAGCCCCTTCTCCATCTTGGTTTGTCCCTCAGCACCTACCATACAGATCTTATACAGAGAAGCAGCATTTTGATAAATAATTATTAAATGAACTAATAGAGATAAACCAAAAAACTTTTTAACCACAGTAATATTTTAGGTTATATTATCAGAATATAATTATGGTTTTTGGGTAGTGATTTAAAGTTTGCAAAGCACTTTCCAAATATTATCTCACTTTATCCTTCAACAATCCTGGGAGGATGGTATTATTATTATTCTCATTTTACATATAAAGAAAGTGAGGCTGGGGAGGGCAAGTAATTTATTCAGGATCATAGAGCTATTAAGTGTCTGATGTAGGATTTGAACTCAAGTCTTTCAGACTCCATATCCAATATGCTATCTACTATACCCACCAACTGCAGAGAATATTACAATGTACTATTTCCATTTGCAATCACTATATAAAGGGTCGATACCTTTAAAAGAAATAGAATAAAAAATCTGGCATGGAATAAAATATAATAGAGATGTAACAAAATAAAAGTTGGCAAGTAAAAACTAGAGAGATTTTAATGCCCTTCCCAAATCTCAAACCCAAAATAGAATATATGTAAAAGCAAATGTACCAAATGAAATTTGAAGAATATGGGGAGAATGAGTGAAAAATAATTGTTAAGTCCCAGCATGGAAAACTGCTGCTTAAGAGAAATATGACATTTCAGGGAACAAAATATGCTTGAGAGCCATATGGAAAAAGGAAAGGGAATCAAGAAAACCCCATCTAGGAGGATTCTCACTGATCAGAAGCTTTATGAACAAAATTGAAAGAGGTATAGGAAGGAAAGAAATAAGCATTTATTAAGTGCCTACTATGTGCCAGGCACAATGATCAATTTTTCCCAGATATAATCTCATTTGAACTTCACAACTGTGGGAAATAAGTCCTATTATTATCACCATTTTACAGTTGAGGAAACTGAGGCAGGCACAGGTCAATTGACTTGTCCAAGGTCACACAGCTAGTAAATGTCTAAGGCTGAATTTGAATTTAAGTCTTCCTGACTCTAGTTCTATACACTGTGTTACCTAGCTGCCTCTAGGTACCTTCAGTTGCTCGCCCAAAAGTATATAGAACAGATTTTTTAAAACTGGCCCGTGTTCATAGTAATTCTACACTTGGAAGTGTAATTATAAAATGACATATGCTTATGTCCCACAGAAGAGAACAAAACTCTAACTTTGGCTGGGGGTTCAGCTCTCCACCCTATGCTGAGAAAAGTTGCTCTCTCCTGTGTGGTTCCTATAGTAAACAAAGGGACACCAGGTAACATAAGGATCGGGTCAATCACAGATGTTTATAAGAAATAATATTAAATCCAGAAAATTTAACAGAATTAAAAAAGAAAATACATGGCAGGGGCAGATTAGAATATAGTCACCCAATTTCTCACATCTAGGTTCTCTCTCTCTCTCTCTCTCTCTCTCTCTCTCTCTCTCTCTCTCTCTCTCCTGCTACTGGAGGAAATGCACATTCACACAAACACACACACACACACACACACACACACACACACACATAAACTCACACTCACAAAACTCTCCACTTGGTCTTGAAGAAAGGAACCACAGACACAGCAGGCACTGACTGCCATTGTCTACTTTTGCCATAGTGGGTATGACTGCCACATTTCCATTTTCTTCTCATTATTTTTCAAAACTCTTATTATGCCATCTATATGAAAAACCTCTCCCCTCATATATGAGGCCGGATCTCACATTAGTTCCCTCTCTTCCTAATCTGGGAAAAGCTACAAATCCCAAAGTCTTTAAGGTCAGCCACGCCTTGCCAGAGCCTGTTTCATAGGAATTACAGAGACTAAGGGACAGGACATTTTAATGGATTCATGATGATCTTATTAACCTCAATACTGCCTCCATCACTACAGATCATAATTCATCTCCGCCCTCACATTTTATGCAATTCTTGTCCATATCCTTTCATAAATCCTCCAGAGAAGTTCTAAGAATATTATAAGAAACTATCAATCATGTCAGCAAAATTGAGAATTCAAAGGAAATTGACTAGCAGCTACAAAAAAGAACCCAAACTAACAAAACAAGAAATAAAGATTTTTAATTACCCAAGCTCAGAAAAAGTAATCAAACAAGACATTAAGGAACTGCTAAAGGGAAAATTCTTTGACCATTTGGATTTACATGTGACTTTTGTCCAAAGTTTAAAATCCATCTTAGAGAAATTGTTCATGTGATTAACAAATTAACTGAACATATAGTTTAAAAGGCCTAGGAAATTTCCTAATCTGGAACTCCTCATATCAATAATTCTAGTCCCTTCCCCTATCCCCCACAAAAAAATTACTCTCAAGAAAAGTCACTCTATCCAACTCCTTTTATGAAATAAATAAGATCCTGAGGTCTAAACCAATAAAAAGTATATGCCAATTTTATCAATTGATATGATACAAAACTTTAAGTAAAATCCTTACAAGACTGAAACAATATATCCAGAAAATAATTCACTATGATCCAAATGGATTCATACCAGAGATACCAATATGGTATAGAAAGTCCCTTCTTTAATATGATCCAAACTATATCATCTAAAATCAGGAGTTATCATTATTTGCCATGGAAAAACAATAATCAATCAATAAATGTTTATTGACTGAGAAATATGTGTCAGTTAGTGGCTTGGTTGCAGATCAGCAATGGCATTGCCCCCAAGCATGGGGAGAAACCTCATGAGAGGATCCCAGAACCTTAATAATGGCTACTACTGCTGGCAATGAGAGAAAGTCAATCAATCTCTGGATTTGAGCCCCATTCTTAATGGGGGTACTAGAGAAAGTCAAGAACTTTCAATATATCCACAACATTCTGAAGTCATGTGCCACCCCAAAGGCATCCCTGCTGTCCATATAAATGTTCACTTGTTTTTCTTTTGCTAATTCAGAGACTTGGGTCAGTGTTTCAAGTTCAGCCTATTGGGCTAAAGAAGCCAAGGGAATGGGTCTTCCCTCAATGACTTTGTTGATGGTGTACCTGGCTTTCAGGTCACTGGAATCATTTCAAAGGCAGGAAACATCAGTGCATCAAGAATAATCTGGATTTTCTAACTCAATTTCCTGCAGATCCTCTTGTGGGGTTAAAATAGAGTCAATAGTTTAAACACAGTCATGATCCTTAATATAGCTGGGATCCCATCCTCTGTGTCAGGGACTTAGGTGGCTAGGTTAAGAGACTTACACCAGGTAATGATGACATTTGGTTTTGATAGAAGGGAGACTTCTAGTCCCACAAGACAGCTAGTGAAGAAATGCTGGGTGTGATGAGAGATTAGAAGAGTCTCAACTGCATGGGGGACATAAAATGTTAAAAGGGATTCTAAGTCACCTCTTCCACAAAAACTAAAATGTCAGAGATCACAACAACAGCTCAAAGGTATGATGGGAGAGTCAATACAATCTCATGATCAGTAATGTCCTAAAAGGAAAAACTGGATTGTCAGGACTTTGGGTTTTTTTTTGTTTTTGTTTTTTGTTTTTTGGGGTTTTTTTGCTGGGCAATGAGGGTTAAGTGACTTTCCCAGGGTCACACAGCTAGTAAGTGTCAAGTGTCTGAGGCCAGATTTGAACTCAGGTCCTCCTGAATCCAGGGCTGGTGCTTTATCCACTGCGCCACCTAGCTGCCCTGATTGTCAGGACTTTGGAAGAAGTGGGGAGAGTTCCTCATCTCCCTAAGATATTGCTTATTAATAATCACTTCTCAAAATGTCATCAATAAATGGAGACTGGCCACATGGTAAGACAGAAAGGTAACCAATGGCCACTCCATATGTTCCTCTCTTATCTGAAATATGGAGGCTCTAAGTCACTTCTGTGGGTGACTGAGGTACAGTGACAATGGAAGTCATTAGTGGTGAGGAGGTTGATTGATGGCCTGAGAGGGAAGGGCATCAGGAAGGTGATCACTGTTAGCAAGGAAGTAGAAACAAAGTGCTGTTCATCCTTTGTTTCAAAGAGGACCAATGACATCACAGGGTGACATCTTGACTTGGTAATGAAGCAGAGTAGCACAAAGTCATCAACTTCACTCTCAGAGATAGCGATGAGACAAAAGTCAAGATGACTGACAATGGCAGTGGAGGACCTTGGCATCTCTGATGTCTGACCAAGCTCTAAGTAGTCCAGAGTGCCTGCTTCAGCTGTCATGGCTATTGGAACAAATTGTTCTCATCTGTCCATTCCACCAGTGGAAGTCTTCACATACTTGGTATAGACATTCCCTAACTCACCAATGGTTTTGAGGCCTGTTGGTTACCCTCAACATGTTTTTTAGCCTGTCTACTAAGGCAGTTTTATAAGGTGTGGCTGCTATGCATGCTTCTTGGAGCCACAGGTGAGAGTTGGGTGAAAGGTAGATACCAAAAGTGGATGAGCAGTCCTGAAAAAGGCTCAGCAAGCCCTCACACCAGAGGTGCTAGTTCTCCCTAAATACCCCAGACTAGGTAAAGAGAAACAGGAAACAAAGCTGCCCCATCAATTTGGTGAATGGCTAGGCAAATTGTGCTATAAATGGAATAAAATGGAATATTACTGTTCTGTAAGAAATAATGTGATGGATAAAAGGAATCATGAGAAGATCTACATAAACTGATGCAGAATGAAGTAAGCAAAACCAAGAAAACAACATACACAATCACTTCAGCATTGTAAATAGAAAGGACAATGATACCAAAAATCAAAAGTAAATGTAACAAATTATAAAAATCAAGTATGACTTAAATGAAGAGATATGAGAAGACATCCCCATCCTATCCCTGTGTGGAGGTGGGAGCTACACATTTGTTACACATAGCACAGGATTTTTGGATTTTTTTCAATGTATTTATCAGTTATATTGATTTTGCATAAATCCTGAGATCACTAAGAATGATTTAAGGATAGAAAGACAAAACCAAGTGCTGAAGCCATTTCTTAATTGTACTTTTTATGAAAATATTTTTCTTAAATTCCAGAAAATTCCTCTCTACGTGGCACCTAGATAAAAATCATTGGAAATAAATTAAGTTATAGATGGTAGAGTTAAGGTTCACAGCCTCAGAGAACAGTGACAGATCTTAGGGGGCACAGAATAAAGGAAAGAGGCTGTAAAGTCCTCTGTTTTTCATTCAGCGGGAGCATGCACAGTAGTTTTTAAACCTTTCCTGGGAAACACAATAGTTTTGTCTCAGTTCTCATCCTCATCCCTGTTTTGTTTAACATTTTAAATAAGTAATTAAATGTAGACAGAAAAAGCAAGCTTTGCAAATGACACAAAACTGGAACAAATTGCTAATATGTTTGATAGTAAAATAAATATTAAGATTTGCCCCCAGAAGCCAGAAAGATGGGTCAAAACTTATAATATGAATATCAATAGGAATAGTTATAAAATATTGTACTTAGTCCCCCAGAGTCAATTCAGAAGTACAGGATTGTAGATGCTTAGTTTAATGTCAGTTCATATTTAAAAAATGAGAGTTTTGGTTGACTGCAAAGTTAATTGGTTACTCTGATTGACTGAGTTTACATTAAAATTTGTAAGTTGGGGGGTCCCCCATACAAACTGCCATTCTATACTTGTACAACTGGGAACTCTCTATGGTCCACTGGTCTCCTCTCAGTGTCAAGAGATAGGAAGATCCCTGAATATGGGTAGATCCACTTGCTGAATTTATGGGAAAATATGGACAAGAACAGACATGGTCAGAAGCCACGTGGGATGAGAAGACAAGAATGGATTGCAATCAGCATAGTTTAAGAACACATTCATGTGAGGGGCAGCTAGGTGGTGCAATGGATAGAGCACCAGCCCTGGATTCAGGAGGGCCTGAGTTCAAATTTGGCCCCAGACACTTGACACTTACTAGCTGTGTGAACCTAGGCAAGTCACTTAACCCTCATTGCCCCCGCAAAAAAAAAAAAAAGAAAAAGAAAGGAAAGAAAGAAAGAAAGAAAGAAAGAAAGAGAGAAAGAAAGAAAGAAAGAAAGAAAGAAAGAAAGAAAGAAAGAAAGAAAGAAAGAAAGAAAGAAAGAAAGAAAGAAAGAAAGAAAGAAAGAAAGAAAGAAAGAAAGAAAGAAAGAAAGAAGGAAAGAAAGAGAGAAAGAAAGAAAGAAAGGAGTGAGGAGCCTAAAAACTGTACAATATAGAACACTTAAAGAAAGTGAGGGTATTTAGCCTGAAGAAAAGATGCCTTTGGAGATATGATAGCTGACTTTAAATATCGAAAAGGTCTGCATCCAAGTTCTTAACCTACCATGGGATTTCAAAGAATCAGACAGACTAGGAATGCATAAATTAGGAGGTCTTTCATTTGGGCACTTTTTAACTCATACAAAGAAAGGCTTGGGGCATAAAGCAAAAACACCTGGATGCAGAAGCAGGTGAGAGCCAGGCAATAAAGGAAGCATTCATCCAGGTCAGTAGACAAGCACCTTCAGGAGAAAGAAGGAGGATCTTCCATGGATGGCTCCTTAGGCAGTCACCCTCATAATTCTTCCTAATTAAACATGTTGGATGCCTACGGTGCAACCCCCTTCACAACAGGACCATTACCTGAGGCAGCCAAAGGTCTTAAGTTTTCTAGGGTAGGAGCAGGTTCTCACCCAAGTAGGTGCAGTTGCTTTTCAGGAAAGGAAATGCTAGATAATGGCTAAAATGCTGAATCAAAAAGAAGGGAGAGCCTGATGTTCACAACTTTCCAGAAAATGGTGGGGGCAAAGCTACAAGGAAGAAGCATCATGCCCAGTGACCAGAGCAGAGGAAGCCTGATGTTTGGGAGTTTTCTTTTTTTTTTCTTTTTTCTGTTTTTTTTTGGGGGGGGGGCAATTGTAGTTAAGTGACTTGCCTAGGGTCACACAGCTAGTAAGTGTCAAATGTCTGAGGCCAGATTTGAACTCAGGTCCTCCTGAATCCAGGACAGGTGTTTTATCCACTGTACCACCTAGCTGCCCCCTATTCAGGAGTTTTCTGTATCTCAGAGAGACCCAGAGAGTCTAAATTTTTCTTTGGTTTGGTTTTGGTCTTAACTATGATAGCAAAGTATCCTGTGTAATACACTATGAACAACAAATGATAGGGAAGCAAACTGGCATACCTTATTCAGAACAATGGCAGTTGTTGTAGTTGGAGGAACAGGAAAGAAATTAACATTTATATAGTGCCTACTATGGGCCAGGCGGTATGCTAAGTGGTCTTTTTTAAACCAAATATTCTCTCATTTAGTCCCATTTGATTCTCACAACAACCTCGTGAGGTAGGTGCAATCATTTTCTCCATTTTACAGTTGAGGAAACTGAAGCAAACCGAGGTTAGGTTATAAATGCTTAATAAATCCTTATTGTTTATTTTTTAAAATAGATCAAAGAAAAGGGAGGCAATTTCAGATCAGCATAAGAACTTCCCAATAAACAGAACTGCTCAACAATGAATCAGACAGTCTGTGGAAACTGTGCCAAGTGCTGGGTATTCAAAGAAAGGCCAAAAAATGATTCCAATCTTCAAGAGGCTCACATAAATCTCCTGTTTATAAACCCAGGGATTACCTGCAATTAAAACATCAATAAGGATTAGTTAAATCAAGCTAACAGATATATAAGGGGGGGAAAAACAATCATCCTGCCTACCTCTCTCACAATAATCATCTTGATTATGCAGATGGTCATTGTCATATTAATTGTCATCATCTGTGGGCCCTACCTGCAAGTCTGGCCCTCCCCAGTGTATTCCAAATGCTGGGTACAGTCAGAATTCTAACACTTCAGCAAATTCTCATTAGCATTGTAATGAACACCTGAGAAATGTGCCCAACTTCAGAAGACTCATTTCTGAAGACTGTCCTTCCTCATTACAGAAATCTATTTTAGTTGTATTTTAACTCTGATAGTGTTGGAAGCCTTGGTGCTGGCAGGTGGGGAATCACAAGATTCTGATTAGATGACATGAAGGGAAGGGAGCAGCATGAATGATAAGAAAAGCATGGCCAACAACAGCTTTGACTGCTGCAACAATAATATAAAATGATACCTATTTATGACAAGGACGGGAGATAGGAAGAGAAGTGTCTTGGGGCCCATTTATTCTAGGCAGTTTACAGCCATCTGCACATCTTCCCTGTCACCATGAAGGGGAGGGGGAAGGAACTCACTTATCCTCTTTTGTATTGAGCTGGAAAGACCCCCAAGATGCTGTGATTTCATGGGAATCAGTGGTTGGCCAATTTAAGAGACGGAGAGGCGCCTGAAACAATCTGTTGTGTTCAGTTTTACAAAGGGTGCACAGACCCTAATTGACCAGAGCGTGAGGTCTTCAAACACCAGGGATAGCTGTATTCAATTGCCTTTGGGGTTGCCAAATGTTTCCAACTATGCATGGTTTTATTGAAGTCCCAAATATATTGTGACTTGAGAATTCTGCCTCTTTTCAGAGAAAATGGAATCTGCACGATTCTGTCATGTTTATTCTTTTCAATTTGTCATGGAAATGATCATTCAAATGAGCCAAGTTTGGCATGGTGGGAGCTACAAGAGATCCTACAAGTCTTTCATTACTTAGTGAGTGCCAGAGGAAGCTATGTTTGGCCAGATATAAAATCGCCTCTGGATTCAGAGTTTGAAGCTGTTCAGAAACTCAGAGCCCGGGATTTACTATTGAATGTCCTTAAAAATGAATTCTCCTGGAGACTTAATACTTATACAGAAGAATTAAGGATAGGGCCTGTTAGGCAAATGCTTCCTGGGAATAAATTCTGTATATAGAATAAGGAAGAATAACTATGGACTTATTTGCTTGGTTTATAAAAGTGGAGAGGGGGTGAACTGAATGGCTTTCCGATTTTTCATCTATGTGCATCATATTAGAAAAAAACAAGCTGGGCATGGAGGGAGAGTGAAGGATAGCAGATGGTAAGTCTGCATGAAGCCCTGGTAAATAGATAAATCTGGGAGAACAAGATAAAGGCCTCCAAGACATTGGGTGAACCCCCTAGGGAAAATTGATGGGCTGACATGGTCAAGAAGTTCCACAGGATGAAAAGAGTATGGATGGGTTGTAGTCTGTGCTATTGAAGGCAGTACTATCATGACTGACAACTTGGATCCACTAATGTTTGTAGTTGAAGAAATATTATTATAATATAATTTTATGACCATATTCAATTTTTTGTATTGATATTCAGTTTTGATTATAGCATGATAATATGGCACATTGTAAATATATGTCTACATATGAAGAGGCTGGACACTAGAGGGTAGGCTACCAGGTGATAAGTATTGTCAAACGCAGCAATTTAGAGGCTTATAAGGTGAGGAAGGGGCTGTAACAGCATCCAGACAGGGGGAACCTACATGGATGAAACCACACATCCTTGGAATAATGAAAGGTGTTCTGTGCACTAGGTTCTCACATTTATATTGTCCTAAGTGACCCAAGTAAAATGACTACAGAAGGAGTAAGGAATAGGGAAATAAGGAATCTAATTGGCCTAAGAATGGATTCACTCTGGAAATACAAACACAAATCTGGCCTCAGACACTTGATACACTTACTAGCTGTGTGACCCTGGACAAGTCACTTAACCCTCATTGCTCTGCAAAAAAAAAGAAAGAAAAAAAAAGAAATACAAACACAAACAGCAATACAGATGGCAACCCATGCATATGTAGTCTTCTCATCCTATGGGATTCTTATCCATGACTCTCCAAAAGGTGGGGAGGGGATGCAATTTGCATCCATACAGGGAGAACCTAAATTAATGAACCCACACATCCTTGAAATATGGAAATATGCTCTATGCACCAGGTTCTAACATTTGGATATTCCTGCCTCAGAGATCTAAATAAAATGAACACAGAGGAAGGAGGAAATAGGTAATAAGGAATCAAATTGGTCTAAGAATGAATTTATCCTAGGAAGATGAATAAATATGCATTTAATGAAAACAGCTAGCATTTATACAGTCCTTTAAAATTAGCAAAGTGCTTTACTTAGATTAGGTTTACTTAGAACAACCCTGTGAGGTAGGTGCTTTTTTTAATTACTATTTTACAGATGAGGAAACTGAGGCTCAAAAAGATTCAGAACTTTATCCAGTAAGTGTTTAAGGTGGGATTCAAACTCAGGTCTCTCTAACTCTAACTTGAGAACTGTATCTACTATGCAACCTAGCTACCTAGGTTTAATAAATAGGTTATTCCAAAAATCTTAGTGAAGTTTTAAAGCTGCATTCAGACTTTTGGAACACCCTGTATAATATATATTTATGTATACATGATCTAATAATAATGTGAAAATCTTTATTTTTAAGACCTGTGGTTTCATTGATATAGAGGGATTAAGCACTTACTATGTGCCAGGCTACCAATACTATTTCATTTGATCCTCACAACTACCTTATGAAGGAGGTCATTATTATCCTCCTTTTACAGTTAAGGAAACTGAAGAAGACAGAGGTTAAGTGACTTGCCCAGGGTCACACAGCTAGGAAGTATCTGAGGTCAGAATTGAACTCAGGTCTTCCTGACTCTATGCCACCTAGCTACCCATCAAGGAATCTCCTTCTATCAGTACAGATCTGCAATTGTTCCACAGCTTATAGTCCTTAGAAAGTTGCTGGGAATACTTTGAGAGTGTTGCTTGCCCAGGTCACACAGTCACATTGTACCAGAGACATGTCTTGAACCAAGGTTTTCTTGACTTCAAGGTTCACTTTCTATCCTCTATACCTCACTGCCTCACATAAAAATCACAAATAATATATAATGTTGGCTATTGATATAGAACTTTACAAAGTACAAACCCCTTTCCTTATACCATCTGTAAAGTGTGTAGTACAAATATTGTTATTGTTCAGTTGTTTCAGTCTTATCCAACAGCCCTGCAAGGACAGTAGGTCTCTAAGGGGAGGTAAGACCCCTGACAATGAAATTATACGCAAATTAATTTTTCTAATCCACATTTGCCAGTCCCTATCTACTGGCAAGAAAGGGGAGAGGATTGAAAGAACTAGCATTTGTTCACCTTTTTTGTTGTTTCAAACATGAAATTTCAAATTTCTTGGCCAATAAAGCAGCTATTTATCCTTAAGCTCAAGGAGGAGGAGAGAAAAAGAGGGATTATAGAATAGAACATAGGATGCACATAGTTCTTGTCTACTCCAAACAAATGGGCTCTCAATTGAGTTCTTTTTTATGAACTGATTTCTAATACAATGTATGATTACATTCTGAAGGAAACTGTCACAAGAGTTTATTCCATACCAGTAACTGTTACATTTTTCTCTGCTTTAGAAGTAATTCACTTTTTGTAGGGCATGCTCATTTAGTATAAAATTTCACTCTGAAGATGGATATTTGGTTATTAATGTAATACTACGTTCTCTGATATATTATTTCTCTTCTCATTTTTATACTGGATTTTTTTTAGAATTACCTTGAAAAATAATTAGTGGCATCTTGTAGTTTTATCCCCCTTTTTAATATTTATCATGAACTTGAGTTGAAAAAAAAAACTTTTTAAAAATGTTTGACACCAGTGTAACAGAGAAGACTGAGTGATTAAGATGCCCCACAATTGTCTGAGATAGGCTATTGGCACTCAAACTAATGAGAGACTCTCTGACGCGTTCTCTTCCTACATCTCATGAAGCTTAAGATCATTCTTTGTCAAAAGCGTGCCAGTCCCACTGAGCACTGATTAAATACCCACTAAAAGGGTAATTTCACTTCTGTCTTACCCTTGACCTCTTAAAGCTAAAGAACTGCCCACTGCCATACAGTGTGCAGGTGAAGAAGCCTAAGAACATTTGAGGAAGCTGAGTAGATAGTAAAAGGCATATCCTATTTCCTTTTTTTCTTAACACTCATTCAAATCTTTTAGTTTCAAATTCTCTCCCTCCCTCCAGCCCCTTCCCAACTGCCAGCAATACAGGAGCCATTATCCATGTGAAGTCTTGCAAAACATATTTCCATATTAGCCATGTTGCAGAAAAAAAGAAAAATAAAGTAAAAATATGCTTCAATTTGCACTCAGAGTTCAGTTCTCTCTCTGGAGGTAGATAGTATTATTCATCATGCGTCCTTTGGAATTGTCATGGATCATCATATTAATCAGAATAGCTAAGTCCTTCACAGTTGTTTTTTGTTACAATTTTGTTACAATTTTGTTACTGCATACCATGTTTTCCTAGTTCTGGTCACTTCACTTTGCTTCAGTTCTTATAAGTCTTCCCAGGTTTTTCTGAAACCATTTCCTTTGTCATTTCTTACAGCACAATAGTAATCCATCACAATCACATACTGCAACTTGTTCAGCTATTCTTCAATTGATGGACATCCCTTTAGTTTCCAATTCTTTGCCACCACAAAAAGAACTACTATAAATATTTTTATACATATAAGCCCTTTTCCCCTCTCTTTGATCTCTATGGGATATAGACCTAATAGTGGTATTGATGGGTCAAAAGGTATTCATGGTTTTATAGTCCTTTGGGCATACTTCCAAATCACTCTCCAAAGCAGCTGGATCAGTTCACAACTCTACCAACAGTGTTTTAGTATGTCTATTTTTCTACATCCCCTCCAGTATTTATTGTTTTCCTTTCCTGTCATGTTAGACAATCTGATAGATAAAGGGTATCTCAGAGTTATTTTGTAAAATTTGTATTTCTCTAATTATTAGTCAGAGCATTTTTCATGACTATTGATAGCTTTTATTTTTTCTTCTGATAACTTCCTGTTAATATCCTTTGACCATTTATTGATTGGAGAATCTTTTTATAAATGTGTCTCAGTTCCCCATATATTTGAAAAGTAAGATCTTTTTAAGAGAAACTTGCTGTAAAAATTGTCCCTGGTTTGCTACTTTCCTTCTAATTTTGATTGTATTTGGTTTTGTTTATGTGATACCTTTTAAATTTCATATAATTGAAATTATTCACTTCACCTACTGTGATCCCCTTTATCTGCTATTTGATCATAAACTCTTCCCTTATCCATTTATATGACAGGTAATACTTTCAATGTTTCCATAATTTGCTTTTATCATCTTTTATGTCTAAGTCATGTAATTATTTTGACCTTATCTTGGTATGTGGTATGAGATATTGGTCTATGTCTACTTTTTTCCAGAATGTTTTCTATTTTTCACAGAATTTTGGTCCAATATTGAGTTCTTACCCCCAGAAGCTTAGATTTTTTTTTATTAGTCCAACACTAGATTACCATGATCATTTACTTCTGTATATTGTGTAGCTAATCTATTCTAGTAATCAACTATTCTATTTCTTAATCAGTACCAGATTATTTTGATGATTACTACTTTGTAGTATATTTTGAGATCTTATTTTGTTAGGTAGTCTTCTTTCACTTGTTTTTCATTAGTTCCCTTGATGTTCTTGACATTTTGTTATCCCAGATGAATTTTTGTTACTTTTCCAGATCTATAAAATAATTCTGTGGTAGTTTGATTGGCATGGCACTAAATAAATTAATTTAGATAACATTGTAATTTTTATTATATTGGCTTGGCCTACCCGTGAGAAATTAATATTTCTCCAATTATTTGGCTCTGTCCTTATTTGCGTGAAGAGTTTTTTAATTGTATTCAGATAGTTCTTGTATGTTTCTTGCCAGGTAGACTCCTAAGTATTTAATACTGTCTGCAATTATTTTAAATGGAAATTCTCTTTCCTATCTCTTCTTGCTAGGTTTTGTTGGCAATATATAGAAACACTGATGATTTGTGTGAGTTTATTTTATACACTGCAACTTTGCTAAAGTTCTTCATTGAGTTGATTCTCTCAGGTTCTCTAAGTAAATATCATTTCATTTGCAGAGTGATAGTTTTGGATCCTCATTGCCTATTCTTATTCCTTCAATTTTTTTTCTTGTCTTATTACCATAGCTAGCATTTCTAGTGCAATATGCAATAATAATGGTGATAATGTACATCCCTGCTTCAACCCTGATCATTTTAGAAAGGCTTCTAGTTTATTCCCCTTACAGATATTGCTTACTCTCAGTTTTAAATTCTACTTATCATTTTAAGAAGAGTTTCCTATGTTTTATGGTGTTGTCATTAGGAATGAGTGTTATATTTTGTCAAAAGCTTTTTCTGCATCTATTATTATTATCATTGTTTTTATTATTGATGTGATCCATTATGCTTATAGTTTTCCTAAAATTGAACCAGCTCTGCATCCCTGGTATAAATGCCACCTGCTCATAATGTATAATTTTTATGATATGTTGTTGTGGTCTCCTTGCTACTGTTTTGTTTAGGTTTTTTGCATCATTATTCATTAGGGAAATTGGTCTATGGTTTTCTTTTTCTGTTTCTTTCTCTCTCCTCTCTTGGTTTAGGTATCAAAACCATATTTGTATCATAGAAGGAATTTGATATGACCCCTTTACCTATTTTTTCAAATAGTTTATATAGTATTAGAATTAATTGTTCCTTAAATGTTTGACAGAAACTGCTTGTAAATCCATCTCATGCTGGGGATTTTTTCTTAGGGAATTCATTTATGATTGTTCAATTTCTTCTTCTAAGATAGATTTAAATATTCTATTTCCTGTTCTATTAATCTAGACAAGTCATATTTTTGTAAATATTCATCCATTTCATTGAGATTATTGGTTTAATAGGCATATAATTGGGCAAAATAGCTCCTATTTAGTTTTTTTTTTTCATTTCATCTTCATTGGTGGTAGATTTATTCTTTTCATTTAATTTCATTTTCTTAATTTTTAAAAATCAAATTAACCAATTCTTTATCTATTTTATGGGGGGGGGGAAGGGGAGGGGGGGAGGGGAGGGGGGGATGGGGCTGGCCAGGGCTGGTGGACTGGAGCTTGTTCTTTGGTTTGGCAGAACTTCACATGGACTGTTAGGAAAGCTAGGATTTCCATGCTATAAGGAATCTGTTCTCAATCTTTCTCTCTCTTCACTATTTTATAATGTATCTCTTAATAAACCCTTAAAAGCCTAAACTTTTACTGAATTTATCAGTAATTTCAGCCAGTTTACCCCCAAAACTGGGGGGGGACAGATTAGAACCCACATTTAGATTTTTAAGCAACACAACAACAGAGTATAAAGAGGTTAAAAGGAAGGCAATATACATTAGAAAGTACCTACTCTTTGCCAGGCACTGTGCTACATGCTTTACAAATATAATCTCATTTGATCCTCTCAACAACCCTGAGAAGTAGGTGCTATTATTACCATCATTTTATGGTGGAAGAAACTGAGACAAAGAGCAATTAAGTGACTTACCCATAGTCCCAAAACTAATAAGTATCTGAGGTTAAAATTAAACTCAGTTCTTCCTAACTTAAAACTTCGAGTTCTATCCACGGCATCTTAATAGAAAAGAAAATGGAAATGATAGGAAGGATTGTGACAAGCCTTTAATGTCAGACAGGGGAGTTTATATTGTGTCCTAAAGATAACATAATTCCATAGTAGTTTTTTGTGTATGTAGGGGTGGCTGGGGGTTGGGGGGAAATGTCATAGTCAGACCTATGCTTTAGAAAATCACTTTAATAGCTATGGTGAAGGATGCATTGTGTGAGGAGGGACTTAAACCAGATTGACCAAAAAGAAGGCTATTGCAATAGTCAAGAAGTCAGGTAATAAGGGCGCCTGAAGCAGGGCAGTGCCTAGGAGTGGAGAAAAGATGATGTATCTAAGAGATGTTTATAGAGAAAGTAATGGCAAGATTGAGCAATTGATAGGATATATGTAGTGGGTGAGAATCAAGAGTCAGAGAATGATACTGAGGTTATGCCCAGGTAACTAGAAAGATAGTGGTACCATCATCAAGAAAAAAAGGTAGGTTCAGAAGAGGTGTGAGTGTTAGTAGGAAAGATACTGAGGTCTGTCTTGAACTTACCTGAACTTGCCTTATCTATGGGATTTCCATTTTAAATGTCTGGAAAGAAGTTGATGATTGGGAGTGGAGATCAAAAGAGAGACTAGGATTGGATATCAACATCTGGCAATTCTGCATGGATGTGACAACTGAACACTTGGGAACTGATGAGATCATCAAATGAAAGAATATGGAGAGAGAGGAGAAGAGGAGGTAGGACAAAGCCTTGGGAAGTATTCATAGTGATCCTGAAATCAGTGAAGATCCAGCAAAGAAAACTTAGAAAGAGTAGGTAAGAGAAGCAAGAGAGAGGAGTATCACAAAAACCCAAAAAGGAGAAAGGAGAAAATGGTCAATAGTGTCAAAGGCTAAAGATTTTGTATCTTTTCTGCTAAGTTGTTGGCCTTTTTTCCAATTATCTCCTTCATAACTCATTTATTTAATAGCTTTTTAAATTTCTTACATCAATTTTTCTAAGAATTCTGTCTGTTCTTGTGAATAATCTGGGTTTTTTTCTTTTTCAGGTTTTGATTATAAGCAAGTGTGTGTTGGATCTAGCTCCAATTGGTTTGTAATGATTGAAATGATGCCACCTGCTGGAGACTTACTATAGGAAAGCTCCACCATGAGGAGAATGCCTCAGAGAGCAAGCGGCTTTTCCTTGGCATCAGGAAGTGACATTTGCTCATGGGTACTGTCTATCAAGGCTACCAGCCAATCAACTTGAGGAGCCTCCCATTTCTGGGAGGAGGAAATGAAGTAGGAAGCAGACACTGGGGGAGGAGTTCTCCCTCTTTGGGTTCCTCACTTCACTGTGGTGGCGGCAGAGGATGAGACAGAGGAGTTGAGGAAAGATAGGATTGCCAGGTTGTAGGAATTCTGTTCTCAATCTTTCTCTTTCTATCTTTCAATAAACCCTTAAAAACCTAAACTCGTTTTATCAGTGATTTTAGTCAGTTTCCCCCAAAACTGGGGGAACAGATTAGGACCCACATTTAGAATTTTAAATTACACAGGTTCATGAGAGCATGTTATTAAATTTTCAAGGAGAGTACTTGCACTTTGAAATCAGAAAATGTTACAATCCTGGTTTGATTTATTTTTTGTAGGTTGTCCAGACTTAAGAAAGGGATGGAGAAAAAATAGCAATGTGGTTTAAAAATTAAAAGTGTTTTGGGTGTTTTCTGAAAGCCAGTTATTAAACACTGATCAGCACATTTCTGACTTGAGGTATTTTTGAGTTATTCTCCTTTTTCAGGTTTCTTCCTTGGTCATAACCGTCATCATAAAAGCTCTTTTTTATTGATTGATTGATTGATTTTTTTTGTTGCTGAGATCTCAGAAATTGAGACCTAGGTGTCCCTTACTGGGGAGACTAAATCAAGTTGAGGACTTTTCCTTTACCCGGATGAAAGTTCATCTGTCTAGTGAGCAGCCTTAATTGAAGCCCTTTCCTTTAGAGGAAGAGAGGAAAGAGAGGCCTTCTTCTTTAATCCCTAGTTAAATCTTGGGGTGACTTCCTTTGGTGTGAGAGAACTAGTGGTAGCCCTCTCCTTGGCTCCAAAGTCTGTTGGTTTCCCATGAATCCCTCAGGAGATATCTTCCTCTTGAGACAGTTGAATGGTTTTTTTTTTCAATCAGATGTCAGCCTGAGCTGAGACTTCCTTTTCTTCACACTGAGGTATTTCCTTTTCCCTTAGTGCATAGATGAGTTTTGTTTTTTTTTTTAACATCCTTCTTGAAGTCTGGCAGTTTTACCTCAGTTCCTCTGAGGATTTCCTCTTGAAGAGGCAATTGAGGCCTTTAGTCTCTCACTTTCATTTTTGCTTTCCTCCTTCTGGGATTCCTTACTGCTGAGGACTGGAGCCTTACCCTGTCATCCCTAAGGGGAACTGGATCATATTTACTGTTTGTTTAAGGAGTGTCTTATTTAGTAATTGAGTGGATTAATGGTAAGATTGGGGAAAGTTGTGCTGTTTCTTTCTACTCTGCTATTTCTGATAATTTTTTTTTTTAAAAGAGAGTAGAATGAAGGGTGCTATAGATGTGAAATGTTACATGCACTTTCCAATGAGATCACCATAGTATTGCTTTTGTTTAAATGTTTTACTTTGCCACAAGAAGCCTCCCATGAAGGGGGAATAATCTGTAAATGTTTGTAATGTAAAAACAAAACACATAAAGAAAACTGTGAGATACAGTAACAACCTGTTAAAGCAGTGGACTCTTCTCAATTAGGGAAAAGCATGCCCATATAAGGAACAACAAGGCAATATTATCTAGTTAACTATGTCATCTCAAGAATATGAGAAAATAAGTTTTTCAGGGTTAGAAGGAAAACTGCTAAAAACCAGGTTGAGAAGGGCAGCTAGGTGGCACAGTGGATAAAGCACCAGCCCTGGATTCAAAAGGACCTGAGCTCAAATCCGGACTCAGATACTTGACACTTAGTAGCTATGTGACCCTGAACAAGTCACTACCCCACAAAAAAACAAAAACAAAAAAGACAGCTTGAGCTGACTCTTGCTGGTGCTGTAGTAAAAGT
Source organism: Dromiciops gliroides (assembly GCF_019393635.1). NCBI lineage: Eukaryota > Metazoa > Chordata > Mammalia > Microbiotheria > Microbiotheriidae > Dromiciops > Dromiciops gliroides. Next base: position 178,596,074 of record NC_057861.1, on the reverse strand, counting down.
AGGTAAAAGTTCAACCCTAGTCACTATTGCACTTGCTAAATAGACTTATTAATATTAACTTCTCCCATACCTTAAATCTCTACCGCATTTGTAATCATGAATTGCATGAAGGTCTATGTGGATGGGAGGGGTAACATATCAAGGAGAATTTAGTTAGAACCCTTCCGGGAAGATTGTGAACCTGAGCCTAGCAACCTATAGTGACTCAGGGGAGGGACTTACCAAGTCAGGGCTTAGGATAAATATGGCTGCACACTCTCAGCACTTGCACTCCCTGATTGTTTTTACTGTGGGTGCCCATTCTTGTGAGAATGCAATAAAGGTTTTTGTCATACCAAAGTTGCCTCTGAAAGAACTTATTTTGAGGTCATCTGCACCTGTTTCTCACAATTGTTTTTTGGGTTTTTTTTAAGTAAAAAAGTGTAACTTCCCCACAGTCACATAGCTTGTCAGAGGCAGGCTTTGAACCCAGATCTTGCTGATTCCAGGTGTGATGGGCCTCTTTCCCATTCCCCTCCCTTCCTCAAGACTCCCACCACGAGTGCCATTCCAGTTAACCATAATAGAACTTTATCTTTTAAATGGTCAGGCAGAGCAGTGACTACGTGGCCAGGCAGGGCACTGACAGTGTCATTATTGTTGTGGCTCAGAGCCCCAACAACCTTCACTCGATATACACTGGCCTGAGCCGTCACCAGCTCAATGTCACTCACCTCAAGCCCCATCTCATTCAGCTCCTCCTCTTCACTCTCCTCCTTGATGCTGAATCCTGGTGCCATCTCTGTGATGATGGGTAAGGGTTCACCCAGTACCTTAAACTTCTCTGTTGCTGCCTTGTGCTGGGATGGGTCCTCAATCTTAGCCTCCCCAAAGACTATGTAGATGTCTGGCAAAAGAATCAATAGCTTCCAGCTGGTGCCTCTCTTGAATATAACTTTCCCAGTGACAAGAATTATATTTTATTCAGGTATGGAGGACATCCCTTTTCTACAACAACATAATGGCACCACTCCCCTCATGAAATATGGACTGAACTGTGTGCTTGTATCAGCGTGCCTGACTGCTTTCACCTTTCTTGTGGGTTTGCTTCCTTTAGCATCAATCTTGTGAACATTGTAAAGTCTGCAGCTACCATCTTCCTCAACACTTCAGAAGCAATGAGAAAGAGAGCCTAAGCAGCAGAAATAGGAATGGGCTGGCACCAAAGGAAGAGGTCACTATTGAAGAGAGCCCCGCCCCAATATCACACTAAGCCATCTGATCAGAACAATGCCAACAGAGATGAAATGGAATGGATGATTAACAGCCTTTCAAAAATGTTTATATGTGCAAGGGAGAATGGAATATTAGTCTCCCAGGTGACTGTACTAATGGTAATAAGTTAAGATATGAACTCCTGTATAAATTATTCTGTTAATATATGGTATTTTTCTCGGATGCTTGTGATTACTTTTGTAGGAGAACAAATGGTCTCCCTAGACTTAAAACAAGCTACAGAGAGGTAAGTTAAGAAGAAAATTGAGAAAAGACCACTAGATTGGCAAGTAAAATAACACTGGTAACTTTGGAGAGATTAGTTTCCATTGAACTATGAGTTTGGGAGCCAGATGTCAGAAATTTTAGAATAGAATGGAAGGAAAGGAAGTAGAGGTGGCTTTTCCAAAGAGTTTCACTGAAAAAGAGTCGAAACACAAAATGATAGGTAATGGGGATGTAAGGACTGGTTTTTTAAAGGATGGAAGATGTGGCCATATTTGTGGACATAGGGAAAGAACCAATAGCTAAGGAGATATTAGAGATAATGCTTTTCTAACAAGACCAAATTTTCCTCTTGGTAACTTTTACTTACTACTCTTGGTTCTGCTCTGTGGGATCAAGCAGAGCACATCCAATCCTTCCATGTGACCACCCTTCAGATACTTGAAGACAGTAACATGTCCCCATTAAGTCTTATTATCTCTAGGCTAAACATCTCTAATTCTTTCAACCAGCACTCAAATGTCAGACATGATGTCTAAGCCCAGCTCCATTTGGTTCAATCTCATCTTGATTCTCTCTAGATTATCACTGTCCTTCCTAAAATCGAATGACTAGAAAAGGCCACCATATGCAATAGGTAAAACAACCAGGGCAGATTATAGCCAGATCATCACTTAGTTTTCATACTGTTAGTTGACATTGAGCTTGCTGAACACAATAATCCTGGGCTGCCCTAAATCTATTTGATTGGCCAAGAGGTATAATGACCTTCCACTACCAGGAGTGGAGAACAGAGGAAGGCAAATGGGGGTTCTGGTGGTAGCAAGTTGACTCCACTGATAGTTATCTCAGCAGGCAACTCAAGGTAACAGGAGATACTGGACGAAGATACACCTATGGTGACCTCAGTGTTTATTATTTTCAGGCTAGATAGTTCTACAGACACCCTGATGTTTATATACATGAACCCAATCTGGAAGAAACATAACACCCTCATCTAGGAAAAAATGTCCTGTATCTTCCCTTATTAAGTGCTCCCGCTATAAGAACTTTTGTGATTTTATTTTCCCTTCAAGGCTTCTCTTCTTCCTCATTTTAACCTCTTTTCATATGTACAAAAATGTTGAAGGGAAGGAGTAAATACAGTTTACCTTGACCCAAAACCTGGTTTCTGTGCCCTGATACCAAAACCTCCATCTAAGCGGTCCTTTTCACCTCCTGAAGATCTCCTTTAAAAATCACAGCCGGGGCAGCTAGATGGCACAGTGGATAGAGCACTGGCCCTGGAGTCAGGGGGACCTGAGTTCAAATCCGGCCTCAGACACTTAACACTTACTAGCTGTGTTACCCTGGACAAGTCACTTAACCCCAATTGCCTCACTAAAAAAAAAAAAAATCACAGCCACAGGGGCAGCTAGGTAGTGCAGTGGATAGAGCACTGGCCCTGGACTCAGGAGGACCTGAGTTCAAATCCAGCCTCAGACACTTGACAGTACTAGCTGTGTGACCCTGAGCAAGTCACTTAACCCCAATTGCCTCACCAAAAAAAAAAGTCACAGCCAAATTTTTTCCCTCAAAGCTTCCATTTCCATGTGGGTTTCTGGAGATCTCTTCAGCATCAAGAATCCCAAGAGTTTTATCAAGTGCTTGGGCAGTAGCTGCACCAATAGCCAATCCCATAGATACAGAGGACGCTCTAGGTCCAGGCTTCTTAAATTTTTTCCACTCACAATCCCTTTTCACTGGAGAATTTTTTACTCAACCCTGCATATATAGGTATACAAAATAGGTGTACATAACCATTTACTGTTGTCAAATTTTTCATGACCCTGACATTCAGTTACACAACCCTCTATGGGGTTACAACCCATAGTTTTAGAAACTTTGTTCTAGGTGATAGGATATTAACTCCATCTTTTCAATAGATAAAACTGAAGCATAAAGGATCATTAGTTGCCCAAGATTATAATGGAAATCCAAGGTAAAGATAAAAATAGAATCTAGGCCAACTGATTCTTAGTTCAATGCTGCATTCAATAGACTATTAAGGCATAATCTTTACGATGTTGAGAAGGGGAGAGGAGATAGTTATATCTTTCCCAGTTTTAGTCCAGGAAAAAGAGAAGAACCTACCAAAAGGGACAGACCTGGAAGTTTAGAAAAGGAAAGATACTAAGCAACTTTAAATATAAAGCAGAACTAATAAATATCCGTAACTATTATAAAGTAGACATAGTACAACAGTAATCACTCTCAGAAGAGTTGTTGTTTTTTCTAATTGTCTCTCCCAGAATAATCCTGCAGCTGTTCTGCAATTCTTAATTTCCCTGTGACATGTTCATTCTATTAGTATTTCTCCAACTGAGCCTGGGACACCCAAAGAGAATGACAGAAAAGTTTGTAGGGTTTACAAGAAAGTAGAAGGACAGAGTTCAAAACAATCATTTGATAATAAGTATTTTAAAAAACATCTAAAAAATTATAACATTTATATATATATGTGTGTGTGTGTGCATTCCTTAATAGAAGATAAAGTCCTTAAGATCAGGGACTTGTCTTTGTATTCCTAGCACCTAGCACATAAATGATTAATTTATTAATGTGATTAGTAAATAATTAATAAATTTTGTGATTAATGAATGCTAACTAGTTAATTGATTGAAGTTATAAATGTGTGTACATTAATTGATGCAGTGTGGGTGTGTGTAAAAGTAAAATAGCCTTTAAGCTCTCAAAGCTTAAAACTGCACCATGACTTTTGGGCCACTATGTATAATTGGGCAGAGGGGAATAAGCCCTGATATGGAGAATTCCTGGGATGAAAAATCCTTCCACTGATATAAACTGGAAATTCCTTGGGTAATTTGTCCCTGTTCTTACAGCTAGTGAGGATCAGAAGTAAGGTGAGCTTGGTTCTTCCTGCCTCCAAAGTTGGCTCTCTATCCACTATACCATATTGCATCTCAGGTACATTTATACACTATAGAAACATTATAGAAACACACTACACACACACACACACACACACACAATACACTATATATACATATACATAAACACATCCAGTCACATTATATATTATATACATTCTGGATATGTGTGTGTATACATATATACGTATATATCCAGTCACATTATATATTATATACAGTCTGGATATGTGTGTGTATACATATATATATATATGTATATGTATATATCCAGTTACATTATATATTATATACATTCTGGCTACTCCCCCATTGTTCTTTATCTTTCATATCCAGTCCAACTATGAGTCAGACAAAAGATAGCAGCAAGGATGCTGGGATCCTGCAGAGCTAGGCATTCTACAGTGATGAGAGGGAGGGTCAGAGGTTGGTATCTGAATCGATTGCTAGCAGAGGCAGAGCCATAGTCAGAGTATGAGGCAGCAGGTCACTGATCATGGGGGAATCTGGAGAAAGAATCATCATGCCAGAGAAGAGATCTAGACCAAGAATGTCAAAAGTAAAAATGGTATTTTGGAACAAGCCAGGAATATAAGATAAAATGAGTCAAGACAACTGAGGGCACCAAAAGGAGCACAGAGCAGAATAACAACTGAATGACAGACAGTTTGACCTGGCAGTCTGCCCATCCTCGTGTTTCTTAAATGGGAAATGCTGTCCAAATGACATATGACCTCTACCTCCTGGGTACTCATTACACTCTATTTTTCCTAGACTTCAGGATGTATTCAGAGCACCAGAGTTACAGAGCTTTCACAAAATAGTTATTCAGTGGTACAATTACCTATTAAAGAACTATTGGATCCTATAAGATTTTAAACATCTAATATTATCGATAAACTAATGGGTTATGAATGTTGGACAGGACCTTTGTGATTATACAGTACAAGTCCATCATTAATTGTTGTGGTGGTTTTTAAATTGGGTATTAATGGTTGTGATTGATCACTTAGTCAACAAGCATTTATCAACTACTACTATGTTCCAGGAGCTGTACTAAACACTAGAGATACAAAGGCAAAAAATGGCCCCTGATATCAAGTAGTTTACAGTCTAAAGGGCAAGACAACATGGAAACAAATGTACAAAGAAAATAAGCAATCATTCATTCATTCAGTAAGCCTTTGTTCGTTGAACATGCATGATTATAATTATAATAATTGAATATGATAATAGAACTAAAATTCATATTTGTTCTATTAACATTGGACATTTGATGCTGTATAATTCCTCAAGGAAGGTTTAGGAGTGAAAATGTGTGATAGGACCAGCAAAATACAGGAATACCTATGGGATGTGATAAAGAAACAAGGGAAAGTCTCTTTGCCCCAGTTACCTTCCTTAAACAGTCTGTCACAAAACTTGGAATTCCAACATTAGAGAATCATGCCTATGAGCTGAGACTTTGTCCAGTCTAAGAGTCCTCTTTCAAGGTTTAGGTGATCCTGTGAGTCATAATCAGTTATGACTAGTCATTCACACCTTACTTAAGGGTAGAAACTATCTACTTTTGTATTTTGATACCCGCTGCTTTGCCCAGTGCCTGGCATATAGTAGGCATTTAATTAATGCTTATGGATTTGTTGATTGAGTGATTGTATGGACAAGTTTGTCAGAAAACAGGAACCTGAGGGAATGGGATTTTTGATGAGGGGCACAAAAGGAAGGATGGATCATTTTAGAGCATGGAATACTTCCCAGAGAAAGAGAAAGCCTGGATGAAATAAGAGTATGGTTATCCCTTCCACTTTGCAGGGGATTAGGATCATGTGTCCCTGCAATCTGGAAAATCTGAGTAAACTGTTTGACCCTCCCTTTGTACCAGAAAAGAAATATCAATTGTTACGGCATTAAAAGATAAAATATGTTATTCTACAATGCTATGCATATATTTTATGCATTTCAGAGTTTCTAAACGTTTTCTGTGTTGTCCGCTAGGCTTCTCATGTCATCTGCAGCTTCTGCAAAGTTCCCTCCCAAAATTCTCATTTAATTTCTTATGCCAACCTGCAATATATCAAAACTGTGATGGGGAAAGTTGTAATGTGGAAGGGATAGCCGTAGTTGTAGGAAAAAAGAGTGTATGAAGAAGACATTACAGTGCCTGGGGATTGGAAGAATATTGAGAAGGAAAGCCAAAAGTAATGAGCACTAAAGACATATTTCACCTACTTCAAAATTATGACTGGAACTGGTCTTGGATATATTACATGGGTCTTTATATTTGAATGCAGGAGTGGGAGTTTACCGAGTATATCCTCTGAGTGATTTGTCTGAACTTATTGATTACTGGCCAAGACAGAACAGGCTCAATTGCTAACATGCATGAGGGCAAGCCACCAAACTTCCCTGAACTTTCTCCTCTAAAATGAAGGGGATGGACTAGAAGAAGGGTTCTTAACTTTATTTTGTCAGTGGTGAAGTCTGTGGACTCTTTCTCCAAATAATGTTTTAAAGTGTACAAAATACATAGGATTACAAAGGAAATCAGTTTTATTTAAAAAGTTATCATTTTTTAAAAAGGTCATAGACTCTAAATTAATAACCCCTTGACTAGATCATCTGTAAAGCCACATGCAGTTCTAAATCTTCAGGTCATGTGTTTTTTTGCCATTTCTACCATTACTGAGAGACCAAATAAAAGTCTTAAAACTTAAAAGATTAAAAATCTTAAAAGTCACATTTCTTAAAAAATTAAAAGTCACTTTTCTTCTCTATGCAGATGAGTCTGACAGAATCTCATAACTCACCTGCACATTTTATATGCAGTCTCTGCAGGGCAAGAGACAGGCAGCATCTTTCCTGCATGTCAGCTGACTCCTCCCAGGCAGCCTGGGATGCTGTTTCTAATTCTTTATCTTCTTAATTGCATCTCATAAGCCTACCTTTTCTGCTCTAGGCATCCTGGGCATTAATCACTTCCCAGTCACTGCTACTAATGTTAACTTCTTTATCTTCTGGCCTTCCTGTCACCAATATAATGACATATTAGATAAAATATCTGAATTCAGGCAAGCAAACAGTTTTTTGTTCGCTATCACAATCTTTTTGAAATTCTTACCATTTGCCACAGAAGTCTTAATCTTCCGGTCATTTTCCCCCCATGCAGCCATTCTTTATAGGAGTGAGTTGCCTCCAAGAGCCATATTCATCAATGTCCTTCATGAAATTACCACTACCTCTGGAGTCAGTGTTTATTAACCCTTCAGATGTTCTTTCAATTTAATATCATTTACTTTATAGGCAGAACAGTGGGGTAGAAAGAGTACTGAGCTTGAATGCTTTAAGGAAAGACACAAGCATTTATTAGGCACCTACTATATACCAGGCACTGTACTAAATGCTTTATAAATTTTATCTCATTTGATTATTATCCTCATTTTGCATTTGAGGAAACTGAAACAGAGATTGTGACTTGACCAGGATTACATAGCTAGTAAGTGTCTTTAAGCTGGATTTGAACTCAATTCTTCCAGTTCCTCCAATAAGAACAACAATAATATTGCCTAACATTTGTATAGCACTTACTATGTGCCAGATGCTGTGCTAAGCACTTTACAATTTTTATGTCATTTGATCCTCACAACAACTCTACAAGGTAGGTGATATAATTATCCCCATTTTACAGGTGGGGAAACTGAAGCAAACAGAAGTTAAGTGACTTGCCTAGGGTCATAGAACTAGTAAGTGTATGAAGCTGGATTTGAATTCAGGTCTTCACTTCAACCCAGTACTCTATTGATTACAACCTGGTTTTCTGTCCTAACTTTTCTATAACCTAGTTGTGTGACTTTGACTAAACCATTTAGCAAGCCTGTTTCCTTATTTGTAAAATGAGAAGGACAGACCAAATTATCTTAAAAGTCCTTTCTAGGGGGCAGCTAGGCAGCACAGTGGATAAAGCACTGGCCTTAGATTCAGGAGGACCTGAGTTCAAATCTGACATCAGACACTTGACACTTACTAGCTGTGTGACCTTGGGCGAGTCACTTAACCCCCATTGCCCCACAAAAAGTCCCTTCTACCACGGAAATTCTATAAATTCAATGTCAACATTTATGTGACACAAATGCTATCACAGATTTAGAGCTGAGGGTGACCTTAGAGGCCATTGAGTAAATTACAAATGATTAAATTAGGACCCAGAGAACCTTGCCCAAGGCTAGCCAGCTAGTAGGGTTCTGAGAAAGGATTCAAACTTGGGTCTTTCTGATTCTAAGTCCAGTGGTCTATATAAGTGAGCCACATTTTTTTTTATCCTAAGTCAGAGTTGATAGTGTGACTATACCAACCGGGGATTATAGAATTTCTGATAGAATGTGATTGTTTCATTTCCCTCCAACCTTGTTTTTCCACCCCAGTGACACTCAATACCTCCTAAGTCAGTAGGTGGCATTGACTTTCATGCCTAAGTCCTAAGAAGTTGTCCTATCACGTTAGAAAACCATCAGGCATGATATTCCTCTCTTTTAAAAACACATTCTTGGGGCAGCTAGGTGGTGCAGTGGATAGAGCACCAGCCCTGGAGTCAGGAGTACCTGAGTTCAAATCTGGCCTCAGACACTTAACACTTACTAGCTGTGTGACCCTGGGCAAGTCACTTAAACCCAATTGCCTCACAAAAACAAAACAAAACAAAACAACACATTCTCTTGGAACAAAACCCCTCCTTTTCAGGCTTGTCAAAACATGTATCACCCTCAGGTGGGCATAGTTTCCATTTAATACAGCAACTGCTGATGATATATCAGCCACATGCTGAGTTTCTTAATTGAAAATATTGAAAACTGGCTTCTCATAAAACTTTCTTGTACACGTATCCCCTGCATTGGGAGAACATTGCCTCCTTTGGCAAGGATTGGTTGAATGGGGAGATTAGACCTAGAAATGATACCTAGAGAGAGTCTCAAGTCTACTTAATGAGATGATAGGGAGGACCTCCTAATGCCATGCCTAGAAAAAAAATGAAGGATGGATTAAATGCAAAGAAGAGCAAAAAGATCTTAATATGATTGGAGAAATTACCCCGCCATAAACCAGTATTAATCTCTGAGACAATTCCACTAAAACCCCTAAATTTCTTTCTTAAAAGTATATTCTGAGGGGGTGGCTAGGTGGCGCAGTGGATAAAGCACCAGCTCTGGATTCAGGAGTGCCTGAGTTCAAATCCGGCCTCAGACACTTGACACTTACTAGCTGTGTGACCCTGGGCAAATCACTTAACCCCCATTGCCCTGCAAAAAAAAAAAAAAAAAAAAAAAAAAAAAGTATATTCTGTTCAAAGCTGGGGGATTTCTCCTTCAGTGCCAAGTGAGGGAGAAAGTGAATGAGCTGTCCTTGGTACTTTGGTTTTAGGTTGGGTTTGTGTATGTGTGTGTTGGTTTGGTTTTGTTTTTTTAGATATCAGCTATTAACAGAAATGGAGGCAACTGATATATAGTCCACAGAGAGTGGGCCTCACAGCAGTGCCTGAGGCAACCCTCTCAGACTGTAAGTTACAGGAGAGCTGTTGACCTGCATTGTAGGAAAGTTTTGTCACTGGAAGTTCTCTATTCCATTAAAATCCTTGCCCAATCCAAAAGAAAGAAAGAAAGAAAGAAAGAAAGAAAGAAAGAAAGAAAGAAAGAAAGAAAGAAGGAAGGAAGGAAGGAAGGAAGGAAGGAAGGAAGGAAGGAAGGAAGGAAGGAAGGAAGGAAGGAAGGAAGGAAGGAAGGAAGGAAGGAAGGAAGGAAGGAAGGAAGGAAGGAAGGAAGGAAGGAGGAAAACCCAGCCATCTGAATTGTTATTGTGTCAGAAGAAGGAGGGGGAGACGGAGAGGTGAAGCCAGCATGATGTAGGAGAAATGGAGCTAGTTTGAGTCAATGAAGCTGGGCTCAAATATTAGCTCTGCTAATTACTATTTTCATGACCTTGGATAGATCACTTCCTCTGTTTGGGCCTGTTTCCTCAATTATAAATTAAGAGAGTTGGGGTGGGGAGGGAGAAAGTTGAACTAGATGATCTAAAAGGTTCCTCGCATCTCTGAATATATGACTAATATCCTAAGTGGAAGCCTTCCAAGAAGCTAACAAATCCTGGGGAAAGACATGCTTATGAATTAATGCAGTGCATGCTTTTAAATGTTATTTCTGGAAATCTGCACACACAAAAAAATAACAAGAGAACTTCCTTTCCCTGCCCCATTATCTACCATACTGCCATCCTAACCTCCTAACTTCTCCCTTAAGCTTGGAGAAGAATGGACTCTCTAACTGACCCTACTTTCTGTAAGTAGAGATGCTTTGCCCTTAAAAGGGAAGACAAATGCTACTACATGTTCATCTGGTAGGTAGGAGGCTCAGGCACATGAATATATGGCAGGTCCTGCAGTTGATCTAGTCATCCTTGTCCCTGATTTGAATGGTCGTGTATGTGTGTGTATTTTTCCCCGAAAACATTCCATTTATTTCTCTGCCTCTAATCATCTGCTGCACAGCCTCTCAACCTCAATCCCAAGGATGTTCTGTACTCTGCATTCAGAAAAGAATCACAGATGGTGCAGCCTACCCTGTGGCTTTCATGCCCTGTTCCACATCCCCATAGCTGTCTGTTCAATTTTATTGGCTCTAATGGATGGCCTAGTCTAACGATACCACCAACCTGAGCTACAGCCTATTCATCAAATACCTCGACACTTACTCTGATGAGGTGTGAGAGCCATTTGTGATCTCTGCTGCTGATGCAGAGGCTATTCCCACACAAGATTTTATAAACGAAATGTTCTGCAGGAATGTTCTTCTCCTGGCTACAGAATTTCCCTGTGTCCATGAGGGATAGAGAAAGAAAAGGTGGTGTGTGTAGTTGAAGAGTCTTTTAACCTCAACTGTTAACATTTAATTCTGCACATCAGCATGAGTCATCAAGCAAAACTATTCACCAATACTCATTAGCTTATTATAATGAACAGCAGCTGTTCTAGCTGATCCAAATACAATTTAACTACAATAATAATAATAAATCTTGAATTTCTAGATGCCTTCATTTCAAAATATTTCACAGGCATTCTCTTAGTTAATCCTCAGAAGGTCCATGAAAATCCTCCAATGCTTTCTCATCAAGACCTGGAGATTTTTAAAGGCAATCCCAGCAGAGAGCATGCCCTGAAAGGCCCTGCCAGACAGAAAAGGCTTCAATTATGGGCCCAGAAACACTCTCTGTGGGTCTATCATAGGAGAATAAAAGACTTCTCCAGCTTTGTTTCATTGCACCTTCATACGCCCCATCTACTCAGTATGTCATGTGTATCTTGTATGCTTATTATCTACCTTACCAGAATATAAACCCCCTGAGGGCAGGGACTTTTTTGTCTTTATATCATAGTACCTGACACATAGTAAGCACTTAATAAATGCTTGTTTGTGGATTAATTCATGCATTCTGCCTCCCAGCTAAACTGGATTACCATCTGATCTCATCCTGCCCTTTCCCAGCTATGAGCATTCACAGTCATCTGCAATGCATGGAGCACACTTGCCACATGATGAGTAACCAGGGGATTTGTTACCAGAACTTAGGTTTCCTGAGCCATAGCCCAATGTACTTTCCTCTGGGTGACAGAATATTTTCCACTTATTTAAAAAAAAAAAAAACCACCTAGAAGTCCAAGACATTTTAGTTGGCTGTCCTAAATACCTTTTTACCATAACTGTTGTTTTGGTGGCTGATTTTCTTCCACTCTGACCTCAAAGGTCACTGAACAAGTCTATCCTTCACTTTATATCTATCTATTCCTTGCCAATACCCTTTCAAATAAAATCAGCTCTCTATAACCTATATTAGGCCACTCACTCTGTGAGGACAGTGTCACATGCAACCATAGGTCAAATCATGCCATGAACCATTCTATGCCTTGGGATCAGAAGGAAGGAAGGTAGGAAGTCCAAAAAAGAAACTTTAAAAAAAAAATCAACTAACTAGAACTGCAAAAAAAATAAGAAAGAAAGAAAGAAAGAAAGAAAGAAAGAAAGAAAGAAAGAAAGAAAGAAAGAAAGAAAGAAAGAAAGAAAGAAAGAAAGAAAGAAAGAATTATGGTTTCAATCTGTGTGATATAGTCATATTGTTTTGTGACTTGTCAAACACACTTGAGAGACATAAACATTATGAATAACAAAAACACATGACTTCTCTCAACTACACTATATCTGGTATAACAAGCTAAACTATTTAAGCAGTGATTCAGGGCTAGACTTCATTCCTCCTGATGTTCAGGCCAGGTAGCCATGCATAGCCATGACTATATTGCTTTTTAACCTGTCAACCAGTCAGTCAACAAACATTCATTAAGTGCCTACTAGGAGGTAGGCATGGCCTATCTTTTTCAATGGCCAATCTTGGTCTCTGACAAGAGATAATGAAACACACTTACCTCTTCTTGGCAGGCAGTGGGGGTGGGGTTTGGGTGTACAATCAAAACTGGGTCACTTTAATAGTTTTGCTTAACTGTTTGTCTATGCCTTAAAGGAAGGATTCTTTTGTGCAAGTATAGGCATATTAGTAGAAATTTTAACTAAAAATGAAGTATGCAATCCTAGTTTAGTTTCAATTCAAATGCATAAAATACCCTAAATTCAGAGTTTGAAGGGAATTTATAAGTCACCTATTGTAACCCTTTCATTTTATACATAAAGAAACTAAGACCCATAAAGATGAAGTTTGATATTTGCCTAATATCAAACAACTAGAAAGTATCAGAACCAGGGTTCAAAGGTCCTCTAGCCCTAAATCTAGTCCTTTTTCTCAACCACCACACTGCTTCCCATTTCAATTTGGGCATACCATATAGGACATGGATCTGACTCACAAAATAACTATAATAGCTCTGACACTTTGGACTAACTCATAAAAGAGCTAGAAACACTCCTCAGTGAAAAAAATGGCCACCGAACAGCTAACATTCAGTGGGGGAAATAGCAGGTGTCATTAAGAGCTCAGCAGAGAAGCAGCAGGTAGCAGCTCAGCTCAGCAAATGACATCAACCAATCCTAGATGAGTGAAGAAAGAAGCCCAGAAGTTGACATCAGCAGATGAACAGGTGATATCCACAGCTCTGAGGGAAGCAACATGTGGAGACTTTGGAGGCAGAGAGCTTCAGTAGTTGGAGTAAAAGCCTAGAAGCCCAAATGTACAGGTTTCATGCATACCTCTCACTGGTGATGTAAGAACCTATTGGAGAGAAACTCCCAGTGTGTATGAGGTGGTAAGACTTTTCTACATTATTTACCTTGCTCCTGTGTTTATTTAAATGCCTTTGCTTTAAATTAATGTGTCCTCTTATCTTATCTGGCCAAAAAGGAGCACTAGGGCAGATTTGTGAACTGTGATTTTAAGTGGATGCTGACCCAAAGATTACTTTGAACCTAGGTATAGCTATCAAGGGCCCTTGGATATATGCCTTATTATTATTATTTGGGAGCAAAACCCTATGGATACATTCATTCTTTCCCTGACATCTAGGGGCTTTGGGCACATTCATCAGTGGACTACAATGGTACCCATTCAAAACTACCTTCAGACCCTACTCAGGAGTTTTGAATATTGACAATTCAAACAACCTAGATCCTTCTTCCCTTACTGCATTTCCCCACCACCACCTCATTTGTTCACCTTTTCTTTTTTAGTCTCTCTTCTTTCTTTTCTCTTCTCTTTACTCCTTTCTCACTGGCAAAAATCCATTGGCTATAAAGTTGAAAGAGTCATAAATTTGACCAGATTAGGAGGCTGGGAGTGGGACAATCAAAGAAATGTCTAATAGATTTCAGGTAATGGAAGGAAGTATCATGTGCTAATGTCTAATCCACAAAAATTGTCATCATGCTTGTCCACCATGCCACTGAGAACAATTCTAAAAATCCAGGTATAAATTCTGCGGCTCTAAGGAAAGTCTGATACAGACTTGGGGGGAGGATTTCCCCAGAGGGGAAGAAGAATGGGTTATTGCTTCTTCGTGCTTAGCAATGATCAGAAACACACTTATCCAGCACTGAACACTATTTGAAAAATTGAAGTCCCTCCTTTCCAGAAGAGGCAAGTGTCTCATTTATTGTAAATAGAACTATAGTAGGTGCAGAAAGAAAATAGGACAATCCATGAGAAGATTCTAAATCCAAAGCATTTTATAGATTTTCCACATGTATATGTCTCAATTGGCCCTGGCCTTTCATTGTTCGTAATCAAGAGATGGATGAGATAAATCCTGAAGGAGAGGATTGTTCCTAAGGGAGAAATGTCCTGTTTCCATGGAGACAGCCTGTTAAGTTGCAATTTGGAACCAAGGACTGAAGAAAAAAAGTAGTTGAATGAGGATATGGAATTTTAAATCCATAATGCAGTTTCATTGTCAGTGAGCTTGAACATGTAGTACATCTCAAGAGTGACTTCCAACACCAGGAAGTGTATGATAATAAGAGTAATAAAAGCTCATATTTATGTAACACTGTTAGGTTTCCAAAGCATGTAATAATGTTCCCAACCCAGTAGGCAGTTTTATATTTGGAAATATCAGTGACCTCCAAGTAAGGTGCTTATGACACTAGTATCATTATGGAACTTGGCAGTGGGAGGTAGAATGTATTTTTTTTTCACTTTGTGACTCAAAATTCTTGACATTTCTCAAAAGTACTGCCGCAAGTACTGTCTGACTCAGAGGATGATTTTTGAGTTTGTGGATTTTCCAGCTCTTTTACAGTTCTTTTTCCCTCTTCCAGGAGCTTTCTTTAGGGACATTTAATTTCTCCCAATATATTAGAGGCCCCCTCAAATTATCATGATGTTAGACATTTGGATGTCAGTATATCTGGATGCAATGGGTCATTGCAGTTTCCTTCTCCATAGCTCAAAAAGCAGATCTGTGGACATATTAGTCCATGTTAGCCCACAAATTATAGGTGAAAGGCTCAATTGTCCTGTGGGATAAGCGAGATTTCACCATATTAAATGGTATAGGGAGGCAAGGTGAGAAGATGAATGAATTAAATTAGCTAACTCTTAGCAGCTGTGATTTTTTTGTTAAAATTCAGACATACAGATCCTGAAATTATAGCTTTGGTAGAGCCAGGTTGTAGTGGTGTTATTGGAGTCCATGCCAATTATTTCAATCAACATGTTGATATATCCATCTGGTCCTTAGAGTGATCATTCATTTGTTCAGAAAACATATTAAGTGTCTACCTCTTACTAAACATTGATGAAAGTTAAGACCATGCAATACAACATTACATGAAAAGTGCATTAGGTAGGGTGCTAAAAAAAAAGCAACTATGTGAAATGTAAGGTTGACATTTACTAGAGGGGACAGAGAAAGTTTCCTTGAGGAGACCCTGGAGTTGGGCTTTGAAGCATAATAGTGGTTTTATCTATGTCTTATCAATAGTCAGGACCCTGGCACAGGTGGCTATTCACCATTCAGCATTCCCCCCCTCATTGCTACATGAAGGTGCATGTATCAGAATATGTCATTTATATAGTTCTACCCTCCCCCAACTCCTTTACTACCTAATCTCATCCTTTTCAGGCCCATTCCTTTGCTTTAATCACTTATTCCTCAAGGAAGGTCATCATTTAGCCAATTATTTAATTAGGCTGCATAATAGCATAGTTTAAATGGAAGAGACAAAAGTATAATATTCCTTATTATCCCAATCTTTCCCTCCAAGGCAAACAACCCCTTCTCTCAGACCACAGTCCAGTTTTATCCTCTTTAGCTTCCTAGCCAAAGTGTGGGAGTAGGGAAGGGGAATCCCTAACATCAATTCCCTATGTTCCAATAAATCAGGAGTGGGAGACAGTTCACTCACAACAGCTTGTGAGGGAGATCATAGAGCATTGTGGAAATACTGGGTCATTCTCGTGGCTATAGTTCCACAGGCAAATATGACATGAGAATGCTGTCTGCATGATTGATCGATCAATCAGAAAGCATTTATTAAGTGTTTACTATGTACAAGAACCTAGGAACTTTCCTCCATGACTAAAATTCTATTAGATAGCAGTCTGGTTTTATGTACCTATCCGTTCTTGAAGTCTTCCTTCCTGGGAAAGGGGTACTGTTTGTTTAAGCATAATTAGGAACAATACCTCTTGGCTCTGTGCCATCCTAACAGTCATTTCTCCTCAGTCTCCAACCTTTCTCTTTAGAATTCCTCATTCCATTCTGTGTCCCATCAGCCTAAGGGACAGGTGAAGGGCAGATGGGGAAGAAGGACAGAAGGGTGGATGAATCTGTCAGAACATCAGACTACCGTCCAGGGTCTAGGATACCAGTACGTATGGCTGGGTTTGCTATTAGATGCCTTGTTGAAGTGACCTGGAATGTGAACCTTATTTCCTTCACCTCCCTTCATTTGCATGCCTATCAAAGAGGATCTTGGGGATGAGGTTAACCTCTATAATCTGGCATCCAAATAGTCCCTGGAGATGTTTGGAAGTTGGGGTGGAAGTGTTCCTTAAATAGGTTTGTAGAAACACAGACTCACAATCAGGGATATTTAACAGGAGTTCCAAATGAATTTTATGATCCCAAGTCAGAAAGTTGTCTGGTATCTAGGACACTGAAGCAGCATTAGATAAAGGGGACTTCAAATTATAGGCTAAATCTTCCTGAAGAGTGTGTTCAGGAGATAGTTAGTCCAGAGGAGCTGCTACCTGTATCAGTGAAAAAAAGTATTCACACCAACAAAAATCACAGAGCCTTGAAGTATTGAAGTCACTACATGAAGTTGAAGAAGCTTATCTGGTAAATAATGAAGGGGGAAGAATTAACTGTCTCCTCCATGGTAGTACATGACCTTTTAGGGTTTATTGATGAGGTGCCCTAATGACAAGCAAGTCACTTTTAACACAGAATTAAAAGTCAGATGCATATAATCAGACCCTTTAAGAGAACCTCATTTATACAGTATTTTTAGCCTTTTAAAGCACTTTACTTACAACAAACTTCACAGGAATATAGTGTAAAGGTTATCCTGATTTTACAGATGAGGAAAGTGAGATTCAGGGAGGTTAAGAGATTTGTCCATGATCACACAACTAAATGTCCAAAGTGGAATTTAAACCCACATCGCCTGGTAGCACTCTATCCCCAAGCCACTCTCACTGCCTAAAAGAAAACGAAACACATTTAGAATCCCCTTTTCAACAAGATGAGAACTAGAACTCAATATCCCTAATTCCTAATTGCCAATTTTAAGCATGAGACCAGACACATTCTTATATAACATGTCTATGGGAACAGAGAGAGGGATAGACTGTAGTTTTATTCCCCTTCTGGGTATGGAAGGTCTTCTGTGTATGTTTCAAAGTGGTTTTCACATGAATAATTTAAAAAGATTTTTACAGGCCTCAGGACTTGAGAACAGCATTTTCTTCCCAAGATGATAAAGAACAAAAGTTGGCCACTTCATTTAGAAGCTACAATGAAGTGCTACTTCAGTAATGATAATTGGCATGCTTTTCCTCCAACTAGCTCAAAATAATGCTTTCAAATACACCCTGGGATCTCATTTTCCTTCACAACTTTTCATTAAATCAGATAAGGACAAGTGTGTTTGCCCCATCTCCAGAGCAGGAAGCTAAGACTCACAGAGATTAGATGTCTTCAGTTTCAGTGTTACCCAGTAGCTAGGCAAGAGCTAGGGCTGAGATCCCTAATTTCTAGTCCTGTGCCTCAGACTAGGTGGTTTTGTTTTAAGGATTCTAGTGTTCTATGTTTTAAAAAAGAAAAAAGAAAAAGGTTAACCTGATGTACTTGGAGTCTGAGCACCAGCATTCAAATTCCTTCTTAAATACTTACTAGTTATGTGATCCTGGACAAGTCATGAAACAACTCTTGACCTTAGTTTATTCATCTATAAAATAGGTATAATAATAGCACGTACTTCACAGGGTTGTTGTGATGGTCAAATAAGATAATGCATGCAAGGCATTTTGCAAACCTTAAAGCTGTATACATATGTTCATTATTATCATTATTACTATTAGTGTGAGGCAGCTATGTGCAGCCAGACCTGGAGTCCCTGGAGTCTCCCTGAGTTAAAATCTGGGCTCAGAAATTTCCTACCTATGTGACCCTGGACAAATCACTTAACCCTGTTTGCCTCAGTTTCCTTATATGTAAAATGAGAAGGGGATGGTAAATCCTGCACCTTTGCCAAGGAAACCCCAAATAGAGTCACAAAGAGTCAGACATGGCTGCAACGACTGAACAAGTGCCCCTTAGTTTGTAAACTTTGTTTTTGAGGTAGCTGGTAGCACAAAGGATAAAGCACTGGGCCTGGAAACAGGAAGACCTGATTCAAATCCAACCTCAAATACTTAGCTGTGTGACCCTGGACAAGTCACTTAGCCTCTGATTGCTTCAGTTTTCTCAGCTATCAAATGGAGATAATAATAGCACCTATCTGTCAGGATTGTTGTAAGGATCAAATGGGATAATGTTTGTAAAAAGTGCTTAGCACAGAGCTTGACACATAGTAGGTGCTATTTCCTTCTTCCTTTCCCTTTGCCAATGCACGTTTTTGATACTAATGCCTCTGACACATTGGCATCTCTTGATTAGCACCGTGATGCCACAAACCCCAGTTATCATACATAAGACAGATAACTAATACCCAGGCCTCACTCTAATCAAAGTTTTTCTTCTTGGGTCTTTGATGTCCATTTCTCCCATCTGTGGCACACTTTCCCTGTCACCACCCATTTGAATTTCTCATTGCCTTCCAACTCTCTCCTCTTCTATTACTATCAAAACAGCGGCCTCCATAAAGGATCAATCAGTCTATCACAACTTAGTTTAAATTTTGACTCAGAGATTGTTGAGGTTAGAAAGGGCCTTAGAAGTCATTGTCGGGGGCAGCTAGGTGGCACAGTAGATAAAGCGCCAGCCCTAGATTCAGGAGGACCTGAATTCAAATCCAGCTTCAGACACTTGACACTAGCTGTGTGACCCTGGGCAAGTCACTTAACCCTCATTGCCCCACCAAAAAAAAAAGTCATTGTCTAAGTCCCTCATTTTATCAGAGGGTAAATCAACAAACATTTATTGAGGGCCACTCTGTGCCCAGCCCTCTACTAGAGATACAGAAACAAACAAACAAACAAACAAAAACAGCCTTTCCCCTTGAGAAAGTTCTGTTTTATTGGGTGAGACAAAATGTTTACATATTAGTAAATATAAAATAAATACAAGGTGATTTGGAAGGTGTAGGCACTAGTCACTAAGGAACTCACACTGCATCAGTAGTCTTGCCCCTGGGGCCCTTCTAATTAAAAGGTAAAGAGCTCCTCCCAGAATCTCCATATAAGGATGACATCCTGGCCAATCTTATTTTCATTTCCACTTAGCTGTGTTCCTCTGGATTTCTCCATCATTCCCTATACCAGGTACTTTTCTCTGCTCCCTCCTTTTTAGCTTCCATATGTATGTTTTCTTCTCCCATTAGACTATAAGTTCTTTGAGGGCAAGGACTGTCTTTCTTTACATGTTGTCTTCTTCCATTATATTGTAAGTTTCTTGAGGGAAGGTACTGTCTTATGCAAAACATTTAGCACAAGGGGCAGCTAGGTGGTGCAGTGGATAGGGGACCAGCCCTGGATTCAGGAGGACTTGTGTTCAAATTTGACCTCAGATACTTGACACTTGCCAGCTGTGTGACCCTGGGCAAGTCACTTAACCCTCATAGCCCTGCTTTAAAAAAATAGCACATTGCCTGGGAAATGGTAGGTATTTAATAAATATTTTTGACTGACTGAAACAGGAAAGATTTTATGTTGGAGATGTCAGTTGAATTGAGCTTTAAAGGAAACTGGAGGATTCTTAAGGCATGGAGTTAAGAATAGAGGGCATTCCCGGCGTGGACGGTAGCCCTTGTCAGGGCACAGAAATGGGAAATGGAATTTTAGAAGAGGAAACAGAGGCCATGGGCATTTAAGGAATTTGTTTAGGGTCACATAGATAATTAATGGCAAACCAGGTCTATAATCCAGGTTTCCTAATGTTCAGTCCAGTACGCTTTGGTGGCTCAGTGGTGTTAACCTGTAAATTAAGAAAACAACCAGTATAGGAGAAAATAAGGTCTTTAATGGGGCAGAAGAACTATAGCTTGTGGTATCAAAAAGCAAGAAGCTAGGAATACCCAAAGATGGGAACTGAGGACAGGGTTTTTATGAGGTAACAGAACAAAAGGGAACTTAATGTAAATGAACCTTTAACAAAAGAAACCATAGAAGTGCTCCAGAGTTAAGTATAGCTGCTACTTAACTATAAATAGAAACTACTTAATGTAGGTGGACCTTTTTACATAATAACATAAAGTCCAGGGAGTAAGGTAGGGAACAATTGGGAGGGGATAGTTTACTTGGGAGAAAGTGGGGGAGGTCCATAAATCCATCAAGAGTCTGGAATTGACAAAGATTGGTTAGCCCCAGGCAATTCATTTGCCTGGGAAGGGGGAGTGGGTGGGGATCAGTCCTTTTTTTTTTTTTTTTTTTGTGAGGCAATGGGGGTTAAGCGACTTGCCCAGGGTCACACAGCCAGCTAGTGTCAAGGGTCTGAGGCCAGATTTGAACTCAGGTACTCCAGAATCCAGGGCCGGTACTCCAACCACTGCGCCACCCAGCTGCCCCGGGGATCAGTCAGTTCTCAGTAAATTTGTAGTTATCACTGGATAGAGCACTGGCCCTGAAGCTGAGGTCAAATCTCACCTCAGATACTTACTAGCTATGTGACCCTGGGCAAGTTACTTAACCCTGATTACCTCAAACATCCAGGGCCATCTCTAGTCATCCTGAATTATATCTTGCTACTGGACCCAGATGTCTCTGGAGGAAAGAGTGAGGCTGGTGACCTTGTACAGCCCTTCCTCACTTAAATCCAATCCAATGCAAGTCGTGACATCACCCCAATGTCCTAGTCCTCTTCAAAAAGGACAAACAACAACTGCACCAATTTTCAGTAAATAGAATACACTTCAAATTTTAATCTTCCCTAATCATGAAATGAAAGGATTCATGCATTAGTAGGATGTTATAAGATTCTATGTTTCTTTGATTTCCTTCCATTAAAGAAATTTCAAGCATCAGTGAGGAAAAAAGTGATAGAAATATTAGGGTACAATAGATAAAGCTCCAAATGACTAATAGAGAATTAGATAATATCTAAAGAATTAGAGAAATGAAAATTAAAGCAACCCTGAGGTTCCATCTCACATCCATCAGATTGGCAAATTTGCCCAAAAAAGAAGATAGCAAATGTTGGAAGGTGTGGGAAAATATGGGCCCCCCCCAAAAAAAAAAAAGCTGATTGAAGTTGTCTGGGGAACAATTAATGTCTGGGAGGTGAATTTCAGCTGGGAGAAGGGTCACGTTGGGGAGGAGTTTAGAGGGCTGCCCCTTTGACTATACTGCATTCCAATTGGCTAGTGTTTGGCACCAGTGGGGAGGGGCCAGATGGGTTAAGAGATAAAAGGGCTCCTGAGTCCCAGCTCCCAGTCATTTCCATTAGGGAGCTGGCCCATTTGCATGTGAATGTAAAGACCTTTGATACTTCTCCAACACTGAGTCCCAGAAATATTTAAATGGGGTTTCTCACAGAAGGACTGTGGGAAAACATGCTTACTGATGTACAGTTAGTGGAGCTGCAAATTGACCCAGTCAGTATGGAAAGTGATTTGGAATTATGGCAAAAAAAAATTTTAACTCTGACCCAAATATGCTACCACTAGGCCCATACATATATAAATAAATATATACATTATAAACACACACACACACACACACACACACATATATATAGACATTTCTATTTCTTTATCCATCTCTCTTATCTACTTATATACTACAAAGAGATCAAAGGGAGGGGAAATGTGCCTATGTGTACAAACATATTCATAGTAGCTTTTTTGTAGTAGCAAAGAACTGGAAAGTAAGGGAGATGCCTATCAATTAGGGAAGGGCTGAGGAAATTATGGTTTATCAATGTAATAGAATATGCTATTGCCCCCAGAAAATGAAGAAAGTTTTCAGAGAAATCTGGGAAGACTTGGGACTTGTCTGAATTAATGTAAAGTGAAGTGAGCAGAACCAAAGGAACAATTTATACTATATCAACAATATTGTAAAGACGTACAACTTTAAAAGACAAGAATTTTGATCAGTGCAATGTTTAGCCATAATGCCAGAAGGCTGCTAATAAAACATGATACCCACCTCCTAACAAAGAGGTGATGGTCTCTGGGTACAGAATGGGAATATATATTATTGGACATGGCCAATGAAGAAATTTGTTTTGCATATTTGCCACAAATATTTAAATCTATGCATATTTGCCACAAATATTTTTCTTTCTTTTCTTTTTTCAAAAGGGAGAAGTGGGAGAGAAAAAATATTTTTTGTTAATTGAAATACATTTTGTTAATCAAAAGAATTAAAATCTAACTTGAAAAGAAAAGAAATATTAGGTGTAGTGACACCCCTCAAGTGATACTCTATAATTTATTCCACTTAACACTTGCTTTTTTATATGTGTAGAGGCCTCTATCTAATAGCCTGTAATGTAACCTGGGAATTGGAACTCTTGAAGATGTTATGAAGAATCTTCAGGTAAATTGAAGGGGCCTGCTGCCCCTAGGTCAACAGTCCTTGGTGTTATGGTACTTTGTGACCAAACATCACAAGCAACATCACCATAAGTGTGAGTATGATGTGTTATTGTGGAATGAATGCAGCTCTAGTTCCTTTCCACCATCCCCTACCCCCAGTAGTTGACTGATGCCTGAAATTCCACCATTCAACCATCATATCTTTTGGTCACTGGAAAGGACTTGTAAGATCATCTAGTTTGCTCATCTGTAAAACAAGTAGATAAGTGTCAGTCATATAGACCTGCAACATTCCCAGTGTGGCCAAACCAGATTAAAATGTATTTGTTAAATATTTTTTAAAATAAATAAAATATAGGGGCAGCTAGGTGGCACAGTGGATAGAGCACCGGCCCTGGATTCAGGAGTACCTGAGTTCAAATCCGGCCTCAGACACTTAACACTTACTAGCTGTGTGACCCTGGGCAAGTCACTTCACCCCAGTCACCTCACTTTAAATAAATAAATGAATAGATAGATAGATAGATAGATAGATAGATAGATAAATAAATAGATAAATGAATGAATGAATGAATAAATAAATAAATAAAATATAGATAATGTTCATCTGTGGTTTTCTAAGTCACTCTATGGCCCACAGGTATATATGGTTTAATGGACTGGTTTCTATTTGAGTCTGACACCACTGGATACCACTGATCTCCAAAGACCCTTTGAGCTCTAAAAATTCCAAGGTAGCTAAGTGACCTCATTTTACAAGTAAAAAACTGAAACCAGCTGAGGTTAATTGACTGGATCTGGGTAATACTTTTAGTGAGAGGTATTATCAGAACTAAAAACCAAGTCACATTTTCCTCTTCCTATATGCCTCATTCAGTGATACTAATCTGCACCCATTCCTTTAAGTTGAAATTTTTGATTCCTATTAAAATGCCAGGAGGCCCGGAGGCTTGGAAATTTGAAAATATCATCAGCCACTGACTAATGTTGAAAGAAGGCTTTGATAGCAGGCTGGAGAGAATTTACAAGCCCCAAATGCCTAAGACAGAAGGAGAGAAGAATCTTAGAGAACCACGAACAACTAGTACCCAAGCGTACTAGCTGCTAACTGGCATTTATGAGAGGAATAGGTTTGACATCTCTGGGGAAATGGCCCGGAATCTGCTTAAAGCCAACCCTAAGATGCAATTTGAACTATTGTTAGTATTGCTATGAAACAAGGTCCCTGCCCTCAGAAGGCTCAGGAGAAGAACACTAATAGACTGTGGTTCTGACATGCATCGTCCATCCGGGTGCTGGGTGAGCACGGGCTTTGTATTTAGAGCATGAGTAATAGCAGCTTCATTCCATTTCATTACGTCTGAATTTCAGCAGATCTTCTCCTTCCCCCGCCAGGACCTCCTCTATAATTTAGATTGGAGCCTTCAGATGTGTTCCCCCCCTGATAAATTGTGTTGGTAATGTGAAATCACTCTTTATATTGGGAAGGAACTGACTGCGTAATTGAAAAGCTGCACTCAATTTTTTTCAGCCCAGGCATCTGCGGTTATAAAGGTAAAACATGTTCCTCCTGGCCAAGCGCAGATTGTGAAATGGGTTAGAAAAGAAAGTCTGTGATTACAGCTGCCACTTGGCTGTTTTTGATTACTAGGACAGCCACAAGGACCTGCCCTAGGGGGAAACTGGGACCTGCCAGACCATTTGAGCAATGGTTAAAAAAAAAAAAAACACATAGGTAAGAATCAGGCTAAAGAAATAATTCTCTTTTCCTTATGCATCTGTCCAGAAAAATGAACATGTTTAGAGGAGGTTTTAGGCATAACAGTTAGGGTTAGTAGTGGTAAAGGCTAATTCTTCTTAATAATGACAGAAAGACTATAAAGGTATATTCAATCATGATATTGACAATAGCTCGTATTTATTTATGCAGGGCTTTAAGGTTTGCATGGCTCTTTAAAAATATTGCCTCATTTGATCTTCACAATAACCCTGGGAGGTTGTTTAGTCATTTCAGTCCTGTTCAACTCTTTGTGACCCCATCTGGGGCTTTCTTGGCCAAAAAAAAAATACTATAGTGGTTTGCCACTTCCTTCTCCAGCTCATTTTACAGATAAGGAAACTAAGGCAAAGAGGGTTAAGTGACTTGCCAGGGGTCACACAGCTCGTAAGTATCTGAGGCCAGATTTGAACTCAAGAAGATGAGTCTTCCTGCCTTCAAGACTTTGGCCCCTAGCTGACCATTTTACAATTGATGAAACTCGGAAGCTAAAGTAACTTGGTCAGGGTCACATGGGTAGTAAATGACCCATGACCTAAGATTCCAAATCCAGCACTCTTTTCACTACACGACGATGCCTCTCCCAAGCTTGTCCCCAGATTAAAGTTACCTAATTTTAAAAAAAGAAAAGAAAAGAAAAGCAATCACAATTTAAATGCCAGAACAGAAATCAACCATCACAACAAATAAGACTTCCAAGGTCCATCTTATTAAGAGTGTTCAACCTAAGGAAACTGGTCTCTCTGGTGAATCCCCAGGCAATATGGGGGCTTTCTAGTGCCTTCTAGGCAGCCAGACCTGTCACTTTAGTGTCATCTTGAACTTTCCACTCTCCTTTACCTCCTTTACCTCCCAAGACCCCAGTTCAGGTCTCTCTCCACTAGACCTTTGCAGTAGCCTCCCAAGTGACCTCCCTGAATCCATAGGATTATAGACTTGGAAGGAATCTTAGAGGTCATTGAGTCCAACCCTCTCATTTATTTTATTTTGTTTGTTTGTTTGGTTTGGTTTGGTTTTGGTTTTGGTGGGGCAATGGGGGTTAAATGACTTGCCCAGGGTCACACAGCTAGTAAGTGTCAAGTGTCTGAGGCCGGATTTGAACTCAGGTCCTCCTGACTCCAGGGCCAGTGCTTTATC
Source organism: Dromiciops gliroides (assembly GCF_019393635.1). Classification (NCBI taxonomy): domain Eukaryota; kingdom Metazoa; phylum Chordata; class Mammalia; order Microbiotheria; family Microbiotheriidae; genus Dromiciops; species Dromiciops gliroides. Next base: position 178,570,062 of record NC_057861.1, on the reverse strand, counting down.
CACTGCGCCACCTAGCTGCCCCCATTTATTTTAATAAATAAGGAAACTGAGGTTAAATAATTATAATCATCATAACAGCTAACATTACAGCGCTTACTATGAGCCAGGCACCATACTAAGGGCATAACAACTATTTTCTCAGTTTTGATCCTCACAACAACCCACCTGGGAGGTAGGTGCGATTATTATCCCCATTTTACAGATAAAGAAACTGAGGCAAACAGTGGTTAAATGATGTGAGAATTGGAATGACACTGCGTGCTGGGAAAGATATTGCAGGGAAGCTCCGCCATAAGGAGATTTAGAAACCATGTGACTTTAGTGTCCAGAAGTTACCCGGCATCTGGAAGTTACATCTATAGAACCACCTGTGGGACCTGTCAATCAGAGCTACCAGCCAATTAGCTTGGACCTATGTGTGTGGATGGCCCTGTTTCCTGTTTCACAGGAGGCTTCTAGGAGAAGCTGAGGAGCAGGCCTTTTGGTGGGAGACCTTGGCAGGGGAGCAGAGACAGGCAGGATAGGGAGAGCAAGCAAATTTCATACTTGATCCAAGTGTTTCTCTTTACTAACTCCTAATATACTTTAATAAGTACTTAATGCCTAAAGATTGGTGCTATACATTTTCTAATTTAAGGAGACCACTCATTAGATTTTAGACATCATAGCTAGGATTTTAGCCTTTACAATGTCTTGTGCAGGGTCACAAAGATAATAAATGAAAGTCAAAGGTCAGATTTGAACTCAGGTTTTCCTACCCAATACTCTGTTCACCACACCACCTATCTGCTTCCAAAAATAAAGAAAAAGAAAGGACATAACATTCTCTCTCCTTTTTTTTTTTTTGGCAGGCAATGGGGGTTAAGTGACTTGCCCAGGGTCACACAGCTAGTGTTAAGTGTCTGAGGCCGGATTTGAACTCAGGTCCTCCTGAATCCAGGGCTGATGCTTTAACCACTGCTCCATCTAGCTGCCCCCTCTCTCCTTTCTAAACCTCCCTCTCTCTCTCATACTCATACACACACACACACACACACACACACACACACACACACACACACACATGTACAGAGTATGGCCTAAATAGTCTTCATAAAGTACAGGTTCAGTCATGTCCCTTTTCTGGTCAAGAATTGTTGGAGTCTATGAACTCTAGGGTAAAATATAAATTTCTCAAAACCTTTTACTGCCTCCCTTTCCAGATGTATGTCACATTATTTCCTCCTGTGCATACTGAATTCCAGGCAAACAGGCTTACTTGCTCTTGCCAACATATAACATTCCATCTCCTGCCTTTGTACAAATTTTGCCCAGATTGCAGCCCAAAGACTGGAATATCCTCCCTTTTCACCTCTGCCTCTGAGAATATCTAGATTCCTTCTAGGCTCTCTTCTGGTGCTATTTCTTTCTCTTTATTGTTGTTTAGTTGTTTTCAGTCATATACAACTCTTTGTGACCCCATTTGGGGTTTTCTTGACAAAAACTAGAGTAGTTCACCGTTTCCTTCTCTAGCTCATTTTACAGAAGAGGAAACTGAGGCAAACAGGGTCAAGAGAATTGCCCAAGGTCCTTCTATA